>NC_037337.1:40900995-41535588 GCF_002263795.3 Bos taurus
CTCTGTGTTTTTAAGGGATCTCGGGTTGCTGTGCTCCAAGTATCTTAAGCCTTGTCTAGAGCAAGCCATTCACAACCAGAACAATTTACTGGTATATAAAGAACCCCAACTCCTTAAATGCTGGAAGATATTGGAAGTCTGGGAAAATCACTTTGGATGGGTATTGAAAGCAGACATAAATGTGGCAGCCAGCAGTGAGGCTCCTGCAGAACATGTAGGTCAGGGTCACTATGGCTGTCAACAGATGAAAGGTCAGTCCTACAGAAGTATAGGGCACCTGAGGGGCAACTTTCCAGGGGCTGTGCTCTCAAGGCCTAAGGGCTAGTCAGTGTCTACAAATACAAAGGCAGCCTTGCCTACAGGGTAGTCTTCCTTTCTTTGTAGGGAGCTCTTCACTTGTCAGGTAAATTCCATCACAATTCTTCTTTGTAATAACTGCCCCTTTACTTAATTAAACCTGTTCTTTGTTCCTAAAACTCTTGCTCTCTGTTTCTTATCCAGATTTTGTTTTCTCGTGCCTTAGTAAATACAAACTATTTACTCATCAGATCAGATCAGATCAGTGGCTCAGTCGTGTCCGACTCTTTGCGACCCCATGAATCGCAGCACACCAGGCCTCCCTGTCCCTCACCAACTCCTGGAGTTCACTCAGACTCACATCCATTGAGTCAGTGATGCCATCCAGCCATCTCATCCTCTGTCTTCCCCTTCTCCTCCTGCCCCCAATCCCTCATGAAAAGTAGAAAGTCACCTAGTTAAACGCTTTATTGAGAGGGAATATTGCTAGTCTATTCCATGTAGTCTCTGGACATACCAAATATTTCTTACATATTTCTCCAACTTCACATTCACAAAGACATTATAAGAATTCAAGTGGTTATTGCTCCCTACATTGACGATTGGATTTTTTTTTTTTTTTTTAGTTTACAATATTGTATTGGTTTTGCCACACATTGACATGAATCCACCATGGGTGTTTTAAACTGGTCTCTCTGCCATTATTCTCCTCTACCCTCAATGTATTCCACATGCTAATGACATTAAAAATTTTCTAAAGCAGAAACACTTGGCTTTTCAACAAAGAAATCTAAACTCCTTGGCTAGCATTCAAGACCCTACACAGTCATCACCACCTTGCTGTTCATGGATTGCTCTCCTCTGTCATGCTTGGTATGCATCATGCCCTAGAGGAAGGTGATCTTGGTGAGGCTGCACATGTCTTTCATTTCTTTGTCACCGTCCTTGAGGTTAAGCAGTTCTTTACACTAGAAATGCTTCTCTCCTCATTCTCATGCTTTCCCATTCTTCAAATCTTTTAAAAACACAGCTCAAATGATTAATTCTTCTTTTAACTTTCTAGGATAATTTAATCACTATTCATGTCTCTGTCTGGTGGGGGTCCCTCAGGATGTCTCATTCTTCCTTTATTGAAATGTTTTATTCTTATATTGAATTTCTCCTGCTAAGTCACTGCAGTCGTGTCCGACTCTGTGTGACCCCATAGACGGCAGCCCACAAGGCTCCCCTGTCCCTGGGATTCTCCAGGCAAGAGCACTGGAGTGGGTTGCCATTTCCTTCTCCAATGCATGAAACTGAAAAGGGAATGTGAAGTCACTCAGTCGTGTCTGACCCTCAGCGACCCCATGGACTGCAGCCTTCCAGGCTCCTCCATCCATGGGATTTTCCAGGCAAGAGTACTGGAGTAAGGTGCCATTGCCTTCTCCAGAATTTCTCCTACTAGGTGTTAAACTTTGTGAAGCAGATTCTAAATCTCATTTTTTCTAATCACAGTAACCAGCAAAATATCTGGCTCATAGAAGGTCTTTAATATACATTAATTTTCATGAAAGATTATGTTATATTTTATATGCATTGAATATTAAAGTAAGATAAATAAAATTAATTCTATTTTAGAGAAGTATTATTTCATTAGAGCAAGTATTTCCTAATATCCAAAATGTCAAATTCTTTCCTCATGAGAAAAACAAATAGTACTATTATTAGGAGACATGAATATAGTACAAGTAAACATAGGAAATAAGACAAATATATTTTAAAGTTAATAACATGCAGAATATGTACAATATATTGTTACTTTATAATTATATCTCATTTAAACTAAATCCAATAAAAATTAAAAGATATCCTTATTTCAAAACAGATATTACATAGGATTGAGATTTAAGGTTATGTCTCTAATTATGTTATTGTAATTTGAAATGACAAGATATGCTCAATATTTGGAGATCTTTTTTCCTAATACTTTTTTTCTCAGATGCTTGATTTAACTCAGTAACTATCACTTTTTCTCTGTACTAGCATCATTTAAGAATATATGATTTTTTGTTATATTCAAGTTGTACTACTAATGAACATTTAAGTTCTTAATTTTGCTTTCATTCTTGGTGCATTGTGCATACCTATGAACTTTCATGTGAACTGATATTTTAGGAGGCAAGATAGCCTACCATTTGGTCAAGAAATTTTATATCAGCACAAAAATCAACTACGAGGGTGAATGGAAACAAGATAGATTTGTATACGTATGTGTGTGTAGATAAGTGAAGAGAGGAACAGAGTTATATTGAACTAACGACATATCAGAATGAAAATAGACTTCAAAACGACAGTCTCAGGGGAGAGTAATATTGTTAACAAACTAGGCTCATTTTGCCCAATGCACAGCAAGCCAAATGCTGGGACACTGAGGTTTACAGCAAAGATTGGGTTGACTCCAAAACCAGTTCAGCAAGAACACTGGAGAATAACTCTCAAATCCACCTCCCTGAAGGCAAGGGGCTCAGGGGTATTTTGGGGATAAAGAATAAAGAATCAGCGTGGTTTGAGGTGGGGGAAACGTGTGTAAATGTGTTGGAAAAGGGAGAGACAATTGTGTGACCATTATAATCAGCTCTGTCTAGTTTCTGTGGCTCAAACTAGACACAGCTGACTCCAAGTTACTGGAAAACAACTCAGCAAATATTATTTAGGTTATGTGCTGCTTGGAGGACAGGCAAGTCTTTTGTAGCTACAATTAAAACGACCTTGATTAGTGACAACAGGTTACAGGTGAAACGCATTTCACTAATGATTATCTACAGTTTCAGCAGCTCTAAAATGCCGATATGAGTCATTTCTGAATTTGCTCTCCTTACAAGAAGAACAACCAACAACCACTGTTCATGGACAGACACCACTGAAAGAATCCTAGAACACAGGGTGATTCTGAAGCACCCTCTGAACTACAGATACCAAGGTGGATGCCACGATAAGGGTAAGAGGAGCAGCTACACACCGACAGCGCTGGCATAACTCAGTGATGAGAGGTCTCCCTTGAGCTTACAGTTTCTCCAGTGGGAAAAGAGAGCCCAGGGTGGTCTTCTTCAGTGTTGTGGGTCACTTTTTGGGGGTCCCTGCTAACTCTCACTCCATGGGAATCACTGGGGAATCTGCTGGGCTTGACCCCTGGGAAAGTGATGGTGAAAGACAAGGGGGAGGGGCTTGCAGTAACTAGCATGGGATCTCGGTAAAACGTCTGTCTCGGTTAAGGGCTTACATGAGACAAGATAGGCGGTGTTAGGAACAAATACTTTGGAGCCTGACGGGCAGGTTAAATTCTGGTTTTGCTGCTTACTAGAGGTACATTCTTTGGCAGATTACTTAGTCTCTATTACACAGTTTACTCTTTACTAAAGAATAATAAAAGAAGTGACCTCATATAGTTATGGTATTAAATTAGTCATTTTATGTTACTGGAAAAGGTCAGTTTTCATTCCAATCCCAAAGAAAGGCAAGGCCAAAGAATGCTCAAACTACTGCACAATTGCACTCATCTCACACACTAGTAAAGTAATGCTCAAAATTCTCCAAGCCAGGCTTCAGCAATATGTGAACCGTGAACTTCCTGATGTTCAAGCTGGTTTTAGAAAAGGCAGAGAAACCAGAGACCAAATTGCCAACATCCACTGGATCATGGAAAAAGCAAGAGAGTTCCAGAAAAACATCTATTTCTGCTTTATTGACTATGCCAAAGCCTTTAACTGTGTGGATCACAATCAACTGTGGAAAATTCTGAAAGAGATGGGAATACCAGACCACCTGATCTGCCTCTTGAGAAATTTGTATGCAGGTCAGGAAGCAACAGTTAGAACTGGACATGGAACAACAGACTGGTTCCAAATAGGACAAGGAGTTTGTCAAGGCTGTATATTGTCACCCTGCTTATTTAACTTATATGCAGAGTACATGATGAGAAACGCTGGACTGGAAGAAACACAAGCTGGAATCAAGATTGCCGGGAGAAATATCAATAACCTCAGATATGCAGATGACACCACCCTTATGGCAGAAAGTGAAGAGGAACTCAAAAGCCTTTTGATGAAAGTGAAAGTGGAGAATGAAAAAGTTGACTTAAAGCTCAACATTCAGAAAATGAAGATCATAGCATCCGGTCCCATCACTTCATGGCAAATAGATGGGGAAACAGTGGAAACAGTGTCAGACTTTATTTTTCTGGGCTCCAAAATCACTGCAGATGGTGACTGCAGCCATGAAATTAAAAGACTCTTGCTCCTTGGAAGGAAAGTTATGACCAACCTAGATAGCATATTGAAAAGCAGAGACATTACTTTGCCAACAAAGGTTCATCTAGTCAAGGCTATGGTTTTTCCAGTGGTCATGTATGGATGTGAGAGTTGGACTGTGAAGAAGGCTGAGTGCCGAAGAACTGATGCTTTTGAACTGTGGTGTTGGAGAAGACTCTTGAGAGTCCCTTGGACTGCAAGGAGATCCAACCAGTCCATTCTGAAGGAGATCAGCCCTGGGATTTCTTTGGAAGGAATGATGCTAAAGCTGAAACTCCAGTACTTTGGCCACCTCATGCGAAGAGTTGACTCATTGGAAAAGACTCTGATGCTAGGAGGGATTGGGGCCAAGAGGAGAAGAGGACGACAGAGGATGAGATGGCTGGATGGCATCATTGACTCGATGGACGTGAGTCTGGGTGAACTCCAGGAGTTGGTGATGAACAGGGAGGCCTGGCATGCTGTGATTCGTGGGGTCGCAAAGAGTCGGACACGACTGAGCGACTGATCTGATCTGATCTGATGTTAAGCATTTAGAACTTATTTCTTATCAGCTGTAACTATTTTGTAGAAGTACTTCAAATATCTAGGGATATTAATGATAGCTAACTCTTTTCGTAGAACTTAATTTGTGCCAGGCACTTGACACTTGTAACTTCATTTAATCCATTCAGTTACTCTCTGTGTGCCAACAGGAAAGTAATGGCATATTCAAAACAAATAATGTAAGGAGAGGTGAACCTACTTAAAGAAGGGGTATTGATAGCATAGGACTATCACAGCAAGCGGCCTTTACCAACACTAGACTTATAAAGGCAAATGGAGTTACTGGCACCTAGTGCCTGTAACTATATGAAAGTTGCCAGACAGAAGCCGTAGTCTTTCACAGTCGGATGTAGCTAATATACAGTAATTTGGCAAGAAGAAAGAATATGTATAGTATCACTTATGTGTGGATTCTCAGAAACAAACAAAAAAAGTCAAACTTAGAGAATGAAGAAGTAATTGCCAGGCTCGGACACGACTGAAGCGACTTAGCAGCAGCAGCAGCAGCAGCAAGGAGTGAAGGAAATAGAGAGAGGTTGGTGAAAGGTTATACATTTTTAGCTATAAGATGAATAAGGCCTGAGGAACTAATGTAAAATACGGTGACTGTAATTGGTAACACTGTATTGTATAATATAATTGAAATATACTAAGAGAATAGAACTGAGTGTTCTCATCAACAGTAACCAAGACAAGTATAGAGGTGATGTGTATGTTAATTAACTACATGGTGGGAATCCTTTCATAATATATATGTGTAACAAATCACCATAATAGACACTTCAAATATCTTGTTGTTGTTCAGTCACTAAGTCATGTCTGACTTTTTACCACCCACGAATTGCAGCATGACAGCCTTCTCTGTCCTTCACTATCTCCTGGACTTTGCTCAAGCTCATGTTCATTAAATCGGTGATGCCATCCAACCATCTCATCTTTTGTCACCCTCTTCTCTTCTTGCCTTCAATCTTTCCCAGCATCAGGGTCTTTCCCAATGAGTCAGCTCTTCTCATCTGTGGCCAAAGTATTGGAGTTTCAGCTTCAGCATCAGTCCTTCCAATGAATATTCAGGGTTATTTTCCTTTAGGATTAACTGATTTGACCTCCTTGCTGTCCAAGGGACTTTCAAGAGTCAGTCTTATCCAGCACCACAATTCAAAAGCATCAGTTCTTTGCTGCTCAACCTTCTTTATGGTCCAACTCTCACATCTGTACATAACTGCTGGAAAAACCATAGTTTTGACTATATGACCTATGTCTGCAAAGTGATGTCTTTGCTTTTTAATATGCTGTCTAGGTTTGCCATAGCTTTTCTTCCAAGGAGCAAGTGTCTGTTTTTTTAATTTTGTGGCTGCAGTCACTATCTACAGTGATTTTGGAGCCAAAAAAATAAAATCAAATATCTTACAATTTTGTTAATTATATCTCAATAAAGCTAAAATAATGCAAGCAGTATTTATAGAAATAGACATAAGTATTATATACACATTATATTGGAAAAAGCATTTGTTTTGGCCAGATAAAGTATTTTATATTTGAGTGAGACAGTGATAGTGTTAAACTGGAAAAGTCATGTCTATGCTTTGGACATGGTTCAAGAAGAAAACATACAGGGAAAAAATTATGTGTTTTGAGGCTGTCCACATTATATCATTTTAGACTAAGTTCCCATTTTCCTTCAATTTCTGCTAGGAACTGGTAATCTGAAACAAATCATAATGACATGGAAATTAATCCCAAGACAGGTGAGGAGATTGTTTAAGAGCACTGAGTCATATTAAAGGAGTTTAAGTCACTATGCTATGCTAAGTCACTTCAGTCGTGTCCGACTCTGTATGAGCCCATAGACGGCAGCCTACCAGGCTCCCCTGTCCCTGGGGTTCTCCAGGCAAGAACACTGGAGTGGGTTGCCATTTCCTTCTCCAATGCATGAAAGTGAAAAGTGAAAGTGAAGTCGCTCAGTCGTGTCCGACTCTTAGCGACCCCATGGACTGCAGCCTACCAGGCTCCTCCGTCCATGGGATTTTCCAGGCAAGAGTACTGGAGTGGGGTGCCATTGCCTTAAGTCACTAGTGCCAGATAAATTAACTTTGTAAGGACATTTCTGCAGTCTTAACTTTTTCCGACTTTTTCCAAAGGGCACTTTTGCCCAATGTCTTGACAGTACCTCACATTCAACTTGTAAATGGCATTATTTTTTATGGCTGAGTAGTATTCCATTGTATACGTACCACACTTTCTTTATGCATTCATCTGTTGATAAACACTTAGGTTGCTTCCATGTTTTGGCTGTTGTGAATAGTGCCACTGTGATCATAGGGGTGAATGCATCTTTTGAATTATAGTTTTCTTTACCATCTGAGTCACCAGGGAAACCCCAAAATACTGGAATGGGTAGCCTATGCATTCTCCAGGGAATCCTCCCAACTTAGGAAACAAACTGGGGTCTCTGGCATTGCAGGTGGATTCTTTACCAGCTGAGCCATCTGGGAAGCCCAGGTATATGCCTACGAGTGGACAAATTCAACCTGTAAAAATAGTTATCCTCCAACCCCAAACTTCTACTTTTTTTCTTAATCTGCCTGCCTGCTCAGTTGCTCAGTCGTGTCCGACTCTATGCAACCCCATGGAATGTAGCCTGCCAGGCTCCTCTGTCCATGGGATTTTCCAGGCAAGAATAATGGAGTGAGTTGCCATTTCCTCCTTCAGGGGATCTTCTTGACCAGGGATTGAACCCGCATCTCTTGCATCTCCTGAACTAGCAGGCAGATTCTTTACCACTGTGCCTTCTTAATCTGTCTCTTAATTAACTTGATTCTCCTAGCCCTGAACCTTCATAGTTCTGTCTTTCCCATTTGATGAGTCTGTACTGCTGCTGCTGCTGCTGCTGCTAAGTCAATTCAATTGTATCCGACTCTGTGCGACGCTATAGACGGCAGCCTACCAGGCTCCCCCGTCCCTAGGATTCTCCAGGCAAGAACACTGGAGTGGGTTGCCATTTCCTTCTCCAATGAATGAAAGTGAAAAGTGAAAGTGAATTCGCTCAGTCGTGTCTGACTCTTAGCAACCCCATGGACTTCAGCCTACCAGGCTCCTCCATCCATGGGATTTTCCAGGCAAGAATACTGGAGTGGGGTGCCACTGCCTTCTCCAATGAATCTCTATAGCCAGTTATTTTTCAGATGCTGCTGGCAAGCTTTCTACGATTTTTTAAATCTCCTACCAATCCTTCTCAAGTAATCCTAGTTCAGTCTTTTCCTACATATTAAAGAACTGTTATACTGAATGTTTATAAAAGAATACAGGGCTGAGTAGTATGCTGCTTATGCTGTGAATGATCTCATAATTTAGTCTCCCTCACTCCTTGATTATTGTGTCAACTACTTTCTGGCTGCCTTTTACCCATTTTTGTTCCAGTCTGATTAATCCTGAAAGACTACCTACCAGTTACAATGCAGAAAATAGATCTGATCATATCACATCCTAATAATCTTTACGTGAGCCTTTCCTGAATCACCAAAATTCCATTATGGATGAATAAATGGTGTGTAAGTAGTTCTAAAGTTAATGGTTCTTATTGGCTCCACTGTAAGCGTTGGAGAGTGGGCGGTGAATAAATAAACAAAGGTACGTTCTCTTGGAGGAAAATCTCTGGGCTGTTTGATGATTCTATATTGATGAATAAAAAGAAAAGCTCTAAGAAATTCTCCATAAGGTTAACATCTGGTATATGAATTTGAAAAATACATGCCTTTTTGTAATTAATTTACGTTGCTATGATTCTAAAAGTTTTACAGTGGTGAATGGGACTATAACCTTCAAAAATTAATTATGCAACACTTTAATAGAATTTTTATTGCTCACTTGTCTTTTAGGAATACTGCATAAAACAGAGAAAATAAAATACCTAATTGCTGTATTAGAGGCTAAGCTATAAAAGGAATAAACTTAAGTAGTTTCTTGCCTATCATTCCTAAAACTCTTAAATTCTATAATAAAATTATCATTCTACAAATTTAAATACTCTAATGATGTTAGTCATATTAGATTCAGTCATTTTCATAACTTTTATTTAAGCTTTCCTAATTTTAAGAAACAAAAAGGAAGAGGAGATGGACACTACAGTACTGATTTAAAGGGATATTATAGTCACTCAAGAATAAGTATTTCTCCTCCAAGCAGTGCCTAGATAGGGCATCTTTAATTATTACAATTTATTAGACTTAATAATTTTACTCACAACAGAATGAGACAGTTAAAATGTCACTTCACAGATAAAGAAATTGAGGTGCATAGCATTGAAATAATTTGCTCAGGGTCACATTGCTATTAAGAGCTGGAGCTGGAATTTAAGCCCCAGGTTTTGGTCATAGTGACATTCCTAGATCTTTCCATTTTGCACTGTTCTTCCAATCAATATTTTTACTAGACTATTTATCACTGCAAATATTCCAAATCCAATTACAGAACTACTCAGGGGTGAGTTAAATTTTGGCCTCCAACTGCAGCTCATTGGAAATGTGGTAATGGTTCTTCAAGAACTGTCTTGATTTATCTGTAATCTTCCTCTTAGCTTGTTTCAGAGGGCTGCAATGCTGCTTTGACGAATACCTCACTGTTTAATTATCATCACTATTTGTAAGGTTTTCTTACGTTTGCAACATAGTTTTCCAGACTCATTTTTCCCTGATTTTTATTTCTTCTGCATAATTTCTTTCATGTTGCTTTCTTTTTCTCCTACCCAACTCATGATTCACTTTCGTCTTTTCTTTTCCATTCTATAGACATCTGCCTCTAGTTTAACCTTAATTCCTATAGTGGAATTTTACTTTTTGTTTCCACTTATCCTGCAATAATCCTTTCTTTTCCTTTGACAACTTTGATATTTAGAAGAAAACATATTATTCCTGAGCAAGCCCAGTGACGGAATCAAATTTTCTCAAAAACAATGCAAATATTCTTATATTGCTTTTCTTCTTTCTCAAATTTAAGCCACCTGCTGCTGCAAAAACATTTACATAAGTGACATTGCTCAAGGGTTTTTAAACAGAAATTCCTACTTGGTGAATTGCTGAATTTGCTTTTTAATCCTTTGCTATTCATCTGCATTTACATTTGTTCACCTTTTTTTACATAAGACTATGTGCTTTTCCTTGATGATGATGCTTTGAAAATAATACAAAGCTGTTAAATAAATTTGCTTTCAATAACTAAAGTCCATTTAAGACTGAACCTATTGATAACTAAGAATAATTTGTAAATAGCTAGATTTCTTAATCCGGGTGTTTAGATAATAATTGCTAGCTCTTTCATTTCTTCCTTCAGTTGTACTTTGTAATGACAATAGAATAGGTATTATTTGATAGGTATTCCTTACATATTAAAAAATTCCCTTACCAGTATAAATTATACTTAGAAAAATCTGATCTATTTGATTTCCATGAAAATATATACCAGGTAAAATAAGAATCATTGAAAACTGTAGGAATTCTAAACCGTTTTCACAGAGTTCAACTTTTTGAATAAGCTAATTCTGCTAAGTAACCACTTAGAGTAGAAAGTGCAGAGTGCCTTCAAAAATACTGTACTGATTTGGAGTTAGAGTCATATGGCTTTTTCATTTTCTTTTGCAAGACCTAGGTGCAGTGTTGTGCTGTGCTGTGCTTAGTTGTTCATTCATGTCTGACTCTTAGGTGCACAAAATTTGGCATTTATACACTATCGGCTTTATATCAATTCTGGAAGGCAGGTACAAATGTCCTGGAAAAATTCTGATCATAAATAATTGAAAGATGATATCTTCATGTTAACGAAGCTTTTAGCTGCATCCTACCAAGATCACAATGTGCATGTTAGGATATGAATTAGGGTGTCTGGTGGACTTTCATTGTTGTTTAGAGACAATCTTTGTATAGTTGATCCTAGTCACCTAAAATAGATATTAATAGATAAGTACAAGGTCAACTGCCCTGATTGCACAGTCTCTTGAATCCTTTCATCATAGTTCAACAACAGAAGGGTCACATGGTGGGAGCGGAAAAGTCAGGGAGGGGAAGGGAAGTTAGTGGATACAATAGGTTATCTGGGCTGGAGGTCAGATCTACAGAATAAGTGGTCATGAAGTATGAAGGTCAGCAAACCAAGTGATGGCATCAAATGCTCACCAAAGGCGCTGGTGAACCAACATTCCCCGGTCAGTCAAAGTCTCATGTCAAGAGTCTGTGCAGTCAGCAGCTTCTGGCTGGGCATGGAGTGTATTATTTTTGCAGAGTAAAAATAGCTTAGACTTTTATATAAGCACTTCATGAATAATAAAATGTGTTAAAAGTCTTCACACACTTGATTGATTCATGTAATATTGAAACCCCCCAAAGGAAAATGTTGTTTTTACATCGAGGAAAGTGCTAGGAAGTCACAAGAACTTGACACTTGGCCATGTGTTCTGAGGAAAATGTTTCATATGGATCTTGTGCTCATTAGTAGCACTGTGTTAATGCCTGAACTCACACGTGAAGCTTAGGAACATTTGTGGAATAAGAAACTACATAATTCCAACCCTGCAATTTGTTTCAATTCCCAAATAGAATAGATGTACTCTCCTTGTATTTGGCTTCTCTAGGTCTGATGAGGCAGAAAATTTTATGGAAATCCTGGGATGGTCATGTTGTGATAAGAGTTTCTTTGCAAAAGTAGGTCAGCTGGACTCCTTATGGCTGAATTTTAAAAGGAAAACTGATACTTTTGACTAGTAATTACTAAACTGGAGCTGCTGATACTGGCACTAGGGTTACTTTTATTTGTGTGTGTGTGTGTGTATGAGCATGCACATGTGTACATATGCATATAAATATGTACTTAATACTTTATGTGAAGTGAGATAAAAAAGTATGCTTTTTTAAGCTAAATTGATTAAATATAAAGAATTATTCTTTATTTTCAGATAATGAAATTCACACATTTTCAAGAAAAATTAATTGTTCTTTTGTAAAATAATTATAAAGGAACTGAACTATAGTGAAATGGTTTTGTTTTTTAATTAGTAGAGACTACGTGCCAGACACTGTTCTTACCTATTATCACTACAAATTGGACTTGTCATCTACTGGTAGAAGGGTTAAATAATGAACTGCTGCAACTGCTGACCTACACCACCACCTGAAACGAGTTCACAGTGGAGATGTGATGAGGTACTTTGCGCCCTGGAAAAAACTGAAAGAACAGGTCTTCAAATAGATATTTTCAGGAGATTTTACGAGCTCGATTTTTGTATCTTCTCATATCTAGAAATGCACTGAAATCCTTCATGGTGAAGTCTGCTTCTCCTAACTAGAAGTAACCTTCATGAGACTAGCAGAAACCTGTGAAAAATACGGGCTTGCATTTACTCCCCCTTAACCAAAATCACATGTATACTGGCCTTTCCCCCCCCACCCCCACTTTCTCAGAACCATCTTAAATGTTGTCTCTTGCGCTATAGTCTTTATTTTGCCCCAGATAAAACTTACCTCATAACTTTCACATTGGACCATATATTTTCAGTCAGCACTGTTCACATATGCCACTCCTATGGTGGCTGCCTTAAAAAAGGGCCACGTATTTTTTTTTACTTCTCTAATGCAAACGTGGAGTTTATTCCTTTTCCTTCCAAGTTCTGTTATTTGCTGTGACCAATAGCAAGTGGCACAAATAACATTTTTATTACCTCCTAGCCTCAGCCTCAAGGTGTTTTTATAGATTCCACTGTTTCCCAGTTGGAATGTTGTTTTTACCTCAATGTAAGAAAATTTAAGTGTCCTCCAAAGAGGCCATAAGGAGAAGACAGATCAAAGCAGCCCAGCTAACCATCAGATATGTGAGGGTGGCCATCCTGAACCACCTGGATCTAGTGAAGCTCCTGGATGATAAATTCATGAATGATCCCAAGACAAGGAGTCCCAAAGGAACTATTCTGCTGATCCCTGCCCAGACTGCAGAATCCCAAGGATATGAAGTGGTTAATAGTTTAAGCCACTTACTTTGGGGTGAACATGTTATGCAACAAGAGATATCTAATGCACTTCATTATCTATTGTGTCACTGGTATGCTGTTATTATACCCATTTTATAGATGAGAAAACTGAGATTTGGGGATGTTAACAACTTGCCAAAGTCATACCCCAGCAGGTAGGGATTTCTTAGATTCAGGTATATGCAAAATTTTAGAGCCTAGTATGTTATTTGTTTTGTTTTTAAATATCCATACCTATTTTTAAAAGTTGGTGATACTCTGTAGTCCTGTACATTAAAAAAATGCATTTTGGTGAAATAAAAAACTTAGAAACTACTCTCAGAGTATTTATCATATCATAAGGCATGAGACAATTATATTTAATGAAAACTCTCTATGTGCCCATTGCTCAGTGTCTTATCTGAAGTCCGTGAAAGCTATGATAGAGGGAAAGTTAGGCACATAGGTGTTTTATTTGGAAAATGATTCCAGGAAACAGGAGTAAAGAAATAACATAGAAAAATGAGAAAACTATCCAAGGATACAAAATTAAGTTGGGATTTGTTACTGGTCACCTGATCTCTATCCAGTGGATCTTCTAAGGGGTCTTATGAAATTAGCTCATGACTCCTTACACTTTGAAGAATGGGAGAAAACTTTACCATTGGGAAGAGTTGTTTCATGGATGCTAAGTCTGCACACTTCTAGGTAACTCCAGCCTCTTACAGTAGGAAAGCAGCAGCAGGGAGCACTGGCATGAGGAAAGGCAGTGCCAAGTGCATTTTCACAAGCTAGTCAAAGTTTGCAATGAAATGATGACCAGAAGGAGGAGGAGGTGAGGCCAGGTGGATTTAAAGTGGCCATAAAGATGCATCTAGGGTTCCCTAGTGGCTCAGGCAGTGACGAATCCACCTGCAATGCGGGAGACCTGGGTGCGATTCCTGGGTTGGGAGGATCCCCTGGAGAAGAGAATGACTACCCACTCTAGTATTCTGGCTTGGATAATTCCATGGACTGTAACTGCAAGGAGATCAGCCCTGGGTGTTCTTTGGAAGGAATGATGCTGAAGCTGAAACTCCAGTACTTTGGCCACCTCATGTGAAGAGTTCACTCCTTGGAAAAGACTCTGATGCTGGGAGGGATTGGGGGCAGGAGGAGAAGGGGATGACAGAGGATGAGACGGCTGGATGGCATCATTGACTCGAAGGACATGAGTCTGAGTGAACTCCGGGAGTTGGTGATGGACAGGGAGGCCTGGTGTGCTGTGATTCATGGGGTCGCAAAGAGTCGGACACAACTGAGCAACTGAACTGAACTGAACTGATACAGGCCATAGGTTCGCAATGAGTAGGAAGGACACCACTGAGCAACTTTCACTTCATTTCACTATCTTATACACATACTTAACTACACATTTCACTGGAAGACATGGAAAGACCATTGCTTTGTGTAAATTCTCAGTAAAGTTAAATAATCTTAGGCTGAATGCTCTAAAGCCAAAATTAGAAAGATTACTACAGGGAAGAAAATGTAAGCTCTTTTCTTTATGACATCTGACTTCTGGAGATTTGCTTCCTGCCCAATGTCAAGAGCAAACTAAGAGAGGCATTAAACTGCATATGGTATTTGACCTTGCCTGAACTTTCTCTAGTTTGCAACCCCTTCCTCCACCTTTCTTTTTTGCTTTTCAAGCCAAGTATTAGTAAAATACCATGCAAGGAAAATGCTAAAATTCTCTTAATGAGCTACCCTTGCATTTGGTTATATAAGGTCAAAGGAATGTGCACTTTATATTTGAGCCAAGCCAACTACTCAGAGCAATGTCAGTGTAAGAGAACCAATTTGAACTTAACATTAATTAGCTTTTTAGTGGGCTGTAAAACTTGTTCAATATATGAAGTACTTCATAATTATAGGAGATTATGGTCATGTTCTGAAGAACTGAGGCAGAAAGACCCTGACTAAAGCGAATTTTGTATAGGTCTGAATTATAAGAAAGTTCAATGTGTTTCATATCTTGGAAATGTTTTGAGATATTTGTGAATATTATAAACTTAAGAAATGATAAGTAATTGTATTAGGCATGCAATGATAAAAGTGCAAATAAATACATATTTACAATTCATAGTTATGTGAAATAAGATTTCTTAATACCTGGTATTAATTTTTTAAAGCAATCAACTTACTGTAGCTTTAGTAAAGTACTGAATACGTTTATTGTTAATTTTTTTTCTTGTCTTTTATTTGTTGAATACAGTTGATTTACAATATTGCTTTAGTTTCAGGTATACAGCAAAATGATTGTTATACACACACACATATATATATATACACATATATTTCAGAATCCTTTCCCTTATAAGTTATTATAAAATATTGAGTATAATTCTCTATGCTATACAGTAAGTCCTTGATAGTTACCTATTTTATATACAGTGTGTACATATTTTAATCCCAAACTTCTAATTTATTCCTCCCCATTTCCCTCTTTGGTAACCATAACTTTATGTTCTATGTCTGTGAGTCTATTTCTGTTTTGTATATAAGTTCATTTGTATACGTTTTTTTTAGATTCCACCTATAAGGGATATCATATGACATTTGTCTTTGTCCAGCTTATTTCACTTAGTATAAAAATCTCTAGGTCCATCAGTGTTGCTGCAAATGGCATTATTTCATTTTTTATGGCTGAGTAGAGTTGGACTGTGAAGGAGGCTGCGTGCCAAAAAATTGATGCTTTTGAACTGTGGTGTTGGAGAAGACTCTTGAGAGTCCCTTGGACTGCAAGGAGATCCAACCAGTCCATTCTGAAGGAGATCAGCCCTGGGTGTTCTTTGGAGGGAATGATGCTGAAGCTGAAACTCCAGTACTTTGGCCACCTCATGCGAAGAGTTGACTCACTGGAAAAGACTCTGATGCTGGGAGGGATTGGGGGCAGGAGGAGAAGGGGCCGACAGAGGATGAGATGGCTGGATGGCATCACTGACTCGATGGACATGAGTCTGGGTGAACTCCGGGAATTGGTGATGGACAGGGAGGCCTGGCGTGCTACGATTCATGGGGTGGCAAAGAGTTGGACATGACTGAGCGACTGAACTGAACTGAGTATTCCATTGTATATATGTACGGCATCGTCTTTATCCATTCATCTGTCAATGGACATTTAGGATGCTTCCACTTCCTAGCTATTATAAATAGTGCTGCAGTGAATATTGGGGTGCACGTATCTTTTTGAATTATGGTTCTCTCTGAAGCCCAGGAGTAAGGTTGCAGGATCGTCTGGTAGCTCTAGTTTTTAAAGGAATCTCCATACTGTTCTCCATAGTGAACACATGTTATTTAACAGGGCATACTGTTATATCTGACCAAGTATAATAATTTATTTCCCTTTATTTGAAAGGGGCAACAGCTTTACTCTCACAGAAAACAGCTTTGCTGTAACTGATACCTTTAAGTATCCATACAGCACATATATTAAGTATTTTTTCCAGAATAATGTCAGTTTGCTTGCTTGCTTCCTGAAACGTTTAGGTTATTAGTTGGTGCCCAAGAGACTATTTGTAATGGGGATGCTGATGAGGAGTTAGGGGAATTTAAAGATTAAGGTATATGAGACTAGATACAATCACTGCCTAAACCATGACTGAAAGTGTAAAGAACTTTTGTGAAATGCTTTTGAAACTAAATATTTTTGAACTTTACTGAAGGATATAGAGTAGATGTTCCAGTAAATTTTCATTATACTAGTATTAATTTAATTTACATTGTCTAACATGAGGAAGGAGAAGGCAGTGGCACCCCACTCCAGTACTCTTGCCTGGAAAATCCCATGGGTGGAGGAGCCTGGTAGGCTGCAGTCCATGGGGTCGCCAAGAGTCAAACACGACTGAGCCACTTCACTTTTACTTTTCACTGTCATGCATTGGAGAAGGAAATGGCAACCCACTCCAGTGTTCTTGCCTGGAGAATCCCAGGGACGGGGGAGCCTGGTGGGCTGCCGTCTACGGGGTCGCACAGAGTCGAACACGACTGAAGCGACTTAGCAGCAGTAGCAGCAGCAACGTGAGGAAAAGTGTAGAGACTAATATTTACTTTCCTTCCTTTTCTAAGTAATTGTACATAATGTGATGTGAGTGAATTCAGTTCATGGAGAGTAATTTTCCCCTTAATTACTGAATGAAATTGACTTAGAGTGCCAAAAAAAGTACCCCTCAGTTTTCAAATTAGTGTTGGTAACTTCAATGACTGTAGTAGTATGTTAGATGATAAAGACTCAATATGTATCTTTTTAATATTTTGTCCAAAATTGTTTGATTTTAAAAATGATTTGTTGCAGTCCTTTACATGTTGGATGAAAGTATTGTGTCATATATATATATATATATATATATATATATATATATATACACACACACACACATATAAATATTTCTGTCACTTACATTTTAAAAAATTTCCTCTATGGTGACTTCTGATGAGCAAAAGTTTATGACTTTGTATTTATGCAAGAAGTCCAGCTCCAGCAACATTTGTTGAAAAGTGTTTTTCTCCCTAGCTTCTCCCCAGCTGCTTTGGAATGTTTGTCAAAAGTCTACATATTTTATATGTAGAGATTCATTTAGGGACTTAATGTTCTCTGTAGTTAATCTATTTATCTATACTTTCACCAGTGTCACAGTGTCTTAAATATGGTAGCTTTACCTTTTGAAGTAGGATAGGGTAAGTCTTCCAACACTGTTATTTTGTAGAATTATTTTGAACAATTCTAGGTTCTTTTCACAGTCAAATAAATTTTAGAATCAGCTTGCCTACAAATATGCCTATCGATATTTTAATTGAGATTGTACTGAAACCACAGAACTATTTGTGAAGAATTTGCAAATCCATGACTGAGTCTTCCAATCCATGAACATAGTATAAAGTTCCATTCATTTAAATGTTCTTTAATTTCTCATAGCAAAATTGTCTGCGTTTTAAATTTGGGAGTTCACAAGCCTTTTGTTAAATTTATTCCAGTGTGTATTTTTGATGTTACTGCTTAAGATATGTTCTATCCTAAATATTATATTTCATTTTTTCTACACAAACACTGTGATCATGCCCACTATGACTTTCTTAAGTTCATGACTTAGTGGTTGGAAGCTTTTTTTGTCTATTCTTTGGGATATTATAGCTAACGATGTACCTGTGAAGAAGACAGTTTAACTACTTCTGTTCCATTCTGCATGCCCTTTTATTTCCTTTATGTACTTTACTTATTGTTTATACTGGCTAGAATCTCTAATACAATGCAAAATAGATTAGTATGAACAGATATCCATGCCTTGTTTGTGGAAAAGTTTTTAAATAATGAATTCAATACTTTTAATTGATAGAGTTATTCAGATTCTCTGATTCTTTTAAACCATCATAGTTAATTTCTGTCTTTCAAGAAATTTGCAAGCCATCAAGCATTCTTAATTAATTGGCACAAATTTGTTCACAATATTAACACATTATTATTTGATGTTTAAAGAAACTCTCAATTTTAATATTTAGTAAAAAAGTCTTTTCTTTGTGCTTCCTGAGTGCTGTTAATAAGTTATCAACTTTACTAGTCTTTTCAAAGAGATGGCTTTTTATTTTCATTGCTTTTCTCTATTCTTTTTGTTTTACATTTCTTTGATTTTTCACTCTCATCTTTATTCTTTTTTATTCCACTTGCTAACTTTGCTCTTTTCAAATAGCTGCTTAAGTTATTAATATACCATGAATTTAATGTCTGGGTGCCCCAAAATTCATATGTTGAAATTCTAATATGCTCCAATATGATGGCATTCAGTTCAGTTCAGTTCAGTCACTCAGTCGTGTCCGACTCTTTGCGACCCCATGAATCGCAGCATGCCAGGCCTCCCTGTGCATCACCAACACCTGGAGTTCACTCAGACTCACGTCCATCGAGTCAGTGATGCCATCCAGCCGTCTCATCCTCTGTCGTTCCCTTCTCCTCTTGCCCCCAATCCCTCCCAGCATCAGAGTCTTTTCCAATGAATCAACTCTTCGCATGAGATGGCCAAAGTAATGGATGATGGCATTAGAAGGTGGTAGTATGGTATTAGGAGGGTCTTTGGAAGGTAATGAAGTCAGAAGGGTGGAACCCTTACAATTAGTGCCCTTGTAAGTGGAGACATGAGAACTTGTGCCTTTCTCTCTGCTTTGTCTCCACCATGTGAAGATGGAAGTATTAATAGAAGATTGCCATTTGCAACCCAGGAAGCAAGTCCTCGCCAGGAACTAAATCCAATGGTGCCTTGAATTGGGAGTGATCAGAAAACTCAGCAGTGGCCACAGGACTAGAGAAGGTCAGTTTTCATTCCAATCCCAAAGAAAGGAATGCCAAAGAATTTTCAAATTGCCATACAATTGTACCCATTTCACATGCTAACAAGATTATGCTCAAAATCATTCAAGCTAGGCTTCAGCAGTACATAAACCAAGAATTTACAGATGTTCAAGCTGGATTTAGAAAAGGCAGAGGAACCAGAAATCAAATTGACAACATCTGCTGAATCATAGAAAAAGCAGAGGAATTCCAGGAAAAACATCTACTTCTGCTTCATTGACTAGGCTAAAGTGTTGGACTGTGTGGATCACAACAAACTCTTCAAGAGATGGGAATACAAGACTGCTTACCTGCCTCCTGAGAAACCTGTATGCAGGACAAGAAGAAACAGTTAGAACCAGAGATGGGACAACGAGATGGCTGGAACCAGAGATGGTTCCAAATTAATGCTGTGTATTGTCAATATGCTTATTTAACTTATATGCAGAGTACATCATGAGAAATGCTGGACTGGATGAAGCACAAGCTGGAGTCAAGATTGCTGGGAGAAATATCAATAACCTCAGATATGCAGATGACACCACCCTTATGGAAGAAAGCGAAGAACTTAAAGAGCCTCTTGATGAAAGTGAAAGAGGAGAGTGAAAAAGTTGACTTAAAACTCAACATTCAGAAAATGAAGATCATGGCATCTGATCCCATCACTTCATGGCAAATAGATGCAGAAACAATGGAAACAGTGACAGATTTTATTTGGGGGGGCTCCAAAATCACTGCAGATGGGGACTGCAGCCATGAAATTAAAAGACACTTACTCCTTGGAAGGAAAGTTATGACCAACCTAGACAGCATATTAAAAAGCAGAGACATTACTTTGCCAACAATGGTTCGTCTAGTCAAGGCTATCGTTTATCCATTAGTATGTATGGGTGCATGGGTATGAGAATCGGACTATAAAGAAAGCTGAGCACTGAAGAATTGATGCTTTTGAATTGTGGTGTTGAAGAAGACTCTTGAGAATCCCTTGGACCGCAAGGAGGTCCAAACAGTTCATCCTAAAGGAAATCAGTCCTGAATATTCACTGGAAGAACTGATGCTGAAGCTGAAACTCCAATATTTTGGCCACCTGATGGGAAGAACTGGCTCATCTGAAAAGACCCTGACGCTGGGAAAGATTGAAGGAGGAAGGAGAAATGGCTGACGGAGGATTAGATGGTTGAATGGTATCACTGGCTCAATGGACATGAGTTTGAGTAAACTCTGGGATTTAGGGATGGACAGGGAGGCCTGGTATGTTGCAGTCCATGGGGTTGCAAAGAGTTGGACAGGACTGAGTGGCTGAAATGAACTGAACTGAATGGAGAATGTAATATTCTCCCAATAAAAATTCTTTTTTAGGTATGTTGAAAACTATTTTGATGCAAAATCTAGGTCAATGAGGGGGAAGGATAATTAAATGACACAATTACAATTACATGATTAAGGAATAAAGTTAGATATCGCATCATAGCCAGAAAGCCTTCAATTGTTCTGGATCATTTGGAAGGATTTTAAGATGACTAATGTTCCCACAAGTTTTTGAGATATACTTTTTAAAAAAATTAAGGTGATTTGATTTTTATCCTCAAGATGGAGTGGGCTAGGAAATGCTTACTAGCAATCATTATATACTTCAATATCCAGTTCAGTTCAGTTGCTCAGCCATGTCCGAGTCTTTGTGACCCCATGAACCGCAGCACGCCAGGCCTCCCTGTCCATCACCAACTCTCAGAGTTTACCCAAACTCATGTCCATTGAGTCAGTGATGCCATCGAACCATTTCATCCTCTGTTGTCCCCATCTCCTCCTGTCCTCAATCTTTCCCAGCATCAGGGTTTTAGTCTTTTTATCATTTCATGTTATCTATGTTTAGGAATTTATTTTTTCAATTTTAACTCTTTATTTGAAACAAGCAATTTCAGAGACAGAAGGATAGTCATGACAATAGCTTCTCACTACAATGCAAGAGATGGCATTGCTCACTTAAGGGACAGGTCAAGTGCATTGGAACAACATATACAATTTAAATAGTGGCTAAATTGGTGACAGTTATAAAAACATGAAAAGGAGGCTGGGGGACAGCAAAACAAAAAGGAAAAGAACTGAGTACCCCCTTTGCCATATGCTAAGAGTTTTCTGGCACTACAGAGGCAAGATGGGGAAGAGAGAAAATGGAGGTAGTTGGGGCAGGACCCATGCCCACAGCTCCTCACCTATCCTTTGACCACAGATCCCATCCTGCGTGACCCAGGGCACTCACAAGCTTGGCCTGGCTCTTACAATGGAAGAACAAGAGCGGGGAATCGAGCCCCAGCCCAAGTCAGAAGATAGTTTTTGCCTTAGAAACTCTGCCCACTGAACTAAAGGGAGTCAGTTACAGAAAAGGGCTTAGCATGTTGGTACCATGGCTCATGCCAACCTAAGATGGCAGAGAGAGACAAACATATAAACCATGGGGACAGGAGTCTGCTGCCTATACTTAGAGTCATTCTCTGCCTTTGAAGGAAAGGAAGCATTTAAAAGATTTTTTTAAATTGCAGCACCAATGGTTCATATTTAGGAAATTGAAACCTTTTTAATATGCATAAATTCTAATCTACAGAAATTTCACATCTGTTATAATATGCTTCTAGAGAGTGCAAACTTAATTGTGGCTCCAGAATACAAAAATGGAGTAAAGTGCAGGCTACTGTGTCCTGTTTCACTGAAAGATCAGTTCATGTTTTTCCTAGAACTAGTGCACCATCCTGAACAAAATTGGTGCTACCTAATTCGCTTTTTTAAGAAAAGCTCAACACATTATGTATTTGGAAGTATGCACAACAGAAAGTAACCAAATGATTACATTTTCAGAGAAAGCTCTGTGGTGAATTAGTAGTTAGACTGGTTGAAAGAGGAATGATTTAATGAAATTGTGTGTTGTCCCCAAGTGTTCACTACGCAAAGATCATTCTGAGAAAACTGCAGATTTCCTACTTAACTTGTGTTCCTATAAATCAAGGCTTAGTTCCTTCACTGTGGAACTAAGTCATCATTATTACTGGGTGCTAACATTCAGAAGAAAACAAGTCTTTCCTTTAAAAAAGGAAAAAAAACTACATAGAAAAATTGAATATATATTAAATTAAATTGAATTTTTATTTCATTCACTATATATACTTTATATACCTTAAAATAACATGCTTATAAGCTATTAAAACAGTAATTAAAAATACTCAGTGCTCTATCCAAAGGTGTATATTTTTATTATTTTATCATTCCTCTTTTGCTTTTTTTATGGTTTTGGTGTATAACAACTATAATTTTGCTCATTGAACTTTTGTGCTAAGGAGAAATAGAAGGTAGAAATTAACCCTTAGCCTAACAACTGGGATATTCTTTACTTGTTATGTTAAATTCTTTCATCTTCAAAACCACTCCAATCTTGATGATATAAACCACAACCATTATATTATACTCATACATTTTCTGAATCAAGAATTCATATTGTGTATGGATGGGGGCTTGTCTCCGTTCTACAATGTTTGCAGCCATGATGGACAGCTTCCCACTTGACTAGCAGGAGTGATTTGAACTGTCGGACACTAAAATCTAGGGACTTCATTCAGGCGTGTGGTTTTGGTCTAGGGTAAGTCGGAGTACAGGCTGGTTGAGGCGGTCCACTGATCTTATGTGTACCTTCTCCATGAGATTCAGGCTTCTCACAAGGATGGAACAAGCCTTCTGAGAAACCTAGGCAGAGCCATTAGCTTCTTGACCCATTCTCAACAGTCATGTAGCATCACTTCTGCTGCCTGATATTGGTTACAAGCAAGTCACCAAGGCCAGTCTATATTCATGGGAGAGGGATTTCTCTATCTACCTCTCAAAGGTAGAATGGCAAAGTCACACAGCAAAAGAGCAAGAATGACGTGAGATTCAGTTGTGACTACACATGGAATGTAAAACTGGCAGAATGAAATATCATAATCTTAATTTTTATGTTAATTAAAAGAACTACTGAGTAATGGACTTGCAACCATCTTCAGTGCTTTTGGTACCCCAAAGCCCATGTTATTTTACTTTATTAAATGCTTAATTTGTTTCATACACACAGGCCAATTTTCATATAAATTTTCAGGGTTATGATTTTTGTCAGACATTTTGTGAGATAGATTAATATTTCTTTACTTGGTATTAATTGATCATGTTGTATATAATCAGGTTCGAAGATGAAAATAGCTTATTTTATAAAATAAGATAAAACTAAAGTGCTAGAAGTTCAGTTTTGTAGACAAAGTATTTTATTTTGAAAAATTGCTAGCTTTGGGATCCTTAATGGTAGCTTGGTCCAGGGAATGTGGCATCTGACATTGACAAAGGAATATGTGCTACTGTAGGGGAGAATTCTAAGATCCTTTATCACCTTCTTGTTCCTGATCTCCAATTTCACTGAATAGAATAACACTCTATATAATGTAAATCTTCCTATAATTTATATAATGTAGTCACTTTCATGTTAAGTTGGAAAGCACAACACTAGAGGGTTGTATTAAAAAAAAAAAAACTCTTTTCTTTGTCTTTCCTTACCATTCCCCACTAGCTTTAATAGCAGGTTTTTACTTGTCTATTCCAATTTCCTATTAACCCATTGATTTGAGGGTGACAAGGAACGTGATTAGTCCATTGACTGTGATATAGTTGCCCTGAGTAGGCAATGAAGTGAGTGACTTGATGTGATGAAATGCACCAAAGAGTTCCAACTGGCATAACATGTTTGGTTTCCTTTATAGTATATGCTGTACTGGCTTCAACTGCTAGATATGCAGAGCCAAACCTGGATATGCATAAATCCATTTAAATCCACTTGGGCCAATGCTGTCTACTTGCCAGTTGTGTCCTTGACATTCACCCCCTGGGAACATGTTCCAGAGTGAACTGCAGATTCTGTCTTTCATGGTAAAAACAGGGCATGTGTCTGTGTGCTAAGTCATTGCAGTCCTGTCCAACTTTGCAATGCTATAGACTAAAGCCAGCCAGGTTCCTCTGTCCATGGGATTCTCCAGGCTAGGATACTGGAGCGGATTGCCATGCCCTCCTCCAGGGGATCTCCTCGACCAAGGGATTCAACCTGAGTCTTTTATGTCTTCTGCATTGGCAGGCAGGTTCTTTACCTGGGAAGCCCCCAAATGGCAAGTTTTATTAAACATTTGCAGTTCAGAGGAGCCAGCAATATATGTTTCTTTTCCACTTTACTTAATGATGTCTTTTTTTTTTTTTTGCATTGATTGATTTTATTTTTAAACTTTACATAATTGTATTAGTTTTGCCAAATATCAAAATGAATCTGCCACAGGTAAATGATGTCTTCAAAGCTTTTTTTAACTAGGTATCATATAGATGGGTCTTATCTTTTTTAATCCAGTCAGATCATATCTGTCTTTCAAGTGTGATGGTTTGACAGTTTTTTTTTCCTTTAAAATAACTATCAATATAATTATATGTAAATCTATAATCTTGCTATTTGTTTTCTACTTAGGCTATCAATTCATTGTCTGCTTTTCCCTCTTCCTGGATGCCTACCTTTTTAAAATTCAATAGAATATATTTTATAATTACCTCCTTTGTTAGTACATTAGCTAGAAGGCCTCTTTTGTCATTTTAGTGGCTGCTTTTAGGTTTATCCTATGTATCTTTACACAGAGCTTTGCTAGTGGCTCAGAAAATAAAGAATCTGCCTGCAATGAAGGAGACCTGGATTTGATCCCTGGGTTGGGAAAATTCCCTGGAAAAGGGAATGGCTACCCACTCCATTTTTCTTGCCTGGAGAATTCCATGGACAGAGGAGCCTGGTAGGCCACAGTCCATGAGGTCACAAAGAACTGGACACAAATAACACACACACATATGTATTTTTAACTTATTACGGTCTACTTTAAAATGATGTTATTCTGTCTCATAAAGCCTTCAAGCAGTATAATTCCATTCCTTCTCTCTGCTACACCTATCCAGTACAGAAAAGCTCAGGAGAAAAAATATCCATCCTCCCTTGGTGCTGGTTGAAGAGATTAAGTTGAATAATCAGATTATAGAGTATACTTTTTTTTTTATTAGCTCTGTAAAAGAACTGATTAAAAATATACTATCGTTTAATAAAAGAACTCTACTATACGAATCTATATGAACTCATGTTTCAGGGGACCGTTTTGCCTTTATCATTCACAGGAAATTATATTTTATGTGACTTGAACCTCATCTTGAATAAATGAACCTTGAAAATATATTCCATTCAACACATTTTAAATATCAATCACACATCAAATTGGTGCTGAGACAATGTCCATGAAAATACAATCATATGTAAGTCATGATCATCAAAATCCTATTATTCTATACTTTTTGCATTTATATCATCATTGAGAGTTCTTATGTTAATAAAATATATTTACCTCATGAGTAATTTCTAAGAAAATATTTTAAAAATTTCTGAGTAACTCAATATCTGCTGGGGCACAAATAAGTAAGATATTATGTCTTCTATTTTCATATATAAGACTTCACATAAAGTGTGACTTATTTTCCTCAGTGTCATTTACCATTCGGATCAAGGTAATTTTATTTAGAGTTTTGCACTAAAAAATTTTGAAAAATTTTATTTTAAAATATACTGTCTGAATGTATGATAAATATGCTATGAAATATGATTGTAAATATTTTAAAAAGGAATAATTTTATATTATACATTTAATTGTCATCCATCCCAAAATACAATGGGAAGTTGAGCAATGATCCATTATTATTATTGCATTAGACCATGTGAACTGCCAATTCAGCACACCCAGAATTGGAAAACAAACTAAAGCCAAATATTTGGAAACTAAACCATTGAAATTTGTTGTCAATTAAAATGGCTTATTCTTAGTGTGTTTCTTCCTTTACTTGCTTTCGGTCTATGGGCAATATTGAGATGCCTATGCTGCAAGGCCAGAGTATGGAGAAAGGTTCACATAATATATGTATAAATATTTGAAAATAACAAATTGCAGCAACAGTCTACAATATAAAATATATTCTATGGTTTTTCATTGATAAAATCTTCATAAAAATCCTAGAAATTCAGATTTGAAATTGCACTTCTTGAACTCAGAGTTCTATGCTAAAATGTGATGTTAAGGAAAAAAAAAAGCTTCTGAAATTCTTTGATCTTCTACCATGTCTCTATTTCTCTGGTAGCTCAGCTGGTAAAGAATCCACCTGCAATGCAGGAGACCTGGTTCAATTTCTGGGTCTGGAAGATCCTCTGGATAAGGAATAGGCTATCCACTCCAGTATTCCTGGGCTTCCCTGGTGGCTCAACTGGTAAAGAATGCACCTACAATGCAGGAGACCTGGGTTTGATCCATGATTGAGAAGATCCCCTGGAGAAGAGAAAGGTTACCCATTCCAGTATTCTGGCCTGGAGAATTCCATGGACTGTATAGTTCATGGGGTCACAAAGAGTCAGACATAACTGAGTTACTCACTTCACTTCATGGCTTTGCATTACCTCACCCCTGACCCTACAACTACCTGTTAACTACCTTCAAGTTTGCATTCATGAATACATGCTAAGTCGCTTCAGTCATATCTGACTCTTTGCAAACCTATGGACCGTAGTTTTCCAGGCCCCTCTGTCCATGGAATTTCCAGGAAAGAATACTGGAGTGGGGTGTTGTTTCCTTCTGCAGGGGATTGTTCTGACACAGGAATTGAATCTGCATCTCTTATGTCACCTGCATTGGCAGGCAGGTCCTTTACCAGTAGACACCTGGAAAGCCCCACTTTCAAATTTAGAGGTATACAAACCTTTATAGTAGTGAGAATACCCTGGCTTGTAGTAGTCAGTATGCTTTGGGGCAGGGAATTCCAGGTTTTTGGATATTCATAGTGTTTTGAAAGGAAGAACAGGACTTCAGGTAGGAATGTCATCTTCTTGACACTTAAGACTTTTTACATTGTAGAGAGGAACATGACAAAAGTCATGGGTGAAAGAGAGCCTGATCTGGGCCCTTTAAGGCATGGACCCAGTGGCAGCCAGGAACCTATATTCTCTGGGCCCAGAGGAGGCACATGTGTGCTTAGTCACTTCAGTCAAGTCTGATTCTTTGTGACCTCATGGACTGTAGCCCGCAGGCTGTTCTGTCCATGGGATTCTCCAGGCAAGAATACTGGAGTAGGTTGCCATTTCCTCCTCCAGGGGATCTTCCTTACCCAGGCATCAAACCTCCGTCTCATGTCTCCTGCATTAGCTGGTGTGTTCTTTACCACTAGCGCCACCTGGGAAGCCCATAGGAGGCACAGATCATACCAAATCTAAAAGTCTTAGATTTAACAATACTATCACATCACCCTCAACCAAGTGATTGATTATATTTGTTCTACTTTCAAATTTTGACCATAATCAAGAGGAAAAAGTTTTTTGACTGTTCTTCCTGAGTAATTAAAATCATTAGTCTATATGTGCATTTATACAGATAAATACACTATATTTTTTGGCCACTCTTGTGGTATGCAGGACCTTAGTTCCCCAACCAGGGATTGAACCTATGCTCCCTGCATTGAGAGCATGGAGTCTTAACCACTGGACCACTAGGGACGTCCCTACAATACACCAAGTTTTAAAACTTTATCTAATATATAAGGATGGAGAAGGAAATGGCAACCCACTCCAGTGTTCTTGCCTGGAGAATCCCAGGGACGGGGGAGCCTGGTGGGCTGCCGTCTATGGGGTCGCACAGAATCGGACATGACTGAAGTGACTTAGCAGCAGCAATATATAAGGAAGTGTCCAAAAAAGAAACATACAAAATGACATGGGTTGTAATAGAACAATTTTACTTTGCCAAGCTTTCTGTATTTAACTTTTGGTTAATATGGAAATATACTTTTTAGCAACTTTAAATTTGAGAAGCTATATGGCCCAGAAATTGATGACATATTTTGAAAGAGGCTTTGAGTATACCACTATTTAATAACTATGTAATTTTACTTTTATATAAGAATGAATTGTATTTTGTAAAATCTCATTATATAAATACATTTTCTGATTTAGTTTTACTTTGGTGAAGAATTAATTTATTTTCCATATTTCTAGTTTCAAAGGATTCTGGAGAAATTCTCTCACAAATGGCCTTTTCTTGTGTGCTTTATTTCTTTATTTGGATTAGCTCAAGTATTCACTTAAGATTTTCCAGCACAACTGATTGAAAAGAGAGAAAAACAAATTTTGCTCACAAAGCATCTTGGAATAACAGTTTATTCCAATTATATATGAAACCTATTATCATGTCAAGCACATTAAATTCAATTGGAAAATAAATACAACACAAAATCATTCATATGTCATATATAAATCACAATATGAAATTAATTACAAGTACAGTCAGACATAGCTGAGTGTCAAGGCTGTATATTGTCATCCTACTTATTTAATTTATATGCAGAGTACATCATGAGAAACGCTGGGCTGGAAGAAACACAAGCGGGAATCAAGATTACTGGGAGATTTATCAATAACCTCAGATATGCAGATGACACCACCTTTATGGAAGAAAGTGAAGAAGAACTAAAGGGCCTCTTGATGAAAGTGAAAGAAGAGAGTGAAAAAGTTGGCTTAAAGCTCAACATTCAGAAAACTAAGATCATGGCATCTGGTCCCATCACTTCATGGCAAATAGATGGGAAAACAGTGGAAACAATGGCTGACTTTATTTTTCTGGGCTCCAAAATCACTGCAGATGGTGATTGCAGCCATGAAATTAAAAGACGCTTACTCCTTGGAAGGAAAGTCATGACCAAACTAAACAGCATATTGAAAAGCAGAGACATTATTTTGCCAACAAAATCTGTCTAGTCAAGGCTATGGTTTTTCCAGTGGGCATGTATGGATGTGAGAGTTGGACTTTGAAGAAAGCTGAGCCCCGAATAATTGATGCTTTTGAACTGTGGTGTTGGAGAAGACACTTGAGAGTCCCTTGGACTGCAAGGAGATCCAACCAGTCCATCCTAAAGGAAATCAGTTCTGAATATTCATTGGAAGGACTGATGCTGAAGCTGAAACTCCAATACTTTGGCCACCTGATGCAAAGAGCTGACTCATTTGAAAAGACCCTGATTCTGGGAGGGATTGGGGTCAGGAGGAGAAGGGGACGACAGAGGATGAAATGGTTGGATGGCATCACCAACTCAATGGACATGGGTTTGGGTGAACTTCGGGAGTTGGTGATGGACAGGGAGGCCTGGCGTGCTATGGTTCCTGGGGTCGCAAACACTTGGACATGACTGAGTGACTGAATTGAAGGACACATACAGGTTTTAAGATTTTCAGATCCCTTAGAAAAGTTACATTTGGTACATCCCAGCTAATAGAGTAGAATCTTCCATAGAAGCAGCTCTGTATCTATACAATACTTTCAGATTTTTGGAATAAATATGTGTGTGTGCATGTGAGTGCATGGATGTTTAACCACCATTCTATTAACACTTGGCATAGGCTATGCATCTACCTCTGAATATGTATCTCTTAATCTATACATATCCATACCCACTTTCTCAATAAATTAAGTTGGTTTTCTCAGCATATTACAGTTTTCTGGAGTAGCCCTTAGTATGTGTGGAATTGAGAAGCATGGCAGTCTGGAGACAAACATTGGGAGACCTCCAGACCCCTACTCACTTGAATCTCTTTTGGAGATATTCTGCTTTTATCTATATATAACCTGAGGTATTCCTGTGATTTCATTTGAAAAACATGTTCTATGTCTTAAAAATATTTGACGGTGACTGGGCTAATATCATTAATTTAGATTTCAGGAATTGTTGTATAATTGTGAATCAATAGTACTATAAGATTATATGCTTTGTTATTCAAATGAAGTTAAACCATATAAAACCAATTTCTTCTCTTTGGTAAGTTAAAGTAGAAATATCTATCTATAGAAAAATAAAAGAAATTCATACAAAACTTATATCAATAAAGAGAAAAAGAAAGGCCTACTTTTATATTAACAAAACTTGTCTTTGAGAAGACAAGGGAATATTAGGAAAAATTTATCAGTGAAAAAAAATTGACTGATAAACCTAATTTGTTGTTCAGTCTCTCAGTCATGTCCAACTCTTTGCAACCCCATGGACTGCACCATGCCAGGCTTCCTTGTCCTTCACAGTTTGCTCAGTCTCCTATCCATCTAGTCGTCTGTTGTCCGCTTCTTCTCCTGTCCTCAATCTTTCCCAGAATCAAGATCTGTTCCAATGAGTCAACTCTTTGCATCAGGTAGCTGAAGTACTGGAGCTTCAGCTTTAGTATCAGTTCTTCCAGTGAATATTCAGGGTTGAATTCCTTTAGGATTCACTGGTTTGATCTCCTTGAAGTACAAGGGACTCTCAAGAGTGTTCTCTAGCACCACAGTTCAAAAGCATCAACTCTTCAGTGCTCAGCCTTCTTTACAGTCCAACTCTCACATCCATACATGACTACTGGAAAAATTGTAGCTTTATCTATATGGACCTTTGTTGGCAGAGTAATATCTCTGCTTTTTAATATGCTGTCTAGGTTGGTCAGAGCTTTTCTTCTAAGGAGCAAGCATCTTTTGATTTCATGGCCACAGTCACCATCTGCAGTGATTTTTGAGCCCAAGAAAATAAAACCTGTCACTGTTTCCATTTTTCCCCATCTACTTGGCATGAAATGATGGGACTGGATGCCATGATCTTAGTTTTCTGAATATTGAGTTTTAATCCAGCTTTTTCACTATCCTCTTTTACATTCATCAAGAGCCTCTTTTGTTCCTCTTCACTTTCTGTCATCTGAGTGGTATCTTCTGCATATATGAGGTTCTTGATATTTCTGCCAGCAAGCTTGATTCCAGCTTGTGCTTCATCCAGCCCAGCATTTCACATAATATACTCTGCATAAGTTAGATAAGCAGGGTGACAATATACAGCCCTCACGTACTCCTTTCCCATTTGGAGCCAGTTCGTTTTTCCATGTCTGGCTCTAAATGTTGCTTCTTGATCTGCATACAGGTTTCTCAGGAGGCAGGTAAGGTAGTCTGGTATCCCTATCTCTTTAAGAATATTCCAGTTTGTTGTGATCCATACAGCCAAAGGCTTTAGCCTATGGCTAAATGAAGCAGCTGTTTTTCTGGAATTCCCTTGCTTTTTCTATGAGCCAGTGGATGTTGGCAAACCTATTGAACATTGATCATTAGCTATAGGAAGTGTCTAGAGAAAATTGATAATGCATTAACCATTAAATATCTTCCCTCTTCTAAATGAAATAAAAGATCTCCCATGTTTAGAGGACTGTGTTTGTGTGTCTTTCTATGAAATGAGCTGCATGATTTTTTAGAGACAATTAGTAAATTCATGAATATTTTGGGTGAATTGAACAATCATATTGAACTAGTTGGGGATAGTTTGAACTGAAACTTAAAAAAGAACCAGCTTTTTATTCAAGAATAAGTACAAGTGAATGAGTTAAGACTTTTCATAAAAAGCTTTAAAAGGCTTGGTGCAACTTATAATCACGTTCTGACTTATTTTACTATATATCTATTAGAGCAGAAAATACTAAAATAGATTAGATTAATAATTATTATAATCTCCTCATATTAATGATAAATAATTCTATAAATAAGTTTTGTAAGCAATGGTAGAATTTAGCTTTAGGATATTAAAAGACGCTTACTCCTTGGAAGAAAAGTTATGACCAACCTAGATAGCATATTGAAAAGCAGAGACATTACTTTGCCAACAAAGGTCTGTCTAGTCAAGGCTATGGTTTTTCCAGTGGTCATGTATGGATGTGAGAGTTGGACTGTGAAGAAAGCTGAGTGCCGAAGAATTGATACTTTTGAACTGTGGTGTTGGAGAAGACTCTTGAGATTCCCTTGGACTGCAAGGAGATCCATGCAGTCCATTCTGAAGGAGATCAGCCCTGGGATTTCTTTGGAAGGAATGATGCTAAAGCTGAAACTCCAGTACTTTGGCCACCTCATGCGAAGAGTTGACTTACTGGAAAAACTGATGCTGGGAGGGATTGGGGGCAGGAGGAGAAGGGGACGACAGAGGATGAGATGGCTGGATGGCATCACTGACTTGATGGACATGAATCTGAGTGAACTCTGAGAGTTGGTGATGGACAGGGAGGCCTGGCGTGCTGCGATTCATGGGATCACAAAGAGTCAGACACGACTGAGCAACTGAACTGAACTGAACTGAACTGAATCCAATTATCATAAAGCACTTAAAGCTATTTCATATTTTCATATTATGCTGCTTGAAAAATTGTCATACCTGCCCAATGGGATTTTCACCATGATTGACAATATTATGAAAGAGAGTAAGCAAAGAATAAGAAAAAATAACAGACCATCAAATTGGAGGGACTTGATTAAGGGATCAATCTTAACATTAGCTTCATTAATGATCTGAAAAATGATTTATATGGAAAATAATTAAATCTTTAGGTAAAAAGTGATTCATTTATTGGCATATAAACAAAAATGTAAAACTTTAAAACTAAAGAATGAATAAAGAAAGAAAGGAAGGAAAAGAAGCATCACACAATAAGGACTATCAATTACCCTTCATATTGAAAACATTGGGATACATTTCTATAATGCTTAAAATATAGATAGGCAAAAGTACAACGTAAGGAGATAAACTATAGATGAGATGTGTCGTATTCTATTTGGTACCACATATTGGTTATCATCTGGAGAAGGCAATGGCACCCCACTCCAGTACTCTTGCCTGGAAAATCCCATTGATGGAGGAGCCTGGTAGGCTGCAGTCTATGAGGTCACTAAGAGTCGGACACGACTGAGCGATTTCACTTTCACTTTTCACTTTCATGCATTGGAGAAGGAAATGGCAACCCACTCTAGTGTTCTTGCCTGGAGAATCCCAGGGACGGGGGAGCCTGGTGGGCTGCCGTCTGTGGGGTCGCACAAAGTCGGACATGACTGAAGCGACTTAGCAGCACTAACAGCAGTAATTGGTTATCATCTATTTATTGTGTGTATATTCAGATAATACTTTCTTGAATGATTTCTAGGAGGTAATATTATTTCTAGAAAAATAGTTTCTTCTTAGTAAGTGATATTATTTTTAAACAATAGAAAATACTATTCCAATAAAGCATAATTGTTATTAAATTAGGAAATATTCATGTAAATTTCAACTACTTCCCCCCAAATCATAAGATATGTACTGAAGAAATGTAGAAATATGCTACTCTGTGATTTACTTCTATGATTATTACCCTTAAAATTTCACACCTGGGTTAATAAGAAATAAGCTAATCTTTTTCAATGGAAGAAGACATAGATTTTTGTCAGAAATCCCACATATGGAAACATGTCAGTCACTGCTATATAATTATTGACTAATTTACACTTTTAATAAATGTTAAATTTTTACCCACTTGTATGAGAATATATTGTAAATGTTGCAATGCAATTTATTTAAAATAAAATATTTTGCTATTGATGGATAAATTAAAGCATAATATGTACTTATTAAACAGGTCAAAAGTATGAACATTTTTCCCTGATATACATGTTTTTTTAAGTTATCAAGGCAATAGTCATAGGTATGCCCAAGGATATTGAGAAATTTATTATGGTTCTTTTTAGGCAATGCTTCAGCTCTCATCTAGAAAGCATATCATATTAAAATGTCTAAAACTCATTGTATTGTAGAAATTGTTTTGATTAAGATATCATCTCAAGTCATATTGTTAAAATAGAAACAATTTAATTAATGATATTTTGGCAGTTGGGCTTCCCTGATGACTCAGCAGTTAAAGAATTGGCCTGCAATGCAGAAGATGCAGGAGATGTGAGTTCAATCCCTGGATCAGTAAGATCCCCTGGAGAAGGAAATGGCAACCCACTCCAGTACTTTTGCTTGAAAAATCCCATGGACAGAGGAGCCTGGAAGACTACAGTCCAAAGGGTCACAAAGAGTCAGACGCTGCTGAGAGACTGAGCACAAGTATATTTCGGCAATTGACTTTCACATGTATACAAAATTATACTTTTCTTACACAATGGAAAAAAATAGATTTCAAATCAACACAGTCTTTAAAAGTAAAGAACCTTTAAAATGTTTATGTCATATTATGGGAAAAGTCTTTATGACATTTTGCTAACAATCAATAAGGAAAACAGTGCCCTGGAAACAGGATTAAAAGACTCTCATTCTTTTCACTCGGCTCCCCTCGGTTTTGCTTCATCTTTAGCTTTCTTTCCGAAGACCATCTTTGCTTCTCTTGTGAGTAAGCTGACTACTGTATCTTTCAAGATATATCCCTTAAAATTTTAGACTCCATTAACTACATCTCAAGTTCAAAAATCCCAGTGAGTGTTCTGATTAATTCAACTTAAGGCCAGGAAGTCCCTCAAAGATTTTTTATTGCCTCTTTTCTTAAATGGGCCCAATGAATAGACACTAATTTCAGCTTAGATAGTCTAAGCGAAAAGCTCTCTGGGATTAAGTGTACTAAAAAATATTTATATGGGTACTACACTGCTGTCTTAAAAACTCCCTGTATGTGGATATTAGCTCAGATTCTCCTCAATTGGAAAAATAGGTCTGATTAAATCCTCTTTATCAGAAGTTTGAAGTGAGGTTTGGGAAGATATATGAAAGTGAAAGTAAGTTGCTCAGTCGCCTCTGACTCTTTGCGACCCCATGAATGTAGCCCATCAGGCTCCTCCATCCATAGAATTTTCCAGACAAGAGTACTGGAGTGGGTTGCCATTTCCTTCTCCAAGAGGGGAGATATACAGTCCAAAGTAAAGCAATATGAGCTGTATTATTTTGGATATTACTTACGATTTCAGTTCTTCACTAGTGAACCTGACAAAAATATTTACCTTGCTTTCTACATCTGTGAAGTGTGTATTATAAAAATAATACTTTCAAGTATTGCTAAAGGCTTTCTTTTCGTTGAACAAATATGGTTGTGAGGCTAACTTTCCCTGGTTCTATTTCCATGTATGGATATACTAGTTGTAATAAGATATTTGTCAAATACCTGCCTACATGGAACTTGGGTTTCATTTGGGGAAAACAAATAAGAACAAAGCAAGTAGAATACATGGATTCTTAGGCAGTGAAGAATGGGAGTGCTGAGTGAGGTTACATTTGAAAATGATTTGGTCTGGAGACTTGACCAATAAGAAGGTATCCGAGAATAGATTTAAAGGAGATGTAGGAGTTGAAGTAAGTAGCTGTGCATATATCTGGGGGAAGAACATTCTAGGCAGGGAAAATAGCAAAGAACATTGTAAAGGCAGGCATGGTCTTGGAGTTTTGAGAAAAAAGCAGAGAGAATGTTGTGGTTGGAGTGGTTAGCAAAAGACAGACATATTTTAAAATACAGCCAGATAGATAGCAAGAGAATAAGCATATTTAGGGGAACCTTGTATGTTACTGAAAAACTTCTTCTACTTCACATGCCATGGAAACTTGCTGGAACTTTTTAGCAATGACAAGATCTGATTTGGGTTTGGGATAAGATGTCTGTAGCTGTGTTTTGAGAATAAACTATATGTGGAGGGAAAGGAGAAGCAGGGATGTCATTTAGGATGCTATTAAGATAATCCAAGTAAAAGATGGACCAGACTGATGATAGTGGAGGTGCTGTCATTTGATTCTGAAAGTAGTGTAAAGATAGCCTTCCTATTGAAAGTTTGGAGATAAATAAATATGAAAGAAAAATTACAGGAGTAAAAGTTGACTCCAAGCTATTTTACCTGAATAGATGGAAAGAAGAAGTTACCATTTACCAGGATACTGACAGTTATGGAAGAAGCAGTACTTTTGGAAGGAAGACCATGGTTTCTATTGTGTACACATTAAGTCTGAGATATATAGTCAATTGAAATAAGGGATGTTGAAATAAAAATTTGATGTGCGTGTGCTCATTCCAGAGGAGATGTCCCTAATATAAATAAATGTGACCAATATATACCTAATGATATTTTTTCCATGTTTACTCTCCTATCAACATGCTCTTCAATCATTCCTTCATTTCTTTGTTTCCAACTGGATTATTTTTCTTCCTGCCTTCCTGCAGAACTCACTTTAGCATGTTTTTGTTTGTTTTTAAGTACAAGTTTTCTGGCAAAAAAAAAAAAAAATGTTCTTTTACATTCTGTTGGTCTGAAAACATATTTATCTTACCTGTAGTTTGGAAGATTGTTTTCATTGATCATGGGCTTTTTAGAATGGCCGTTATTTTCTTTCTGCATTGTAAAGTGTCATTCCATTATCCTTTGCCTGCCATAATTTCTATTGAGAAAATTCCTTTCTTATTGCTGCTCCTTTGAAGATAAGATGCCCATTTTTTTTCTTGGTGCTTTAACATTTTCCATTTAGCTTTTGGTTTTTAGCAGTTTTTCTGTGATACATGTTAGAGTGGTTTTCTTTGTCTTTTGGGATTTTCAAAGCTTATTGAATCTGTGGCTTGATGTCATTGATGATTTTGGGAACATTTTCAGACATTTTCTCTTCACATAATTCTTTTAATTTACTCTCTTCCACCTCTCCATCCATGTACATACGTATAGAATGTTTACTATGTCCTTCAAGTCTCTTATGGCTTTTTCTATATTTTTTCATGCTTTTTCTCTTTACTGTAGTTTCAATATTTTCTATTGATCTGACTTCTGGTTTTCTAAATCACTACTCTGGTGTATTTAATTTGCTACTGTTCTACTTGCTAAGCTGCTAATTCCAAATATATTAATTTTAGCTATGGCATTCGTTTGACTTGGTATAAATTGTAACTCTTTGGTGAAATTGGATACTTAATGAAACTAGTTTGTATATATCAAGGCAGAATGGGTGTCAAAAATGAGAGATATCCAAAAGTCTACAAATAATAAATGCTGGAGAGGGTGTGGAGAAAAGGGAACCTTCTTACACTGTTGGTGGGAATGCAAACTAGTACAGCCACTATGGAGAACAGTGTGGAGATTCCTTAAAAAACTGGAAATAGAACTGCCTTATGATCCAGCAATCCCACTGCTGGGCATACACACTGAGGAAACCAGAAGGGAAAGAGACACGTGTACCCCAATGTTCATCGCAGCACTGTTTATAATAGCTAGGACATGGAAGCAACCTAGATGTCCATCAGCAGATGAATGGATAAGAAAACTGTGGTACATATACACAATGGAGTATTACTCAGCCATTAAAAAGAATACATTTGAATCAGTTCTAATGAGGTGGATGAAACTGGAGCCTATTATACAGAGTGAAGTAAGCCAGAAGGAAAAACACCAATACAGTATACTAACGCATATATATGGAATTTAGAAAGATGGTAACGATAACCCTGTATACGAGACAGCAAAAGAGACACTGATGTATAGAACAGGCTTATGGACTCTGTGGGAGAGGGAGAGGGTGGGAAGATTTGGGAGAATGGCACTGAAACATGTGAAATGTCATGTATGAAATGAGATGCCAGCCCAGGTTCAATGCACGATGCTGGATGCTTGGGGCTGGTGCACTGGGACGACCCAGAGGGATGGTATGGGGAGGGAGGAGGGAGGAGGGTTCAGGATGGGGAACACATGTATACCTGTGGTGGATTCATTTTGATATTTGGCAAAACTAATACAATTATGTAAGGTTTAAAAATAAAATAAAATTAATTAAAAAAAAAAAAGAAAGAAAAAAAAAATGAGAGATAAATCAAGCATAAGGATCCTTCCAGGTAACTGGGTCACACAAATCCTCCCACCACTGCCTATGGAGGTTTAGACGTCTAGGGAGAGTTAATGTTATTTTGAGTAGAAGTTCTAGACTTCTCTAGATTTTTGAAGAGAAAGGAATTATATATTAAAAGTAAAGCTTTTAACACTGTGCTTAATGCATGATTAGATGCTTGATGAATGTTATTAGTGCTAATATTACTGGGCCTTACTGATACAAGCTCTGTGCTTTCACCTCCGTGTTCTCTGTATCACTATGGCCTATGCATTTTGTGCCTGGGAGCAGTTAGAACTACTTACCTACAGCTTCTGCTTTTAGCCAAGATAGACTGACTGGAATGAGACTTGTATTAATCCATCTGGGTTGCTATAACAAAATACCATAAACTGAAGGGTGTAAACAATAGAAATTTATTTCCTCAAGCTTCTGGAGACCAGAAGTTCAAGATCAAGGGGCCAGCAGATTTGGTTTCTGGTGAGGTAGTTCTTTCTGGCTTGCAAATGGTTACCTTCTTGCTGTGTCCTCATATCGTATCTCCTCTGTGCTCCTGTGGGGTGAAGAAAGAGGAAGAGAGAAAGCACTTTGATGTCTCTTCTTATAAGGACACTAATCCTATTGGCTCAAGGCCCCACTCTCAGGACCTCATTCAAACTTAAATATTTCCTTAGAGATCCCATGTCCTAATATAGCCACATTAAGCGTTAGGACCTTGACATGTGAATTTGAAGGGATATTCTGCCACATTGCAGGAGACAATCAGACCCTCTTTGATCCCTGGGTTGGGAAGATCCTGGGGTAGGGAATGGCAAACCACTCCAGTATTCTTGCTTAGAAAATCCCATGGACAGAAGAGCCTGGCAGGCTATAGTCCATGGGGTCACAAAGAGTCAGACATGGCTGAGCAACATTTACACTTTCACTTTTCAATCTATAACACTGGCTGAAACAATTTAAAAAACAATAAAAATAGATGAAACAATGATTCTCAAGACTTTGAAAATAGGCAACAGAGAACAATGGTCTCTCAGAGATGGAAACCAAATGAGGTGAACCCAACAATTATTCCAGTTTACTGCCTGTAGTAGATACCAGATGTTGAAACAGAGAAAGGAAGCAAGATGGAGCCTGATAAATCTCCTTAAGTACAAACGATAGAAATGGGTGTCTGTGAAGGCCAGTTAGAATTTCTTTCAGAGTACAATAAAGAAGAGAAAGGAATAGAGAGAAAACTCCAGAGATTCAAATACCCCATAAATGTTTAGTTGAGCACTGCTCAGGAACCACATAGGAAGAAACTGTCCAAATATGGAAAAGAATTGGCAGAAAGAATTCGATGGATAGTCCCCAGAGCTCACACATGGCTAGAAATAGTACATTTTCCATCCGTGAAAGTGGAGAACTTCATAATTCATGGGGCATATTGTAGTGTACTCAGTAGTGAGAGGAAAAAAAAAAATAGAACTTTGAATAAATGCTATTATATTACCATCCAAAAAAGTTTAAAAGCAAGCACCCAAAATTACAGTGTTTCTAAGTATCTATATTCCAGAATAAAGCTAAAAAATATTTATAGAAATACAAAAATGTTCAATATCTAACAAAGCAAAATTTAAAATGTATTATTGTTGTTGGTGTTGGGTCTCTAAGTCATGTCTGACAGTCTACATGGACTGTAACCTGCCAGGCTCCTCTGTCCTCCACTATCTCCCAGAGTTTGCTCAAATTCATGTCTATTATAATGTCTAGGATCCAATAAAAAGTTCCAGCCATGCAAAAATCAAAGAAATGATAACCTTCACGTGGAAAAAATCTGTCAACTGACTTTGATAATGATGATAGCACTAGTAGAAAAGGTCTTTGAAAGAGTATGACTGTGTTTTATATATTCAGGAAGTTTGAGGAATGATCAAAAATGTTAAGTAGAGAAACAAAAGGTTTAAAGAGGAGAACTACAATGGATGAGATAAAACATACACTGGATATGATTGATGGCAAATTAGACATTGTGGAAAAATGTAAAGTAGAAAACAGTGATAAAACTTATCTAAAACATGGAGGGAAAAATGACTCAGAAAGACAGCAGTGCATCAGAGAGCTCTGAGACAAACTGGAAGCAGTTTTTCAAGATGAGTGTCTGTGAGATGGTGCTTCAAGGAAGGGAGATGGTTTGGAGTTTATTAAGTTAAAAGCAATCACAAAAGGGCATTAGCCTATGTTAGGCTTGCCAAGATTGCTGTTGGTGCAGATGAATTAGAGGCAACAATCACGAGTTCACATTCCTGTTGTTTTTCTGTTGGTTTCATTGGTAATTCTACGTGTGTTTTTTCTCCTTCTTGGTTAAGAACTTCCAGTTTCTCATGCTGCTGCTGCTGCTGCTAAGTCGCTTCCGTTGTGTCCGACTCTATATGACCCCATAGACGGCAGCCCACCAGGCTCCTCTGTCCCTGGGATTCTCCAGGTAAGAACACTGGAGTGGGTTGCCATTTCCTTCTCCAAAGCATGCATGCATGCATGCTAAGTCGCTTCAGTCCTGTCCCACTCTGTATGACCCCATAGATGGCAGCCCACCAGTCTCCTCTGTCCACAGGATTCTCCAAGCAAGAATACTGGAGTGGGTTGCCATTTCCCTCTCCCTCCAGTTTCTCATACCCTCTGCATTTCAGTTTCTGCAAATCCTCATTTTCATCATGCTAAAGCGTTTTCATAATAATATAAAGCCATTAACACAGTGCTTGAAAGTGAAATTGAAGTTACTCAGTTGTGTCCAACTCTTTGTGACCCAGTGGACAGTAGCCCACCAGGCTCCTCCATCCATGGAATTTTCTAGGCAAGAGTGGAGTGGGTTGCCATTTCCTTCCCCAGGGGATCTGCCCGACCTGGGGATCGAACCCAGGTCTCCCGCACTGTGGACAGACGCGTTACCATCTGAGCCACTAGGGAATCACAGTGCTTGACACATGCTTAAATATTTGATGCATGCCATTTAATTTCTTTAGTGAAATCCTCCTGGGGTGGGGGGAAAGTAGTTAGCTATGTTGTACAACAATTTATAACACATGATTTGAACTAGTGTTTTACTAATCCAAGGGTAAACATTTGTTTGGCAGGCTTCTCCTAGAGTTTAACCAAGAGTAGTCATAGCCAATAAAGTTGTTTAAAGTTTCACAGGGGCATTTGGATTTCATATGCAATGGGGCACTCTGGTTGAGACTGTAACCTATTATTTTTTATACAAAAGGTAGGAAAAATAATAATTTAAAAGTTGTATTTTCACTTGTCTTTTGAGGTAGAGATTTCAGTTTATATTAGGAGCAAGGTCCTTCATTTTAGGCAAATCACCTTAATGGACTTTGGATTTAGCCAGTGTCTAGGAACACTGTTAATCAGGAATTATACCAGAGGTAATATATATTGTAGGTGTACATGTACTGGAGTTATATGTTTAAGGAAGTTTGCTTCATTTGTTTGTGAGGTGAAGTGAGAAAATGGGAGAAATACATTTTTGTGTGTGCTTGAATGGAGAGAGTTTATTTCCTTAGTGAGTGGTTTTGCTGTTGATTTTTATTCACGGTGGCTTTTGTTGTTCAGTTTTACTTTTGAGAGTTGCTTGCATGTTATAAGTAATTGAGAGAAGAGACAGAAAAACTTACTTTATGAGAATATTCTTGAAATTTTGGATTCACATACTGTGGTTTGAGGAACATATGAACAATTTGGGCTCAGAGTTGAAAAGATAGTCATTTTTTTTCTGCCTGCACTCACAACCCAGCCTATTCTTGTATCACAGAGAGTGAGACCTTTTTGCAGTATCAGGAGAAACATCCCTGATGAGGCTATTACTTATTTCTTAAGAAACTCCATTGGCAGGTGAAATAGGACATTCCTTTGGGATGATTTAAGGGGCAATGACAATACACAGGGGGAGCTGGGGCAGCAGCAGAGGAAGACCCTAAGTCGCAACTACAGAGAACTCACTACATTATGAGAACAAAGGACATTCTCCTTTTTAGATTCAAAGTAAATAATAAGAGAGCATTCTGTTTTGCTTGGTTTGAGATGCAGCATTATGAGGAGGAAACACAAATATCTGTAATATGGAAACATGACTTTATATTTATTCATATGTTAGGCCTCAACATTTGGTCTACTCATGATTTGCAATTCATAGTAGAAAAGAACTAGGATCAACCAGCACATTCATATTCCTGATATCCTTATTAAATAAAGCATTAACCTTGACAGTATAAACTATTCAGTTCAGTTGCTTATTTATGTCTGACCTCATGGATTGCAGCATGTGAGGCTTCCCTGTTCATCACCAACTCCTGGAGGTTGCTCAAACTCATCAATTGCCTTTTGTTAAAGGCATTTGTGTTTGTTTGTTTGTTTTAAATTTATTGAAGTATAATTGATTTACACTGTTGTGTAAGGCACTTATGTTTTGATATGACCAAAGAGGGAACACAGCCCCACCCATCAAAAGAAAATTGGATTAAATATTTACTGAGCATGGCCCTGCTCATTAAAACAAGACCCAGTTTCCCACTCAATCAGTCTCTCCCATCAGGAAGCTTCTGTAAGTCTCTTAACCTTATCCAACAGAGGGCAGACAGAATGAAAAGGAGAATCACAGAAAACTAACCAAACTGATCACATGGACCACAGCCTTTTCTAACTCAATGAAACTATGAGCCATGCCATGTAGGGCCATTCAAAATGGACGGGTCATGGTGGAGAGGTCTGACAAAATGTGGTCCACTGGAGAAGGGAAAGGTAAACCACTTCAGTATTCTTGCCTTCAGAACCCCATGAACAGTATGAAAAAGCAAAAAGATAGGGCACTGAAGGATGAACTCCCCAGGTTGGTAGGGGCCCAATATGCTACTGGAGAAATAACTCCAGAAAGAATGAAGAGATGGAGGCAAAGCGAAACAACACCCAATCATGGATATGACTGGTGATGGACATAAAGTCTGATGCTGTAAAGAACAATATTGCATAGGAATCTGGAATGTTAGGCCCATGAAACAAGGCAAATTGGAAGTGGTCAAAAAGGAGATGGTAAGGGTGAACTTCAACATTCTAGGAATCAGTGAACTAAAATGGACTGGAATGGGTGAATTTAACTCAGATGACCATTATATCTATTGTGGACAAGATTCCCTTAGAAGAAATGGAGTAGCCCTCATAGTCAGCAAAAGAGTCCGAAATGCAGTACTTGGATGCAATCTCAAAAACGACAGAATGATCTCTGTTCATTTCCAAGGCAAACCATTCAATCTCATAGTAATCCAAGTCTATGCCCCGACCTGTAATGCTGAAGAAGCTGAAGTTGAACGGTTCTATGAACACCTACAAAACCTTCTAGTAACACCCAAAAAATATGTCATTTTCATTATAGGAGACTGGAATGCAAAAGTAGGAAGTGAAGAGATACCTGGAATAACAGGCAAATTTGGCCTTGGAGTACAAAACGAAACAGGGCAAAGTCTAACAGAGTTTTGTCAAGAGAACGAACTGGTCACAGCAAACATCCTCTTCCAACAATGCAAGAGAAGACTCTACACATGGATATCACCAGGTGGTCCATACCAAAATAAGATTGATTATATTCTTTGTAGCCAAAGAGGGAGAAGCTCTATACAATCAGCAAAAATAAGATCGGGAGCTGACTGTGGCTCAAATCATGAACTCCTTATTGCCAAATTCAGATTTAAATTGAAGAAATAAGGGAACACCACTAGACCATTCAGGTATGACCTAAATTATATCTCTTGAATTATACAATGGAAATGAAAAATAGATTCAAGTGATTAGATCTGATACACAGAATGCATGAAGAACTATGGATGGAGGCTCATGACATTGTTCAGGAGGTGGTAATCAATACCATCCCCAAGAAAAATACAAAACATCCAAATGGCTGTCTGAAGAGGCCTTAAAACAGCTGAGAAAAAAGAGAAATTAAAGGAAAAGAAGAAAAGGAAAGATATGCCCATTTGAATGCAGAGTTCCAATGAATAGCAAGGAGAGATATGAAACCTTCCCCAGTGATCAATGCAAAGGAATAGAGGACAATAATGGAGGGGAAAGACTAGAGGTCTCTTCAAGAAAATTAGAGATACCAAGGGAACATTTCATGCAAAGATGGGCACAATAAAGGACAGAAATGGTATGGACCTAACACAAGCAGAAGATATTAAGAAGAGATGGAGAGAATACACAGAAGAACAATATAAAAAAGATCTTCATGACCCAGATAACCATGATGGTGTGGTCACTTACCTAGAGCCAGACATTGTGGAATGTGAAATCAAGTGGGAGTGGACTGTGGCTCAGATCATGAACTCCTTATTGCCAAATTCAGACTTAAATTGAAGAAAGTAGGGAAAACCACTAGACCATTCAGGTATGACCTAAATCAAATTCATTATGACTATACAGTGGAAGTGATAAATAGATTTAAGGGACTAGATCTGATAGACAGAATGCCTGATGAACTATGGATGGAGGTTCGTGACATTGTACAGGAGACAGGGGCCAAGACCATCCCCAAGAAAAAGAAATGCAAAAAAGCAAAGTGGCTGTCTGAGGAGGCCTTACAAATAACTGAAAAGAAGAGAAGCAAAAAGCAAAGGAGAAAAGGAAAGATATTCCCATTTGAATGCAGAGTTCCAAAGAATAGCAAGGAGAGATAAAAAAGCCTTCCTCAGCGATCAATGCAAAGAAATAGAGGAAAACAACAGAATGGGAAAGACTAGAGATCTCTTCAAGAAAATTAGAGATACCAAGGGAACGTTTCATGCAAAGATGAGCTCAATAAAGGACAGAAATGGTATGGATCTAACTGAAGCAGAAGATTTTAAGAAGAGGTGGCAAGAATACACAGAAGAACTATACAAAAAAGATCTTCAAGACCCAGATAATCATGAAGGTGTGATCACTTCCACTCACCTAGAGCCGGACATCCTGGAATGTGAAGTCATGTGGGCCTTAGGAAGCATCACTATGAACAAAGCTAGTGGAGGTGATGGAATTCCAGTTGAGCTCTTTCAAATCCTAAAAGATGATGGTATGAAAGTGTTGCACTCAATATGCCAGCAAATTTGGAAAACTTAGCAGTGGCCACAGGACTGGAAAAGGTCAGTCTTCATTCCAATCCCAAAGAAAGGCAATGCCAAAGAATGCTCAAACTACTGCAGAATTACATTCATCTTACACGCTCAAAATTCTCCAAGCCAGGCTTAAACAGTACATGCACTTCCAGATGTTCAAGCTGGTTTTAGAAAAGGCAGAGGAACCAGAGATCAAATTGCCATCTGTTGGATCATCAAAAAAGCAAGAGAATTCCAGAAAAACATCTACTTCTACTTTATTGACTATGCCAAAGCCTTTGACTCCGGATCACAACAAACTGTCGAAAATTCTTACAGAGATGGGAATACCAGAGCAACTTAACCTGCCTCCAGAGAATTCTGTGTGCAGTCAAGAAGCAACAGTTAGAACTGGACATGGAACAACTGACTGGTTCTAATTTGGGAATGGAGTATGTCAAGGCTCTATATTGTCACTGTGCTTATTTAACTTTTATGCAGAATACATCATGCAAAATGCTGTCTTGGATGAAGCTTGCCGGGAGAAATATCAATAACCTCAGATATGCAGATGATACCATCCTTATGACAGAAAGTGAAGAAGAACTAAAAAGCCTCTTGATGAAAGTGAAAGAAGAGAGTGAAAAAGTTGGTTTAAAACTCAACATTCAGAAAACTAAAATCATGGCCTCTGGTCCCATCACTTCATGGCCAACAGTTTGGGAAACAGTGGAAACAGTGAGAGACTTTATTTTTTGGGGGACTCCAAAATCACTGCAGAAGGTGACTGCAACCATGAAATGAAAAGATGCTTGCTCCTTGGAAGAAAAGCTATGACCAACCTAGACAGCATATTAGAAAGCAGACACATTACTTTGCCAACAAAGGTCCATCTAGTCAAAGCTATGGTTTTTCCAGTAGTCATGTATGGATGTGAGAGTTGAACCTTTAAATAAAGTTGAGCTCCATAATATTGATCCTTTTGAACTATGGTATTGGAGAAGATTCTTGAGAGTCCCTTGGACTGCAAGGAGATCAAACCAATCTATCCTAAAGGAAATCTGTCCTGACTATTCATTGGAAGGGCTGATACTAAAGCTGAAAGCCCAATACTTTGGCCACCTGATGCAAAGAATTGACTCGTTTGAAAAGACCCTGATGCTGGGAAAGGCTGAAGGCAGGAGGAGAAGGGGACTACAGGGGATAAGTTGGTAGAATGGCATCACTGACTCAAATGACATGAGTTTGAGTAAGTTCCAGGAGCTGTTGATGGAGAGGGAATACTGACGTGCTGCAGTCCATGGGGTTGCAGAGAGTCAGACACGACTGCGTGACTGAATGAAATGAATATCAGTATTAACAAAACAATTGGCTAAAGAGCAAAATAGTATTAGAAATCTATCTGGTAGTGAATGTCATCCTGAATATAGCTCATTGGAAGACTGCATGTGTGAATATGCAAAAAGATGGCTGAGCCAGCTAGTGTTGGAATTTCAGCCCTTTAAGTTACTTTGCTCTCATATATATGAATACCGAACACTTTTGAAAGCATTATAAACCTTGAGGAAAGCAAAATGTGTGGAAATAAATAAGCAAACAGTAACTTTGGAAATGAAAAAATACTATATTAACCGTAGGCTAATTATGACTTGATATATGATATATCATCTATATATATAAGATATAAGTGTGTCAGGTTGGTTTATTTCTTTTCCCTTATTCTTATCTCATTGCAATAAAAATTTGGAACAACAGACTACAGGGTTTAAAACAACAGACAAGTTACAGCTCAGTTCAGTTAAAGAAGACAGATCTTTTGTTGGATAGACACTCCCAAGACATGGGAGCAGGGGACTCTAAAGGAGTCATTGTTGTGTTAATCCCTCCTGGCTTCTCCCTTTTTATGCTTCCCATCTCCTCCTTTTGATTGTGCCCTGTGCAAAATAGGGCTTTTACCCACCACCAATCGAGAAAAGGAATGCAAATGGGTATGTACTCAAGGCTGATCCACAATTGCAAGTTATATGACAACAGGTTCTATTGTGTATGTCTTCCCATAATTCAGTCTGTTTTAATTAGATGTATATATGTGTAGAATATTTATAAACTTTAGAATATTTAATGAGCTTCTAGCTGCCTAAGGTTATTTGAGAAAACCTCTGTGGTTAGTTTATCCACTGCGTCCTTAGGGCACATGTGTAGGAGTTGGAAAAGCCTCTGTGGTTATTCTGTAGCATATCTGTGAGTTCTCCTGGGTGTATTGGGATGGGGTTCAGAGATTAGCTTGCATCCTTTTCAGCTAGGGCACCCCTCATTGCTCATGCCTAATTTCCTACCTAATAAGTGGACATGTATTTTGAAGTTTGAGATTCTTTTAAACTCAAAGATAGTGTAATAATCAAAATCTTGAGAAAGTCCCACAGTAATAAGAAAAGGAAGTTTTCCAACAATTCAGCGTTCCTCACTGACATTAAGTGTTGTAGTGGGTACTTCAAGCATTTTGAAAATGTTGCATCCTGTCAGGGCAGCGGATGCAGGGTGTGATGCCAGCATCCTTTCATATCAATCCACAATATGTTGAAGTCACAGTTTACCACATGCCTCTGACTGTTCTCTGACTCTGCTCTCTGTTCTACTTCCGACATGTCACTTAACTTGCTCCCCTATCTAACAGGTTTTTCTAAAAAGAAGTTTTTAAAACATAAAGTAGCAAACTCTTTTTCTTGTCCGAATTTGATCTCATATTACTTGGAGTTAGTCCTTGCTACTTTCCCAAGTGATTCATTTAAAGGACTCAATTTGTATTTTGCACTGCCTTTCAGATAAATACACAGGGCTAGAAGCATATTTAAGAATTTGAATTTCTCTTTGCTTTTTTATTTTGGCTGCACCTTGTAGCATGTGGGATCTTAGTTCTCTGACCAGGGATGGAACCTGCTATCTCTGCATTGGCAGTGTGGTAGACTTAACCATTGGACCACCAGGGAAGTTCCAGAAATCTAGATTTTTCTTTTTTTTTTTTTAATTTATAAAATATAGCAGTAATAGATAATTGTGATAGGCTCTGATAATCTAAAAATATATAAGGTTTTATATGGTTTATTTTAGTCAGAATTTCCTAAAGAAAGAGCTTACAAAATTATTTAATATATTTTTATTTAAATTCAGAAAACATCACAATGTTAACTGTGATCCATGCATTTAATAGGCAGAAAGAAGTGACATAGATTTATTTTCAGTAAAAATTAGTAGTAATTGATGAAAACCATCTTAAAATATTTTGAATGTGTGTCTTATCCTGGAAACAAATCTGTTACCTGGATATATTTAAAACATAAATTATTTAGAATCTAATACTCCTAGTATGTAAATCTAGTATATCAACATTACAAATCAATAGAAAACTAATATCATGACTAAATGGTGTAAACTCTTGTGTCTTCTGATAGAAATGATCTTAAAAATGATAATGTTGCAAATATATTCAATTTCTGAACTATTCTTTTAAATATTATGTTCATGTTAGGAAACACTTTGAACTGTGAGCAACAAATTTCCAGACTGTTGAGATAAATGAAGATGGTAATTATTTTAAAAATATATTGATGAAAAATAGTCACTGAATTTCACGTTTGAGTTTTCTTTCAACTGTTGAAATAGTGATTCTCAAGAATGCTAGATAATTGGGGTATATTTTACTTGCTCAGATATAAATGTGTTTTTCAATACGGCTTCTTTCTTTTTTTTCAAAATTGGTACTATTTATCTCTTTTTGTTTGTTTGTTTCCATCCAAGAATGTTTTCTGAGATTCTCAGAGCACTTTATCATGGTATTAATCTCTCTGTGTCTGCAGTATCCATAGGGAGACCATTTCCAGGTGGCAAGCAAACATTCTAAGAACTTCATCTGAATTTAAATCTAATTTACTAGACAAAAAAACTTTGACAAAGGTGCAAAAGTACATTTTTCTTGTTACTTATTTTTTTTGTTCAAAAAAATTAACACACACAAAAATATTAATTATTATCAGCTAAAAGAAAAATTATAATAAATTTCCTATTTTTAGGGTTTTTGGTATAGTTTCTGAATAATTAACAAAAAAACTGGGTATAAATTATGAGAAAAATTCTTAAATTATTTTACTTTATGAGTTGAAGAATAAGCTTCTAAATGTAATTCATTGGTAGGTGATATTGTCACTTCTGATATTTTTTCTTGGTAATTATGCATGAATATTATACTTTTAAAATCAGAAAACAAACTGTTATTTTAAATGAGAAATCTGTATGCAGATAAAGAAGCAACAGTTAGAACTAGACATCAAAAAACAGACTGGTTCCAAATTGGGAAAGGAGTATGTCAAGGCTGTATATTGTCACCCAGCTGTATGCAGAATACATCATGCAAAATGATGGACTGGATGAAGCACAAACTGGAATCAAGATTTCTGGGAGAGTATCAATAACCTCAGATATGCAGATGACAGCACCCTTATGGCAGACAGTGAAGAACTAAAGAGCCTCTTGATGAAGGTGTAAGAGGAGAGTGAAAAAGTTGGCTTAAAACTCAACATTGGGAAAACTAAGATCATGGCATCTGGTCCCACAACTTCATGGCAAATAGATGGGGAAACAGTGACAGATTTTATTTTTTTGGGCTCTCAAATCACTGCAGATGGTAACTGAAGCCATGAAATTAGAAGATGCTTTCTCCTTGGAGGAAAGTTATGACCAACCTAGAGAGCATATTAAAAAGCAGAGACATTACTTTGCCAACAAAGGTCCTTCTAGTCAAAGCTATGGTTTTTCCAGTAGTCATGTATGGATGTGAGAGTTGGACTATAAAGAAAGTTGAGTGCCGAAGAACTGATGCTTTTGAACTGTGGTGTTGGAGAAGACTCTTGAGAGTCCCTTGGACAGCAAAGAGATCCAACCAGTCCATCCTAAAGGAAATCAGTCCTGAATATTCATTGGAAGGACTGATGCTGAAGCTGAAACTCCAATACTTTGGCCACCTGATGTGAAGAACTAGCTCATTTGTAAAGACTCTGATGCTGGGAAAGACTGAAGGTGGAAGAAGGGGACAACAGAGGATGAGATGGTTATATGGCATCACCGAGTCAATGGACATGAAGTTGAGTAAACTGGGAATTGGTGATGGAGAGGGAAGCCTGACATGCTGCAGTTCACGGGGTCACAAAGTGTCAGACACGACTGAGCGATTGAACTGACTGAAATGGTCATGAACTACTGATTTAAATTAAAGGATGATACAGGAAATATACCCTTTAGTAGTTCTGTAAAAGACACCTATAAACATACATGCAGTTGATAAACACTGGCCAGATATCACATATATAATTAACTTTCAATAGTATTATAGCCTACTTTTTTATTTACATAGCACAGAGAACCTATTGAGGCAAACATGATGAAAGTGAAAAATTTCTGAAAGGATTCATAAAAGTTAAGCTTTAAACAAATTGTTTTGTATTATGGAAAAATAAGTTTGTAGTAGAGGAATGCTATATGATTATGGCAACATCCATATAAGAAATTGAGAAAATTAGGATCGTGGTAGTAATATTATGATAATTAAGCATCATAGTGGATGTTAGATTTCAAGCAAGATATCAGACCATCTGACAACACTATGGAAGTATGCAAAATAATCTTTGATCTTCTCACAACTGGAACAGGAAGCAAAGTAGACTACGTTAGAATAACTTTGTTTTTGTCTATCATCTCAGATTCTAGGAGAAGTTTACTCCACAGTTATAACTAGAATATTCATTTATTAAAGGAAAACAAAATGTGTTTTGTTTTCACAGCCATGGCATAGAATATGAACACATTCCTGCCTTTGTGAGGATAACAGGCAGAGATTGGGATATAAATTAGAATAAAAAAGACAGCTTAACAACTGCTCAAATAGGGGAGAGTGCCAAGAGAAACCCCGGCCCAGAAGAAAAGTAGGAAGATACCAGTGAAATTTTCCAGAGAGAAACATCAAAACTGAGACCTAAGGTAACCAGAGTTAAATTTCCAGGCATAATAAAAGGGCACAGGAGAAGATCCAGATGTCCAAGAGCATGAAGATCTTCAGAAATTAAATGAACAAAACCAAACAAGTGATGAGATTGACTTACAGGCTTGTGTGTGGAAGGGTGAAGGCTTCCAATAGATGAGTCTGTGAAGAAAACTGGTTCAGAATGATCTTATCTGCTTTGACATCTATATTCTCTTACCTTTTACTTATTTTGCTTGTTCTGGAATTTATGTGATGAACTTTGTGATATAATCATTTGTTTCTTATTATTTATCTTAAAGTTTTCAAAAATCTATCTTTTTGGAGATTTTCAAGCTTTTATCACTTCTATCCTGTAATGAATATTATCATTTTTAAATTTCTATTGTATTTAATTCTCTAAGTGCTTATTTTTCATTAAATATGCTGTAAATTTCTATACCTTTTCCCTTATTTTTTATCAAAGTAACATATAAATGTTACAGTTTCCACTGTTTCCCCATCTATTTGCCATGAAGAGTTGGGACTGAATACCATGATCTTAGTTTTCTGAATGTTGAATTTTAAGCTAACTTTTTCACTCCCCTCTTTCACTTTCATCAAGAGGCTCTTTAGTTCTTTGCTTTCTGGCATAAGGGTGGTGTCATCAGCATATCTGAGGTTATTGATGTTTCTCCTAGCAATCTTGATTCCAGTTTGTGCTTCATCCAGCCCAGCATTTTGCATGGTGTATTCTGCATATAAGTTAAATAAGCAGGGTGACAATATACAGCCTTGACATACTTCTTTCCCAATTTGAACCTGTCTGTTGTTCCATATCTATTTTTAACTGTTGCTTCCTGACCTGCGTATAGATTTCTCAAAAGGCAGGTCAAGTGGTATGGTATTCCCATCTCTTGAAGAATTTTCCAGTTTGCTGTGATTTACACAGTCAAAGGCTTTGGCATAGTCAATAAAACAGAAGTAGATGTTTTTTTCTGGAACTCTCTTGCTTTCTTGATGATCCAACGGATGTTGGGAATTTGATCTCTGGTTCTTCTGCCTTTTCTAAATCCAGCTTGAACATCTGGAAGTTCTTGGTGCACATACAGTTGAAGCCTGGCTTGGAGAAATTTGAACATTACTTTTCTAGCATGTGAGGTAAATGCAATTGTGCGGTAGTTTGAACATTCTTTGGCATAGCCTTCCTTTGGGATTGGAATGAAAACTGACCTTTTCCAGTCCTGTCGCTACTGTGGAGTTTCCACATTTGCTGGCATATTGAGTGCAGCACTTTCACAGCATCACCTTTCAGGATTTGAAATAGCTCAACTGGAATTCCATCACCTCCACTAGCTTTGTTCATAGTGATTCTATAGCAATACATAAAAAACTCAGGAGTGTGCCTGGCACGCTAGACTTATACTAATTTAAGTAAGATATCACAGTTTCTGATATGTGGTTATGACTCAATGATTTTTAATTTTGATGGCTTACTTACTTACTTTTTAAATTATTTGTATTTTGTTACATTGGTGGTTTATTTTAGGTCATTATCTGTTCAAGTAAAATATTTTTAAGTTCTGTATCTATGTGTTTATTTCTGTTTAGTTTGTTAATTTCTTTTTAAATTTTGCTTGTTTTATTTTTATATTCCATAGAAGAGTGAAATGATATAGTATTTCTTTTTCTGACTTCTTTCATTTAGCACAGTACTTCTCAAGTTCCTTCCATGTTGTTGCAAATGGGAAGATTTAATCATTTTATGGTCAAGTAGTATTCTGTTATATGTATGTATGTCCCTTCTAAAGGAAATCAGTCCTGAATATTCATTGGAAGGACTGATGCTGAAGCTGAAACTCCAGTACTTTGGGCCACCTGATGTGAAGAACTGACTCATTGGAAAAGACCCTGATGCTGGGAAAGATTGAAGGCAGGAGGAGAAGGGGACAACAGAGGATGAGATGATTGGATGGCATCACCAACTCAATGGACATGAGTTTGAGTAAACTCCGGGAGTTGGTGATGGACAGGGAGGCCTGGCGTGCTGCAGTCCATGGGGTGGCCTAGTTGGACATGACTGAGCAATTGAACTGAACTGAACTGATGTGTACACATATGTGTGTGTCTGTGTATAATAGCATCTGTTCACGGACACGGGTTGTTTCCATATCTTAGCTATCGTAAATAATGCAACGATGAAGATATGGATGTATGTAACTTTCTGAATTATTGTTTTTCATATTCTTTGGATAAATACCTAGAAGTGACATTGGTGGACCAGCTGATAGTTCTACTCCTGATTTTTGGAAGAGTTTCCAATGTTTATCCAGTCACTGTACCAATTTACATTCCCACCAACAGTGTGTGAAGGTTCCCTTTTCTCCACATCTTTGCCAATGCTTGTTATTTCCTGCCTTTTTGGATAATAACCATTCTAACAGATGTGAAGTGTTATTCTGGTTTTGATTTATATTTTCCCAACAACTAATTATGTTGAACATTTTTTTGTGTGTACCTATTGGCTATCTGTATCTCTTCTTTGGAAAACTGTCTGTTCAGCTCCTCTGCACCCCCCGCTTTTTTTAAATTTTATTGGACTGTTTTTCTGCTGTTGAATTGTATGTGTTTGTAACATATTTTGAATACTAACCACTTAGTCAATATATCATTTGCAAATATGTTCTCTCATTCAGTAGGGTGTCTTTTAGTTTTGTTGATGATTTCCTCTGCTGTACAGAAGCTTTTTACTTTGTTGTAGTCCCATATCACATCCTGTGCTGTGCTGTGCTCAGTTGCTCAGTCATGTTGGACGCTTTGAGATCCCATGGACTCTAGCTCAGTAGGCTTCTCTGTCCATGGAATTTGCCAGGCAAGAATAATGGGGTGGGTTGCCATTTCCTTCCCCATGGGATCTCCCCAACCCAGGGACTGAATCTGCAACTCTTGCATCTCCTGCACTGACAGACAGATTCTTTACCACTGCACTGCCTGAGAAGCCACAAAACATCCTGTTATTATATTAATTCAGGGATGTTTATATTCATTGAGTACTGGAACAGATTATTCTTCAGACATGCCCACATCTTTGAAATATAATTTTGAAAGTTTGCTTCTAAATTTGAGTTATGAGTTGTATAGCTGATACCAGTCTATGCATGGTGCTTCTATCAACACTAATCAGAACATCTTTAAGTTAGGCTTGATCTGTGAATGACCACAACTCAATGTTAATATGTACTAAATTGAGTGTAACTGTCTTTTATTCTTTTTACTCATATGGCTGGGAAGTAATGGATGTTCCCTCTTCCCTTTGGGTGTATATATATACATGTATGTAAGTATAACATATGCTCTTTCAATTATTTGTGAAGTTCTAATTTGATCAAAAGGAAATAACATTGTAATTTCCTAACTAGGTAAAGCAAAAGGACATTTTAAGAACAGATTCCTAAACATATTACTTAAATAGCTTCTTCCATGGAAGTCCTCATCCATAAATTGTTTCCTCTTTTCATATTTTTGTTTCTTAGTACTTGGCATATTTGTAAATATTTTGTTTATTGGTTGTAGCCTACATACACTGCTTCACTGATCATGTTTTATTGGTTATTGCCTAAATGTTCCATTCTGTTAATCAATATTGCATAACAATCATAGACTTTTATTATTGTAGATTTATGACTTTTTACAGTACTGAAGGATTTATGAGTGTTAGTGATTTAGAAGAAGGCAATGGCACCCCATTCCAGTACTCTTGCCTGGAAAATCCCATGGATGGAGGAGCCTGGTGGGCTACAGTCCATGGGGTCACTAAGAGTTGGACATGACTGAGCGACTTCACTTTCACTTTTCACTTTCATGCATTGGAGAAGGAAATGGAAACCCACTCCAGTGTTCTTGCCTGGAGAATCCCAGGAATGGGGGAGCCTGGTGGGCTGCTGTCTATGGGGTCACATAGAGTCAGACACGACTGAAGCGACTTAGCAGCAGTAGCAGCAGCAGCAGCAGTGATTTAGGAAAGTAGACTGGTTGAGCATAACTATATACCTCCCTTCAGGCCTACTCAGACACTAAAATGTATAACTTTTTAAGGTGATAAGCATATCTTTCTTGTTTGTTCAGTTACTTGATGGCATATTTGCCTGTGTCCATAACAGTGCTCACACAGAGTAGATGCTCAATAAATACTTGCTGACTGAATGAATTAATCTTCTTATAAACAGAAGTCTGATACCCTTGAAACCTCATTTTGTAATGGATTTAGTCAATCTATAAGGATGGAAATAGTTCACTTTGAGATAGTGGAGCTCAATATTTTACAAATTTTGTCATATAAGAATTTCAATTACAATCTCTTTATGTTAAATCTATCCCTTAAAATAATGTTTAAGGGTGACATTTGTATAATAGCCTTCATGGAGCCCTTGTTACAAGAAGTAGGAATATCTTTTAAAAAATCTTTAAAACAAAAACTTCATTGATTCTTTATCCTCATTCATATAATGTCTCCTCCATTCACTTTAGAGAGAAAGACATTTTAGAGAGTTATGAACAAATACCTTCTTAAGAACCTCTATCTCCATCATCATTTCAACCCATTATATTCTCTATTAAAGCTTTATTCTTCCATTGAGGAATACAAAGTTGAAAAGCTTCCATGTTACTAAATCCAGTGTGTACTTTTGATCCTATCTTACTCAATAACTAAAGAACATTTGACATATTTGTCCGCTCTTTTTGTGCATGAAATACTTTTCTCTCTGTAATACCCTTCACTCTAATTTTCTTCTTAGCTCTCAACTACTTTTTTCAATCTCTTCTCTTTTCCAATCCCATGTGACCTCTGCATGGAGTATGTCAAGGTTTATTTGTGGATCCTCTTTTCTACTTTAACTCTCTCTAGGTATTATCATCCATTCCCAAGTCTGTATGTAGTAATGACATGCTAATTACTTCACCTTAATCTCTTCAGCTTTGGTGTCTCCCTCAAACTGTAGACCTTACGTACAATTGCCTCCTTAAACTCTCAGATCTTTCAAAAGCATTTTAAACTTAAAATACCTAGATTGCAGATGACACCACCCTTATGGCAGAAAGTGAAGAGGAACTAAAAAGCCTCTTGATGAAAGTGAAAGTGGCGAGTGAAAAAGTTGGCTTAAAGCTCAACATTCAGAAAACGAAGATCATGGCATCCGGTCCCATCACTTCATGGCAAATAGATGGGGAAACAGTGTCAGACTTTATTTTTCTGGGCTCCAAAATCACTACAGATGGTGACTGCAGCCATGAAATTAAAAGACGCTTACTCCTTGGAAGGAAAGTTATGACCAACCTAGATAGCATATTCAAAAGCAGAGACATTACTTTGCCAACAAAGGTTCGTCTAGTCAAGGCTATGGTTTTTCCTGTGGTCATGTATGGATGTGAGAGTTGGACTGTGAAGAAGGCTGAGCGCCAGAGAATTGATGCTTTTGAACTATGGTGTTGGAGAAGACTCTTGAGAATCCCTTGGACTGCAAGGAGACCCAACCAGTTCATTCTGAAGGAGATCAGCCCTGGGATTTCTTTGGAAGGAATGATGCTAAAGCTGAAACTCCAGTACTTTGGCCACCTCATGCGAAGAGTTGACTCACTGGAAAAGACTCTGATGCTGGGAGGGATTGGGGGCAAGTGGAGAAGGGGACAACAGAGGATGAGATGGCTGGATGGCATCACTGACTCGATGGACGTGAGTCTGAGTGAACTCCAGGAGTTGGTGATGGACAGGGAGGCCTGGTGTGCTGCGATTCATGGGGTTGCAAAGAATCGGACATGACTGAGTGACTGATCTGATCTTATCTGATCTGACCTAGATTGAAACTCTTGAGTCTCCCTTCTCCCACCTCCAAACTTACACTTTCCCGTAGTTCAATTAATGGAACTAACTTCTATCTAGTTATTAAAGCCAGAAACATTAGAATTCCCTTACATACATTTAAAATTCTTAAAATTATTTTCAGTCCTCACTGACACCACTCAACTTCAAGTAGCCACCATCTCTCCTCAGGACTATCTGACTTCCTTTCATCCACTCTTCTCCTCACTACCTCCCCATGACCATCATTCTTCTTTTATTTGTCAGAATATATGAATAAGATTCATAAAAGTCATACTTTTACTTAAACTAATTTAATTATTTATGATTCAGAAAAAGTTCTTAACTTCTTGCCATGCCCTAGATTGCCTTGCCTAATATGAAGTCCCTGTACTTCTCTGGCTTCATCTCCTATGACTCTCCCTTTTGCTTTAATTTTTTTGTTAGTTTCCAGTAATGTACAAACTCTTTAATATGTTACATCACTTATCCCAGTGAGAATTTTATTCTTATTTGAATTTCTGTTTAAAATTCACTTCCATGGAATAGCCTCAAACAACCAACATGTCTGTCTTTCTCAGTTATGGCCCAATATTTACTTCTTTCTATCAGTTTGTCACATTCTGTATCGGTTAATTTTAGTATCTATGAATGTACAAAATGTCTCAAATATTTTTCTACTTTAAAGTTTATTTACATCACTTACCAATGTGCAGTAAGTATAGTTTAAACATTAAGCATATAAAACTCAGTGCAGTGTTTCTTCCCCCAAACACTTGTCCTCTAAAAGTATATGATGCATTATTTTTAGTCCTAAAATATAATAATCTTTTTAGGTAGCATTTGTTAGTTTTTGCCTCCTAATGATTTAAATTATATTACTAATTTTGGCTTCCATTTTGCATTAGCTAACAGAATTCAGAACAGAAACTATGTTCATATGTCTAGGTTATGTATTTATGTAATTATTTTATTTTGCTACTTTAAAACATTTCTATGTAATTAAATAAGATCTAGTGAGATGATAACATATTTTAATCTATATTGGCTTGCTAATATATGTTTTGTATTTTAGTGTAATATAGTACATATATCTTCACTTTTGCAGATGAAAAGATTTCCATACGGTTTTCTGTGACTTTTTTTTTCTACATAGTCTTTATCATTAGGAATAGTTTATAAAATGAAAGTCATATGTAGATGAGCTCTTATCTATCCTCTAAAATCATTTAGACTAATTTAATTGCTCATTTCCTTTTTATGTGTTTTCAACCTAGACTATAAAATTTGAGGGAAGAGGTTATGTTGATTTTGACAAGTATCGTATCCTCAATTTATTTTACCTGGTACTTACTAGATGATCAGTGTTTATTAGATGAAAGAATAAATGGTAAAATTTTCACCTTAAAGCAATTATTGGGACAAATATAATACCAGTAAAGTGTGTTGTTACATATATATCTTTAAAACTACCTCATGTTAAATGGCTGCTAAGATTCGAAATTTTAAGCAATCTTCACTTTCACAAAATCCAATCTTGCTACTTAGCTGAGTCAGTAACAAATGGAACAATAGTGCTTGATTCAGCAGACTCACTTACCTCTCTAAGATTTAAAATAAAATGTTTTATCTGACTTATCTAAGGTTATTGCCTTATTTTGTAAATGGTAGACATAGAAATTATATATTTCATAACATGAAACCTAACATCCCTTTGGGACTTCCCTGATAGCTCAGTTGGTAAAGAATCTGCCAGTAAACGCAGGAGACCCAGTTGGATTCCAGGGTTGGGAAGATCTGCTGGAAAATGGATAGGCTACCCACTCTAGTATTCTTGGGCTTCTCTTGTGGCTCAGCTGGTAAAGAACCCACCTGCAATGCGGAAGACCTGGGTTTGATCCCTAGGTTGGGAAGACCTCCTGGAGAAGGGAACGGCTATCCACTTCAGCATTCTGGCCTGGAGAATTCCATAGACAGTATAGTCCGTGGGGTTGCAAAGAGTCTGACATGACTGAGCAGCCTTCACTAACATCCCTTTGAGCAAACTTGTTGGATTATAGGCCACATGACAGTATAATGCATACTTAGAAGGTTCACTCTGCTTATGACACAATGCCAAAACAGATGGCTGTTCTTAATTTTCCACTCTGGTTTGAAAGAAGCCCTATAATGAATTAAAAGTTAGGGAGTGTTGATAGTCATATTATCACTAGTGGGAAATAATAAATAGAGTCATTAATTTAGTAAAGAGAGTCTTAAATAGCTAGTAAAATATGGAATCAGGTATTCAAAATGGCATGATCATATAAAAAAAAATCTCCAAAGGCAATGGGAAAGAAAAAGGGTCATTGACAGAAGCCAAGATGAGCATTAGACTTCAAAATGTATATAGAATAATTTATAAGATTTCCACTTTCTGCTCTATACTTCTATATTTCGCATTGTGTATTGGGTGGGTATGTGCAGTAACTTTGACCTCACTTTTATTTTCTGGAAAAAAAGTTTAAAAAGAAACAACATCTATGGAAAAAACTGATTAACATTTTAACTGGGAAGTAATTGGTAAAAGGTAGAAACAAACTCTAAGAACACATTCATAATAGTCTCTTTTAATCAAAAAGTAGAGAGAAATTAAGGTGTAAAATCCTTTATTTTTATGTAAGGGATCAAAAGTTAAAACATCTTGCTTTGAAAATGCATATTATTATTTTTATGTTTTAATTTGCTCCAAATACACTCCCAGAGATACTGTCATATTATAATATTTTGATAAATGTGTGCTATTTGCCTCAATATTATTAATGCTTTTATATACTCAGTGAAGAAAATTGGGACTGTATTTAAACATGTATATTACCAAGTAAAAAACATCCATAAAATCTATCACTAAAGAGCTACTTAATATTTAGACACATTTTAGTTAGTTAAAAATAGTACAAATTCTAATTCCAGTTCTGATATTTAAAAAACTTGGAAGTCTTCATTGCCATCCTTAAAATATGAAAAACTTGGACAGCTGAAAAGCAATATTTTTTGGACCATAAGCGAATTTAGTGGACAAGTAAGACTATCACCCCAAATCTGGAGAGACAGACATATCCAGAAAGTCAGTCAGGATCTGCTTACCTAGAGCAGATGCCACTGGTGACATAAATCCAAGAGATACTTGGAGTAACAGGAACATTTGACTTTGGAGGACAAAACGAAACAGGCAAAGGCTAACAGTTTTGCTAAGAAACCACAAAGGTCATAGCAAACACTCTCTTCCAACAACACAAGAGAAGACTCTACACATGGACATCAACAGATGGTCAATACCAAAATCAGATTGATTATATTCTTTGTAGCCAAACATGGAGAAGCTATATACAGTCAACAAAAACAAGACTGGGAGCTGACTGTGGCTCAGATCATGAACTCCTCATTGACAAATTCAGGCTTGAATTGAAGAAACTAGGGAATACCACCAGATCATTCAGGTACGACCTAAATCAAATCCCTTACAATTATACAATGGAAGTGACAAACAGATTCAAGGGATTAGATCTGATAGACAGAGTGCCTGAGAACTATGGATGGAGGTTTGTGACATTGTACAAGAGGCAGTGATCAAGACAATCACCAAGAAAAATAAATGCAAAAAGGCCAAATGGTTGTTCAAGGAGACCTTACAAATAACTGAGAAAAGAAGAGAAGATAAAGGCAAAGAAGAAAAGGAAAGATATACCCATTTGAATGCAGAGTTCCAAAGAATAGCAAGAAGAGATAAGAAAGCCTTCCTCAGTGATCAATGCAAAGAAATAAAGAATAATAGAATGGTGAAGACCAGAGATCTCTCAAGAAATATAGAGATACCAAGGGAACATTTCAGGCAAAGATGGGCACAATAAAGGACAGAAATGGTACGGACCTAAGAGAAGCAGAAGATATTAAGAAGAGGTGGCAAGAATACACAGAAGAACTATATAAAAAAGATCTTCATGACCCAGATAACCACAATGGTGTGACTCTCCTAGAGCCAGACATCCTGGAAGGTGAAGTCAAGTGGGCCTTAGGAAGCATCACTACAAACAAAGCTAGTGGAGGTGATGGAATTCCAGTTGAGCTATTTCAAATCCTAAAAGATAATGCTGTGAAAGTGTTGCACTCAATATGCCAGCAAATTTGGAAAACTCAGCACTGGCCATAGAACTGTAAAAGGTCAGTTTTCATTCCTATCCCAAAGAATGGCAATGCCAAAAATGTTCAAACTACCACACAGTTGTACTCATCTCACATGCTAGCAAAGCAATGCTCAAAATTCTCTAAGCCAGGATTCAACAGAATGTGCACCAAAACTTCCAGATGTTCAAGCTGGATTTGGAAAAGGCAGAGGAACCAGAGATCAAATTGCCAAAATCTGCTGGATCATCGAAAAAGCAAGAGAGTTCCAGAAAAACATCTACTTCTGCTTTATTGACTATACTAAAGCCTTTGACTGTGTGCATCACAACAAAGTGTGGAAAATTCTTAAAGAGATGGGAATACCAGAGCATATGACCTGCCTCATGAGAAATCTGTATGCAAGTCAAGAAGCAACAGTTAGAACTGGTCATGGAACAACAGACCGGTTCCAAACTGGGAAAGGAGTATGTCAAGGCTGTATATTGTCACCCTGCTTATTTAACTTATATGCAGAATACATCATGCAAAATGCTGGACTGGATGAAGCACAAGCTGGAATCAAGATTGCTGAAAGAAATATCAATAACTTCAGTTATGCAGATGACCACCCTTATGGCAGAAAGTGAAGAAGAACTAAAGCGCCTCTTGATGAAAGTGAAAGAGGAGAGTGAAAAAGTCATCTTAAAACTCAACATTCAGAAAACTAAGATGGCATACTAAGAAGCCAATCACTCCTTGGCAAATAGATGGGGAAATAGTGAGAGACTTTATTTTTGGGCTCCAAAATCACTGCAGATGGTGACTGCAGCCATGAAATTAAAAGACGCTTGCTCCTTGGAAGAAAAGCTATGACCAATTTAGACAGGATACACCCGTGGCAGATTCATGTTGATGTATGGCAAAACCAATACAATATTGTAATTGGCCTCCAATTAAATAAATTTAAATAAAAAAAAAAAAGCAGAGACATTACTCTGCGAACAAAGTTCTGTCTAGTCAAAGCTATGGTTTTTCAAGTAGTCATGTACTGATGTGAGAGTTGGACTATAAAGAAAGCTGAGAACCCAAGAATTGTTGTTTTTGAACTGTGATGTTTGAGAAGACTCTTGAGGGTCCCTTGGACTGCAAGGAGATCAAACCAGTCATCCTAGAGGAAATCAGTCCTGAGTATTCATTGGAAAGACTGCTGCTGAAGATGAAACTCCAATACTTTGGCCTCCTGATACAAAGAACTGACTCATTTGAAAAGTCCCTGATGCGAGGAAAGATTGAAGGCAGGAGGAGAAGGGGACGACAGAGGATGAGATTGTTGGATGGCATCACAGACTTGATGAACATGAGTTTGAGTAAGCTCCAGGAATTGGAGATGGACAGGGAAGCCTGGCATGCTGCAGTCCGTGGGGTCACAAAGAGTCAGACATGAGCGACTGATTTGAACTGAACTGAAATGGCAATTTTAATGATGTGCTTGAGGCCTAATGTAGGCTATAATGGTAGTGAGAAACTTCCATAGGCTTCAGTTTTGGGGTGGCCCCAACAGTCTCACAGGGTTTCCCAGGTGGTGCTAGTAGTAAAGAATCCACCTGTCAATGTAGGAAACATAAGAGATGCAGATTTCATCCCTGGGTCTGGAAGATCCCCTGGAGGAGGGCACGGCAACCAACTCTGGTATTCTTGCCTAGGAGAGTCCCATGGTCAAGGAAGTCTGGAGGGCTACAGTCCATAGGTTGAAGGAGTTGGACATGACTGAAGTGACTTAGTGTGCATGAACACAGTATACTCTCATAGGTTTTATTGAAAAAGCCTCAACAGATTTTCATGGTGAAGATTCAAGAAATATCTCAGAGATGGAAACAGATACCATTGTTAAATATCCTGGAGACTTCTGCTTAACCAAAGACTAATGTCCAGCAGAAAAGGCTGCTAGAGCCTTATCTCAGCAGGAGGAAGGGACTCATTCCCATTTTACTCTCTCCTCTAGCCTTTTTGTCTTAACAGGTGACACAGGGAACATAGTAAAGAACTACCTGGGCTTCAAGGAAATAGATTGAGAATGCTGCAGTCACAGATGGAAGTAGATAACAAAGGGGAGAAAAGTACACAACTGGAGAAACATTTTAAAATGTCAACAAATGGGCTCTAATGGAAAGATTGTACAATATGCAAGAAAACTGGGTAATGTGAGCATAGAGATGGAAGGTCTAAGAAATGATAAAAATGACATGTTGGAAATCGGAAAACACTGCAAGAGAAATGAAAAAAACATCTTATGGGTAATTAGTAGACTTGACATAGATTACAAAAGAATTCATGAGCTTAAAGAGAGGTCCATAGCAAATTTTCAAACTGAAATATAAAGAGGAAAGAGAATGAAAAAAGAATACCAAAGAATTATAGATCAATTTCAAAATATGTAACAAACACAATATCAGAATGACAGAAAAACAATAGAAACTGAAGCAGAAAAAATATTCAAATTAATAATGACATAAAACTTTCTAAAAGTAATGAAGGATGTAAAACCACAGATCCAGGAAGGTCATAGTAGACCAAATGTGTTAAATACCTAAGAATCCACACCTAAGCATGTCATTCTTAAAAGAAACCAGAAAGGAGTGGTATAGAATATTGCCAATTAATGAACAAGAAAAAGACTTAGAGCATATTTCTCATGAGAAACAATGCAAGCAAGAAGAGAATGAATAACTTATTTAAATAGTTTTTAAACACCAATTTTATACTGGGTGAAATTATTTCACATGTTAAAGGGAAATATATATTTTTTTCAGATAAACAAAAGTGGTAGGAAGTCATGCCCAACAGACTTTCCCTGAAAAGAATGTTAAAAGAAGTTATTTAGACAGAAGGAAAATGATATAGGTCAGAAATTTGTATTTAGAAAGGGAGGGAATGAATTAGACAAGGAATAGATTAAAGTAGAATAAAACCTTTCCTTTTCCCTTTTTTTGTCTAAAAAAAAGTCCAGAAGTTAGCTGTTTAATATGATAATGAGGATTTATTGGGTGATTATAGCACATGGACAAGTGAAACGAATATAAACAATGTTAGAATTGATAAATGAGAGAAATCATGAAAATTTTGCCATAAACTGTACAACATCTGAAGTGGTATACTGTTTATTGAAGATCAATTTAGATTGAAGTATATACTGTAAGGTCTAAGGAAACCACTAATTATTGGCAAAAGGATGCATAAATGATATAATCAAAGGAATAAAATGGGATCATATAAAATACTCAGTTAAAATTAGAGAGGGTAGAAAAAGAGAGGGATAAAGAAAGAAAAAACAGGTAGAACAAACAGAAATCAGCTACAAATATGGTACATAATTAATCAAAATATATATCAGTAGTCATTTAAAATGGGATTGCTAAAAATATACCAATTGAAAGAGAGAGACTATCAGAGTAAAAAAAAAAAGAAAAGACAAGATCTCAATTGAATGTCCAAAAGAAATGCAATTTTAACTTTAAAACATAAATAAATTAAAAGTAAAGTGGTAAAGAAAGAGATGTCATGCTAGCACTAATCAAAAGAAAGTTGGAGTAGCTATATTAATTTCAAGCAAAGTAGACTTTGAGCAAGGAATATTATCAGAGCTAAACAGGAGCCTTAAATAAAGGGGTCAGTTCTCAAAAAAGAAATAACCTTTCATGTACATAAATATAATAACCATACCTCAAATATATGAAAGTAAATTGACAGAACTGAAAGGAGAACACAAATCCACTGTTACAGTTGGAGACTCCAATGCTCTTCTATCAGTAATTGATAGATCAAGCAAGAAGAAAATTAGTAAGGATATAAAAAGCATTAGTAGCACTATCATTTATAGAATAAATATCATTTATAGAATACTTCCTCAAATAAGAGCATAATACAATAGTATTAAGCTCACTTAGAAGATTCGCCATGACAGATCACATTTTGGGCCATAACACCATGTAAAATCAACTCAAGGATATTGAAATTTCCTTGAAAATCTAGAAAAGAAAACCTTTTCAACATATAGCATTGGGACAAATGAATATCCATTTATAAAAACTGAACCTAGATGCAGATATACCTTTCATAAAAATTAACTCAAAACAGATTGTAGATCCAAATATAAAATCAAGACCGTGAAACTTCTAGGACATCTTGGGTTGATTGATGAGATTTCAGATACAATATAAAAAACATGGTTCATGAAAGAAAAAAAAAAACTGATAAACTGGACTTCATTAAAATGAATTTATGTGCTCTGAAAGATACTGGATTATTGCTTTCTTATTGTCAAATTCTGAGTGCTTTTTATATTTGGATACGGGTACATTATCAAACATTTGTTTTGCAAAGATTTTCTCCGAGTCCTTGTTTTGTCTCTTCAATCTCTTCACAGTGTCATAATGAAATAGGCAATTTTTTTCTCTTTTGCTGTTTTCCTTTTCATTGCTCTATTCTCCAATTTAGAAAAGTGTTTGGAACATACTAGAAATCAACCTTGTTGTTGTTACTGTTCAGTCTCTAAGTCATGTCCGACTCTTTACGATCCGTGGACTGCAGCATTCCAGGCTTCCCTGTTATACACTGTCTCCTGGAGGTTGCTCAAACTCATGTCCATTGAGTCAGTAATGCCATCCAACCATCTAGTCCTCTGTCATCCCCTTCTCCTGCCTTCAATCTTTCCCAGCATCAGGATCTTTTCCAGTGAATCGGCTCTTCACATCATGTGGCCAAAGTATCGGAGCTTCAGCATCAGTCCATCCAATGAATATTCAGGGTTGATTTCCTTTAGGATGGACTGGTTGGATCTCCTTGCAGTCCAAGGGACCCTCAAGAGTCTTCTCCAACACCACAGTTCAAAAGCATCAATTATTCGGTGCTCAGCCTTTTTATGGCCCAACTCTCACAAATATACATGACTACTGGAAAAACCATAGTTTTGACTGTATGGACATTTGTTGGCAAAGTAATGTTACTTCTTTTTAATATGCTGTCTAGGTTTGTCATAGTTTTCTTCCAAGGGACAAGCATCTTTTAATTTTATGGCTGCAGTGATTTTGGAGCCCAAGAAAATAAAATCTGTCACTGTTTCCATTGTTTCCCCATCTATTTGCCATGAAGAAATGGGACTCAATGCCATGGTCTTCATTTTTTGAATGTTGAGTTTTGAGCCAGCTTTTTCACTCTCCTCTTTGATCTTCAAGAGGCTCTTTAGTTCCTCTTCACTTTCTGCTATAAGGGTGGTGTCATCTGCACATCTGAGGTTATTGGTATGTCTCCTGGCACTCTTGATTCCAGCTTGTACTTCATCCAGTTAGGCATTTTGCATGATGTACTCGGCATAGAAGTCAAATAAGCACGGTAACAATATACAGCCTTGGTGTACTCCTTTCCCAATTTAGGATCAGTCTGTTATTTCATGTTCACTTCTAAATGTTGCTTCTTGACCTGCATACAGGTTTCTCAGGAGGTGGGTAAGGTGGATTGGTATTCCCATCTCTTGAAGAATTTTCCAGTTTGTTGTGATCTACACAGTCAGAGGTTTGAGTGTAGAAAATGAAGCAGAAATAGGTGTTTTTCTGGAATTCCCTTCTTTTTTCTATGATGCAACAGATGTTGGCAATTTGATCTTTGGTTCCTCTACCTTTTCTAAATCCAGCTTGTATATCTGCAAGTTCTCAGTTCACATACTACTGAAGCCTAGCTTGAAGGATTTTGAGCATTACTTTGCTAGCATGTGAAATGAGAGCAACTGTGCAGTACTTTGAATGTTCTTTGGAATTGCCCTTCTTTGGGATTGGATGAAACTTTACTATATGTGAATGAATACTTACACATATATGTGAATGAATATATACATACAACTTACACTATAAGTAATATATATATAATTATATATAATATATATATATTTAATTATATATTATAATTATATATTATATATAGTGTAAGTAATATATACACATAACTTACACTATATGTGAATGAATACTTAATTAGTTAAACTAATGTAGAGGCTCAGATCTAGTATTGATACAATAGGCTTAATTGGTCTCAGCCCCCTTTTCTGTAGCTGCTACAGATTTTCCAAGCATCAGGCAAGTGTTTTAATTCAGGCAACTGGAGAGACAGGTGACTTGATTGCTGATGGCATAGGAATAGACTCATACCTTTTACATTTTCAATTTTCATGCATGTTTCTAGGGGATTGGTGAGATTGAGGATAAATTCAAAGGGAAAGATATAAGAGAAATGGTGTTAGATGGTGCTGCATAGTAGGTCACAGTGGATAAATGTTTATGCTTATTATATAACTGACAAATTGCTCACTTTGCATTTTAGACATAGAATGGCATGCTTTTATGGCATTATTGCAGAGACTTACCCAGATCTATGTATGATTTAGAACCTGCCATTTTCTGAAAATGATGTGGGAGTTCAGAAACAGGTTGACACAGATAAAGTTATATGCCAAAATCTAGGGGAAATTTGGAGGTGGCTTAACTGATAAATACTGAGATTTAGTTTACTTTAAACTCTATCCTGATACCGTGGAGAGAAATCTGGGGAAGCATTTTTAAGTCCTTTACAGTTGCATTGGATATACAATATCTTATTATAAAAATACAGGTCTGAAAGAGTAGGGTTACTAAGGTTAATCCAGAGGGGTTTAATTTGGGGAATTTATAATGCCTGTTAGACTAGTTTGCAGTGTTATTTTGGCTTTATAAATAAAGCATTCTTCCATGAATGGGATGGAAGCTATACTTGGAACTTACAACTCAATGTGTACTTTTTTATCACTAGACCATTTAGGTAGTAGTTTAAAAGTAGTTTAAAATTATCGGTGAGTAATTATTTTAGAGATTTCTTAAATAGCTAAGTAATATAAGTCATATATATTCCTCCAGAGTGGAGCCAAAAAAAAGATCAAATTGGAATGCATGTGGGTCAGCATGTTATAAATGTGTTAGCAAATATGTTAACTATAATCACATCTTATAGAATGCAGTTAAGACTTAGCCTTACATTTTGAACAAAAAATCCCTTTGTTATATACAGGGAAGATAAAGTAGTAGAAATATAAGTAGATGATGTAGGAGGCTAATTAGGAGGTTATTGCAATTGTCCAGGTGAGAGATGTGGGGTGCTTCTATGAAGATGGAGTTAATAAATATGAGTACAATTAGATAGCTTTGAGAATATTAAAGTAGAGCTGATTAGACTTCATTCTGGTTACCTTAGGCATGGAGTGGAGAGAGGAAGGTGTTATGAATGTCAGTCTTCTAATTAAAGCAATTGAATCAATGGTGGTGATTTTCACGAAGAAAGGGATCTAATGAATACAGGATTATGTGTGTGTATAAGCTTACAAATTCAATTTTGAATCTCAGTATGAGATATTTGTGAGACATTTCATTAGAACAACGAATATGTAGCTGAATATAAGGTTTGCAATTGTGAGGTATTGTCTAGATTGAAGATATAAATTTGAAAGTCATCCTGTTTATGGCGTCAGGGCAGGGGAGTCAATGTGACTCATAAAAAATGATCAGAAAATGACCTAAGATCAATTACCTAGAACTGAGGTCAATATTTTTTTTTCTGTGACAGGCCACCGATACAGGAAGTACTTGAGATTTAGTAAGCTCTGTGTTCTCTGTGAAAACTATACACTTTGCCATTGTTGTGCAAAACTGTTCATAGACAATACTGAATGAGCATGGCTGTGATTTCATAAAGCTTTATTTAGAAAATCAGGAAGAAAGCTGGATTTTTTAAAAATTGGAATATAAATACTTTACAATGTTGTGTTATTTTATGTTGTGCAGTGAAGTGAATCAGCTATAAATATACATATATCCCCTCCTTCTTTAACCTCCCTTCCTCCCACCTCCATCCCACTCATCTAGGTCATCCAAAGAGCACAGAACTGGGCTTACTGTGCTTTATAGTAGGTTCCCACTATCTGTTTTCCACATGGTAATGTACATATGTCAATCCTAATCTCCCAGTTCATCCCACCCTCCCTTTCCTCCTGTGTCCACATATCCATTTTCTACATATGCATCTCATTCCTGACTTGGAAATAGGTTCATCTGTATCATTTTCTAGATTCCACATATATGTATTTATATACAGTATTTGTTTTTCTGACTTACTTCACTATGAATGACAGACTCTAGTTCCATATACATCTCTACAAATGACCCAATTCTGTTCCTTTTTATGGCAATAAAAAGCAATATTCTATTGTATATATGACCACATCTTCTTTATCCACCCATCTGTCATTGGATGTTTAGTTTGTTTCAATGTCCAGGCTGGAGCAAACCCCAAGAGATTGTGGAGGACAGGGAAGCCTGCATGCTATAGTCCATGGCATCACAAAGAGTCAGACATGACTTAGTGACTCAACAACAAAGAACAGCATGTCCTGGCCATCATAGATAGTGCTGTAATAAACATTGGAGGTGTGTGTGTCCTTTTGGCATACACCTTGAGAAAATCATCATTCAAGAAGACACATATACCCTAACGTTCATTGCAGAACTATTCACAATAGAAAGCTGGATTTAACTCATGGGCCATAGTTCGTAGACCTGTGAAGTAGGGCCCTTAATCTAAACATAAGGTAAGTGAAAATGAATTGACAAAGTAGAAAAAGAAGTGAGAGGAGGTAGAAAAAAAATTGAGATTTGCATGTTACAACCTCAATTCTAAAATAAAAGAATTATTAATTTAAAAAATCCCATTGGATTTACCCACATGGTAGTCATTAACACCCAGTTAAACTTTATTTTAATTGGGAGTGAAGAATTGCAATGGTTTGAAGAGAGAGTAGGAAAGGGAGGAATGGACACTATAAATACATATAAATCTTTTATGAAAATTAAATATGGAGATAAGGATAGAAATAAAATAAACCTGCAAAGGGAAAAGTTTTCTGAATATGAATATAAAATGGTTATAAAATAGACAGATACCTTACTTATATCAAGATTTGATATAATCCCATGTTTTTACTCCTTAGTTCAAGCTCCTCACTTCATTTTATGCTCACCCATTAAAAATAGAAGCTTTGGCAGTGGTTTGTAACATTTACAAATTGCATTATCAACGTTTTACAGAAATCTGTTTCCCAAAGCCCTACCCATCATTAGGGAACTAAGACCATCTCATGAGTATACTTCTTTAGAACATGAGTGTGAGGTGAAATCATTTCTTCCACTGCCTGTATACACTACCAGTGGCAGAAGTGTATAACAAAACACAGGTAAAGGAATTTAGTGACATCCATACTATGACAATTATAAGTAAATGAATCGTCAGCTGATATCTCTTGAAATTCAGAAACCCATTTAAACTTGTCTCAATCTTCAAGAATCTTGAGGTCTTGTAATTTCTATAAAACTAACTATGGTTAACATGGCTATGTTGTCCACTGACACCACCCTGCTCTCTCCCAGCCTGTGGAAATAAGCAGCAGCTGCTTCACTGCTATCCACGAAAGATTCCTTGCACCAATAATTTTATGATTGTAATAGTTTTCTGGGTATAATGACCTCCCACTGTCTCCCTTTATTTGACCTTAATACGTTTCCTTTTTCTTTTCGTTGATCCCTGATTCTCTGGGATTAATAATCTTACTTTTCCGAGGGTCTCAAGACAGAAGTGCTTTTTGAGAACTTTTCTAACAAATGTGGTTTTCTTTCTCCCTAGTAGATAGTGTGTAAGACTATAATAATATCTGTAACTCATTACATTGTGTACATTCTGCTCTAGAAAGGATTGAGCACAGGATTTACCATAAGGGTTCCTCATAGCTAGATTTTGACTTTAGTTAAAAGGCAATCAAAATTTCTTCTTAAATTGATCTCTTTCAATTAAAATGTAATTTAAATAAATGCTTAAATGTGAACTTGCAGAAGATTTTGGTTCAAATTAATTTTTTAGAGTCACTGTTTTACTTCCCTCTAATATAAAACTCCAGATCCATAAATGCTTATATGGCCAGGAGAGGGCAGCAGAAAGCTGGAATTAATGGGAAAGAAGTGAAGACTTGAAGGACCTGAGAAACCGTGTGGAATTTAGGGAAACATATGTTGGGGAAAGTGGGTGAGAGTCTGTAACTCCAACTAAGAAGCAAAGCTGTTGGCCCACTCTACTAGGTACTTAAAAAGACCTTGTGAAGGTCTAAGCTATGCATAAACCCAAAATAGAGAGACACCAAATGAAGAAGGAAGATAATGACACTTATAATACTTTGTAATATCTCTTGAAAGAATGTGTTTATGAATGCTTTCAGTACTGATATATTTTCTAAGAAACAACAACTCATTTGAAGTTATTGGTGTTTAAGTTGTCTTTTATTAGAAGGAAAAGACATTCCCTTGACTCACCATAAACTTTCCATCACTAATTAAATGTTTCAGATGTTCTTGCCAAAGGACAATGACCAGCTAAGTTTGCTTCAGCATCTTTTTTGTTGTGACTTACACTGTCATGAAATTAGAAAACACTAGCTCCTTGGAAGAAAGGCTATGACAAACCTAGACAGCGTAGTAAGGAGCAGAGGCATCCCTTTGTCAACAAAGGTCCATATAGTCCAAGCTATGGCTTTTCCAGTAGTCATGTATAGTTCTGAGAGTTGGACCATAAAGAAGGATGAGGGTGAAAGAATTAATGTTTTTAAACTGTGGTACTGGAGAAGACTCTTGAGAGTCTCTTGGACAGCATGGAGATCAAACTAGTCTATCCTAAAGGAAATCAACCCTGACTATTCATTGGAAGGATTGATGCTGAAGTTGAAGCTCCAATACTTTGGCCAGCTGATGCAAAGAACCAACACATTGGAGAGGACCCTGATGTTGGAAAAGATTGAGGGCAAAAGGAGAAGATAGTGGCAGAGGATGAGATGATAGGATAGCATCATGGACTCAACGGACATGAATTTGAGCAAACTCCAGCAGATAGTGAACAACAGGGAAGCCTGGCATGCTGCAGTCCATGGGATCACAAAGAGTTGGACATGACTGAACAACAGCACTGTCATATTTTTGTCCTCATGTTTAATATTAGATATATCCTTTTAGACATATCAGATACATATTGCTTGTTCTTCTATTATTTCATATACTTAATTTCTTTAAACAAGTAAAAAGTACTTTAACCTGGTGTATTGCCACATACCGAATCACAACAGTAAATAGCTGTGTGCTTTAAGTGATTTGAACTATTTGTAAATAAATACCTTTTTACTGTAAACACAGAATAGGAAAATAGTCATCTCAGACTATGACTAGTATTTGTTATATAGTGATAACATATGATCAAAAGATAGCATCTATTTTACTAATAAAAGTGGTTTAAGAAGAAAACAATGTTGTTTTTGACAAATAGACTATTTTTTTTTTTGTAGAGCAGCTGACATTTTAAACACTTAATCGGAAAGTTTTTAAATTGTTGTATATATTCTGCTGTAAAGGTAATTAGGAAAAACATCAGCTAATTATAATATTTTTCTCAGAAAGCATTAGTTGATTCTTAGGTGGAAGGAAAATAAAGAAATATTATGTTCAATCTCAGAAAAAATTAAAAAAAGTAAGTACAGAGTTGACATAGTACATAATGCAAATGTAAGAGAGTCTATAGATATAAAAGTCTATGCTATGAATGTGAAACAGTTGAGATTTTCTACTAAAAGGCAAAAAAATAAAATAAAAAATTAAATTCCTCACTTACCTTGTACATCAGAATAGGGATATCAATGAAGTGAATCAGAATGATGTGCAAAATTTTTTCAGAATAAATTATGACAAAGCTAGACAAGAATTTATATAGGTCTGTGGTGGATTCATTTCTATGTTTGGCAAAACTAATACAATATTGTAAAGTTTAAAAATAAAATAAAATTAAAAAAAAAGAATTTATATAGGTCTGAGGAAAGATAATAAATATATACATATATATATATATAGACATGTATCATTACCTTTGTTAGATGAAAGCAAGCTTATTCTGGCTATCTTTACTAAGAGATCATATGTGTGTGTGTGTGTGTGTGTGCACGTTTGCATAATTAACAGCTGCATACCAGGTATCAGGGCTATGTTGACTTACTCCAATAAAGAAACTGTATATGGCAAAGGAACCTGAAATAGCGTCACATCGTGAATCCACTGTCATTCCGCAGTACTCAGCTGCCTTCTTCACGGTTAAAGGTGCTGTGGCAGGACTCGCCCTCCTTTTCTCCTTTGAGACCTGGGTGGTGGCAAACTTGACCAATTTTCTAAAGGGTTAGTTTTGGTGTGGGTTCACTATTTTTATGAAGAAAAATAGTCACAGTGACTTTTCCACTGGCGAATTCTACCATAAGATCTCCTGTTCTATAAGCCAGGGACTTCCTAGGTGCCTCAGTGCTAAAGAATCACCTGCCTAGCGGGAGACACAGGTTCAATCCCTGGATTGGGAATATCCTCTGGAGAAGGAAATGGCAACTCACTCCAGTATTCTTGTCTGGGAAATTCCATGGACAGAGAAGCTTGGTGGGTTATAGTCCATAGGGTTGCAAAGAGTCAGATATAACAGACATTAAACAGCAATGATAACAATCAATAAGCCAGAGAACCAGCAAGATGGTTATTCTAGTTTTTAAATAGATATGTGGTAACTGTGCATTCTAGAACTGAGAAAATAGCCATAGTTGCATTTGGAATCTCTCTGAGCCTACCATGAGGTGAACCTAAGCCAAAAAACTTCATTAATAAACTGTACCCACTAGTACCCACTTGAATGGCAAACTAAAGAACATATTTCATGTTCTAAGGAGTTAATGTCAGTTCAGAGCATAGACAAGTATTTTCTGAAAAGTCTGGGAATTTCCCTTTTCTTCATTCACAGTCATCATGCATGATTACATTTGTGGTGATTCAAGTTCTCAGTTTGCAGAAACCAAACAAATGCTATAAGCAGATAGTGTAGGGGATCCCTGGAGAAAGAGAACCAGGCATGGCTTTCTTGACATAAGAGAAGCCACTTTAGTCTAGGTTATTTTGTGATCTAAGTCTAGCCATGGTGTTTTTCCTTGAAGAGGACCCAGTGATTAATGATCTTAAGGGAACAAGGAAGGCAAGAACAAAGAAAAAGCAATCATGAAACAATAGTTCAGTAATAAAACAGTCTGAGTTTCTTCTCAAGACATATAACAATACGATACATACTTTTGAGTACTGCAGGAACTAAGGCCCCCACCCAGGTGGAGGATGGTAATAACATGCTGAGACCCCAGACTGGTCAGAACCTAAAGAATAATGATATTGAACTTTTATGACTGTCCTGACTTCAGTTAACTAAAGCTTGGACTCTGTTGACCTTTGTTCCAATTCTATGCTGAATTCTACTCTACTCAAGCCCCTTCATGTACTCTTAGCAGAAAACTTCCCCAATTTTGCTCTTCAGGGAGATATTGCATTGGGAGAGATCTCTACTGTTCTCTTTATTTGCTGCAAGTAACAAATCTTTCCTTCTTACACTCTTTGACTTGGTTGTGTCATTGGCTCAATGCCCACCAAGAAGCAAATTGAGTTTTTGGGTAACAGTGCAATCAATGCAAAGAAATAGAGGAAAACATTAGAATGGGAAAGACTAGAGATCTCTTCAAGAAAATTAGAGATATCAAGGGAACATTTCATGCAAAGATGGGCTCGATAAAGGACAGAAATAGTAGGGACCTAACAGAAGCAGAAGATATTAAGAAGAGGTGACAAGAATACACAGAAGAACTGTACTAAAAAGATCTTCACGATCTAGATAGTCACGATGGTGTGATCACTGACCTAGAGCCAGACATCCTGGAATGTGAAGTCAAGTGGGCCTTAGGAAGCATCACTACGAACAAAGCTAGTGGAGGTGATGGACTTCCAGTTGAGCTATTTAAAATCCTTAAAGATGATGCTGTGAAAGTGCTGCACTCAATATGCAAGCAAATTTGGAAAACTCAGCAGTGGCCACAGGACTAGAGAAAGTCCGTTTTCATTCCAACCCCAAAGAAAGGCAATGCCAAAGAATGCTCAAACTACCACACAATTGCACTCATCTCACACACTAGTAAAGTAATGCTCAAAATTCTTCAAGCCAGGCTTCAGCAATACGTGAACCGTGAACTTCCAGATGTTCAAGCTGGTTTTAGAAAAGGCAAAGGACCAGAGATCAAATTGCCAACATCCACTGGATCATGGAAAAAGCAAGAGAGTTCCAGAAAAACATCTATTCTGCTTTATTGACTATGCCAAAGCCTTTGACTGTGTGGATCACAGCAAACTGGAAAATTCTGAAAGAGATGGGAATACCATACCACCTGATCTGCCTCTTGAGAAATCTGTATGCAGATCAGGAAGCAACAGTTAGAACTAGACATGGAACAACAGACTGGTTCCAAATAGGAAAAGGAGTATGTCAAGGCTGTATATTGTCACCCTACTTATATTTTAACTTATATACAGAGTACATCATGAGAAACGCTGGGCTGGAGTAAGCACAAGCTGGAATCAAGATTGCTGGGAGGAATATCAATAACCTCAGCTATGCAGATGACACCACCCTTATGGCAGAAAGTGAAGAACTAAAGAGCCTCTTGATGAAAGTAAAAAAGAAGAGTGAAAAAGTTGACTTAAAGCTCAACATTCAGAAAACTAAGACCATAGCATCCGGTCCCATCACTTCATGGCAAATAGATGGGGAACAGTGGAAACAGTGGCTGACTTTTTTTTTCTGGGCTCCAAAATCACTGCAGATGGTGATTGAAGCCATGAAATTAAAAGACACTTACTCCTTGTAAGGAAAGTTATGACCAACCTAGACAGCATATTAAAAAGCAGAGACATTACTTTGTCAACAAAGGTCCATCTAGTCAAGGCTATGGTTTTTCCAGTGTTCATGTATGGATGTGAGAGTTGGACTATAAAGAAAGCTGAGTGCAGAAGAATTGATGCTTTTGAACTGTGGTGTTGGAGAAGACTCTTCAGAGTCCCTTGGACTGCAAGGAGGTCCAACCAGTCAATCCTAAAGGAGATCAGTCCTGGGTGTTCATTGGAGGGACTGATGTTGAAGCTGAAACTCCCAATTTTTGGCCACCTGATGAAAAGAGCTGGCTCATTGGAAAAGATGCTGATACTGGGAAAGGGCAGGAGGAGAAGGGGACAACAGAGGATGAGATGGTTGGATGGCATCACCGACTCAATGGACATGGGTTTGGGTGGACCCTGGGAGTTGGTGATGGACAGGGAGGCCTGGCATGCTGTGGTTCATGGGGTCGCAAAGAGTCAAACATGACTGAGCGACTGAACTGACTGATGCCTATATAAAGATTTTTTTTTTTCTTTTACACTGCAAGTAAAATGTTAGTAGACTACAGAAGATGTTAGCTATTTCAATCCAAGAAACACGAACCATTGTGAATGCTGCTCTGACCCTGCTGCTCATATAGTACCCACAATATTCTGTTTGACTTGACTTCATGTATGGGCTAGACCTTGAAGGACTTCCATCTGGTTTCACCAGAGGTTCCTTACATGAAATATTCTTAACCCTAATCCTTGTCTCAGTCTGATGGGACTATCAGACTCACTGCTTTGCTTTCCAGAGGCTACGTAGTTACCTTCACTCCCCATGCACCTCTACTTTCCAATAAATGTTGAGAAGGAGGCAGGTTTAGTGATGGCTCAGCTCTCATTCCTCAATTCACATTAGGCTAAATTCTCATTCCTCTCTTTGTCACTTCTCAAACCTGTATGGCCCCCAGAGTGAATTAAAACACTCTATTCTGTCTCTGCTTCCCAAAAAGAGCTTTGCCCAGGTAAAATCCAGATTGCCCAACTCTTGCCTAGTGGCCAGAATCAGAAAACACCTCAAGGGAGAAAAGCGGCAGAATGTCAGTTCATCTCTTCATAGTTCTCTCCTGTGGGAAATCTCATTTCCTTTATTCCAGGTTGATTCATTAGCTCTGTAAAGCCTATAAAGACACACATTTGTATGTTTATATTTACTCATTTTAGTTGCTCTCAAAAGGAGCATCAGTGTACCACAAACTACTCCATCATACCTGGAAGCAAAAGTTATACTTATTATTTAAAGCAAATGAAATAGTTGTTATTAGTTGGTTAAAGTTTAGCAGGAGTGTTTTTAGAATAGCAATTCCTATGCCCTAAATTCCTTCCCCTATTGCTTTATAAAAAAGTAATCTTACAGATGAAAATTAGGCCATCCTGCTTTATTTTATTCACTTTAAGCAGGTGCTTAAAGAGTTTGCTTTCATCTTTGTAATTGATACGTTTTTACTTGTTTGGTTTTTTTCCCCTCTAGCAATTATAATACACTCTCTATACATAGATTCAGATCTCTTGCTTTGGATATTTTAGAAACTTACTTCTCTGTCATTCTTATTTCTGGTTGCCTGTATTTATGCAAAATTGTTAAATTTTAAATTTCACTTATATATCTCCTTCAAAAAATTTTTTTTCATTTCTCTATTCCTTCACTTTGAATTTTGAGAAGAATTTCTCAACTCTTCTATGCCAGTAATATACTTTACTAAAAGGTGAATTCTGCACTTAGGATTTAATTTTCTTAAATCATTTTTTGATTTGAAATACATATTTGTCATATATATTGATATTTAAATCTCAGCTCACCTTTTGTTATGACTTTGATTATCTTTCATGAATCCCATGTCTCTAAGTTAAGAATTTCAAAGAGTTTTTGAAAAGTTGTTCTTTTAGTTAACTGTTTTATCTCAGTTAAAATCTTCCATTGAGACTTTAGGAAACCATTCCATTTTTCATGTCCTTTAGTGAGTTTTTAACAATAAAATCTTAGATTTTTCTTTTACTTAATTAATCTATGATGAAAGGAGATTTATCTAGGCCAGGATTTTGCCAATTGGTGATTTGCTGTTCTTATCTTGCATGTTTAAGTTAGATAAAATCTTTATTAAAACTAAAACTAAAATCAAAGTGTCAAGCGATATTACAAAGTTCTATCAAATACTCCCTACCTAACAGGCATTCATCTAGTATAACTTTACTGAAATGAGTTGAAATGGGCTATTGTTTAACTTCCATTCCTGATTCTAGGACACTAAACTGGAAGGATATAAAAAAAAAAATTGAAAGTTATTAGCATGAATGCTACCAGGGCTCTTCCTGTTTTTATCCTATACTGAGTGCTTAATTTATGTGAACAAGAAATGCCAGGTAACTTTTTGCTAGCAATAGTAACTGCCCTTCTCTTCAGCTATCTCCCAACCCAAATCCGGCATTACCTGCCTCCTACATGTGGTGTTTGTTCTCCTGGAAAAACAATCTATAAATGTCTGTAGAAATTGTAAATTGATGGGCCACTTCAAAAACCTTTTTTATATAAGATGTGACATTCTTAAGTTTACTCTCTAGTTTTCTGGTTGTTGTATGGCTGGTTCCCTGAACTAAAGTTTAAACAACAGAGAAAGGAACACAATCTTTTACATTTCTTTTTTCAGAAAGATTGCATTTTAGGTTGACTAGTAGCCAATAGTTAGATTATAATTTTTCATTGTATTCCATTGTTCTTGCTGTTATAGTAAAAACAATGGAATACAGCTATAAGGTAACTACCATGTTTATATAGATATATGCATACACATACATACATATATAGTGTCTTCTTTGTCTTTAAAACTATTTTATTTGGAACTTGGCACAGGAAATACTAGATATCATTTTAAACTAGGAAATATTTCTATGATTTTAATAGGATTATAAAAATTGTGTATACATTTTTATTTTTAATGTTTTATTCTTAGGCCATTTTAGAATTTTATATAGAAGACCCATTTGTGAAATTAAATGTAGTTATTTTTCTCAATTCTAGGCTCATTACAAGGGAAATAAAAAATCCCCTTTCAAAGTTGGGCATTGCATGTAGTTGTTAAGTACCTCTACATGCATTAAAATAAACTCCTTGAGTAAACAACTTTTTGGTTCGGCATTGTATTTTCAGTTTCTAAAATGGTGCTTGACATCTCTCACCCACAAAAATAAATTTGTCAAATGAATTATGATCTTTCTTTACTCTTTTAGGTCCATAAATTTGAGACCACTGAATGAAGAGTTGCCATTTGAGAATAAAATCAAGAATCTCATTAGTATAGTTGGGCATTAAGCAGACCACTTTAAAAAAAGAAGAATCATTTATTTGTGGCTGCCCTGGATCTTCTTTGCTGCATGTGGGCCCTCTCTTAGTTGCAGAGAGTGCGGACCACTCTCCAGCTCTGGTGCATGGGCCTGTAACTGCAGTGACCCCTCCTGTTGTGGAGCATGGGCCCCAGGGTGCACAGGCCTCAGAAGTTGTAGCACAGTAGTCGCAGCTCTTGGGCAGATCTCTTTTATATGTCTAAGTTCATTGAGGAAACTAAATTGATTTTCATCCTGTGGAAGAACGAGAATAGACCAAGTGTATTGAGATTTGGAAGCAGGGAGAGTGTCCTCTTTATTCAGTTTCCTTAGATTCTAATAGGAGTTAGGACAGAGGTAGTAGATGGGGATATGGGTGAGACAGTGATTGTGGATTCCATCCTTAGTTAATACAGATGCCTATTCCTTTTGGGAGGTTCATTCAAGGTCCTGAGAATCAAGTTCAATAAAGAGGAAATTGGGCCACCAATGGAAACACTCATTTTTTCGGATCATGTGGACACAGGGAAGGACCACGGTGGCTTCACTCACCAAGGATTAAGGGTTAGAATCTTTCCCGTGTTCTTGCTTGATATGTTTTATGATTCTTGCTTGATATGTTTTGTAATCACAAAATAAAAGAAGGAAACACTTCACCTCCTTTAGCATTTACCTAAATGTTTGACATTTAGAGCTTTATGCTTTCTAATTATCCATTTTTATGAAATTGAGCCTCTCTGTGCATTGAATTTGGGCAAGTGGTTACATTTATTTTCTTAGACTATTTTTTTAAGGATTGGAATTACTGGGTAAAAAGAACAAATGGTTTTAATACTCTTAATTTACAATGCCAAATTGTTTCCTCCAAAGTTGTTCAATTTTCTTTCTTTTTTAAAAAAGATCTTTTAAAATTTACTTTTCTTTTTTTCCTTCTAGTTTTATTGTGACATAATTGACATACAAGGTTATAGAAGTTTAAGTTGTATAGCCTTATAATTTGATTTAGATACATCATGAAATGGTTATCAGAGTAAGTTTAGTGAACATCCATCATCTCATTTAGATACACAGAGAAAAAAAAAAGTTTTCCTTGTGATCATAACTGTTAGAATTTACTCTTAACAGCCTCCATGTATAACATATACTACAGTGTAAATTATATTTATCATGTTATGTGTTACATCCCTAGTAGTTATTTATCTTATACCTGAAAGTTTTTACCTTTTGACTGCTTTCATTCAATTCTCCCGCTTTCCTTCATCTCTGGTAACCACAAATCTGATACCGTTTTTGTTCTCTGTATCTATAACTCAGTTTCTGCTTTTTTATATTTGTTCATTTGTTTTGTTTTCTACATTCCATATATAAGTGGAATCATATGTACTTTCTCCCATTTCACTTAGTGTGATACCATCTTGGTCCATACGTGTTGTTGCAAATGGCAAAATTTTATTCTTTTTATGGCTGAGTAATATTCCTTTCAGATTTCTTTGGAAGGAATGATGCTAAAGCTGAAACTCCAGTACTTTGGCCACCTCATGTGAAGAGTTGACTCATTGGAAAAGACTCTGATTCTGGGAGGGATTGGGGGCAGGAGGAGAAGGGGACAACAGAGGATGAGATGGCTGGATGGCATCACTGACTCGATGGACGTGAGTCTGAGTGAACTCTGGGAGTTGGTGATGGACAGGGAGGCCTGGCGTGCTGTGATTCATGGGGTTGCAAAGAGTCAGACACGACTGAGCGACTGAACTGACTGATGCCTATATAAAGATTTTTTTTTTTCTTTTACACTGCAAGTAAAATGTTAGTAGACTACAGAAGATGTTAGCTATTTCAATCCAAGAAACACGAACCATTGTGAATGCTGCTCTGACCCTGCTGCTCATATAGTACCCACAATATTCTGTTTGACTTGACTTCATGTATGGGCTAGACCTTGAAGGACTTCCATCTGGTTTCACCAGAGGTTCCTTACATGAAATATTCTTAACCCTAATCCTTGTCTCAGTCTGATGGGACTATCAGACTCACTGCTTTGCTTTCCAGAGGCTACGTAGTTACCTTCACTCCCCATGCACCTCTACTTTCCAATAAATGTTGAGAAGGAGGCAGGTTTAGTGATGGCTCAGCTCTCATTCCTCAATTCACATTAGGCTAAATTCTCATTCCTCTCTTTGTCACTTCTCAAACCTGTATGGCCCCCAGAGTGAATTAAAACACTCTATTCTGTCTCTGCTTCCCAAAAAGAGCTTTGCCCAGGTAAAATCCAGATTGCCCAACTCTTGCCTAGTGGCCAGAATCAGAAAACACCTCAAGGGAGAAAAGCGGCAGAATGTCAGTTCATCTCTTCATAGTTCTCTCCTGTGGGAAATCTCATTTCCTTTATTCCAGGTTGATTCATTAGCTCTGTAAAGCCTATAAAGACACACATTTGTATGTTTATATTTACTCATTTTAGTTGCTCTCAAAAGGAGCATCAGTGTACCACAAACTACTCCATCATACCTGGAAGCAAAAGTTATACTTATTATTTAAAGCAAATGAAATAGTTGTTATTAGTTGGTTAAAGTTTAGCAGGAGTGTTTTTAGAATAGCAATTCCTATGCCCTAAATTCCTTCCCCTATTGCTTTATAAAAAAGTAATCTTACAGATGAAAATTAGGCCATCCTGCTTTATTTTATTCACTTTAAGCAGGTGCTTAAAGAGTTTGCTTTCATCTTTGTAATTGATACGTTTTTACTTGTTTGGTTTTTTTCCCCTCTAGCAATTATAATACACTCTCTATACATAGATTCAGATCTCTTGCTTTGGATATTTTAGAAACTTACTTCTCTGTCATTCTTATTTCTGGTTGCCTGTATTTATGCAAAATTGTTAAATTTTAAATTTCACTTATATATCTCCTTCAAAAAATTTTTTTTCATTTCTCTATTCCTTCACTTTGAATTTTGAGAAGAATTTCTCAACTCTTCTATGCCAGTAATATACTTTACTAAAAGGTGAATTCTGCACTTAGGATTTAATTTTCTTAAATCATTTTTTGATTTGAAATACATATTTGTCATATATATTGATATTTAAATCTCAGCTCACCTTTTGTTATGACTTTGATTATCTTTCATGAATCCCATGTCTCTAAGTTAAGAATTTCAAAGAGTTTTTGAAAAGTTGTTCTTTTAGTTAACTGTTTTATCTCAGTTAAAATCTTCCATTGAGACTTTAGGAAACCATTCCATTTTTCATGTCCTTTAGTGAGTTTTTAACAATAAAATCTTAGATTTTTCTTTTACTTAATTAATCTATGATGAAAGGAGATTTATCTAGGCCAGGATTTTGCCAATTGGTGATTTGCCGTTCTTATCTTGCATGTTTAAGTTAGATAAAATCTTTATTAAAACTAAAACTAAAATCAAAGTGTCAAGCGATATTACAAAGTTCTATCAAATACTCCCTACCTAACAGGCATTCATCTAGTATAACTTTACTGAAATGAGTTGAAATGGGCTATTGTTTAACTTCCATTCCTGATTCTAGGACACTAAACTGGAAGGATATAAAAAAAAAAATTGAAAGTTATTAGCATGAATGCTACCAGGGCTCTTCCTGTTTTTATCCTATACTGAGTGCTTAATTTATGTGAACAAGAAATGCCAGGTAACTTTTTGCTAGCAATAGTAACTGCCCTTCTCTTCAGCTATCTCCCAACCCAAATCCGGCATTACCTGCCTCCTACATGTGGTGTTTGTTCTCCTGGAAAAACAATCTATAAATGTCTGTAGAAATTGTAAATTGATGGGCCACTTCAAAAACCTTTTTTATATAAGATGTGACATTCTTAAGTTTACTCTCTAGTTTTCTGGTTGTTGTATGGCTGGTTCCCTGAACTAAAGTTTAAACAACAGAGAAAGGAACACAATCTTTTACATTTCTTTTTTCAGAAAGATTGCATTTTAGGTTGACTAGTAGCCAATAGTTAGATTATAATTTTTCATTGTATTCCATTGTTCTTGCTGTTATAGTAAAAACAATGGAATACAGCTATAAGGTAACTACCATGTTTATATAGATATATGCATACACATACATACATATATAGTTTCTTCTTTGTCTTTAAAACTATTTTATTTGGAACTTGGCACAGGAAATACTAGATATCATTTTAAACTAGGAAATATTTCTATGATTTTAATAGGATTATAAAAATTGTGTATACATTTTTATTTTTAATGTTTTATTCTTAGGCCATTTTAGAATTTTATATAGAAGACCCATTTGTGAAATTAAATGTAGTTATTTTTCTCAATTCTAGGCTCATTACAAGGGAAATAAAAAATCCCCTTTCAAAGTTGGGCATTGCATGTAGTTGTTAAGTACCTCTACATGCATTAAAATAAACTCCTTGAGTAAACAACTTTTTGGTTCGGCATTGTATTTTCAGTTTCTAAAATGGTGCTTGACATCTCTCACCCACAAAAATAAATTTGTCAAATGAATTATGATCTTTCTTTACTCTTTTAGGTCCATAAATTTGAGACCACTGAATGAAGAGTTGCCATTTGAGAATAAAATCAAGAATCTCATTAGTATAGTTGGGCATTAAGCAGACCACTTTAAAAAAAAGAAGAATCATTTATTTGTGGCTGCCCTGGATCTTCTTTGCTGCATGTGGGCCCTCTCTTAGTTGCAGAGAGTGCGGACCACTCTCCAGCTCTGGTGCATGGGCCTGTAACTGCAGTGACCCCTCCTGTTGTGGAGCATGGGCCCCAGGGTGCACAGGCCTCAGAAGTTGTAGCACAGTAGTCGCAGCTCTTGGGCAGATCTCTTTTATATGTCTAAGTTCATTGAGGAAACTAAATTGATTTTCATCCTGTGGAAGAACGAGAATAGACCAAGTGTATTGAGATTTGGAAGCAGGGAGAGTGTCCTCTTTATTCAGTTTCCTTAGATTCTAATAGGAGTTAGGACAGAGGTAGTAGATGGGGATATGGGTGAGACAGTGATTGTGGATTCCATCCTTAGTTAATACAGATGCCTATTCCTTTTGGGAGGTTCATTCAAGGTCCTGAGAATCAAGTTCAATAAAGAGGAAATTGGGCCACCAATGGAAACACTCATTTTTTCGGATCATGTGGACACAGGGAAGGACCACGGTGGCTTCACTCACCAAGGATTAAGGGTTAGAATCTTTCCCGTGTTCTTGCTTGATATGTTTTATGATTCTTGCTTGATATGTTTTGTAATCACAAAATAAAAGAAGGAAACACTTCACCTCCTTTAGCATTTACCTAAATGTTTGACATTTAGAGCTTTATGCTTTCTAATTATCCATTTTTATGAAATTGAGCCTCTCTGTGCATTGAATTTGGGCAAGTGGTTACATTTATTTTCTTAGACTATTTTTTTAAGGATTGGAATTACTGGGTAAAAAGAACAAATGGTTTTAATACTCTTAATTTACAATGCCAAATTGTTTCCTCCAAAGTTGTTCAATTTTCTTTCTTTTTTAAAAAAGATCTTTTAAAATTTACTTTTCTTTTTTTCCTTCTAGTTTTATTGTGACATAATTGACATACAAGGTTATAGAAGTTTAAGTTGTATAGCCTTATAATTTGATTTAGATACATCATGAAATGGTTATCAGAGTAAGTTTAGTGAACATCCATCATCTCATTTAGATACACAGAGAAAAAAAAAAGTTTTCCTTGTGATCATAACTGTTAGAATTTACTCTTAACAGCCTCCATGTATAACATATACTACAGTGTAAATTATATTTATCATGTTATGTGTTACATCCCTAGTAGTTATTTATCTTATACCTGAAAGTTTTTACCTTTTGACTGCTTTCATTCAATTCTCCCGCTTTCCTTCATCTCTGGTAACCACAAATCTGATACCGTTTTTGTTCTCTGTATCTATAACTCAGTTTCTGCTTTTTTATATTTGTTCATTTGTTTTGTTTTCTACATTCCATATATAAGTGGAATCATATGTACTTTCTCCCATTTCACTTAGTGTGATACCATCTTGGTCCATACGTGTTGTTGCAAATGGCAAAATTTTATTCTTTTTATGGCTGAGTAATATTCCTTTCAGATTTCTTTGGAAGGAATGATGCTAAAGCTGAAACTCCAGTACTTTGGCCACCTCATGTGAAGAGTTGACTCATTGGAAAAGACTCTGATTCTGGGAGGGATTGGGGGCAGGAGGAGAAGGGGACGACAGAGGATGAGATGGCTGGATGGCATCACTGACTCGATGGACGTGAGTCTGAGTGAACTCTGGGAGTTGGTGATGGACAGGGAGGCCTGGCGTGCTGTGATTCATGGGGTTGCAAAGAGTCAGACACGACTGAGCGACTGAACTGAACTGAACTGAATATTCCTTTGTGTGTGTGTGTGTGTATGTGTATACACACACACACATACATATACACATACATATATCATATTCTTTATCCATTCATTTATTGATTGATACTTAGGTTGCTGCCATATCTTAGCTATTGCAAACAATGCTGCAAATAAACATTGGGTGCATATGCATGCATGCTAAGTTGCTTCAGATGTGTCTGACTCTTTGCAACCCGATGGACTGTAGCCCACCAGGCTCCTCTGTCCATGGGATTCTCCAGACAAGAATGCTGGAGTGGGGTACCATGGCTTCCTCCAGGAGATCTTCCTGACCCAGTGACTGAACCCACATCTCTTATGTCTCTTGCATTGGCAGCTGGGTTCTTTACCACTGGTACCAACTGGGAAACTCTTGGATGCTTATATGTTGTCTTATTAGTGTTTTTGTTTTCCTTGGATAAGTACTCAGGAGTGGAATTGCTGAATCATGTGTAGTTCTATGTTTAATTTTTTGAGAAATTTCCATAGTGTTTTCCTTAGTAGCTGCACCAATTTATATTTCTACCAACACTGCACAAGTGGTCCCCTTCTCCACATCCTTGACAACACGTATTTATTGTCTTTTTGAAGACAGCTATTCTGACAGGTCGGAGAAGGCAATGGCACCCCACTACAGTACTCTTGCTCGAAAATCCCATGGACGGAGGTGCCTGTTGGGCTGCAGTCCATGAGGTCGCAAAGAGTCAGACACGACTGAGTGACTTTTCACTTTCACTTTTCACTTTCATGCATTGGAGAAGGAAATGGCAACCCACTCCAGTGTTCTTGCCTGGAGAATCCCAGGGATGGGGGAGCCTGGTGGGCTGCCGCCTATGGGGTCGCACAGAGTCGGACACGACTGAAGCGACTTAGCAGCAGCAGCAGCAGCAGCATTCTGACAGGTGTGAAGTGATATCCCATTATGGCTTTGATTTGCTTTTTCCTTATGGTAAGTGATCTTGAATATCTTTTCATGTGCCTATTGCATTGTATGTCTTCTTTGCAAGCTTAGATATTCAGGTCCTCTCCCATATTTTAATTGGATTGTTTATTTAATATAAAGTTGTATGAGCTCTTTGTATATTTAGATATTAACCCTTTATCAGATATATTGTTTGCAAAGGGAATGGATATGCACTCCAGTATTCTTGCCTGGAGAATTCCATGGACAGAGGAGTCTGGTACAGTTCATGGGGTTGCAAAGAGTCAGACATGATTGAATGACTCTCTCCTCCATTCAGTAAGTGGCCTTTCCATTTTGTTGATAGTTTCCTTTGTTGTGCAAATGCTTTTTAGTTTGATGCAGTCCCAATTTTTTATTTTTACATTTGTTTCCTTTGCCTGCGGATACATATCCAAAAAAAATATTAATAAGACCACTGTCAAAGACTGTACTCCGTGTGTTTTATTTCTAGAAGTTTTACAGTTTCAAGTCTTACATATAAGTCTTTATTCTATTTTGCATTTATTTTTTTGCATGGTATGAGAGAATGTTCTAGTTTGATAATTTAATATGTAGTTGTCCAGTTTTCCCAGCACCACTTATTGAAGAAGCTGTCTTCCTCCATAAAATTTTTCAATTTTTGCCACCATAAATGGTATATAACACATATTTAAACAGAATTTATCTTTCACAATTAAAATATCAACATCTGTCATTTCTAAATATTATTTTTATATTATTTGTTTAAAAATAAGGTTGACTGGGAGGCCAGTGGTTAAGACTATGTGTTTCTAATGCAGGGGGTGCTGGTTGATCCCTGGTTGGGGATCTAAGATCCCATATGCCTTGCGGTATGGCAAATGTTGGACATTTTACTATTAAATTTGAATTTGATTTTATTAGGAGTATAAACTACATTAGTTTATTAAGCAAATATCCTACAGTTTTGAAGTTTATAAAAGGCTTTTTTTTAAAGCTGGTGTTTGCTGTATTCAAGTAAAGAATAGCTGTTTTATTTTATTAAAGGAGAAAAAATTGTATCCATCCTTGTTTCGCATCAAGAAGGATAAATATAAAGTGTCTTGAAATTTTTGATAATCTGTACATTTCAAAGCTGTGCAACCATCTTTAATTTTTTAAATATTGTTTTAAATTTTTTCAGATTTATTTTCTAAATTAGAATATGCTAACTCATAGGATTAGCAGATCGTCTTCTCTCCTTGTATATTGTAATAATTCCTATGTTAAGCCTCCTTATTTATGAAAATAAGAACAATAAAATAATGCAGTGTATGTATTACACACACACATATACTTATATACATAAGTACATAACTATTTGTGTGTGTTTAAAAGTTAAATACATAAGACATGAGAGATGATTAAAGAATCATGAGTAAGGCAAGAATTCTAGATTTATAGCTGATCTAGCAGTATCTTTCCGGTTTGCCATATTACAATAAGTTTTTAAAGATTTCTAAAAATAATTATTTCTAAATATATGACTTCTCTACTATATCCTCATTCAATGTTTAGAAGAGCATTTTTGTTTGTTTTGACTCAATGGACACAATGCTGTATCTATTATAGTAGTTGATTCTGTAACAAGTGAACACAGTTATGTTTCTTTCTTGCTTTCTCAAATGAATGTTTGCAGCATAAATGCATAATGTGACATAGTCTATGTGTGTTTATGGATCCTTACTCAATGGCATCTCCATGTAACATAAACTTTAAAAAATCACCTTGCAACAAAAGCCGAGCTGTGAGACACCAGATAGAAACTTGATTTTTAAATATATGCTGCCATTTCTCTTCAGATTTGGCTTATAGTTTTATTCCATAAACATTAGCAGAAAAAATTTAAGACATTTAAATTTTGACAGGACAGTCAGAGACAGAGGGTATTAACATGTTTAAATGATTTATCAAATTGTAATGCATCTTATTAAATGATCTTTATTGGATACTGATTACATAAAATTAACTTTTGCCTGTGCCTTTTTGTTAGGTACTTTACTTCCTGGTGTTGCATAGTATTGAATAGTCTTATATCTTTTATTTTAAATGATTTTTGATTCATCTATACTCTCACTATCAAAAAATAAAATGTGTTGCCTCATAACAATCTCTATTATGTTAGAAATTTGGTTAATTTGGAAATTATGTTCTTTACCTTTGATCTTTTATCTGATGACATATCCTTGAATTAGTCATTTTATCACGTAAAGTGTGAGCTAAAACCATTCTATTTGCATATTTTAAGTCATAAAGCCTGAGATTAGAGTCTTGACTATGAGTCCTATTAAAAGGTAGATACTACTGATTACTTACACCTGTGCCCTTGCATGTGGAATTCATTCAGTGGAATTGAACTCATGCCTCATAAAACTGATTGTATTTTGGCCATATAAGCATCATTCCATTTTGCAATAGACAACAATTACAATTCCCCTTGTCTTCCTTAACCTGCTTTCATGAATAAACTATACAGAAGTAAATCATTCTATTCTATTAATAAAGCAGCCATAGTTATAAGAACCAGTTGAAAGAAAAAATGTAATTATAATAACTTCTTATCTAACAAAATCAATTCATAAAATTTAATCTTCTTATAAAGTCAGTCATTGGGGATGCAAAAAGCAGATGATTGAAATGATCTAAAAATATCCCTTAGCCATCTGGGTGTATACAGATTGATAGAGCTTCTGCTGACATAGTGATGAGAAAAACTCCTTAAAGATATTTTGATTTGAAAAAGAGAGGGCAGGGGCTAGTTCTGGATGGAGTAGGGAAAGAAGAAAATGAGGGAGAATGGGGGAATGTGAATGCAGACTAATTACATGGACAAGAGCCAGATGAAGATCTAAGATTAAGAACATTGTTTTAGGTTTTGGCTGCTTATAATTTTAAGAATAGTATAGAAAATTGAGGAAGCTATTCTTGGTAGAAAGAGCCTATAATTTGAAAACATGGCCTGGAGTTTATACCATAGCTTCACTAAATTTATCCCCCAGAAACAGTAGTCAGGATTAAAGGAATCACTTTAAAAACAAATCAAGATAATGATTTTGCTTTTGCTATTTCATTGACCCCTAATGGTCATCAGAACTGAAAAAGCTACAAGTGTAACTCTAGTTGATAAATAAGACATGTGATGTACAGCATATGGTTAGAACCAAGACTGTCAAGTGATGGGTTAGGATTAATGAGTAGGTGTGAAAAAAATCACATAAGGCAAAGACTCAATCAAAACAATGATAAAAAGTGATATGATTGAGATCTGGAGTCAGAAATTACTGTATTCAAATCATGTTTTCCAGCATTATTAGCTCTATGAGCTTATTTAAACTACTTACTCTCTGAAACTCAGCTTTCTCACAACAATGAGCACAATAACATACATCTCACTCATTTATGAGGATTAAATGAGCTAAGGCATCCAAAGAACCCAGCACAGTGACTGGCACATAGCAGACACAGTATATTTTAGTTATTATTATTGTCATGATTATTACTCATATATCATAATGATGGTGATGTCTAGTTCTAAGTGACAGTTTCAGATCTTGAACCCAAGGTGGTCTTGGTTTCAGAGTCAAGCAAGAACAATACACAGGGACCCAATTTATCAATCAACTCATGTCAGGAAATGCAACAATAACTAGAAAGTAAACTAGTAAACAATAGTGGAGATTGAAGTTTGAGACTAAGTGAAGAATAGCAAAACAATCCTCCTGAAAAAGATAGGACATCAGGTCTTCTCAGCCTGATTTGGGAATGCTGAGGATAGAGTAGGAAGGAGGTAAAGTAAAATCTAGACAAAGATTTTTTTGAACAAGTATAATTCAGGAGTATGAAAGGAAGAAGCAATTGCTATGATGAAATTAAAATAGAATAAAAAATATTTGGATATAGTACCCAGATATGATCTAGGACTTTTTAAGAGCCCCTTGACTAGGGACAAACTGGCTAAAATCTTGATGCCCACCACAGGTGAACACTAACTTTTGACAATTTTTGAGACTGCAGAAATGTTACTATAGGGAGTTGATCATATCACTATATTGTGGATCAGAGTTTTGGAAGAGTTTATGATAGGTTTACTTCTCTCTCCTGGAAATTTCTGGTACTGGCTTTATCTTACTCCAAAATTTGATCATGTGGTTTGAAATGACTTGCCTACTATCCTACTGACTTTTTAAGAAATGGTTTTGCTAGCAGGGACCATGGTCCATGTAGACTTGTTTATCTTTCAGTCTATCAACTTTCAGTCTATCTATCAACGAGAATTTTTGTTGAAGTGTCAAGAGATGGTAACTCTTAATATAAAATTTTGGATTTAATTTTGAATTTCTATTATACAGAGTGAAGTAAGCCAGAAAGAAAAACACCAATACAGTATACTAACGCATATAATGGAATTTAGAAAGATGGTAACAATAACCCTGTATACGGGACAGCAAAAGAGACACTGATGTATAGAACAGTCTTTTGGACTCTGTGGGAGAGGGAGAGGGTGGGATGATTTGGGAGAATGGCATTGAAATATGTATAATATCATATATGAAACGAGTCGCCAGTCCAGGTTTGATGCACGATACTGGATGCTTGGGGCTGGTGCACTGGGACGACCCAGAGGGATGGTATGGGGAGGGAGGAGAGAGGAGGGTTCAGGATGGGGAACACATGTATACCTGTGGCGGATTCATTTCGATATATGGCAAAACCAATACAATATTGTAAAGTTAAAAAATAAAATTAAATTAAAAAAAAATAAATTCCCAGTAACAATTCAAAAAAAATAAATAAATAAATAAAATTGCAAATTATACAACTAAGATGAGCAATAATGCTGTTTTAAATAAATTTTGATACTGGGGCTTTAGGTTTTAAAGAAGGAATTTCATAGAATAAATGAGGAATGAGAGATTATTAATGCTACATGTTTGCTGCTGCTGCTAAGTCGCTTCAGTCGTGTCTGACTCTGTGCGACCCCATAGATGGTAGCCCACCAGGCTTCCCCGTCCCTGAGATTCTCCAGGCAAGAACACTGGAGTGGGTTGCCATTTCCTTCTCCTGCTACATGTATAAATAAATATAAATTAGAGATGGCAGAAGGAAGTGAGAAAATAGAGGTCAGAGACCAGGATCATAACATTTTCGGTATATTAGTTTTGTTAAGTTCTCCTGTTTATTATATTGCTATTTCTATTTTCTTTCCTTATAATAATAACTGCTAAAATTATTAACATGTGAAGGATTCATATGTTTGTCTTCTGTTATATCAAAGAAGAAGTAGAAATAGTGTCCCACTTTATAGCCAGTCTTTGAAAAAAACATCTTTAAGGACTGATATAGTCATTGGTAGCTTGAAAATCAGCTTAAATAATCCATGCATATAATAGAAAAAAGAGAATAATATGAAGAAAGAATTTGACTTCAAGAAAATTATTAAGGATATCACTTTTTAATCTCCCCTTCTTCCAAATAAGAACAGATAAGCTGAAAATTTGTGATACAGTAGAATAATAATGTCATTACTTGGCAAATGGTACCCTGTGCTGATATGAACTGCTCAGTGATATTCTAACATTATAAAACAGAAATATAATGTATAATAGTTTCAGAGTGAAGCTAGAGACAATATATAGAAGTTCAACCTATTAGTCAGACTATATAAAGAAGTGTATTTTATAGCTATGAAGTAAACAAAAGATAAAAAAGTTATATCCTTACATACACAAAAAAGGAGAGAATTTGATGTGAGTGCTTTATGCATAAGCAAACAATGTGGCTAAGGATGGCATGGGGAGAAAATTAGGATATAAGGTCTCAGAGTATGGAACCAGGGTTTAAATGCCCAACAATTAAGTATAAGATACAGCTTTGCACCTATTCAAAGTGGGGCTAGAATTAGAAGTTTTTATAAATCAAGAGCTTTAGAGACTATTGAGCTTATGAATATAATATATTTTCAAATTATATAACATTCTCAATAATGTCTAAATTAACACACTGTTAATAAGTAGCTTGTCTATATGAAAGCACTTCCCAGGTGGCTCAGTGGTAAAGAATCTGCCTGCCAATGCAGGAGATGAAGGTTCCATTCCTGGGTCAGGAAGATCCCCTGGAGGAAGAAATGCAACCCACTCCAGTGTCCTTGCCTGGGAAATCCCATGGACAGAGGAGCGTGGTGGCTATGGTTCATGGGGTCCCAGTGAGCTGGACACAACTGATCAAATAACACATTCATTTATTCATATATTATATTTTGCTAAACTGATAAGTGAAATAGTGGGATGAATGTAAACCTTAAATACTAGAACTCTAAAGAAATATATTTAGTAGAACTTCCGTGGTAGCTCAGCTGGTAAAGAATCCTCCTACAATAAGGGAGACCTGGGTTCAATCCCTGGGTTGGGAAGATCCCCTAGAGGAGGGCCTGTCAACCCACTCCAGTATTCTTGCCTGGAAAATCCTCATGGACAGAGGTGCCTGGCAGTTTGCAGTCCATGGAATTGTAAAGAGTTAGACATGACTAGGCACTAAACATATATGGATCGAAGCTATGTTATATCTGTACATATGTATGCAGTATGTATTCATTGCAATTGTTTGAAGATATTGGAGACAAAGCATTATTATTGCCATTTTCATCAAACTTGAGTTGGACATCTCATGATAATTACAGGTCTGATTCTAAGGAATAAACTATCACTACAATAGTCATTTAAGAAGTCTTTAAAAGACTTTTGCATATTTAACTTATATGAAGAGTACATCATGTGAAATGCCAGGCTAGATGAAGTGCAAGCTGGAATCAAGATTGCCAGAAGAAATATCAATAACATCAGATATGCAGATGACATCACCCTTATGGCAGAAAGAGAAGAAGAACAAAATAGCCTCTTGATGAAAGTGAAAGAGGAGAGTAAAAATGTTGGTTTAAAACTCAACATTCAGAAAACTAAGATCATGGCATCTGGTCCTATCACTTCGTGGCAAATAGATGGGGAAACAATGGAAACAGTGAGAGACTATTTTTTCTGGGCTCCAAAATCACTGCAGATGGTGACTGCAGCCAGGAAATTAAAAGACGCTTACTCCTTGGAAGGAAGGTTATGGCCAACCTAGACAGCATATTAAAAAGCAGAGACATTACTTTGCCAACAATGGTCCATCTAGTCAAGGCTATGGTTTTTCCAGTAGTCATGTATGGATGTGAGAGTTGGACTATGAAGAAAGCTGAGCACAGAAGAATTGATGCTTTTGAACTGTGGTGTTGTAAAAGACTCTTGAGAGTCCCTTGGACTGCAAGGAGATCCAACCAGTCAATCCTAAGGAAATCAGTCCTGAATATTCTTTGGAAGGACTAATACTGAAGCTGAAGCTCCAATACTTTGGCCACCTGATATGAAGAACTGACTCACTGGAAAAGACCCTGATGCTGTGAAGGATTGAAGGCGGGAGGAAAAGGGGACAACAGAGGATGAGATGGTTGGATGGCATCACCAACTTAAAGGGCATGAGTTTGAGGAAGCTCCGAGAGTTGGTGATAGACTGAGAAGCCTGATGTGCTGCAGTCCATGGGGTCACAAACAGCTTAACAGAACTGAGCGACTGAACTGAACTGAACTAAAAGACTTTTCCATTGTTTGCCCCATTAAACTGGTTTTCTTTCTAAGTAACCCCTCTTTAGTTCTGCAAATGGCCATGAATCTCTTGCTCACTGATAAAGCCAGGCTTTTGAGAGGAGCAATTAACTGAACACCCACTTCATCATAACACCAACAGTGATTTTGTCACCTGTACTTGTAATACCATCATTAGCATGATCACTAGAACCTTATGCTTAGGTGCGCTTAACAGTAGAATAATTTCCCATCATATAAAGAAAATGAAATAAATATATCTTATCAGTGTTTTTTAATTTTTTCTAGGTCGACTTTAATTTATGTTTTTGTCTGAAAAACATTTGGAGTAAATAACAAGGTTCAAAATATAAATTCCAACAAATTTCTGGTATCATGAGTTGTTTTGACTTTAGCAAAGCATGTCCCATGCATATTTTAAAGGATAATGCAATTGCAATATAATTATTTTCTATTTTTTTCTTTGCTTTAGTGTTCCTTTCCCAATATATAATTTTTTCACAGTGTTGTAAAATTTCCATTCTTGGAGTAAAGCCAACAATAAATAGCCTGTCAGGATCAAATCTGGTATAATATATGGGCTATTAACAAAAAGAGCACAACTGGTTTATGTGTATCTATGGTTTTGTTTCATGGAAACAATAGAAAATTATGAGGAAACAAGAGAAAAACACATGATTTTAATATTAATCATTAGCAATCAGGTGAGACTGAGAAAGTAGGATACAAATATTTTAAAATTTGTGATTTCTATATTTAAGAAAGTTATAAAATAAGATTTATTTTGTATACTTATTTTTTAATACACAGAAAAGGTTAAAAGGTAATTTTTCAAAATTCAAGGTTTATTCTCTTCTTTGATCATCTTATAAAACCTAAGGCTAATATTCCCTTTGCCTGATACTTATTTTTCTTTCTTAATCAAACATAACTGTTTAGGAGATAACTTTCATTTTTTCTTTCTTCTTCCTTCCTTCCTTCCCTCCCCACTGCTCCTATCTCACCAAATATCTCCTTGAATAACTTAAAGCATTTTATCTTATGGTTGAGAGTTGGACTATGAAGAAAGCTGAGTGCCAAAGAATTGATGCTTTTGAACTGTGGTGTTGGAGAAGACTCTTGAGAGTCCCTTGGATTGCAAGGAGATCCAACCAGTCCATCCTAAAGGAGATCAGCCCTGGGTGTTCATTGAAAGGACTGATGCTGAAGCTGAAACTCCAATACTTTGGCCACCTCATGCAAAGAGTTGACTCATTGGAAAAGACTCTGATGCTGGGAGGGACTGGGGGCAGGAGGAGAAGGGGACGACAGAGGATGAGATGGCTGGATGACATCACTGACTTGATGGACATGAGTTTGAGTGAACTCCGGGAGTTGGTGATGCACAGGGAGGCCTGGTGTGTTGCGATTCACGGGGTCTCAAAGAGTTGGACACGACTGAGTGACTGAAATGAACTGAACTGAACTGATGTTAACTTACATTGCTGTTTCAGTTAATTTAAATGTGAAAAGTAATCTGTTACTGATCTTAATTATTTTAAAACTTAAACAGTGTGGGAGGGAGTTCAGTTCAGTTCAGTCACTCAGTCGTGTTCGACTGTTTGCAACCCCATGAATGGCAGCACACCAGGCCTCCCTGTCCATCACCAACTCCTGGAGTTCACTCAAACTAATGTCCATCTAGTCAGTGATGCCATCCAGCCATCTCATCATCTGTCGTCCCCTTCTCTTCCTGCCCCCAATCCCTCCCAGCATCAATCTTTTCCAACGAGTCAACTCTTTGCATGAGGTGGAGAGGGTGGGACAAACTGAGAGACTAGCATGGAAACAAATACTTTACCATGTATAAAATAGATAGCAAGTGGGAATTTTCTGTGTGACACAGGGAGCTCTGTGACAACCTAGAGGGGTGGGATGTGGTGGAGTTGGGAGGGAGGTTCAAGAGGGAGGGGACATATGTATACCTAAGACTGATTCATGTTGATGTATGGCAGAAACCAAAACAGTATTGTAAAGCAAATATCTTGCAATAAAAAATTTAAAAGATGCAATTAAAAACTTGAATATGAAAAACATTTAAAAATATGCATCAGCTCCTCAGTTCAGTTCAGTTCAGTTGCTCAGTCGTGTCTGACTCTCTGAGACCCCATGATTGCAGCACGCCAGGCCTCCCTGTCCATCACCAACTCCAGGAGTTCACCCAAACTCACGTCCATCGAGTCAGTGATGCCATCCAGCCATCTCATCCTCTGTCGTCCCCTTCTCCTCCTGCCCCCAATCCCTCCCAGCATCAGAGTCTTTTCCAATGAGTCAACTCTTCGCATGAGGTGGCCAAGGTACTGGAGTTTCAGCTTTAGCATCATTCCTTCCAAAGAAATCCCAGGGCTGATCTCCTTCAGAATGGACTGGTTGGATCTCCTTGCAGTCCAAGGGACTGTCAAGAGTCTTCTCCAACACCACAGTTCAAAAGCATCAATTCTTCAGTGCTTAGCCTTCTTCACAGTCCAACTCTCACATCCATACATGACCACAGGAAAAACCATAGCCTTGACTAGACGAACCTTTGTTGGCAAAGTAATGTCTCTGCTTTTGAATATGTTATCTAGGTTGGTCATAACTTTCCTTCCAAGGAGTAAGTATCTTTTAGTTTGTATGCAGGTCAGGAAGCAACAGTTAGAACTGGACATGGAACAACAGACTGGTTCCAAATAGGAAAAGGAGTATGTCAAGGCTGTATATTGTCACCCTACTTATTTAACTTATATGCAGAGGACATCAGCTCCTCAGTTAAGATATATATAGTCAGTTATAACTTTGTTTTCTTCAACTCATGTCTTCCTGTAAGTACTGTTTTCTTTTAAAAGAATGTGTGGGACTGTTACATTATTTTGACAATAAACTGAAAAATCTCTCACATGCCTGTGTCTTTTAGGCAATTAGTCTTTCATATGATGGTTGAATTTGGAATGATGTTTATGAAAATTATGATGTATATATTTTGATTTTTTTCTATAACACTTCCCTAAGTTATGTTTTATTTTAATTTTTGTTGCAATTTTGTTGACCCTGTAAAGAAATATTTTTTTACTTTTTAAAACAAGAATTTTAACATTTGTTCTTATGATCACTTTGGTAATGTCTTGTGAGCATCAGTGGTTTTTCCTAAATATGTACACTAAATAATTGTTGACACCTTTGTTTTTAGGTATTGCTAACTGTTTGATGGAAAATGTTTAGATCTTATTTGACATGCTCATTCACTGAGGTAGATGATAGGAATTAGGAAGAAACACACTAAAACAATTATCCTAACTACTATAGAAATGTGTCTGTGCATTTGTATATTCTCAGATATGATTTCATTTTCCAGCCTGGTTAACTTCTGCATTGGGCCAAGCTATGTAAAATTATGTTCAAGAAACTAGAAAATTCTGATAATAAGAGTAAGCCTCTGTAGAACAGTATGTGACAGTTCATCCCAAACACAGGAGAGCTGTTAACATTCCTCAGTTTCTCTCAGGCTATTGACAACTCTGAAAAATCTACTGATTAATTGCTATAGAATTTCCTTGAAAATGGAGAAGCAAGTAAATATGTATAATTTAAATTTATTTGGGTGGTATTTTCTCACCATGAATTTCTTCATGACTCTGAAAAGAAAAATATTCAACTATCCTAGGTGACAATATTCGAAGAAATCTAAACTAATTCTGGTACAAATAGCCCAGATCTTACAGAGTGTCATGTTTTTATCACCTACCACAAGTTTGAATGTTAATGACATCTGTCACTGAGGAACCGCACACTTCCATCTACCCTGAGCTCCAAGAATTCTGGCTGCACCTCTCAGTTCCTGACAAACATGACATGGAGTTTGCTTTGAGCTTCTCGTATGTTCATATCCAATATGTTTTTTTTAACATTAGCCATCAAAATGGCTGTTTTTCTAGAAGGAGTATCAGGATAAGCTACTAAAATGAATAAAACTGTTTCTAATACAATGTTCTTATGGTATTGTTACATAAAGCTTTTGTGTTATATACATGAGATAAACATATGAAAACCAGACAAAGTACATTTAAACATCATATATTTCAAAAGACAGGAATATGCAGATGATTGTAACATTTGTTACTTTTTTTATAGGGTCTCTTTTCTTAAATTGGTGCCATTTGAAGCCATGTGGTAAGAGCTGAAATTGGGCTAGTTACTTGCCACATTTTATCTAGGATTAGATAAACAAAGTGTGAAAGAATCTATTCTTAAGTGTCTTTTGTTAACAGAGCTGATAGCATCAGTATTTAATTTATTAAAATAATAGCCTCCTTAATGTCATTTGTAGTTAGCATTTTACATCTTCCATCACATTGGGTCATTTCAATTTGCATAGATTTGAGTGATTGTTTAATTTTGAGAAATTAAGTTAACGCTTTTAACTTTCAACTCACATAAATCACCTTTATGACTAAATGTTGAAAAGGACAAATGTAATAAATGCTTGGAGAAAAGGCAGAATTATCTTACTTCTGTTCTTGTAAATTGCTCTATGACAAGGAAGCAGACATTTTAAGAATAAAGAAATCACTGTTTCAGTTATTTCTAAAATATATACATATATAAATAATAAATAATTTTAAAGCTCCTATTTAAAAAGACAAGTGTCTTTATATTTCAGATTGTTAGCTGAAATTAGTGAATTAATAACATTCTAAAAGGATGCTAAAAGAATAATAATGTTAGCTATAGTTTATTGAACATTTGCTAGATGCTAAGATCTGTGCTAGGTCCTTGGTATGAATTAGTCTTAATCCTAACATAAATCATACAGATAGATGGATTTCACCCCATTTCAATTATGGAAACTTAAAACTTGAAATGTCAGTAATTTATTCATGGTATACAACAAAGCTGAATTCAAACACAAATCAACATTCTTAAAAGCCCATGTTTTTAATCATTGTATAATCTCCAATGACCTTAGAACTGTAACAGAAGAGTCATACCTATATCTTCCTCTTCCCCATATGTTCCCCATCCACATCGACTTAGGAAAATAATTGCCGAGACTGAGAAAAATCAAAGCTTTTTAAAAATACGAGTACATTGGGCTTTGATTCAGAAACAAGAGCAGAATTCTCAGGGCAACGTTTCAATATGTTGTACGTTCAGAAAGTGTTTTAAATTCCCTAGGTTATACTGACTTGTGACTTCTATTTTTGTTGAGATTTCTTTCTATGGAAATTAAAGGTGCAAGTTACAGGGGTGAGGATTAGAAGCTGATGGCGATGGTGGTGTTGATGATCCCAGAAGGAACTATCTGAAGTTACATAATTTGATCTAACATGGGAACCTAAGTATTGGTTGCTATTTTAATTCAACCAAAAACCAAGACAAGAAAAATAGATCTTTTATTTAACTCATCAAATTATTTTTAAGTTTTAGGAAGCAAACCATGACTTTAAGGTCTGTACAATGCTAAGATAAGTAGCAAAATAAAATTATACATGTGTCTTCAATTGCTCCTTATTTCTCAGAACAAAAATGAGCAGCTATCATTTCCCTCAGTAAGTTTTGAGTGTAGTCTTATTTCAAAACAAAGATGTATATTAGCAACTCCTCTAACTTTATCCTCAAAATTTCCTACTGAGTTTTTTCTTTTATCTCATGATAAATAAAACATGAAAAGGTGAGTAAATGTTGAGCACAGAATGAGGAATTTGCAAATACAGATGCTTCTTTTTAATCTAATTTCTTATCAATTTGTTTACTTATTTGATTTCTAGTAAAATTCTAGAGATGAAAAAGTGTGGTGAAAACTTCTTTTATATATCTAGTTTAATGTAGTAGAATATATTCTGATTAAGTATGTACAAACCATGATGTCATCTTTTAAATGAGCAGAATGTGATTAGTGTCGAAATGCCCACCAACAGTCAGACAGGTTCTTGCCAAACAATTGCAAACAGAGCCCAGTCAACATAAACACCTCTTCTTAGTTGTAGTGCTATGAATAAATTCAGTCTATGGTTATTATCAGTCAAAATCATGACTCCTTTGATTCAGACAAGTCTGTTGGCTTTGTTTTCAGCTGATGCTGTGGCTTCTGAAAGCTCTCCTGGCATTTCTTCCTCACCAATTTCACAAACCATGCAGTTGAAAAGATCAGTGTGTATCCCTGAGAAGTCCCCAGTTGTGTTCCTCAATAAAACTTAAATCTAAAAGCTTATGGAACCCCATGATGGGAAATAAGGGAGCCCAAAGCTGCAGCACTGAACCAATAAAAAAAAAAATCCTTTCCAAAAACAATCCAGTGATTTCCACAAATTCTCAGCTCTTCACTCCTCTGGGGTGTGAGCCAGCCCCAGTTATCTGGTTACTTTCATGATTTATTGAAAAGCACCATGAGGAGCAACACATTGCTCCCTCCAGTGTTATTCAGTAGATAATGAATTAATGAACAGAGAAGGACAGAGATTTGAGCTTCAGGAGGAAAGAAAAAGATATTTGTGTGATAGAAAAGAGGCTCGGTGAAAAAAATAGCAAAAGTTCCTACTCAATATAAAAAAGGTGCTCTTGTCCCAATATCTTGCTTCCTTCTCTCATGTAACTGAAGTAATGCGGCAAAAAAGAAAGCAAAATATAAAATCCTAACGTCAAAAAGAACATATGTGTAAGAGTAGACTCATATTTTGGGTCTTAACACTGATATACGTGTGTAGAAAGAAATAAAACACTATCTACAGTTTGAGTTCAAAATGGGTGAAAATAAATGGCTCAGGAACATCTACTCATTAATAGGACAGCCCATATAACTGCTCAGTAAACAGAGACCAATCCAGAGACTGATGGCATTCAAAAAATCCAAATCTTCAGTCCAGTTCTGGACTCTACACGAGGTATGCTGAATACTCTCTTTCCCAAAACTTTCTTATGGTTTCCTTGGGCACAAGCAGATATACAGAACCGTTACTAAGTAATCATATTTTTTTGTATTTCTGTTGTGGATTAATGGGTAAAACATCTTCAGATGGGATTCAAGACCAATCAATCTCTAGTTAAAAATATCATATCTGATTTCTAATGTATTGTCACTGTTATAATTTGTATAGAAGTCTCTGTTAAAAAAGTGAATATTTAAAAAAATTTACTAAATAGAATTCCATTTTGAATATCTGTTATGAAGCTGAATATATGTTATCAATGTTTTCTTTATAGTCAAACCTTCCCCTACAATTCTTTACCATACTGTTGTGAAAAGAGTCCATGTTCCGGAGGGAGAACAGCCTCCCTTGGCTGTGCTGTGTATTTATTTTGTGACCTTGGGTCACAGTCTGACTGTGACTGCTAAATCTTAAAAAAAAAAAAAAAAAAAGAATAAACTGTTCCAATATAATTAGGGTTTTATTAGCCATAAACTGTATAAATTAAGTGAAATGTTTTCAATACCAGATGCAAAATGAACACACAATGTTATCTAATATTATTTATTTTATAAAGCTTTAAAAATTCCTTCTCATTAGCTTGTAAGGTCATATAACTTTAAGTTTGCAATGCTTTTTCCTAGTACTTGTTTAAAGTTTATAAACTCTTCTATTTCTTACTCCCTTCATTCTTTTTAAAAAATAATTTTATTTATTTATTTGGCTGTGCTGGGTCTTTGTAGCTGCTCAGGCTTTTCTCTAGTTGCGGGCGAGTGGGGCCACTCTCTAGCTGCAGTGTGTGGGTTTCTCACCGCGGGGGCTTCTCTTATTGTGGACCCTGGGCTCTAGGGCACCTGGGCTTCCGTAGTTGCAGCCTGTGAGTTCAGTAGTTACAGTCCATGGGCTCTAGAGCACAGGCTTAATAGTTGTGGCACACTGGCTTAATTGACCCGTGGCATGTGGGATCTTCCTGGACTAGGGATCGAACCCATGTCTCCTGCGTTGGCAGGCGGATTCTCTACCACTGGGGCCACTAAATTTGCACAAACCTAGTTAACAGAGGTTAGGAACAAGAGATTTAGGGGTGGTTAGTTTAAATGGCCTACGTCACCCACCCCATCTAATACCTAAAATTCTATGTCGTGCTTGGCAATAAATCTCGTCCAAGTAAGCAAACAAACATACAAAAAAATGCAATTAAATTTCCTTGGATTACATAGAAAAATTGCTAGTTACTTCTAAATCTTTTTTGAAGATTCATGATGCACTCAAGTGTAGATGGTCCACTTGAACATTCTCAGTGCTGCCTTGATATCATATTTGTTCTAGTATCTTTATGGGTACCTCTGTGCTTTGAAATCTGTCAGGTACATAAATGCCTAGGTTTTGAGCATGCTGAACTCACTGTCTTTCTTCATTAGAAAGCATATTTGGAATCCATGGGAAAAAAAGTGGAACAGCTAAGCTTTTCCCAATGATTCCCAGAGTCACCGGGCTCATTAGAATTCCACACTAGTAAAGAAGGCGTATCCACTTCACCTTTCAATCACAGGCCTGAACTATGAAAGAACTCTCAAAATGTGCTAAAAAGGAGTATCCAGGCTTCGGCTCTTGCCCCTTAAGAAGCCAAGGAAACACTTGTTCTATTATGTCATAATCATTCCAGTGGTATTTTTCCTTCTAGCCTTTAATTGTAAAATTTCCCATGGCTGAGCTCTGGCTGAGAGTCTGGCTCTTCAGATATTTTCTATGCAATTATTCTTACCATTTTTACTGTGGCCTCTGGTAACCTGAGATAAAGCACTGATAAATTGTCTTGCATATACATAACTTTAATTCAGCTCCCTTTTATGCTGGAATGCAAAATTCTGCCTTAGTATTTATGAATTGTCTTTCATGATATGACATAACTTTCAGTTTGCATGATTCACTCTATTTAAAATAAAAATTTTCTCACAAATGGTTAGGTTTTGCCTCTTTCATTTTCAGAGTTTGGAAGCACTTGCTACAGTTTCAATCATTTATTAATTAGAATAAAAATAGAAAAAGCAATTTAAGAATTTGAAAATCTTTTTGATGTAGCTAGAAAAAAAATAGTAAATGCAGATAAGAAAAATAATTAAAGTGCACACAGCAAATGCTGCATACAGAATTGTAAACAGTTGGTAAATATCATTTCAGATTATTTTTCATATAATGTAAAACATTGCTTTAAAGGCATAGGTTCTTAGATATAAAGGTTTCATATACAGTGTAGGTTTTATATCTTATATAGATAGCTGAGGTTCTTATATTAGAATCTTTTATCTTTGGCTTTTGTTTTCTGCTAGTCACATTGCCGTGGTTGCTGTTTAATATGTGTTTAAATTCTAACTTTCAGATGTTTAAATCATCTCAAAGAATTGTCAAATATTTCCTCTATTTAAAAAATGTATCCCCTTATTCTTACCATGCATATAATCAAAACTTCATAGCTCCTATTGCACTAATTTTTACAATGAGGAAAATCAGAGGTGACTCAATGCCTTGTGATTTACTTCAAGCTTATATATGATATATAAATCTTGGCTACTATGCTCATGAATATTTGTGGACTTTTGAAAGGAAACTGGCTATATTCTTCAGTTTTGACAACTTTAAACTCTACTCTGGTACAAAGATCACAAATGTCAGATTTGGTCTCTATTTTTCTGAAAGAAATTGGATCCACTTACAACATTCAAAAATTGGGAGACTTAAGAGAAATACGAATTTCTGGTTTCTCCTACAAAACTTCAAGTTTTCACAGTGCTAGCAACATGTGCTTGGAGAAGGCAATGGCAGCCCACTCCAGTACTCTTGCCTGGAAAATCCCATGGACGGAGGAGCCTGGTAGGCTGCAGTCCATGGGGTCGCTAAGAGTCAGACACAACTGAGCAACTGACTTCACTTTCACTTTTCACTTGCATGCATTGGAGAAGGAAATGGCAACCCACTCCAGTGTTCTTGCTTGGAGAATCCCAGGGATGGGGGAGCCTGATGGGCTGTCGTCTATGGGGTCGCACAGAGTCAAACACGACTGAAGTGACTTAGCAGCAGCAGCAGCAGCAACATGTGCTAGGAAGCTGCGGCTGCCACACCTGTAAGGACACACGCTCCTCACTTCACTACAGTCTCTACTGCTCCCTATTGTAGACCCAGAGCAGCCTTTTATGATTGATAAATCATAAAATGGCCTCTGCATGCATTTAAAGGAGTAACCTCAGATTTAGTGCTTTTTCCTGTTTCACCATCAACATCCTTCTTGAGGCAATGCCTGATTTCTTAAGGTTACCTACCATATTTTGTTACACTCGGTTTAACAGACTGCTTAACTGTAACACGCTAATTGTATCAGGCTTGCAAATGCATTTATAACAAATCTGATTTACCCTGTAAAGATGAAGGAGTATCCTTTTCTTCCTAATTAAAAGCTGATGAACTAATGCAGTGTGACTTTATCATAATGGTATGTATACCTGAAATATATGACTTTAGTGGTTGTATTAAATTATACTCTTCCTGTAGTTTAGAATAGTAAAATAATAGTGAATGTCTAGTTTTAGTTCGTGTTCATAAATGTTCCATCAAATGCAAGAAGCAAGGACAAAGCTCAGCCTTCACTCTGTACTGCTTAACCTTGGAGCTGGTTTTGTGATCAGGAGCAGGGGCTAATGAGAAATGGCAGCTTTCCACTTGCATGAGGATCACACTGGCCATCAGGGCCCAAAATGCCTAAAATAAAGCCCGGCAGTGAAAAAGGTTGAACTGATTCCAGACAAAGTTGGGCAGAATTAATAATTCAGGAAACCCTAGAATGAGAAAAATATAATATGCAAGAGAGAACAATTTGTATGAAATATTGTAAGAAATAAAATGCTAGGTAAAATATTAAATTCTGGAAGTAGTAGTAACTTTGGGGTAAGAAAACGTAGGTTTAAATACTTACATTTTTGATATTTGGCTATTTAATGGATAGAGTTTAGGCTCAGATAATTAGTTAACCTCTCTGACTTGTAGTCTCCTCATCTTTATAGTGGCAACTATATATGCATAGGGGAAAATATTTGAGATGGAAATATGTATTTATGTATATGTGTATTTATATATTTATACATATATACATCTAGTAGTCATATAATGAATAGTATCAAGTAATGTAAATTGGTGTAGCCACTAAGGAAAACTGTATGGAGTTTCCTTGAAAAATTTAAAATAGAACTGCTATATGATTCAACAGTTTCACTTCTGAGTGTTTACCCAAAGAAAACAAAAACACTAATTTAAAAAGACATATACATCCCAATGTTTACTGCAGCATTAGTTACAACAGCCAAAGTATGGAAGCATTCAAGTGCCTGCCAGTAGACAAATGAATAAAGAAGTTGTGGTATGCATATACAGTGGAATAGTGCTCAGCTATAAAAAATTTCTGCCATTTGTGACAACATGGATGGATCTAGAAGTACTATGCCAAATGAAAAATAAGCATCTCTCTTTGTCTAGAGAAAGAAATAGCACATGATCTAACTCATACGTGGAATCTAAAAATCAGAGCAAACAAAACAAATGAAAACAGATTCATGGATACAGAGAACAATTGGGTAGTTGCCAGCAGGGAAGGACTGAAGGAGTGGCTGAAGTAGATGAAGGAGATTAAGAGGCACAGCTTCCAGTTTTGTAATAAACAAGTCACAGGAATGTGCTGTACAGCATAAGGAATGTGGTCAACAATATTGTAATGACTTTGCATTTTGCATGGGGACAGATGGTTCGTATACTCATCATGATAATCATTTCATAAGGTAAGCAAATATCAAATCGTATGTAGTATACCTGAAACTAACATAATATTATATGCCAACTATATTTCAATTAAAAAATAAGGGAAAGGTAGTGTTTTGTTTTATAGTCTTTTCTCTATCACCAGTTAACAGGAAGACTTGACATGTCACAGGTTCATGAAATAGCATGTTCTATATGCCTAACATGAAGTGTGGCAGATGTTGAGAGGAAGTGGAAAACAGCAGAATTCAAAGGTATGATACTATGGTGCCAGATCATCCTATATTTTATGAGAAATGTTTAGAAACAAGAAGTCATAAGAAACAATGGAAATATTTTAAATTTGATGTTATCAATAATTTAAAAGTTCACGAGCTAGACTGTAGAAGATAGTTTATATTGTACCTGAAGATGAAACAGCATGCCACAGCAGAAAGCAAAGCAAGAAAGAGACTAAATCAACAGTAGTTGGACAAAGTGGGAAATGATGAAGATTTGAGGAATATTCAGAAATTTAAACTACTGGACTTAATATTGAAGTGTAGGAAGACAAGCCGTGGGAGAAATGTGATCAGAGTCACAGCAGATTCACAGGTTTTTTTTTTTTTTTTTTTTTTTTCTGTGGGATGAATGGCTTTGTGGTTCACTGAAATGGAACATACAAGAGGAGGAGCAATGACTCAGCAACAGAACATTTTCCTTAATTATCTAACAAATTAGTAATCCCAGCCTGATGTCTTTACTTACTTTTTTTTTTTTCCCCTCTGAAATAATGTTCTTATGTATGTTACACTGGTCCAATAGACCCAATTAATTTAGATCTGTAAGGGACTTGTGATATCGTATTCATGATTTACAGACATCTCCATGAATGAAAGAGAGAGCCTCTGAGGAAAACTGAGTGATTTAAACTAAATACACTAATTTCACAGCTGATGACTTGAATAATATAACCAGCCTCTGTATGATAGCCTCTTGTTCAACATTTCAAGGAGATCCTATAACTGAAATAAATTTTCTAGAGGCAAGTCGTCAATCTTTCAGTGTTGCTTGGCTCTAATCTGTGGAGGGAATCTGATCACCAGAAACACAAGATTGAAAATGATGCATGAAATAAAATGTCCAAAACATATTGAAAAGTTAAAGGGTTGATGAGATTGCATGTGCATCCTCCTTACTGATTTGTCTCCCTTCCTGAAGAACCACTTTCTGACAGAGGCCTTTTAGTGTTTTTTCCAGGATACTTAGACTGTCCCCCTAATCCCCGTTCACATCCACCCAATGCAAAAGCAAAGGTGTTTGTTCTAACTTTCCTAATTTCTCTCTCGCTGCCTCCCAATCCACATGTTCCATGCATTTCCGGAGATAAGGGGCCTCTAGCGTAGTAAATGGTTACAAAGGAAGGGTAAGATTAATAGAGGGAGGCAATGTAGCTTGATGCAAAGCATGTTCAGTTCTGGGTTCAGATCTAGACTCTGGATCTCTGTGAGTGATGCTGATCATGTATCAACCTTAGTTCTCTTACGTGTAAAATGGAACTCAAATAACTCATAATAAATAGAATTAGTGAGCTGGTGAAATGAAATACATGTCTTAAATTTAATGATACTGAAATGAAAATAACCTACTTGGAACATTTTTGAAATGATTAGTCTAACATAAATGCTCTCTATGTCAGAGTCTTGAAACTTTAAATGTTTTTACTTAATTCCTACCTGTTTATGTAAAGCATACTTTTATTAATTTATAACCTTACTTTACATGCCACATTTGAATAATCATAGAGTTAGGAACTTAAAGGGAAATTGTTAAAGGAAGAATCAACAAGATTATTTAGGGCCCAAATAACTCCAGATCCAAATGGTCCAACAATTAAAATTATTTTTAACTTTAATTTTAATAATAATTAACTGCCCCTGATACGTAAGTGATCTGATGTGTACTTTGTTGAGAAGTACTGATAAGTAGTGGAAAACTGCTTAAAAGTTGGAGAGTTATTGATTCAAGTTTCTTTTAATAATCTCTGTTATATACCATCTGTAGAAAACTGCCTTAAATCTATGTGTATTTGTGTGCACGCTTGTCTGTATTGGGAGGGGAAGGGATTCTCTTCTTCCCTGAAAATATGAATGCATTTTCTATTTCCACTTGAAAAGTTCCAAAGTTTAAAAACATACTAATGTTTTATATATTTGAAAATTTTCCTGCTGCTATGATAAATTATGTTTTAAAAATTATTATTTTGATGACATTGTTTTCTGTTTTCAGTATTGCCATTCAATAAGTAGATATCAAGGACAGAAAAAATAGCATGAGAAAATAATTAGTTAAAAAGTAATAAAATCACAAGAAAATCTGAAAAATTGACATAAATCAATTTCCAGGACCAGATGGAATTACCCCAACAGTTTTGGAAGAACTCAAGCATGTAAAATTATTAGTCAAAGTGCATTACCTCTTGGAACAAAAGCTGGAGTGTCAGGGTATGAAGAGCCTGCCAGTGCACCAGACATCTAGAAGACACCCTTCAGACACGTTCTGAGAGTTAATTCTTTCATTTCTAAGCTGGTGGGATACACAAAAATGAATGGATTATAGATCTTTTTATATTTTGAAAAAGGAAACTTAATTTTATAAGCAAAAGTTAGCTTTACTAAGCTTTTTTTAAAGAATTAATTTATCAAGAATTTAAAAAAGTATTATTGACATTACTCTTCTACCAAAGATTATGAAATATTTTTATTTTGTGTGATTCTTTCTATCATGTGTACTCCTTAGAGACAGGAGTTAAAAACGAGCCATACATCTAGATGCATGTGTGTGTGCTAAGTCACTTCAGTTGTGTCTGACTCTTTGCGACCCTATGAACTGTGGCCCACCAGGCTCCTCTGTCCATGGGATTCTCCAGGCAAGAACACTCATGGCAAGATTGGGTTGCCATGCCCTCCTCCAGGGGATCTTCCTGACCCAGGGATCAATCCCATGTGTCTTACATCTCCTGCATTGGCAGGCTAGTTCTTTACCTCTTGCACCACCTGGGAATCCCCTATGTCTAGATGTCAAAGTGTCAATGGCAATGCTTCACCATAAGCCATGTTTTCTTGTTGCAAGCTAAGCTGCTTCACTTGTGTTGGGCTCTTTGATTCTAAGGACTGTAGCCCTTCAGGCTCCTCTATCCATGCAATTTCCCAGGCAAGAATACTGGAGTGGGTTGCCATTTACTTCTCTAGGGGATCTTCCTTACCCAGGGATCAAACCAGCATCTCCTGTGTCTCCTGCATCTCCTGCATTGACAGGCAAGTTCTTACCAGTAGGCCACTAAGACAAGAAAGTGAAGAAGTGAAGTCACTCAGTTGTGTCCGACTCTTTTCGAGCCCATGGACTGTGGCCTATCAGGCTCCTCCGTCCATGGGATTTTCCAGGCAAGAGTGCTGGAGTGGATTGCCATTTCCTTCTCCAGGGGATCTTCCTGACCCAGGAATTGAACCCGGGTCTCCTGCATTGCAGGCAGACACTTCACCGTCTGAGCCACCAGGGAAGCCCAAGACAAGAAAGGAAGCCCCTTTTCTTGTCTTACCTATAGTTTTAGATGTTAATAGAAAAATAGAGTACAAATAGTAAGTTTGCAAGTATAAAATACTTTTAAATTATTGGAGGTTAGATGACACATTTAAGATCATAAAAGTCATTGTCAGCTGTATTTAACTATACAAACACACACCCATCCCCGCCTCCAACTCAAACAGAATGCAGAATAATAGAACTAAAACTCACACTAAAATAAGTAGTTTTTATTTAAATAAAACTATACTGGGTGGCAAGCTTGATACTATCGTTATCCTATGTGCTATTGAATGATAAAAATAGAGACTCAAAAACATTGAAATTAATTCACAAATTAGCCAGTTTTTGCATGAAATTGGGGATGCTTGAAAATTCTTAAACCTTATAAATTTCCTGGTCTAGATGGATTACTGCTTAGAAACAGAATACCATAAACTAATTTATATATACTGTGGTTTTTTTGATGCATTTGTCTAATAGCTAATTTTACCACCTCATTACAAATAGGTGGAAAGGGAAATCAGTCTTAAGGTCTGAAATAATATGGAGTATTTAAACATTAGCATATTCAAATAATCGTTATTTAATGTGTTGGTCACTGAAGATAGAAAATAATATCTCTGTTTCTCAAGGGTCAAGCAGACATTAAGTTGGACAAATACTCAGCTGTATGTAACATCGTTGTCTTATTCATAGCTTCAGCAATGACCATGGCCTTGAGATGCTAAATGTGAAAATCCAAAGTTGCCTTTACTTAGTGTTGACTAAAAGATGAGTGCCCTGAGACACTTGCAATCTGAGTCCACTCTAGGGAAAGTCCTGCGCCTGATTCTGTCTGAAACATATCCAATTCTTAATTCTGTGCCTTGATTTCTTCTGAAGGGAAAAAACTAGCAAAGAGGTAGAGGAGTGAATTTTGTTGATAAGAGAATGACATGTAAGAACTGTCTCCTCTTCTGAACAAAATTTTCTTTGTAGTTTCAAGGAAGGAAATATCTTTCATGGGAAAGGGAGAATGAACATACACAATTGTTTTTTGATAAACTTGAGATGGGGGCCATCAGTGAAATATAGCTGGACTGAACAAAATGGTTTTGCCAGGGGATAAGAAAATGATAAGGGAGGACACATGGAGAGTGAAGCTTATTCATTTATCTGAATTTTCCTGAGAGAAGCTAAATTTCAGCAAGTTGTTTTGTTTTCAAAACATCTGCCCAATTTTGTTCTTCTGTGTTTCTTACAATCATTTTGATAGCACTGCTTCTGGGTTTGCATATATGGAACTGATTATTTATCTCAGTGGGAGTGGGTACATTTAAATTTCTTCCCAGCTATGGAGAAAAAAAAATAATGAGCTGCTTTATGATGGTACAAAGAGGGGTCAAAGAGATCCAAATATTAGAGAGAATCATTTCCAAACACATCGTGATTGCTATTTCTTAAATAGCAGGGTGATACTTATTTTAATGCTGTTTAAATGCATCAGGATTCTTCCATACTGTTCTGTGTACATGTATTTATGGGAATGTCTACATTCTGTGCATAATGCATAGAATTTTGAGCTAAACATGTTTCATTTTTACATAGTTATATATAAAAATATATATTCATTAGTAACCTGGCATTTAATTAATGTAAAATATCCATCTGATTAAATCTCAATTAGATGCCTATTTAAAACTGTGACATTTCATGTGTTATTAGACAACCTGACTGCCCACACAGATGGTATGCAATAAAAACATTAGCCAAATATTTTACTGTGACTGCTTGAACAAACTAAAGCACATCCATCTTAATAAAATATATTATAGACCAGGCCTCTGCAATACAGCCAACAATGAAATTATTACCATAACAGATTGGTGTTCACTCTAACATATGCTGCCAATCGAACGTATTTTGCTTTTGTGTGTGTAAACAAGCAGATGCAGATGTGTAATATTCTGTCTTGGATCTTGAGCACATTTTACTTAGTATTAAGTAATAAACATCAAAGCAGATGGTTATGGAACTACAAATTAGAGTATATCTGATGACCACTTGGGATATTCATCAGAAGTATGCTATTAAAGTTTTTTTAAAAATTATTAATCATAATATGGTTATTCATCAGTAGAAAGATATCTATTTACTTTATCATTGCTGGTTAGACAGTTGGGCAAAAATGTAAATAAAACAGAATACCGTACTTCTTACTAATAGTTATAATAAACATTTTCTATTAGAATGCATGAGGTATTATTCTAAGAGTTTTACCTAGACTGTGTAATTAAATAATCAAGCTGAAGAAATATTAATATTACATTCATATTTTACTGAGAAACAAAAATATAAAAAGAGTATAAAGTCAGTTGATCATGCTGGTGGAGTTTAGATCCAGGCAGTCTGACTTCAAAATTCATAAACAATCTGCTGTGTTTTCTCTTTCAATACATTTACTCAAAGACATGACATCAGTGTTTCACTGAACAGAGAATTACTTTATAAAATCGACTGTAAGGTCAGCAAGTAAAGGGACAATTTCCATTGATTTCTGTAATCCAGATACCTAATACAGTGCTTAAATGAAAGCAGACATTCAATATGTTTAAATGAATGATGAAGCAAATGATCTATTGGTTACTGAATAGCTGATATACATGATATCCTGAGAAATACTGACTTTCTATTTTTTTTTTTTTATTAAGACATTATTTTTTGGAGTAGTTTAAGGTTCACAGTAAAATTTGGGAGAAAGTACAGCGATTTCCCATAAAGAATTTTCTACCATCAGTTCAACTCAGTCATTCAGTTGTGTCCAACTCTTTGCGACCCCATGGACTGCAGCACGCCAGGCCTCTCTGTCCATCACCAACTCCCGGAGTTTACTCAAACTCCTGTCCATTGAATTGGTAATGCCATCCAACCATCTCATCCTCTGTCATCCCCTTCTCCTCCTGTCTTCAATCTTTCCCAGCATCAGGGTCTTTTCAAATGAGTCAGTTATTTGCATCAGGTGACCAAAGTATTAGAGTTTCAGCATCAGTCCTTCCAATGAATATTCAGGACTGATTTCCTTTAGGATGAACTGGTTGGATCTCCTTGTAGTCCAAGGAACTCTCAAGAGTCTTTTCCAACACTACAGTTCAAATGCATCAGTGCTTCAGGGCTCAGCTTTCTTTATAGTCCAGCTCTCACATCCATACATGACTACTGGAGAAACCATAGCTTTGACTAGGCGGAACTTTGTTGGCATATGTTTCTGCTTTTTCATATGCTGTCTAGGTTGGTCATAACATTCCTCCAAGGAGCAAGTGTCTTTAAATTTCATGGCTGCAGTTACCATCTGCGGTGATTTTGGAGCCCCCCCAAATAAAATAAGCCACTGTTTCCACTGTTTCCGCATCTATTTGCCATGAAGTAATGGGACCATGATCTTAGTTTTCTGAATGTTGAGTTTTAAGTCAACTTTTTCACTCTCCTCTTTCACTTTCATTAAAAGGCTCTTTAGTTCTTCTTCTCTGTCTGCCATAAGAGTAAGGGTGGTGTCATCTGCCTATCTGAGGTTATTGATATTTCTCCCGCCAATCTTGATTCCAGCTTGTGCTTCTTCCAGCCCAGCATTTCTCATGATGTACTCTGCATATAAGTTAAATTAGCAGGGTGACAGCCTTGACGTACTCCTTTCCCAATTTGGAACCAGTCTGTTGTTCCATGTCCAGTTCTAATTGTTGCTTCCTGACCTGCATACAGATTTCTCAAGAGTTAGGTCAAATGGTCTGGTATTCCCATCTCTAAGAATTTTCCAGAGTTTGTTGTAGTCCACACAGTCAAACTTTGCCATAGTCAATAAAGCAGAAGTAGATGTTTTTTCTGGAACTCTCTTGCTTTTTCCATGAGCCAACAGATGTTGCAATTTGATCTCTGGTTCCTCTGCCTTTTCTACCACAGCCTCCTCCATTATCAACCTCCCCCCTCCCGGAGTGGTATTACTACATTTGTTACCACAGATGTACCCACACTGCCACATCATAATTTCCCGAAGTACACAGTTTACATTGGGCTAATTCTTGGTGTCATAAAAATTGACTTTTAAAGATATATTTGTTGACCATATCTTCACATAAATATTTTGGTTAGCTGGATTGAGACTGAGAAGACTTCTCAGAATTACACATATAAAATGTATACACCTACACATAATGTTTATGTACGTACATACGTATACAGATACGGTTATGAAAATATGTTTGCTTAGAGGGATTTTAGACATTGTTGGAATAGCTATTCTATTTTTTTTTTTTTGTAATAGATTTCTTGCTTCTATCTCTTCTGTGAAAGGAAAAACTGTGTTTTAGAACATAATTTTAGAGCCTGACTACTTCTTGGTGAATGAGTGAAGGCAGTAATTCCTGACTTACCTCCTTTGTGACAGGAATCTCTTTCAGCTATTAGCTGGCATGACAGTATTGTTTCCCCCTTTTTCTCTAATGATGCATCTCTATTTACCTTTATTTGGATACCAAGGGTGTTTTGGTTGACATTCATGTAATCATTGTCTCGACAGTAAAAAAAAAAAAAATCACTTGGTTCTGTAGGAGAGCATACACTAAATAACACTCCTGTGTTATTTTAAATATTTGAAATTATCACAAACCTTAAAGTTCATTTTCACATTATTTTCACATATTTTTAATTAGTGGAAATATCAGGCACCATCTGTCTGTATTTTTTCAGACAATGGCTTGCGTAGTCCACAGAAACACATTATTCACTATAGCATTTCTCTAACATAGATATGGAAAAGTTACAAACTTCCTAATTCCTTGTTCATCATTTAGTAAGTTTAATATTTCCCTCATAAGCAGAAGCATTTCTTTGGTAAGTATAATCTTTCTGATTTCATGTTCCTTCAACTCTCTTCTAATTCATATTCTGCATCATTTCAGATTGACTTGGTTTATGAAATGTCTCATTCAGTAACTCTCCTCTTTCAAACCCTTGTTATTCTCTTTGCTTATCAGGGTTAAACCTCAATTTACTTTGAAAGACAAAAAATAAACATCAAACGTTCATTCTCTTTTCCACTACTCTTCTTCCTGATGAGTTGTTACATCTCTTCACTCTGGAAGTAATGTTCTTCTCTATTTAGGATTTGTCTCAGAGACAAAAAGACCAGTTGAATGGACCTCAGGGTCACTGGTGATTTGGAGGTTTATAGGGGATAAAGTCAGAAGTGGAGCAGCATTCCAAAAGAAAAATCAAGAGTGTATTTTTGAAACAAAGACACAAGGCTTTATTCAAGAGAATAGCTGTGTTCAGAATCAGAAGACAGTTATACAGAGGTCTGGAGGAAAGGAAAACAGCAGAAAAAATGGTGAAGTCATTGCATTGGAATTCTTAACATAGAACCAAGGGCAAAGTATGAATCTGATTGAGGAGAATGAGTCATTCATCCAAAAGAGATATATCATAAGATAGCTTTTTATATGGTGTCCACACACTGAGTTTTGGTGTGATTGGTCAGGACAGCTATTTAAACATTGAGCTAGAGTGAGCTTGAATTCACTAGAATTTTTTTATGAGACTTCTCCAATCATGCTCCATGGGAGACTGTAGCACATTTAAACACCCTTTAAAAATGAGATGTGAGCTCTCCTTGATTCTGGAACTGAACTGACATCTGTGGTAACATGAGGCAAGAACCACCCATATGGGAGCTCTCTAGTTCTTTTTTATTTTTAATCTTGACTGTCAAGACAGGGTTGTCAAACTAGGATATCATAAAATCTGGGTTCAGAAGAGAACCACAAAGTGCAGGCTGAATATTCTTGAGGGTAACTATGAGCTCTGAAATTGGGATTGATAGTCTGAGACACTTGGAATGGATTGAGGTGAAAGGGGCCTACATTGGAATGTGCTCCTCAGCAAATGATTCTCTCTCAACAGTGTTCTGCTAGTTGGCTTGGGCCCCAGAAGGGGACTGTGAGAATTTTATAAAACAAGAGTTCCTGACTGTCAGAAAGTTTTATCATCCTATTTAACATTTTAGGAAAAAGATTGCTGAAATTATAACTTCCACAGAGGTGAATTGAAATTCATGGGGGGACTTTCACAAGTGGATTTGATCATGGGGAAAAGGTGACATAATTATCCTGCTGGGAGGGGACATGTCATATACTATGTTCCATCTGGGTTTTAGTTTGAAGTGAAGTGAACTTAAAGTCACTCAGTCGTGTCCAGCTCTTTGTGACCCAATGGACTATACAGTCCATGGAATTCTCCAGGCCAGAATACTGGAGTGGGTAGCCTATCCCTTCTCCAGCAGATCTTCCCAACCCAGGAATCAAACTGGGGTCTCCTGCATGGCAGGCAGGTTCTTTACCAGCTGAGTTGTCAGGGAAGCCCGGGTTTTAGTTTAGAAGAAGCAGATATTGGAGTCAATAATTTCTAAAGGAAATTGAACAGGACTATTAATTGAGAAACATGTCTAAAAATACTACGAAAATTTCATTGATATTTTAAATAGTATATTCTTAAATATGTTTTAAAAATACCTTTGTTAATTTTAGAAATGTAAAATAGATATATTGAACTTACATTCAATAATTTATAAAATTTCTAATAAAATCTATCATCCCTTTGTGGTTTTCTATTTAGAAGATGACTTAATCTGTGAATGTGACAGTTTTGTTACTTCCTTTCCAAACTTTTATGCCTTTACTTTTCCTAAAGCTCTTACTTGGCTAGGTCCACCAGTGCACGTTTGATAAAATGTATGTCAATTCAGGTCAGTCACTCAATTGTGTCCAACTCTTTGTGACCCCATGGACTACAGCACGCGAGGCTTCCCTGTCCATCACCAACTGCCGGAGCTTGCTCAAACTCATGCCCATCAAATCGATGATGCCATCGAACCATCTCATCCTCTCTCGTCCCTTTCTCCTCCTGCCTTCAATCTTTCCCAGTATCAGGGTCTTTTCTAAATGAGTCAGTTCTTCACATCAGGTGGCCAAAGTATTGGAGCTTCAGCTTCAGCATCCGTCCTTCCAATGAATATTCAGGACTGATTTCCTTTAGGATTGACTGATTTGATCTCCTTGCATTCCAAGGGACACTCAAGAGTCTTCTCCAACACAACAGTTCAAAAGCATTAAAATGTATGTCAGATATTGACTTTTTCGTAGTCAATTTCTTTCGTTTTAGAGAAAAATTTCTGATATTATTTATTAATGGTAGTAACCGTTGTAGGTTTGGGTAGCTACTTTTTATCAGACTAAGAATGTCACCTTTTATTACAGTTTGCTAAGTTTTCACTTGTCTACTTATTTTTAAGAATGAATGGTAAAATTTATCAAATATGTTTTCTAATTTCATCAAAATAATGTGAACACATTCTCAAGCTTCTCATATAATCAGTAACAAACTTTTTAATGGTTTAATTGTTTTCTGAAAGTAATCCTGGATTGGGGTGACTAACATGTATTAAAAGTTTTCCATCTTTCTTCACCTGTGAAACTAGTTAATAGTTTTGTTTGCTTTTTCAATCAAGATTATTTTTAAACCAGAAAGACTGAGGTGGATTTCCTATTTATCTTTCTTATCTGGAAGAGTTTGTGTAAGATCAGAATATTTCTTCTCTGCTATTTTGCTAGAATTCACCTTCAAAGCAAATTGAGTTGATATTCTTAACTACTCAGTTAATTAACGCTTCTGTGATTATTTATGATTTACAATTCTTTGTAGGATTTTTATGTATTTTTAAATGTATTAGAGCTTCCCTGGTGGCTCAGTGGTAAAGAATCTGTCTGTAAATGCAGGAGACCCAGGTTCAATCCCTGGGTCAGGAAGATCCCCTAAGAAGGAAATGGCAACCCACTCCGGTATTCTTGCCTGTGAAATCCTATAGACAGAGAAGCCTGGAAAGCTAAAGTCAACAGGGTCATGAAAGAGTCAGACACAACTTAGCAACTAAACAGCAACAAATGTATTGGAACGAAGGCTTACGTATTACCCACTATATAGTTTTCATCTTTGATAAATTTTTCAACTTGATTTATTTGTGCCTTCAATAATTCACCAGATATTGGACTTTATTACTAGTATTTAAGGAAAAAACTCTATATTTTGATCACCTCAGTTATAACATTTTTTAATCCATTAATTTCTGCTCCATTAGTTAATGTTTCCACTCAAAGCCACTCAACCTTTCTTAAAGCATGTAATGGTTCAACTTTTTCCTTATTTCTTTATTTATACACTCAAATAATTGATTATCAGTATTTTTATTTTCTAATGTAAGAATGCAAAGAAAAAAAATGTGAAAGTGTTAGTCCCTCACTCACATCTGACTCTTTGCTACCCCATGGACTGCATGCAGCCTGCCAGGTTCTTCTGTCCATGGAAACCTCTAGGCAAGAATACATGAGTAGATTGTCATTCCCTTCTCCAGGGGATCTTCCTGACACAGGAATCAAACCCTAGTCTTCTGCATTACAGGCAGATTCTTTACTGTCTGAGTCACCAGGGAAGCCTTGCAAGCAGGATTTTTACTTTTGAAGAAATATTGATATATAATATTTCAATTTTTCTTAAACTAAAATATTTAAAATATGTGCTATTTAAATATTATTGGTTAAATTTCCAAAGGTACACTTATCTTTATTTATCTTTCTATTATTGATATTAAATTTGGTGTCACTGTAGTCAGAGAATAGTGTGTATGACATATTTAAAAAATATGTTGAGATTTTCTTTATGATTCACTTTTTCATTCATTCATTAGGATAAATGGAGCCAGATTTTTAAAAACAGCTTGAGAATATAATCTTAATATGTGTGTGTACTGGGTCTTCAATCAGCTTTCATTGAAGGGAGTTGCATTAAATCTTTCACACCCCGGTATTTCAAGATCAGAAGCTATAGCTTCTTATGTCATGAATGTTTTTAAATATTCCATGTGTTTTGGACAAGGTTGTGCTGGTCTAATGTCTGGATGCCTAATTTTATACACACATGTAAAATTAAAATGCTTAATTCCATGATTCAGATTCTCTATAGGTTTATTTCTTTATGCTTAAAGGAGCAATAATTGAAATAATTATGTCAAGAACACTCAGAATGATAACAGATTTGTTGATTAGTCATTATACTTCTATAAATTTTGCAACATATTTAGACCATATATTTCATGGACACAATTATATAGTTGTTATATTGGCCTGTTTTATATGTGTGATATAATTAGTAACAATATCAGAAAAAGAAAAAAATATGCATAAAATTCTATTTTATACTTTTTTTTGAAAAATACATACATATTAAAGGCTTTAACAAATACAGTGAATGTAAATGGGAGGAGCAGAAGTTAATGAAAATATTTAAATTGAAAAAATAATAAAATGTGAAGAGTAAATCCACCAAACTGATAAACTAAGGAGTAGACTAAGGGTTAAGACTGTCTCTCTGAACTCTGTATCTAAGGATCAAGAGAAGAAGAGAAAGAATGAAATATGAGGTTATTCTCAGAAAGAATGATTACAGCCAGTGTCCTTTAGCAAAGTTTTCTGAGGAAATTCTTGATTATTTTGAACAATTGCTTAAACATTTGAAAGGAAGTCAAGGGGCTAGAAAATCCACAAGTGATAATATAAGAAAATATTTCCCTTGGAAATTAGAGAGGAAAAGCAACTGACCAAAAATATATAAAAAGTAGGAAAGTCTTTTGTTTAAAATTTTGGAAAGCAAACACCACACCCTTTCCCTTTCCCAAAGAAAAATGTTAATATAGAAGATTCTTTGTGTTTAGCTTATTTTCCAGGCTTTTAAAAACTGCTATTATCAATTTAATGACATATTTTTATCATTGTAAAGTAATGAAACGATATAACTCTATGAATATATCTGAGAGGAATATAGTGGTCTTTACTACCATCAATTCAGTCCAGTTCAGTCGCTCAGTCGTGTCCGACCCTTTGCAACCCCATGAATTGCAGCACGCTAGGCCTCTCTGTCCATCACCAACTCCCAGAGTTCACTCAAACTCACATCCATCAATTCGGTGATGCCATCCAGCCATCTCATCCTCTGTCGTCCCCTTCTCCTCCTGCCCCCAATCCCTCCCAGCATCAGAGTGTTTTCCAATGAGTCTACTCTGCATGAGGTGGCCAAAGTACTGGAGTTTTAGCTTTAGCATCATTACTTCCAAAGAACATCCAAGACTGATCTCCTTTAGAATGGACTGGTTGGATCTCCTTGCAGTCCAAGGGACTCTCAAGAGTCTTCTCCAATACCATACTTCAAAATTATCAATTCTTCAGTGCTCAGCTTTCTTCACAGTCCAACTCTCACATCCATACATGACTACTGAAAAAACCATAGCCTTGACTAGACGGACCTTTGTTGGCAAAGTAATGTCTCTGCTTTTGAATATGCTATTTAGGTTGGTCATAACTTTCTTTTTTTTTTTTTTCTTTTTAATAGACTTTAATTTTTTAGGGTTGATTTAGACCCAAAGCAAAATTAAGCAGAAAGTACAGCTGTCCAAGGAGTAAGTGTCTTTTAATTTCATGGCTGCAATCACCATCTGCAGTGATTTTGGAGCCCCAGAAAATAAAGTCTGACACTGTTTCCACTGTTTCCCCATCTATTTCCCGTGAAGTGATGGGACCAGATGCCATGATCTTCGTTTTCTGAATGTTGAGCTTTAAGTCAACTTTTTCACTCTCCTCTTTCACTTTCATCAAGAGGCTTTTTGTTCGTCTTCACTTTCTGCCATAAGGGTGGTGTCATCTGCATATCTGAGGTTATTGATATTTCTCCCGGCAATCTTGATTCCAGCTTGTGCTTCTTCCAGCCCAGCGTTTCTCATGATGTACTCTGCATAGAAGTTAAATAAGCAGGGTGACAATATACATCTTTGACGTACTCCTTCCTTTTCCTATTTGGAACCAGTCTGTTGTTCCATGTCCATTTCTAACTGTTGCTTCCTGACCTGCATCTAGGTTTCTCAAGAGGCAGGTAAGGTGGTCTGGTATTCCCATCTCTTTCAGAATTTTCTACCATTTGTTGTGATCCACACAGTCAAAAGCTTTGGCATAGACAATAAAGCAGAAATAGATATTTTTCTAGAACTCTCTTGGTTTTTTGATGATCCAGCGGATGTTGGCAATTTGATCTCTGGTTCCTCTGCCTTTTCTAAAACCAACTTGAACATCTGGAAGTTCACAGTTCACATATTGCTGAAGCGTGGCTTGGAGATTTTTGAGTATTACTTTACTAGCATGTGATATGAGTGCAATTGTGCGGTAGTTTGAGCATTCTTTGGCATTGCCTTTCTTTGGGATTGGAATGAAACCTGACCTTTTCCAGTCCTGTGGCCACTGCTGAGTTTTCCAAATTTGCTGGCATATTGAGTACAGCACTTTCACAGCATCATCTTTCAGGATTTGAAATAGCTCAACTGGAACTCCATCACTTCCACTAGCTTTGTTCATAGTGATGCTTTCTAAGGCCCACTTGACTTCACATTCCAGGATATCTGGCTCTGGGTGAGTGATCACACCATCATGATTATCTTCCATCAAAAATTGTCAATTATTTTTGTATAGTTAAGAACAGTTTCCTTGTTATAAAATTAATACTTGTTCATTTTATCAAAAATTAAAAGATACAGATAAATAATTTAAAAATAGTGAAAAATAGCTTTAAGTTCCCAGTGCAGGGATAACCATAGTTAGCCTGTATAACTACAGATCATTCTTGTATATATATGGAGAGGCAGGTCATGAAGGTCTTTTTATGTCAATGAATATTAATGACCAAAATAATTTTTAATAAGTAAAAAGTATTCACAGCAGGATGATTTATTTAATTTGGGCATATGTTGTTTTGTTTTTCTATACATAATTTCAGTTATGATCCTATGTTATTTTCTTGGGATTCATTTGCACAAATGGTATTACAGGAGTGAAGCAAATGAATACCTTTAAGGATTTTTAAACATTTGCTAAAGCTAGACTAAATCACACTTCTGAAAGCAGTTTAAGAAAACTATCTCTGTACTCCTGTCAATATTTAGATTTTTAATTCTTGAACTAAGAACTACATGTGTGTTTATGTATATGTGTATATATCTATGTGTTTGTGTATACTGTATATTTATATTATATATATACGTTGTGTATATACTATATATACATATATATATATGTGTATGCTATATATATATACATGTGTATGGGGGCCTCCCTGGTGGCTCAGTGGTAAAGAACCCACCTGCCAAGCAGGAGACACAGGTTTTGATCCCTGCATCAGGAAGATGCCCTGCAGAAGGAAATGGCAACCCACTCCAGTATTCTTGCTTGGAAAATCTCATGGAAGAGGTGACCCATTACAAAAGACTCGGATGCTGGGAAAGATTGAAGGCAAAAGGAGAAGGGTGCAGCTGAGGATGAGCTGGTTAATAGCATCACTGACTCAATGGACACGAATCTGAGTAAGATCTGGGAGATAGTGGAGGACAGAGAATGTTGGCAGTCCATGCAGGGTCCCAGGGAGTAAGACATGATTTAGTGACTGCACAACATATATGTGTATATGATGCTGCTGCTAAGTCACGTTAGTCGTGTCCGACTCTAGAGGGCGGCCCACCAGGCTCCCGTCCCTGGGATTCTATACACATATATATGAATGGATAGGTATCTTTTTATTTTTATTCCACAATTAACTATTTAAATGGAAAATTTACTTCATGAATAAAATAGCGTTATGTTGCAAGTTATTTAATTATTTGTGATAGATAGTAGAAATATACTGTCATCCTCTGAAATATTTTTCCCTCTCAAATATACTTTAAATATATTTGATTCATATGTATGTTTTTCTGTCATGAATTTACGAAATACTTTTTTGATTTTTTTGTTGGTAAATTATTAATGTATTTTAACTTTTTAACATGAATTTGAAAATTATTGGGTTCCTCTTATGAATAAATTAGACCCTACTTAGTCATGGCTAAAATAAATATATTTTAAGCCAAATAATTGAAAATGTTTTCTATTCTTTAGCATTTGAATTAAGCCAGATCAGAAAGCAACATATCATTTAATTCAAGAAAAAAAGTGCTTTGTGTATGAATATTATTATAAAATGAGGTTAACTTTAGAAAGGTGTCTAAACTTTTAAATACTTTTTCTTTGTATTTAACAGTTCAAGCTTATACAAATAACTAAAAGAACTGGCTTTTAGATATCAAATGTAATTTGACAAATTGTTGTCAATTACATTTTTGTGATAATATTTTGCTTTGAGATTCATAAATAATATCATATTTAATAGTGAAATTAGTCATATTCTTGACTGCTGCTACTGTCGCTTCAGTCGTGTTCGACTCTGTGCGACCCCATAGACGGCAGCCCACCAGGCTCCCCCATCCCTGGGATTTTCCAGGCAAGAACACTGGAGTGGGTTGCCATTTCCTCCTCCAATGCATGAAAGTGAAAAGTGAAAGTGAAGTCACTCAGTCTTGTCCGACTCTTTGCGACCCCATGGACTGGAGTGGGTTGCCATTGCCTTCTCCAATTCTTAACTACAAACACTTTAATTTTCCGAGGCAAGAGGTTAAGGAGCTTGAATTGCAGTTTGGTGTTTACACTATTATTTAATCTTAATGCAAGTTTTATTAATGATATTACTAAGTAATTTTATCACTTTGATATACTCTACCCTGATATATTTGATATTACTCTAATGGGCAATCATTACTTCTAAATGAAGTAAATGAGGACCCCAGTTAAATGAAGTCCATTCCCATATATCTTATTACATTTCATTACAGCACTTTTTTTTTCAACTTCATAGGAATTATCACTTTTGTGATCATAACTTTCTTTATTTTTATTGTGATAAACCTCTAAAGTCAAAGGCACATCTATCTTATTCGTTCTTTTTCTTTTTAAGTTGAAATATGGTTGATTTACAATACAGCATTCATGGTGTATAGCATAGTGATTCAGTTTATTTGGGGGGATTATATTCAATATATTGCAACAACATATATTATTCACTCTTACAACTCTAGAGTTTAGTTGAAGCATAAACAACGTTCTTTTGTGCTTAGACTTGGAAATTATTAGAGTCATGCTTGCCTTTATTTAAAATTATTGCAAACTTCTGCAAAAATAAAAAAAGAGACAGCTTTCTTTCAAAATAAGTACTGGAATATTTTGTTGCTTCACTAATTTAAATAAAACATGGAAGCCAGCTAGCATCGTGTTTTAGGAAAAAACATACACATTTCTGAAAGTTCATCTTAATTACACCTAAAATTATCACCATATAAGTGATTGTTCAGAGACAAGAAAGCAAGTGATTCTTGAGTGAGCATTTTCAAAATAATTATTGTGAAATGTGGAGGTAAACTTAAGGATGGAGAGGCAAATTTCTTTTTATATCCACCAGTATTGGCACTGCTAAAACAGCTGGAGATGGTGGAGGAGACTTTCAAAGAGCTACAATACGCTACCCACATTAAGAGGTACAAATGTGGCAATAAAATGTATTACTAACATCTTTCTGACTCTTTTCATGCTTTTATCATTATAGCTCTTTTGTCCTTGCAATATTCTCTTCATGATGCTTGTGTTGGAGTTACTCTGTCAAGATTTTCTGCTCTGAAATTAATACCTATAATGTACCTTGAAAAGATTTTGGATGTTACCTTGTGTATTCATCAATATGAATAACTACAGAGGTCCTGTTTTTTTCAATGTTGTGACTTGATGAATATTTTCCTTAGTAATCTTAGTAATGCATATTTCTTCTTGGTAATTAAAAAAATCAGAAGTGCACTGTAATATTTCGTTTTGCTGTAGAGTCACTCAGTCATGTCTGACTTTTTGCGACCCATAGACTGAGGCACACCAGGCTTTCCTATCCTTCACCATCTCTGGGAGTTTGCTCAAACTCATGTCCCTTGAGTTGGTGATGCCACCTTCTCATCCTCTGTCACCCTCTTCTCTTCTTGCCCTCAATCTTTCCAAGCATCAGGGTCTTTTCCAATAAGTCTGCTCTTCACATCAGGTGGCCAAAGTATTGGACTTCACCACAGCATCAGTCCTTCCAATGAATATATGTATACTGATATGGAAATGAATTACCTAAAATGGTTATCTAAATGAAATGTTAAGGGACTCTCAAGAACTGTGGTGTTGGAGAAGACTGTTCAGTTCAGTTCAGTTCATTTCAGTCGCTCAGTGGTGTCCGACTCTTTGTGACCCCATGAATCGCAGCACGCCAGGCCTCCCTGTCCATCACCAACTCCCAGAGTTCACCCAAACTCATGTGCATCAAGTCGGTGGTGGCACCCAGCCATCTCATCCTCTGTCGTCCCCTTCTCCTCCTGCCCCTAATCCCTCCCAGCATCAGGGTCTTTTCCAATGAGTCAACTCTTCACATGAGGTGGCCAAAGTATTGGAGTTTTAGCCTCAGCATCAGTCCTTCCAATGAACACCCAGGACTGGTCTCCTCTGGGATGGACTGGTTGGATCTCCTTGCAGTCCAAGGGACTCACAAGAGTCTTCTCCAAGACCACAGTTCAAAAGCATCAATTCTTCTGTGCTCAGCTTTCTTCACAGTCCAACTCTCACATCCATACATGACCACTGGAAAAACCATAGCCTTGACTAGATGGACCTTTGTTGGCAAAGTAATATCTCTGGTTTTTAATGTGCTGTCTAGGTTGGTCATAACTTTCCTTCCAAGGAGTAAGTGTCTTTTAATTTCCTGGCTGCAATCACCATCTTCAGTGATCTTGGAGCCCCCAAAAATAGTCTGATACTGTTTCCACTGTTTCCCATCTATTTGTCATGAAGTGATGGGACCAGATGCCATGATCTTTGTTTTCTGAATGTTGAGCTTTAAGTCAATTTTTTTTTTCTTTTTTTTACCACTAGTGCCACCTGGGAACCCCCTAAATGAAAACTGGGCAGTCTTTCATTTCTGGTTCTCAGACTTTGATAAATCATTGAACTTCTCTGCAATTTTTCAAATACAGTGTTTCTTTTTTAAGAAACTGTCAATTTTTTTAAGTCAATTTTTCACTCTCCTCTTCATCAAGAGGCTTTTTAGTTCCTCTTCACTTTCTTCCATAAGGGTGGTGTCATCTGCATATCTGATGTCATTGATATTTCTCGCGGCAATCTGGATTCCAGCTTGTGCTTCTTCCAGCCCAGCATTTCTCATGATGTACTCTGAGTGTAAGTTAAATCAGCATGGTGACAATATGCAACCTTGATGTACTCCTTTTCCTATTTGGAACCAGTCTGTTGTTCCATGTCCATTTCTAACTGTTGCTTCCTGACCTGCACACAGATTTCTCAAGAGGCAGGTAAAGTGGTCTGGTATTCCCATCTCTTTCAGAATTTTCCACAGTTTATTGTGATCCACACAGTTAAAGGCTTTGGCATAGTCAAAGAAGCAGAAGTAGATGTTTTTCTGGAACTCTCTTGCTTTTCTGATGATCCAGCAGATGTTGGCAATTTGATCTCTGGTTCCTCTGCCTTTTCTGAAACCAGCTTGAACATCTGGAAGTTCATGGTTCATGTATTGCTGAAGCCTGGCTTGGAGAATTTTGAGTATTACTTTACTATCATGTGAGATGACTGCAACTGTGCAGTAGTTAGAACATTCTTTGCGATTCGAATGAAAACTGACTTTTTCCAGTCCTGTGGCCATTGCTGAGTTTCCCAAATTTGCTTTCATGTTGAGCATAGCATTTTCACAGCATCATCTTTCAGAATTTGAAATAACTCAGCTGGAATTCCATCACCTCCACTAGCTTTGTTCATAGTGATGCTTCCTAAGGCCCACTTGACTTCACATTCCAGTATGTCTGGCTCTAGGGGAGTGATCACACCACTGTGATTATCAGGGTCGTGAAGATCTTTTTTGTTCAGTTCTTCTGTGTATTGTCACCTCTTCTAATATCTTCTGCTTCTGTTAGGTCCATACCATTTTCTGTCCTTTATCGAGCCCATCTTTGCATGAAATGTTCCCTTGGTACCTCTAATTTTCTTGAAGAGATCTCTAGTCTTCCCTGTTCTGTTGTTTTCCTCTATTTCTTTGCGTTGATTGATGAGGAAGGTTTTCTTATCTCTCCTTGCTATTCTTTGGAACTCTGCATTCAAATGGGAATATCTTTCCTTTTCTCCTTTGCTTTTTGCCTCTCTTCTTTTCACAGTTATTTGTAAGGCCTCCTCCGACAGCCATTTGGCTTTTTTGCATTTCTTTTCCATAGGGACGGTCTTGATCCCTGTCTCCTCTACAGTGTCACGAACCTCCATCCATAGTTCATCAGGTTCTCTGTCTATCAGATCTAGTCCCTTAAATCTATTTCTCTCCTCCATTGAATAATCATAAGGGATTTGATTTAGGTCATACCTGAATGATCTGGTGGTTTACCCTACTTTCTTCAATTTAAGTCTGAATTTGACATTAAGAAGTTCATAATCTGAGTCATATTCAGCTCCCAGTCTTTTTTTGCTGACTGTATAGATTTTCTCCATCTTTGGCTGCAAAGAATATAATCAGTCTGATTTTGGTGTTGAGCATCTGGTGATGTGCATGTGTAGAATCTTCTCTTGTGTTGTTGAAAGAGGATGTTTGCTATGACTAGTGTGTTCTCTTAGTGAAACTCTATTAGCCTTTGCCCTGCTTCATTTTGTACCCCAAGGCCAAATTTTCCTGATACTCCAGGTGTTTCTTGACTTCCTACTTTTGCATTCCAGTCCCCTATAATGAAAAGGACATCTTTTTTGGGTGTTAGTTCTAAAAGGTCTTGTAGGTCTTCATAGAACCATTCAAATTCAGCTTCTTCAGCATTATTGGTTGGGGTACAGGCTTGGATCACCGTGATATTGAATGTCTTGCCTTGGAAATGAACAGAGATCATTCTGTCATTTTTGATATTGCATCCAAGTACTGCATTTCGGACTCTTTTGTTGACCATGATGGCTACTCCATTTCTTCTAAGGGATTCCTGCCCACAGTAGTAGATATAATGGTCATCTGAGTTAAATTCACCCTTTCCAGTCCATTTTAGTTCTCTGATACCTAGAATGTCAACATTCACTCTTTCCATCTCCTGTTTGACCACTTCCAATTTGCCTTGTTTCATGGACCTAACATTCCAGGTTCCTATGCAATATTGCTCTTTACAGCATTGGACCTTGCTTCTATCACCAGTCACATCCACAACTGGGTATTGTTTTTGCTTCGACTCTATCCATCATTCTTTCTGGAGTTATTTCTCCCCCGATCTCCTGTAGCATATTAGGCACCTACCGACCTGGGCAGTTCCTCTTTCAGTATCCTATCATTTTGGAGAAGACTCTTGAGGGTCCCTTAATATTTCATTTAGGATAACCACTTTAAATAATTCATTTATATATCAATATGCAGACACAATTTCAGATTTTAAATATAGTATATGAGAGTATATAACAGATACGAGGTAATTTTTCTTCAAGTAGTCTTTTTTCTTTCTTTCTTTTTCTTTCATTTTTCCTCCTCCCACATTAAATAACCCATGTTAATAGTCTAGTCTGAATCCTATATATTTTCCTACTCATCAATACAATCATATTAAGACTTTTATAAAGATGGTGAACTTAGGGGTCAGTATATGACAAAAATGAGTTAATTGTACAAGTTGTTCTAGATGTTGTTTTCCTTATTCAAAACATATCAACCGTTGTATAACTCAATTATTTTTCACATAGTCTCCTACTTTTTTCCGAAAATTTTTATTAATATTGAATTTATTTTCATACATTATGTGAGAGGTGAATCCAATAATTTCCCTCCAAAGGATAGTTAATTATGCCAACAGTATTTATTGAGTCAGTTATGTTGATGACTCAAAATGAAAGGAATCCATAGGCAGTTTGCTAGTCTTCCCTGAAGGTATCAGGAAAAAGTCATACTGCTCCCCAGTCCTCTAGAACTTCCCACAGGAGGAGCAAGGACCTAGCCCCTTTTCTTAGTCCTTCCTTAGGCTCTGAGTGGCCTGTGAGGCCAGATTCATTCTTGTTGGGCAGTGCAAACTTTATTCACAAAGGATGATGATTTTATAGGCCATTCTCTTTCCAGAACTCTCAACATTATAATTTTTGCCTTAGATTTCAATAGTAATGGAAAGTTCTCTGATCAGTTAAGTGTTGACCTAACAGGAGGAAAGTGTTGTGTCTTTGCTCTGGAGAAGAATACAGATTAGCGAGGGAGGAATTGATAAAAATTCAAGCTTACTGTTGTCTCAAAGATTCTCATCCATGATTCCACTAATTAGAAAAACAACAACAACAACAACAACAACAAACTATGAGACAGGAAAAACTACAGGTTAAAATCAAGTAATATTTTTTTAAATGGTAGAATTTTATCACAATCTGGCCATGTGCTTCTTCCCTCTTTGGAGACAGTATAAATAAGGTGATGTTATTTCAAAGCATACATGCAAATATGTATACAGACAGATGTAATTCAGATTTATGTCCCTCTATACACATACACACACATATGCTGCCTCCCATCTAATTTTGGTTGTATCAGTTACCATGCCCCTTGCAGCTGTCAGTCTCAGTGTACTGATAGAATGTAACATAAAATCTGTGCTTAGGTTTGAAATGATTGCATCATAAACACAGTTGTATGTTCTGTAGAAATAAACCTTTCTTTATTGATTCCTTCAGATGTTCTCTACTGCAAGTTATCAGAAACATTTTTACAGGGCATCTGCATCAAAATTCATGTGCAACTAGCCTGCCTAGTCAAGCATTGTATTCTTTACTTTATGTTCAAGACAGTTGAATGATTCTACTTAGTTTGAGTGGCACCCTGCCACATGTATATTACAGCGCGAGGGGAACTTGGAAGAATCACTGAAGCTAACCATACATTACATGCATGGTGCACACCAGATGTCTCTTCTTACATTGTTATGGTTTCATAAGCTACACTGACATTGTCATTAAGTTCAGAAATTTCATTCTGCTCACTGCCATCTTGAAAATAGATGACTCTGAGGGTTGCTGCTTTAACAAATAGAATTTGCATACAAAGAGAGTTCTGTCAGCAACACTTGTAAATAATTATGTCATTCCACTTATTCATACTAAGTAATAAAAGAGTCAATTCAGAAATAAGAAATCATACCAAGCCAGAGCATGAAGAAATCCTAAAAACTCCATCACTGAGCTTTCTTTCCCACAGTATTCCGAAACAACCACTTGCCTACCTCTCTTTTATTCACTTTTGGAATCATTTGTCTTTTATGATGTGTACTAACATAGATGGTTGAGTCTGTAGAATGCCACAAATTGGATAATACTGAAGCATTTTTGTTAAAGTTTGTGTGGCTTAGTTATAGAGCTCAATTTGTCTTTGTGGTATAAACCTGGAAATGCTGAGCTTCCCTTAATTATGCCATTGATGACTTTCTGACCTGTGGACATGCAAGTCTAAGCTTGCCCAAGTAATACTGCAGAGGGCTGCAGCATTGAGAAATGCTCGTGTGCTTGGAGCATTGCTTTTCCAGTATAAATGCTATAGATATTTCCACTGCTGACATTTCACAATAATCAAGAATTCACCTACAATTAAAACTGTATTGTTTTTTTATAAATAGCATTGTATAGAAGGGTTGAGTTCTGAGATAATTAGAGTCCAGTGTATTTTTCTCATTTGCTTACGTGTTTCTGAATAAATTTAGCTTTGACTGAAATTACTTAATAGTTTCTATATTTATTACTGATGCTTTGATAATGTTTTGTTAAATTTTTCATTTAACTATGTTTTGCTCTAATTGAGTTACTGCTAATATCTTTTATTCACTTATGCTCTTCTGTTAATTATTTTGAAAGTAAGCATCCTAGAGGACTGTTTCTATTATCAGTTCAGTCAGTTCAGTTCAGTCACTCAGTCATGTCCGACTCTTTGCGACCCCATGAATCGCAGCATGCCAGGCCTCCCTGTCCATCACCAACTCCCGGAGTTCACTCAGACTCACGTCCGTCGAGTCAGTGATGCCATCCAGCCATCTCATCCTCTGTCGTCCCCTTCTCCTCCTGCCCCCAATCCCTCCCAGCATCAGAGTCTTTTCCAATGAGTCAACTCTTCACATGAGGTGGCCAAAGTACTGGAGTTTCAGCTTCAGAATCATTCCTTCCAAAGAACACCCAGGGCTGATCTCCTTTAGAATGGACTGGTTGGATCTCCTTGCAGTCTGAAGGACTCTCAAGAGTCTTCTCCAACACCACAGTTCAAAAGCATCAATTCTTCAGTGCTCAGCCTTCTTCATAGTCCAACCCTCACATCCATACATGACCATTGGAAAAACCATAGCCTTGACTAGACAGACCTTTGTTGGCAAAGTAATGTCTCTGCTTTTGAATATGCTGTCTAGGTTGGTCATAACTTTCCTTCCAAGGAGTAAGCGTCTTTTAATTTCATGACTGGAGTCACCATCTACAGTGATTTTGGAGCCCAAAAAAATAAAGTCTGACACTGTTGCCACTGTTTCCCCATCTATTTCCCATGAAGTGATGGGACCGGATGCCATGATCTTCGTTTTCTGAATGTTGAGCTTTAAGCCAACTTTTCCACTCTCCACTTTTACTTTCATCAAGAGGCTTTTGAGTTCCTCTTCACTTTCTGCCATAAGGGTGGTGTCATCTGCATATCTGAGGTTTCTATTATCAGCCATCAACATTTATCTTCTTCCCTTCAATGTGTATTTCTTTGACATTGTGGGATATTAGAATGATGATTTTTCTTGATGAACAGATTTATGGTTGCTTCCCTTAGAAAATAGATATGTTTGTTTGGTTTTTCTTATTAAGTAAGCTTTGGTAAATTGCCCTCTAAATTTTTATAAATAATAATTTTCTATAATATGATGTTGGTCTCAATCTCTTCTTTTTCTTTTCCATGTTATTTTACTTTAGTTCATCCTACCTACCATTTAGAAGTCAAAAGTATTTAAAATGTTTAAAGCAGGGTTGATTAATGCATTTACCACTTAACTTCATTTTAATTTTGAATATCTTTTGAGAATGCTATCACAGAAAACCTCTTATTTTCTATCTGAATTTATATTATAGCCTTTCAACTTTGCTCAGTATTATCAAATAATAGTATTATATAAAAAAGGATGTGTTTAAAACTTAAGGAATTAACAGAATTCTAAATCCTCTACAGATGGTGAAGTTGGTATTATATTCATATGACAAAGTATAATTTATTAAAATTTTTCTGTCCAATATTTAATATTTCCCCATATTAATAATGATTATAATCTAAAGGTTCTAATATTATCACATTAAAATATGATATAATGATGTAACATTATTTTAGTCTTTGATTTTCCTTTGGAATTTGAGTAAATAGTTCTTTCCCTGTGACAAGTCCATGATGACTTGAACCACTCTTCAGTAATGAAAAGTCATATTTCAAGTCAGAACACAAATAATTCAGTTAAATAATTAACATATCTACTTTAGTAATTTAAAGTTTCCTCTTGATTTAGAGTGGAGGCCTCTCTCATCCCTCCAGGTGGAATTATTGGATGCTACATGGCCTATGACAATTGTAGTTAGTAGAAGGACATGACTGATTTTCAAGGTTTTCTTTAGTATTTAGAATTGTCACTGCTTAAAGATGGAAAGTATGTGGGGGAAGGAGTGTGGAAGCAGGATTGTTTTTCCTTTTTTTTTCATTTTTTTTTAAATTTTATTTTATTTTATTTTTTAACTTTACAATATTGTATTGGTTTTGCCATATATCGAAATGAATCCGCCACAGGTATACATGTGTTCCCCATCCTAAACCCTCCCACCTCCCTCCCCATACCATCTCTCTGGGTCATCCCAGTGCACCAGCCCCAAGCATCCAGTATCGTGCATCGAACCTGGACTGGCGACTTGTTTCATATACGATATTATACATGTTTCAATGCCATTCTCCCAAATCATCCCACCTTCTCTTGATGCATGTGTCAAGGTGATTGACATTAGTGTCCTTTGAACTTAGCAGATGCTGAAAAATGACATTTTAGGTGCTGTTCTGTTGTGTAAATTTCACACAGTCATGTCTGACTCTTTGTGACCACATGGACTGTAGCCTGCCAGATTCCTCTGTCCATGGAATCTTCCAGGCAAGAATACTGGAGTGGGTTGCCATTTTCTTCTCCAGGGATTTTCCTGACCCCAGGGATCGAACCCAAGTCTCCCACATCTCCGCAATGGCAAGCAGATTCTTACCACTAAGCCACCTGAGAACCCCTTTTAGGTGCTATCTGCCATCTTTTGATCTCCAAGTCCTCTTTTTTCAGCCCCTCCAAGCCACTTTTTGAGTGAAAGCAGGACGTCAGCTAAAGATTTACAACCTCTTTTTCTAAAACAGTCTGTTTGAATATACAACTGCTGTTGTAGTTCACTCGCTAAGTCTGTCCGACTCTTTGTGACCCCATGAACTATAGCAGGCAGGCTCCTCTGTCCTCCAATATCTCCCTGAGTTTACTCAAATTCATATCCATTGAGTCAGTGATGCTTTCTAACTGTCTCACCCCATTCTTCTTGTGCCTTCAGTATTTCCCAGCATCAGTATCTTTTCCAATAAATCAGCTCTTTGCATTAGGTGGCTGAAGTAATGGAGCTTCAGGAAGCTCCAGCAACAGTCCTTTAAATATATTTAAGGATCTAATATTTCTCTTTGAAACCAGCATCTATTATTTTAATCTCAGAAGGAATTGGAACAGAAAACACCCAGTTCTGACATGCTGGTCAATAAATACCTGACTGTATCTCTAACCTGTTAGTGTTGGTGTAGTATGTGTTTTTATTCTCCCCTAAAGAGTAGACTCATTAAAGAGTGTCACTACCTTGGAAGATAATGGGCATTTTTAAAACTCATAAGACATATTGAAAAAGAATACATTTGAATCAGTTCTAATGAGGTGGATGAAACTGAAGCCTATTATACAGAGTGAAGTAAGCCAGAAGGAAAAACATAAATACAGTATTCTAACGCATATATATGGAATTTAGAAAGATGGTAACAATAATCCTGTGTACGAGACAGCAAAAGAGACACTGATGTATAGAACAGTCTTATGGACTCTGTGGGAGAGGGAGAGGGTGGGAAGATTTGGGAGAATGACATTGTAACATGTAAAATATCATGTAAGAAACGAGTTGCCAGTCCAGGTTCGATCCACGATACTGGATGCTTGGGGCTGGTGCACTGGGACGACCCAGAGGGATGGTATGGGGAGGGAGGAGGGAGGAGGGTTCAGGATGGGGAACACATGTATACCTGTGGTGGATTCATTTTGATATTTGTCAAAACTAATACAATTATGTAAAGTTTAAAAATAAAATAAAATTAAAAAAAATTAAAAAAAAAAAAAAAAAAGACATATTGAAAGATAATTTCTCAGAAAGGTTGGACCCATTTTTGTAAACTATCAGCCATCCTCTCACTAACTCCTTGCCTCTAACATTCCACTGTTACTTTTGAAGATTCAATGAGGTAATGGCAGATTGCCTTAATGTTTTAATTTACATGAATTTAATCACTAGCAAGATTGATCTTCATTGTGTATGTTTACCAGATGTCAACCAAGGTCCGTCTAGTCAAGGCTATGGTTTTTCCAGTGGTCATGTATGGATGTGAGGGTTGGACTGTGAAGAAAGCTGAGCACCGAAGAATTGATGCTTTTGAACTGTGGTGTTGGAGAAGACTCTTGAGAGTCCCTTGGACTGCAAGGAGATCCAACCAGTCCATTCTAAAGGAGATCAGCCCTGGGTGTTCTTTGGAAGGAATGATACTGAAGCTGAAACTCCAGTACTTTGGCCACTTCATGTGAAGAGTTGACTCATTGGAAAAGACTCTGATGCTGGGAGGGATTGGGGGCAGGAGGAGAAGGGGACGACAGAGGATGAGATGGCTGGATGGCATCACCGACTCTATGGACGTGAGTCTAAGTGAACTCCAGGAGTTGGTGATGGACAGGGAGGCCTGGCGTGCTGCAATTCATGGGGTCGCAAAGAGTCGGACACGACTGAGTTACTGAACTGAGCTGAACCAGATGTCTGTCTTTTCTTAGGTTTTATCTAACCATGTCATTTGTCCATTTGCTGAGATAGCATTTTTTCAGTGCTTAAATATACACATACAAAATAATGTATACTGCTAGGTTGCATCAGTCGTGTCCAACTCTGTGCGACCCCATAGACGGCAGCCCACCAGGCTCCCCTGTCCCTGGGATTCTCCAGGAAAGAACACTGGAGTGGGTTGCCATTTCCTTCTTCAATGCATGAAAGTGAAAAGGGAAAGTGAAGTCACTCAGTCGTGTCTGACTCTTAGCGACCCCATGGACTGCAGCCCACCAGGCTCCTCCGTCCATGGGATTTTCCAGGCAAGAGTACTGGAGTGGGGTGCCATTGCCTTCTCCGAAAATAATGTATAGTACAGTATACATAACAGACATAATGTATAATATAATTATTAACTAAACATCACTGAGCATAAGAACTAAAACATGGCCAACACATTGGAGCCCATCTGGTATGAACCTTATGTTGGGAAAACAATTTTTATCAACAGTATTTTTGTAAGTATTTCTAAATTGTTGCTTTTGTTATGAGTGTTCATAAGTAGTTAATTGTTAAGTTACAAAAAATCAACAATCAGCTTGGTTGCAAATGAGTTTGACATATAATTTATATTGAGATTAATGTAATTTCAATCTTAACATCCAGAAACATCTTTGCATTTATCCAAATTTTCTATAATACCTCTCTATAAAGCTTAACTTTTTCATTTAGATCCTTGATCAGACTTATTTATTTACATCAAGTGCATCATTTATTATTATAGTAACTAACAGATCTATTTTATAACTTTTTTTTAGTGATATATTAGTATCAGTAATTGAAATTACTGATTATCAGTAATCAGTAATTGAAAGTATCAGTGATTGAAAATCAATTGATATTTCTAAGTAATTGACAAGCTAGTTAAACTTTGGTTTCATTTATAAGTGATTCTCTTCAGTATAACTAAAATATAATTATATTGATGATTCTGTCATACTTTCTCATAGATATTTATCTTATTGTTATACCCTGTCATAGTTTAACGGGTAAATTTTCTTGTAATAATATAGTTTTATGTCCCTAACTTGAATGAAATATTTCTTATTCCCTATTCATATTATTGATATTTATTGAGGTGTATTATTTCCAGAAAGCATCTTTCTTCTTCTGCTGAGTATTTTGTTAGTTTGTTTTTTGTGAGAAGAGATTTACCTTTTTAGTAAATACATATTTCCATATTTCTGCCCATCATTAGTCTGGCCTTCATCTAAAATGGTGTTGCTCTGCAAACACTGCAACCTATTTTCTGAATAGATTGATTTCCTAAGGAATTGGGCTTCCCAGGTGGCACAGTGGTAAAGAATCTGCCTTCCAGCGCAGGAGATGTGGGTTTAGTCCCTGGGTTGGGAAGATCCCCTTGAAAGGAAATAGCAACTCACTCCAGTATTTTTGCCTGGGAAATCCCATGACAGAGGAGCCTGGAGGGCCACAGTTCATGGGGTCACAAAAGAGTCAGGCACCACTTAGCAACTAAATAATAACAAGGAATTATAACACACTGTTAAGAAGTCTTATCTTGGGTTCCAGATTCTGGCTCTCACAAACTCAGCCCCAAGATAGAGGGCCACTCATCCATTTCCTGGATGATACAGATCTTCCATATCTAATCTAACAAACACTGATGCAGGGGGAAGGACTTCTTTCATAGCACATGTAGATTACATGTGCATTTCTCTCCGTTACCATTGATTTTGCCGTTAGTGAAAATACCCTCAGATTATGGAAAAGGACACCTGTTTTTCTGAATACACACATGTAGTTTTTCCAATGAGATTTGAGTACTCTCACAGAATAATTTTGATTGTTTTTTTCCTTTTGGAATTAATTTTTCCATTGTCTCCTTATATTTTTATATGGATAGAGTGAAACAATGGGGGTTTTATTTTAAGTTGTTCATAAGTTCATACTATTTCTCAGTTATTTTATAGCAAGACAAGTTACTGTGGTCATTATATATTAATAATACTTAGGGAAAATAATCACACAATATGATGCCAGAAATGAACAAATTCTATTTATTCATTAGGATGTTTCTGACTGCAAGTACAAGAAAACTCAAGTTGCTAAAAACAACATAATGCATTGTTTCATATAACACATAGGGAAGACTTGGTTTGTTGATTTAGTGGCTATCAGCAAGAGTATCAAAGGCCCAGATTCTGTCAGTTGCTCTGTCTGCTTCCCATTTCCTCAGCTTATTTCTTTGTCTGACTATAGAAATTCTGTCATTGCCATAGGATTCTAGGTTACCCAGTGCACCTCTGGCAGTAGGGAAAGTGAGAACACCTCTTCCTCATCCCTTCCCTTTTGTCTAATTATGCCATGCTAGCTCACATGCCCTACTAGACCAATAACCAACAGTAGAGAGAAATCTTTGCAATGATTCCATGTACTGGTCCAGCCAGGCTTCTCTGGTGGCTCAGACAGTAATGTGGGAGACCTGGGTTGGGAAGATCCCCTGGAGGAAGGCATGGCAACCCACTCCAGTATTCTTGCCTGGAAAATCCCCATGGACAGAGGAGCCTAATGGTCTACAGTCCGTGGGGTCACAAAGTGTCGGACTGAGCAATGGTCAAGCCCGGGATTCCTGGACTAGAAGTAAATCAGATTACTAATGAAGACTTTCAGTAATCAGAATTTATGACATCCAAGTCTATTGCCACCACATAAAAAGGGGAGGAACACAGACTATACTGGGCTGTTGCATTTCCTCCCTAAAATTTGTTATTTGCTATCTTGTATTGAAAGCATCTTTGTTCACAGAGGAAACAAAACTTACCTTTAAAGGTAAGAATTATTTCATATTTGTTAGTATCTTTCAGGACTTAGCAATAAGGACTAGCAATCAGAATTAAGAAATCAGAACTAGTTATTTCATGGACATTTGCTAAATAAAGGAAATAGTTTCTTACTTCACATTTTATTTATTTATTTATTTGGTATTTGGGAAACAGATAAAATAGTTTCCTACTTCCCATTTTATTTTTCTTTTATATTTAGAAAATAGATGAAATAGCTTCCTACTTCCCATTTAATTATTTTGATATTTGGGAAATAGTCGGAAGCTTACCCCTGTGTTTTATAATAATCATAGTTTCATTAGTTTTTAGTGTGACATCACCTCTTTACAGACCACAATTTTCTATGTGATTTTCCTAAATATGATTTTATATATAGATAAGCACCTTACTTATAATCATTTCTGTGGTAATGATAGGCTGTATATATTATCTTTCATTCTGCCAAATTTGCCCTAAAGTGCTCTGTTACTCAAATGCCTTGTGACCACTGGAAATATGATGTTTATATATTTCTAAATTATATGGTGTTTATAGAATAGCAGAATAGGCTCTATAGTGCTCATAAGAACCTTTTTATTAGATTTTGTTTTTTCTTTGAAATTGGCACCTTACCTCATGTTAAGGGGAAAAAAAAGCACATTTTTGTACTATGTTCTTGGGATGTTAAGCTGATATATAATAACATAGGTGCTGCACTAATAACAGGTGCTTCACTTTGTGAAGAAATATCCATTTGATTTTTGTGTCTGCTGTAGAATGATGATCTATTTGCCTAAAATTAGTGTTTTAGGCTTTAACTAAGAATATGTTATACTTATTGGCATGTTGGTACACATCCATCTTATTAGATAGACAATGGCAGGATTAAGGAAGCACATAGATTGATACAGAATTTGCAAATTAGCATAACTAATTTAAATTTTGTTACCGTAAAATAAAATAAATATCACCTTGTAAGCTCTTTTCAGTTTAATTCTTAGTATTAATCTAATTTACAACAGCAATGCATGAACTATTAATTTTTCCTTTTCAGAGATGTCAGTTTTTAATTTTCTCAACATTTACTAAGCATCAGCAGAACACCATGTCAACACTGTGAATGAAAAGATTAATAAAACAATTTCCATATTAAAGAAGCTCAAAATCTACTAATAAAAATGAAAATAAATGAGATAATTTAAAATATGCTAGAGTCATTACAAAAAAATCTAATTGTAAAAAAAATCTTACAGAAACACAGAGAAGCTTTTGAGAGAGTTGGAAAACTTTCCTAATGGTGATAAAACCAAAAGTTGAAACTTAAACATATACATTTTTCTTAGAAATTTTATTCACTTCTTACACTAAAATGAATTTAAAATTGCATGTCTATTCAGCAGGAAAAATGACACAAAGAATGTTCTTGTCACAATTAGGCTAGAGAAAGGCTTCATAGATTTCTATTTTGTCTAAGAACTCAGGAACAAAATTATTTTCTCATTCTCAAATTTGTCTGATGTTTAGATAACAAATCAGAAAAATTAATCATATGTGAAGTGTTGAAATAAATAACAAAATGGAAGAAGGAAGGGCATGAAAGTTACCAAACTGAAAGTAAAGAAAACTACTGTAAAAAGCTTTCAGTTCAGTTCAGTCACTCAGTTATGTCTGACTCTTTGCGACCCCCATGGACTGCAACACACCAGGCTTCCCTATACGTCACCAACTCCTGGAGCTTGCTTAAACTCATGTCCATCGAGTCAGTGATGCCATCCAACCATCTCATCCTCTGTTGTCCACTTCTCCTCCTGCCTTCAATCTTTCCCCAAATCAGTCTTATCCAATAAGTCAGTTCTTCACATCAGGTGGCCAAAGTATTGGAGCTTCAGCTTCAGCCTCAGTCCTTCCAATGAATATTCAGGACTGATTTCCTTAGGATGGACTGGTTGAATTTCCTTGCAGCCCAAGGGACTCTCAAGAGGATTCTCCAACACAAGTTCAAAAGCATCAAAAACTCAGCACTCAGCTTTCTTTATAGTCCAACTCTCACATCCATACATGACTACTGGAAAAACCATAGCTTCGACTAGACAGACCTTTGTTGGCAAAGTATTGTCTCTGTTTTTAGTATGCTGTCTAGGTTGGTCATAGCTTTTCTTCCAAAGAGCAAGTGTCTTTTAATTTCATGGCTGCAATCACCATCTGCAGTGATTTTGGAGCCCAATAAAATAAATTCTGTCACTGTTTCCATTGTTTCCCCATCTATTTGCCATGAAGTAATGGGACTGGATGCCATGATCTTACTTTTCTGAATGTTGAGTTTTAAGCCAACTTTTTCACTCTCCTCTTTCACTTTCATCAAGATGCTCTTTAGTTCTTTGCTTTCTGCCATAAGTGTGGTGTTATCTGCATATCTGAGGTTATTGATATTTCTTTTAGCAATCTTGATTCCAGTTTGTGCTTCATCCAGCCCAGCATTTCACATGATGTCCTCTGATACCAGTTAAATAATCAAAGTAACAATATATACCTTGACATACTCCTTTCCAAATCTGGAACCAGTTCTTTTTGTGTGTCCACTTCTATCTGTTGATTCTTGACCTATATACAAATTCCTCAGAAGGCAAATAAGGTGGTATGGTTTTCCCATCTCTTTAAGAATTTTACACAATTTATTGTGATCTACACAGTCAAAGGCTTTGGCATAACCGATAAAGCATAAGTAGATGTTTTCCTTGAATTCTTTTGCTTTTTCTATGATTCAGCAAATCTTATCAACTTGATCTCTGGTTCCTCTGCTTTTTCTTTTTTTTTTCTTCTGCCTTTTCTAAATCCAGCTTGAACATCTGGAAGTTAATGGTTCACATACTGTTGAAGCTTGGCTTGGAGAATTTTGAGTATTGCTTTGCCAGTATGTGAGATGAGTGCAATTGTGTGGTACTTTGAACATTCTTTGGCATTGCCCTTCTTTGGGATTGGCTGAAAACTGATCTTTTCCAGTCCTGAGGTTACTGCTGAGTTTGCCAAATTTGCTGGCGTATTGAGTGCAGCACTTCAAAGCATCATTTTTTAGGATTTGAAATAGCTCAGCTGGAATTCCATCACCTTCACTAGCTTTGTTTTGTAGTGATGCTTCCTAAGACCTACTTGACTTCACATTCCAGGATGTCTGGCTCTAGGTGAGTGATCACACCATCGTGGTCGTCTCGGTCATGAAGAATTTTTTTGGTATAGTTCTTCTGTGTATTCTTTTTACCTCTTCTTAATATCTCCTGCTTCTGTTACATCCATACCATTTCTTTCTTGTGTCCATTTTTGCATGAAATGTTCCCTTCAAATCTCTAATTTTCTTTTCCATTCTATTGTTTTCCTCTATTTGTTTGCATTGATCACTGAGGAAGGCTTTCTTATCTCTCCTTGCTATTCTTTGGAACTCTGCATTCAAATGGGTATATCTTTCATTTTCTCCTATACCTTTAGCTTCTCTTTTCTCAGCTATTTGTAAGGCCTCCTCAGACAACCATTTTGCCTTTTTGCATGTCTTTTTCTTGAGGATGGTCTTGATCACGCTTCCTGTACAATGTCATGAACCTCCATCCATAGTTCTTCAGGCACTCTGTCTATCAGATCTAATCCCTTGAATCTATTTCTCACTTCTACTGTATAATTGTTAAGGGTTTTATTTAGGTCATACCTGAATGGTCCAGTGGTTTTCCCTACTTTCTTCAATTTAAGTCTGAATTTGGCAATAGGGGGTTCATGATCTGAGCCATAGTCAGCTCCCAGTATTGTTTTTGTTGACTCTATAGAGCTTCTCCATCTTTGGCTACAAAGAATATAATCAATATGATTTTGGTATTGACCATCTGGTGGTGTCCATGTGTAGAGTCTTCTCTTATGTTGTTGGAAGAGAGTGTTTGCTATGATCAGTGCGTTCTCTTGGCAAAACTCTATTAGCCTTTGCCCTGGTTCATTTTGTACTCCAAGGCCAAATTTGCCTGTTACTCCAGATATTTCTTGACTTCTTACTTTTGCATTCCAGTCCCCTATAATGAAAAGGACATTTTTTGGGGTGTTAGTTCTGGCAGGTCTTGTAGGTCTTCTTAGAACCATTCAATTTCAGCTTCTTCAGCATTACTGGTTGGGAGAAAGCTAAGGTGGTGGAGTAGAAGGATGTGCACTCATTCTGTCCTGCAAGTACTCCAAAATGACATCTTGAGGCTGAACAGCCATCAACAGGAGAATGTTGGATCCCACCAAAAAAAGATATCTCCCATCCAAGGGCAAAGGAGAAGCCCTAGCAAGATGGTAGGAGGGACGAGATTGCATTAGAATCAAACCCAATACCCGCCAGAGATGGTCAGAGGGCCCAAATAAAACCTTGTGTGCCACAGGACCAAAAGACCGCACAGAGACAGAACCAGACCTGTGTTTGAGTCTCCTGCAGAGGTATGGGTCAGCAGTGGCCTACTGCAGAGGCAGGGGCTCTGGGTGCGGCTACCTGGGTCATGCAGCCTATGGCATAAACCCTCTTGAAGGAGGTAGCCATTAACCCCACCATAGAGCCGCTGAGCAGAGGACCCACAAACTGCAGAACAATTATAGCTGTACCGTTAAGAAAGTTCTAGGACCCATAACAGATTCCCAGCCTGGCGATCTGCCAAAGGGACTAAGAACCCCCAGAGAATTTGTCTTTGGTGGACACTGGGAATTGATTATGGAACTTACTCAGGACTGGGGATACAGAATCTTGGAGGGCACAAACAAAACCTTGTGTGTACTGGGATGCAGGAGAAAGGAGCAGTGACCCCACAAGAGACTGACCCAGACTTGCCTGTAAGTGTCCAGGAGTTCAAAATGTAATAATTGGGTACAATCTCAAAAAAGTTTTAGAGGGGGAAAAACATTTCTTCTCAAGAGTAAAGAATTTCTAAAATGAAGATAGGGATAAGCAAGATGAGGTTAATAAATATAAAATAAATTATTGTTGTACAGTTGCTCAGTCATATCTGACTCTTTGAGACCCAATGGACTGCAGCACGCCAGGCTTCCCTGTCCTTCACTATCTCTTGGAGCTTGCTCAAACATATGACCATTGAGTCGGTGATGCCATCCAAACATCTTGTCCTCTGTCCCTTCTATTCCTGCCTTGAATTTTTCTCAGCATGAGTTTTTCCCAATGAGTCAGTTTTTCGCATCAGCTTGCCAAAGTATTGGAATTTCAGCTTCAGCATCAGTCCTTCCAATGTATATTCAGGACAGATTTCCTTTAGGATGGACTGGTTGGATCTCCTTGCTGTCCAAAGGACTCTCAAGAGTCTTCTCCAACACCATAGTTCAAAAGCATCAATACTTTGGTGCTCAGCTTTCTTTATGGTCCAACTTTCTCATCCATACATGACTACTGGAAAAACCATAGCTTTGACTAGACGGACCTTTGTTGTAATGTGCCTGCTTTTTAATACACTCTCTAGGTTGGTCATAGATTTTCTTCCAAGGAACAAATGTCTTTTAATTTTATGGCTGCAGTCACCATCTCAAGTGATGTTTGAGCCCCCAAAATAAATTCTGTCACTGTTTCCATTGTTTCCCCATCTATTTGCCATAAACTAATGGGACCAGATGCCCTGATCTTAGTTTTCTGAGTGTTGAATTTTATGCTAGCTCTTTTACTCTCTTCTTTCACTTTCACCAAGAGGCTCTTTGCTGCTGCTGCTGCTGCCAAGTCACTTCAGTCGTGTCTGACTCTGTGCAACCCCATAGACGGAAGTCTACCAGGCTCCCCCGTCCCTGGGATTCTCCAGGCAAGAACACTGGAGTGGGTTGCCATTTCCTTCTCCAATGCATGAAAGTGAAAAGTGAAAGGGAAGTCGCTCAGTCATGTCCGACTCTTAGTGACCCCATGGACTACAGCCTACCAGGCTCCTCCATCCATTGGATTTTCCAGGCAAGAGTACTGGAGTGGGGTTCCATTGCCTTCTCCAGAGGCTCCCTTACCCGCCTCCTGAGAAACCTGTATGCAGGTCAAGAAGCAACAGTTAGAATTGGACATGAAACAATGGATTGGTTCAAAATTGGGAAAGGAATACTTCAAGGCTGTATATTGTCATCCTGCTTATTTAACTTCTCTGCAGAGTACATCATGTGAAATGCTGGGATGGATGAAGCACAAACTGGAATCAAGACTGCCAGGAGGAATATCAATAACCTCAGTTTTGGAGATGATACCACCCTTATGGCAGAAAGTGAAGAACTAAAGAGCCTCTCCACTTTCTGCCATAAGGGTGGTATCATCTCCAAAACTGAGGTTATTGATATTCCTCCTGGCAGTCTTGATTCCAGTTTGTGTTTCATCCATCCCAGCATTTCACATGATGTACTCTGCAGAGAAGTTAAATAAGCAGGATGACAATATACAGCCTTGAAGTATTCCTTTCCCAATTTTGAACCAATCCATTGTTTCATGTCCAATTCTAACTGTTGCTTCTTGACCTGCATACAGGTTTCTCAGGAGGCAGGTAAGGGGGTCTGGTATTCCCATCTCTTGAAGAATTTTCCACAGTTTGTTGTTATCCATACAACAAAAGACTTTAGCGTAGTCAATGAAGCAGAAGTCGATGTTTTTTTCTGGAATTCTCTTGTTTATTCTATGATTCATTGGATATTGGCAACTTGATCTGATTTTTCTTCCTTTTCTAAATATAGCTTGCACATCTGGACTTTCTCAGCTAACATACTGTTGAAGCCTAACTTGGAGAATTTTGAGCATTACTTCGTTAGTATGTGAAATGAGTGCAATTGAGAGTAGTTTGAACATTCTATGGCATTGTCTTTCTTTGGGATTGGTGAAAAGTGACCTTTTCCAGTCTGTGACCACTGCTGAGTTTTCCAAATTTGCTAGTGTATTGAATGCAACACTTTCACAGCATCATCTTTTAGGATTTGAAATAGCTCAACTGGAATTCCATCACCTCTTCTGTCTTTGTTTGTAGTGATGCTTCCCACTTGCCTTCACACTCCAAGATGTCTGACTCTAAGTGAGTGATCACACCATTGAGGTTATCTGGGTCATGAAGATCTATTTTTTTTATAGTTCATCTGTGTATTCCTGTCACCTCTTCTTAATATCTTCTGCTTCTTTTAGGTCCATACCATTTCTGTCCTTTATTGTGCCCATCTTTGCATGAAATGTTCACTTGGTGTCTCTAATTTTCTTGAAAAGATCTCTAGTCTTTCCCACTCTGTTGTTTTCCTCTAGTTCTTTGCATTGATCACTTAGGAAGATATTCTTATCTCTCCCTGCTATTCCTTGGAACTCAGCATTCAGATGGGTGTATCTTTCTGTTTCTCTTTTGCCTTTCATTTCTCTACTTTTGTCAGCTACTTCTAAGGCCTCCTCAGACAACCATTTGCCTTTTTCCATTTATTTAAAAAATTCCATTGGTTCAAGATATCAAAGATCTAAATTGATTTATCTAGAACATTCATAGAGTACATCATGAGAAACCCTGGGCTGGGAGAAGCACAAGCTGGAATCAAGATTTCTGGGAGAAATATCAATAACTTCAGATATGCAGATGACACCACCCTTATGGCAGAAAGTGAAGAGGAACTGAAAAGCCTCTTGATGAAAGTGAAAGAGGAGAGTGAAAAAGTTGGCTTAAAGCTCAGCATTCAGAAAACGAAGATCATGGCATCTGATCCCATCACTTCATGGCAAATAGATGGGGAAACAGTGGAAACAGTGTCAAACTTTATTTTTTGGGGCTCCAAAATCACTGCAGATGGTAATTGCAGCCATGAAATTAAACGACGCTTACTCCTTGGAAGGAAAGTTATCACCAACCTAGATAGCATATTCAAAAGCAAAGACATTACTTTGCCAACAAAGGTCCATCTAGTCAAGGCTATTGTTTTTCCAGTAGTCATGTATGGATGTGAGAGTTGGACTGTGAAGAAAGCTGAGCGCCGAAGAATTGATAATTTTGAACTGTGATGTTGGAGAAGACTCTTGAGTGTCCCTTGGACTGCAAGGAGATCCAACTAGTCCATTCTAAAGGAGATCAGCCCTGGATATTCTTTGGAAGGAATGATGCTAAGGCTGAAACTCCAGAACTTTGGCCACCTCATGTGAAGAGTTGACTCATTGGAAAAGACTCTGATGCTGGGAGGGATTGGGGGCAGGAGGAGAAGGGGACGACAGAGGATGAGATGGGTGGATGGCATCACTGACTCAAAAGACATGAGTTTGGGTGAACTCCAGGAGATGGTGATGGACAGGGAGGCCTGGCGTGCTGCAATTCATGGGGTTGCAAAGAGTCGGACACAACTGAATGACTGAACTGAATGAACTGAGAACATTCATACATTATAAACAGTACATGCCAACTTTCTTTCTAGTCTCGTGAACACTGTTGTGTACTTGATCCAGGAGCATTTGTTTTGTTATTTCTCTCTTTTGAAATCAGTCTCCTATGCTGCAGTACTACTCATTTAAATGACATTTTCTAAAACATTTCATGTGGTGCAATCACAGCTTTCAACATAGAAGTTTAAGTACTGCCTTTTTATTTCTGTTATCTTTGATAATTGTATTTTATAGTTTGCTGAGTACTTTGATTTATGTTTTCTTATTTAGCTTTTAAAATACATGAAAATTTTTAGAACAATTTCAGATAAAAGCAATGATACATTTACTACATTAACTCCCCCTTGTATAGACTATACAAGCAGCCTTTGACACTGGAAATTTAATTATACTATTATTTACAACTATGTTATCCCTAACCACATTTGTTATGTAACTACCATATGTTTGGGGCTTCCTTGGGGACTCAGTGGTAAAGAATCTGCCTGTCACTGCAGAAGACCCAGGTTTGATCCCTGTGTCAGGAAGATCCCCTGGAAAAGGAAATGGCAACCCAGTCCAGTATTTTTGCCTGGGTAATCTCATGGGCAGAAAAGCCTTGTGGGCCACAGTCCATGGTCTCAAAAGAGTTGGACATGACTTAGTAGCTAAACAACAGCAACAACCATATGTTTATTAACTTTCTTCTGTCATTCTATATCATATAGTTCATATGACTCCATAGTGTAATGCTAAGGCTGGAAGAATTTGGGGAAATGGGATGGATTGAATTGAACTAAGTTAAATGGAAGGAAGAAAGGAGAAAATATGAAAGGAACAATGAAAGTTATATTTGTACTTTAAAGTAGAATATTCATTTTGTTTCTTGTGTTTAATTCTATGGCTCTGGTGATAAATCCAAATGAACACTTCTGAAATATTTTAAGATTTAGTGACAGTGTTTGAATAGAATTTCCACTTTTCTAAGTAAATCTGTAAAAGACAGTTCTAAATTTGATGAACACATTTTGATATTACTATTTAAAAAGTAACTCCAATTCAGTATTTATTATCTTTATTACAAAGAAAAAAATAGTGTCATAGAAATGATTGGATCATTTTATTAAAAATATCAGCATACATTCTTAATATATTTTTTAATGTATACTTCTTTTTAAAATTTTTATTTATATTAATTGGAGGCTAATTAAAATTGACTTAGTTGATTTTGAATTATTTACCTAGCACTAGAAATGCAGGAGATGTTTTTATAATAAAATAGCTTTATCTAAGATCAAATGAACAGACTTCAGGAGGAAGTACAGATTACTTTACACATTTAATTGTATATAAATTCTTATGAGTCTACTATTATGAGAGGGTGCCTAAAGAAGGAAAAAAAATTATGCTGGGCACCAGTCCTTATAATAACAAATAAATTAAACTCTATTGCCTGTTCAATCACAGGAAAAATTCACTAAAGAAAAGAAAAAAAATCAACAAAAATCATGAAGCTGTTTCTAAATTAGTTATTACTTAAACCAAACTGTTTTCTTCAAATATCCTTGAGGAGAACAGTTAAATATTGCACAAAGAAAACTTCCAAAATTTTGACAGAGGTTTCTTCATTTGTAACTTTTCTGTAAAAATAATGTAGAAATTATGTAAATGATATTTCTAAAAATGTAGGTACAGTAATATAATAAATAAAATTAAATTACATACAATTGATTTTCTGATTTATCATGTTGGTACATTTGTAAAATTATCCTATTTTTATCAAAGGGCTAAGTCATATGTAGATCTATAATTGGTTTTTATCAATTTTATTGTCAGTTTTATTAAAAAATAACACTAAGTGACCCATTCCCTAGATAGGAAAATTAAATTTGCTTTATCAGGCAAGCCCTGAAAATTGTCAGGGGATAAAATTCTATTTAATGGGATGACTGTATTCAATTTGAGTTTCTTCTTTGTCATGAGTTTTTGTGGTGGAAAATGATCCGCTTGCTTTTTGCAGGGAGGTATGCCTGAGATCTCCTTTATAGTATTTCAAAAACAATATGTTGATTGTGACATGTCTTTTTTCAAACTCTGGGTTGAAAAGAACATTAAGTCATTAAAAACACTTGTGAAATGGATTCTGTCCCAGATGCTTAAATTTTGAGGTAATGGAGGAAGTATCCAGTGACCTTGAGGTGGGACCATGCCTAAAGAGTTTGGGTTGGAGGGATGGAGGAAAACTAGGAAGTATGTAATGCAGGGGGAAAGCAGAGTAGGAGGAGATAAACTTACAGAAGTAACTGAGGGGGGGCGGGTGGCAAACACAGCTAACAGCAAAGAGTTTGTTTGTTTGTTTTGTAAAATGGGATAAATCATAGTGCCTATGGCATACAGTTTTGTAAAGATTAAATAAAATAATCCTCTTTACTTCCAAGAGCTTAGAATAATTCCTGAAAAATAACTGGGCAAGTTTACTATTATTCTTTAAATGTTTACTTTGTGTGTATGTGTATTTACAAACATGAGAATACTACTGCTTTGTTTTGATATGTATATTTATAGTTAAGTGTTAGTTGCTCAGTCACATCCAACTCTTTGTGACCCCATGTACTGTAATTACTACCAGGATCCTTGGTCCATGGGATTCTTCATGCAAGAATACTGGAGTGGGTTGCATTTCCTCCTCCAGGGCATCTTCCCTACCCAAGGACTGAGCCCAGGTCTCCCTCACTGTGGGCAGATTCTTCACCATATGAGCCACAATTATGTGATAACAGACTTATTCAAACATAAAACCTTAAATTTTGGGTGCATATTACTGGACATAAAACTCTTCAGCTTGATTCAATCAAAACTCATCTAGTGCATCTGGATATATTTAGAGAATCATGGGCTAAGGCTTTTGAAATAACAGACAAGTTTATAAAACCACTCAGGGTCACTGCATATAACAGGATGCTGAGCAGTGAACAATGATAAGGTAAATTTTAATTTTTTAATGAAAAGAAGTTGTTGATAACAGTGGTTTCACAACATTTAGGTGATAGTAATCTCAAAATAATTAGATTTGCAATCAAAAGATGGAGATGAAAAAGGTTATTAGTGAGATAAAAATGCAAATAATAGAAAGTGCAATGTTTTTGTATTAAAGAAACTATAGAGGTTAATTGGGAGCAATAACTGAAGGAAAACTATTAATGAGAATTTGGAAATATTCAAAACATTGGAAATATTCAAAACTCCATGTTTTATGGAGACAGTTAAGACACTTACAACTAAGCACTTCAAAATTTAAACAGAAAATAGTTTGAATGGATAAGAGTTTGATAAGAAGGAATAATAGATATCTATTAACTATGCCCAGTAAGATGAGAATGTAGTCCAATATTTTTATCCAAGCCTATGCAAACAATTTAAATTCCTTGATTTTCCTTTTATAGAAATGTTTACAGACATCAGGCTCTCTAAATCTTGGCAAATGGTCCCACTGAGGCTGGATGAGAGGAGAGAGCACTGTCAGGCCTTAGCTCTTCCTGAGCAATGCATCTGATGCAAGTTTTCCAGCTCTCCAGAAAACCTATCTTCTACAAAGATCAAAGGGCACAATGAGTAAGTAAAGACTAAAGTATGCCTTTTAAGTGTACAAGCTACTGACATCTTTTTCCAGGTTCTTAAATTCAAACTTGCTTGTAAAATTTAAAAAAATCATACTATAGAAATGATGTACTCTGATTAAAAAAAAAAAAAGACAACCTGTATTTCATTGATTAACCTACCTAAAATGTGGTTTTATGGTATTCTATTATTTGGTAATTCAGTCACAAATGAAATATCTTTTTCTTTTCAGCCCGTGATTGTGTAAGCTTTGTGTCTTTAAATAGAAATTATCAAAAATGAGTCAGCTTTTATGATCGTCTAGTAGCCTTATTTTTCTCCAGTGGCCAATAAGTAATGGGAAATGCTTTTGGAAATATACCAATTCATTATCTTGTTCTAAATATCCTTACCAACCTAGGAAAGATGATTATGAAGATAAACTAATTTGAGAGTTAAATGTTATTTTCCCATAACAATGTACATCTGCATTTAGGTTAAAAATACTGGTTCAAATGAATTGTAACTGACTCAGTGCCATGCTGAGTTAATAGGTAACTTCAATTTTCCTTATGTCCTGATGTGATTTGCATTCATTTGAATAGCTTATAGATTAAATAGGAATTGGACCCAATTTACTATTGGACTTGAAATAAAAGTTTCAAGTTCTATCTTTGATAGTTGCTAGTCATGTGACTTAGAAAAGTCACTTTCTAAATTATTATTAAATTTTTTTACACACTGATACCTGACATAAATTCCTGCCTCAGTTTTGAAATTAAAAAAGCTGTCTTTTTTTATTTTCCTTTTAAACATTTTTAATTGTAGCACTTTTAACATAGAGTTAAAAATATGAATACTCTAAGACCCCTTGATTAATTCTTAGGTAGTATTGTATACCACCAAACAAATGTAAGCGTGCTGATATCAGTGGTGATCTTAATTGCCCCAAACTTGAAACTATCCATATGAAACTATCCAAAATGGATAAAGGTATTCCGTATGGTTCTTCAGTGGAATTCTACACAACAATAAGAATCAAATGAAATATAGAGAATAACATATACTTTTCTAGCTACATTTTAATGCTAGTTTCCTCATGTATAAAATGAATAACATTGCCCAAATACAATCATTAATGATTCTTTGCAAAAAATCATAGAGTACTCAATTAGACAAATGTAAAGTGATTTGCCAATTAGATGAATATGAAAATATATTTAGAAAGCCTGTACGTGCTTAAGATGAGTCTATTAATGTCCTAAATATTTTTTAGAACTACTAGAAAGACTTTAAAATCCTGTTATGCACAAGAAAATAAGAATTCATCCCTGATTGAGTTCAGAATAATTGCAACTTTTGATTTCATAAACATGCTTTCCTTTCCCTTTGCCTTTGTTCTAGTGTCACCTATGCCAACCACGCTGTGGCATAACCATCCCTGATTCAGTTCAAATGTTGTCTTTTTCATGGAGTTCTTTATTTATTGAAAGCCTATAATGTACCCCAAATTAAATTTGGTGAGAAAAAAGGCTCTCTTTCCACTGATATGCTAGATAAACTTGCATCCTCAAGAGTTAACATGATCTTCTATTTTGAAGTTTCTGCACTGAATCATATCACATTTCCAGTAGCAGAACCACAATTCTATTAAGATATTAAAGATGAATTGATCCTCAGACTAGCAGAAGAAAATTCTTAAAGTATAAAATGTGTAATTATTACAAATTTTCAGCCAGTGAAAGGTAAGATTAAAAAATACTAAATTTACTTACTTAAAAAATTTTCCAAGTAAGTATAAAGATGACTCTTCAAAGAAGGGGCTTGTATTCCAGCAGGCAGTTTCCCTCCCTCCAAAACTAATTTATGGAGAGATACACAGTGGTTTCCCAGAATTTACAAGTATCCTGAAGTTTAATGAGTAAATCTTCCCTATGCAGTATGATTAGTGACATGTGGAGTCTCAAATAGTGGGCTTGAAAATGAAGCAATTCATCTAATAACCAGGTAATCAGCAGTCTAGGATTTAAATCACTGACAGCGTCAAATCACGTTTACATGTGTATCACCTGTCACGGTACATCTGCCTGGATGCCACAGGCAGAGAACCTTGAGTCTTAGATGACAATTTATTATATTCCCCACTAATCTTGACATTGCTCTGATCACTCGTAAGCTCTTCTATCTTCACAGTGGAGCAATGTGTTAGAATAATCCTAAACTGGATTTCCCTCCATTCTAGTCTCTCTTCAGGGTACTTACTTCCTATTTTAAAATCCTATTCCTGTTTCACAGTAGAGCTTGAAAGTCTATCAAGAGCTTTAGAAAACACAAATGTATAATCTCTCCAGGCAGTGAGAAGAACACAGTCATTACAAACTCAAGGACAGATTTTCCATTCCTGGAAATATGTGGAAATAACTATATAACGTTCTTTGATTCAATCTTCCAACACCTACCTTCTAACGCCTACTTCTCACACATCTCTTTTTCAGAGTAGCTGTCAACAACATAAACAAGAGTAAAAATAAAAATTCTCAGTGCTCTTGCTGCTAGTTAAATTTTGGAGGGGTGACCAGCTATATGATACACCTAAAAATCTTTCGGTATTAAGTGATTCCTTGTAATATCATTTATAAGCTATTTACCTTTGCATGATATACCATCGTTCAAACAGATCTCTTATTCTTGTATATTGAGGTTGGTTCTATATGGTTAAGATTATTAAAAATATAAATGATAAAAAACATAAAGGATATTTGAGCACTATATATTTTTATTTTTTAAATTTTAAGTTGTAAAATTTATTATAATTAAATTCAGAAAAAGTAAATAGGAAATAGCAAATATCTATGTACCCAAATGTCATAAACAGTAACAGTTTGCAGTATTCTTTACCATTTTTTGTTTTTATGTGATAGAAATAAAATACTACAGATAAAATTGAGGATGTAATTTTTGCTTACCATCCTCCCCAAGGCATTCAATTTCCTTTTTCTGTGGAAGAAACCACTGCCATATACTGCCTATACATTTTTCCACTTCATTTTATAAATTTTGCTTCATATAAATGAATCCATTACTATGCATATTGTTGTATGTTTATTTAATGTACTAAAATGCCATTATTACAAAGAATTGTGTGAAATTTCCTTCTATGATATATTTCATTTAATAGAATATTTTTGAGAATTATCCGAATGGGTACATATACACCTAGCTTCTATATATTAGTTTATTATTTCATTAGATCGTAATTTTTAATTTATTTACCTAAAGTAGATCTTTGAATTGTTCTCATTTTGTTCTTTTAGAAACAATTCTACATTGACCTAAGTTGAATTTGTGTTCTAACATTGACACATCTTAGAGGAGCTAGAGTTCCTCTGAGATTTATACCCAAGAGCAGTATCACTGTCATTGGCTATATACAGCTCAAGCCTATTAAATGATGTCAAGTTATTTTTCAAATAACTTGAAGTGTGGAATCTCCAAGTGGAGATTCCAATTTACTTTCCAAATTTGAGTAAGAAAATTATGTTTCTCATATTCTAGAAGATTTTGGTGGGGGGGGTGTTAAGAGAATTTTGACTTCTGTCTACAACTGTGGTTTCATTGATGGTTATTTATTTTCACAGTAAGTTATTCTTTATATTTGCCCTTACTAAAAATAGCTCATTTTAACTGTCCAATATTGTTGATCTAAAACTTGCATCTCTTTCAGTAGATACGTATGAAGTACCTGTCACATGCTGGGCAGTATATGGACAGGGACTGTTCATAATCCTGTTTGGAAATATTTCCACTGGGTTATTTTGGATGGTGCTTTCCTTGGCCTTAGGTACTTTCTTCACATGTACGTGCTGATCACAGTATTAAGCAAAGTAGTTTATTATCAGAAAATTAATAAACTATGCTCCTGCTGCTAAGTCACTTCAGTTGTGTCCAACTCTGTGCGACCCCATAGACGGCAGCCCACCAGGCTCCCCCGTCCCTGGGATTCTCCAGGCAAGAACACTGGAGTGGGTTTAATAAATTATAGCTATATATAATAAAATGGGTCAATTCACAAACATTGAGTGAAATAAAAAAGGCAAAAAGAATATGTACTCAAATTTATTAATTTCTGAATCAGATCTAAGTAATATTTGCATATATCTAATTATATTTGCATGCCCAGCAAATATAACAGTATCATAGTACTGTTTACATATGAGGGATTTGTGACTGAAAGCAGACATAACCAGAACTTCTGAGTTCGGGAATGTATTCTATTTATTAACCGGCATGATAGCTGCACAGGTATATTTTGTGAAAATTCATTAAGCTATATACTTATGATTTATAAACTATTCTTATTTGTGACATATTTTATAAATAAGGTAATAAATCAATAGAAAATTGGAAAATGAAGTTGAGGAAACTTAAACTAAGTAGGAAAAAATGAAACAGAATAGAGGAAAGAGATACAAGGAATCAATCTAGGATTTAAAAAATCAGACTAATTGAAATTCTAGAAAGATGATAGAAAAACTTGACGATATAAGTTGTCAAAGAGATTATAGAAAGAAACATTTCTGGTTCTAAAGGAAAAAAATCTTCAAATTAAAAGTGTCAAATTTCCTTGTGCAATGAATATGCATTAGCAAAATTCAAACAACAAAAACAGTTAAAGGGAACACTTAAAAGCTTCTGTGAGGAAATTGAAAGTACTAAAAATAAGTCAACTAAAACACTAACAAACAAATCAAAAATTTAAATACAAGTGAACTGGAGTAAGAATAGTATCAGATGTCTTATCGGTAGCATTGGACATTGGACTGATGCTTTTACTTTAAAAAAATTATTTTCTATCTAGAATTCTGTTCCAAATGAAAAAAATTAAAAGTAAGGAAAAGATAAAGGCATTTTCTTTTGTGATATACATTTATATTGCATGTTTGTATACTAAAGAATTCAATAGAGAATTTATTTCCAACAAAACAAGATATTAAACCAAGAGAGAAAATATGAAAATAAGTACATATGGATTTAACCTAAAAGAAAATAAAGAGACATTCAAAAACCATATGTAAGTAGCAACCTTTGAAAAGAATGGGAATTCTGAAAAGCCTCAATTTACAATGAAGGCAATTGATAGATGGTGAAAATGGATGTTCACTTGAACTTGATGCTATGTACTTTATCTGTAGAATAATCTGAGAGTTCAGAATTAGGGTCACATTAAAATGCAATGCAATTGCATTTTTGCTTGGCACTGTACTAAAAAAATCTTATTTGTATCATCCAAGTTATCTGAATAATGTTATTAAAGTTTCTGGAATCAATTTCAGAAAACTATGTTTACTAGAAGATATGAAAGTAAAGAATTTAGGAGATGAGAGGATGTGAGGAGAAGTGAAGGGAATGAAAATGTGCTAAGGTTCTCACCCAGTAATGTAGAGCATCAAAAGATATTGTCTGTGGTTTATAGAAAAAGAAATATTATAAGTTTTCTGAGGAGGCAGAGGTAATTAGAGCAGAGCGTATGAATGCCAATATAACTAATAGGAGAAGTAGGAACAAAGAGAGATGTAGTTTAAGTAGCTGTGCTTTTGTCATAAACACATCTGCATCACAACTCGTAGGCACAGAAAAAAAAATCTATCTTTGTGTCTTGGACTATTCCATTTTCACTCCCACCTAGTCTCTGATTGCTGTTCTGATTCTATGGCTGATTAAACGTAGAATCTGTTTTTTCTCTCAGCTTGTTCCGAGTCTGATACCTCTTTGTGGTTGATATGGCCTCACTTTGGGTCCCTCTGGCTGAAAGCTGTGAGATGCAGCTACATTGTGTATCCTTCCAGCTAACTGTCACACCATGCCCAGGCTCTGATGTGGAATATCTCCTCTGGGAGTCCTCACAGCCAATTCATTACTTATCTATTTTGCATCCGTGCCACAGATGAAATTCAGAGGGCTTGGAAAGCCTTATTTCAGACTCCATTTGCCTGAATAAGATGGCAATGTTAAAGTGATATGGTGGGAGGGTGGCCCTGCAGTCATTCCCCGAGTTCTGAAGGGAACAATATTGGTATCCTATTGCTCCTGTAACAAATTACCATGCAGTTAGTGGTTTAAAACAACATGAGGTTATTATTTTATAATTCTAGAGGTCAGATGACTGAAATAGGTTTCACGTTAGTAAAATAAGGGTGTAAGCAGGTTTGCATTTGTTCTGGAGGCTCATAGGAGAATCTCTTGTTACCTTTGTGGCATGCTCAAGGCATGCCACCTGCATCATTTGAGGCCACCTGCATCGTTTAGTTCTTGGCTCCTTCCTCCATCTTCAAAACCAACAGAATAACATTTTCACATCTCTTGCTCTCTTTTTTCTGCCTCTACTTATAAGGTCCCTTGTAATTACATTGAGTCTACAAAGGTAATCCAGGATAATCTCCCCATCTCAAAATCTTTATTTTAGTCACATCAGCATAGTAAGGTAACATCTTCACAGGTTCCAGGGATGAGCATGTGGACATCTTTGAGGGGTCATTTTCCCTACTACAGGAGCCAAGGGTAAAAGTCCATTCTGTGCCAACTGTCCCCACTACATTTCTAATGTAACTCCTTTCCAGGAAGCATAGTTGTCTGACAGTCTTGCTTTCCTATCCCCTTCTCACTGTTACTTTCCCTTTAGCTCCCAGAATCCAATGTGTCATGCTCTCCTTTTTTCTGCCTTCAATTTATTGTTGAGTCATTATTAGATACAGGCATGGTTTTTCTATACATTTGGAAAACTCTGTGTTGACATAAGAAATAAAGAATGCGAGCATAGAACAAGGGTGAGGTTAAATCAATTTAGAATTTCTTTTTAAAGACAATTGCATGGATCTCAAGATGATAGTCTTTTGAGATACTCCTATTTGGCAGATAAGAAGCTGATTATTACCTTATTCTTTCTCTTTGCTTTTTTTTTTTTTTTTTCCTGCAGCAAATATTCATGTTCTCTAAACCCATCTATCTAAGCCAGATAGATGTCTCTCAGTAGGGAGAAGGTTAGATACTCAAGAGACAAAGAAGAACTATACAAAAAAACTATCAAAATATGAATGTGTTAGAAAGTACATCCTAAACTAGCAGACAATGTGTAATGGGAGTTGTGAAAATATAAAGAAATATTATTGATATGAAACTATTCATTAGAATCATCAAAAATAGTGATTTAAAAATAGAATTGGAGGGATGGACAAGAGACCTTGTGCGTTATTTGATTCTTTATCTATTACATGATTTACATAAGAAACAAAATGTTGAAAGAATTTTTAATTAAATACTGGGTGAATTTCTGTCTAAAAAATTGACATGTAGAAAAGTGAAGGTTAAAATTATCTCTTTTAGTTACAAATATTTCAGTAGTCTAAAGGGAATATTTGAACAAAGCAGAATTGGTACACCCTTGGGATATACCTTAAGAAAATACATGTCTTTAGGGTAACTAGTACAACGTGCCACCTCCTCTGGTTAGGTGCAGTCATATGTCTGCGTTCACAGCTTGGCAAGAAGAAGGTAGGCTAGATTTCACCCCCCATCACCAGACACCCTCCTGAAGTCGACCACCAGCAAAACCAAATGGGGTGCGCATGCATGTATAATCCAGCTGTCCAGTATTCTCACTTATATTACTACAAAGTGGCTGAAGATGCAATATGTGGACCTTTAGAATTCAAAGAACTATTGGTGCTTATGTTTGCTGTTGTTGTTTCAATATAAAAGCAGGAAAAAAATTATTCAAAGTAAAAAGATGGTTGCTGCAGTTAGTGTCATGTGAGTGATTGTGAAGTCACTTCAGTCGGGTCCGACTTTGCGACCTTACGGACTGTAGCCTGACAGACTCCTCTGTCCCTGGGATTGTCCAGGCAAGAGTACTATGGTGAGTTGCCATGCCCTCCTTCGGGGGATCTTCCTGGCCCAGGGATTGAACCTGCATCTTTTGCGTCTCTATCACTGACTCTATTACTAGTGCCACCTGGGAAGCCCGCAGTTAGAGGCATATGTAACATCAAATCAGCTTTTGAAATTCATAAAATTTAACTTTATTATCAATATTTTTGTGTGTGTGCTCAGTAGTGTCCCACTCTTTGTGACCCCTGGGCTGTAGCCCACCAGGCTGCTCTGTCCATGGAATTTTCCAGGTAAGAGTACTAGAGTGGGTTTTCATTTCTTACGCCAAACAATTTGTTCATTAGTGCTTTATATTTCATTTCAGACTTGTTTTATACTTTCATTTGTTACCCATTAAGAAGCATTGTATGTAATTTGAAAGTTAATATGGAGAACTCTTAGCTATAGGTATATTCAATCCCTGGCATGTACAGATTTAGCTACCTATATTCATTTCTAGAGGAGAAGGCAATGGCACCCCACTCCAGTACTCTTGCCTGGAAAATCCCATGGGTGGAGGAGCCTGGTAGGCTGCAGTCCATGGGGTCGCGAAGAGTCAGACACGACTGAGCAACTTCACTTTCACTTTTCACTTTCATGCATTGGAGAAGGAAATGGCAACCCACTCCAGTGTTCTTGCCTGGAGAATCCCAGGGACGGGGGAGCCTGGTGGGCTGCTGTCTATGGGGTTGCACAGAATCAGACACGACTGAAGTGACTTAGCAGCAGCAGCAGCAGCATTCATTTCTAGAGTACATTTTTAATGATTTGAAATTATTCCAGCTTAATTCTGGTACAGTTTTTATCTCTAACTCCTGTAGTACAACAATTTGCTAAATTTAGCAATTTAAAAAAGTGGTAGCACAGTGATTTTCAAGACAAAGAAATCAAGCTTACTTCAATTCTATCACTTAGTACAATCACTCAAAGATTTTGTTTGTATTTTAAAATACAAAAGTACAGATTTAAAAGAGTACAAACTATAAGATGTACTATTTTTCTTTGATAGATACAAATTTTAGAATACATGGAAACTTTTACTGAATTAGAATATAATCTTCAAAAAAGAGAGGGAATTTAGGGACAATGTTATTATTGCCTATCATTCAGACATTCGGACTATTTGCTCACTGTATTCAATAAGCCAATACTTGTGTGCCATAGCAAGAATTCCATGGTATTAATGCATTGTTTTTGTTGTTCAGTCACTAAGTCATGTCTGACTCTTTGCCACCCCATGGATTGCAGCACACAAGCTTCCCTGTCCTTCACTATCTCCTGAAGTTTAATCAAATTCATTTCTAGTGAGTCAGTGATGTTATCTAACCATCTCATCCTCTCCTTCCCCCTTCTCCTTCTTTCTTCAGTCTTTCAAGCATCAGGGTCTTTTCCAATGAGTCGGCTCTTTGCATTACGTGGCCAAAGTATTGGAGCTTTATCTTCAGCATCAGTCCTTCTAATGAATAGTCTGGGTTGATTTCCTTTAGGATAGACTGGTTTGATCTTCTTGCTTTCCAAGGGACTCTCAAGACACTTCTCATCACCACAGTGCAAAAGCATCAATTCTTTGGTGCTCAGAACTCCTTTATGGTCCAACTCTCACATCCGTACATGACTACTGGAAAAACCATAATTTTGATTATATGGACCTTTGTCAGCAAAGTGATGTCTCTGCTTTTCAATAGGCTGTCTAAATTTTTCATAGCTTTTTTTTTTTTTTTTTTTGAATGAGCTGAAGTACTTGTCTATGATAGCACAGAATGATTAGTACCTAGGATGGCTGTTTGGTGGTGTTGCCAGTCCTACTGGTTACAATGTCAGTAGCAGGTAGGGTGCTATTATTAAGCTCTTTCAAGACCTTGGCACTGAATTCTTGTGCCGTTGTTCTGTATCTCTGATCCTGGGGATCAACCCCCTTAGCCCATATGTCCACAGCAGCTGTCTCACATAAGTAGTATTGCTTTAATAGTAACAGAGACCATAGATTTCATGTTAGTGAACAAGAGTGGGAAGAAAGAAAGTGAAATTCAGATACTATGGTGTGAACCAGTTCCCTGAACTCAGGAAAGATTCTTTTAGATTAATATTTAGAAATTAAGAAGGGATGAGAATACCTAGGTGAAGGTGAAGATAGAGAAGATTAAATATTTGAGTCCTTATTTTCTCTTTAGTGTATTTACAGTGATAGGAAATGTGTGCTCAGAAAGTTTTGTTTCTTTTGGCTATTTTAATCCTAGGCTAATTTCCCCTCCTATGTAATACTACTGTATTCTTTAAGGCAATTAAGAGATACAAATTAATGCCTTAGTACTATCTACTTTGTGAGATTCATTATTACAGAGTTTGATTTACCCATGCTACATTTTTTTCTACTGAAAAATTTTTTAATGAATAAATCTGGAGGAGAGTATTGAGTATAGCTTAAATATTATAGAACTATAATTTTCTAAGCTATTTTTAATGAAAGTGAGTTCATTAAGATTCCAGAATTCAACTCATTTTTTTCTTAAAAAAATTAATGAAAACTGACAAAATTAGTGTCCTACCCTAACAGTATCCTACAAATTAAAAAAAGCAAATAAAAATAGTGCTGAAATCCTGGTTTTCTAGGATAGTTGGAGGTGGAAGAATTACAGGTCTTTGTTCAACAAGAAGATAGTCATGAGTTGTTTAAAAGTTTAACTTAAGTGAGTTACAATAGAAAGAATATATATTCTTAACTTTCAAAAAGAGTAAGCACATTAAAGTTTCAGAAAAACAAATCCAGTTATTGTAAAATTCATCATAAAAATGAGTTTCCTTGCTTTTTAATCACACATTCTAAAAACATATGTTCTGATGATTAATATAGTATTATAGTTATTATAGGACAATATTCCTGACCAGATTTTACTGAGAACTCAGTTTGTATGTAGTGAGGGTAAGAATATTTTTATGAAAATTCTATTTTGATGAAATATAATATAATATTTTTATGAATATAATATTTTGATGAAAATACTATGAGTATAAACAAGAAAAATATGCAAAACTTGCATCTAGAATGTGAAAGTCACATCCAACTCTTTGTGATCCCATGGACTGTATGGTTCATGAAATTCTCCAGGCCACAGTACTGGAGTGGGTAGCCTTTTCCTTTTCCAGGGATCTTCCCAACCCAGGAATTGAACCAGAATCTCCTCATTTCAGGTGAATTCTTTACCAACTGAGCTACCAGGGAAGTCCTAGAATCCTAGGATAATACCGTATGTTCAATCTTGATCTTATACATATGTTTTGTTAGCTTTATCTTTTTTTTTCCTAAAGTGTAGTTCTTGCTAGGTATCTGTGCTGTACCCTCTGACTCTCTAGGTTTGAGGCCTGTATTAGTCAGTATAGCCTAATTTATCCTGTGAAAACAAACAAATTCAAAATATCAGTGGTCAACAGTATGAAAGCTTGTTCAGCTACACACTGTGAATTCCACATGGGTTAGGTGCTGCTTAAGTCCACAGAGCACTCAGGGAATTAGAACCACCACCTTTAGGTGGGTGATTATGGAATAAGTAGCTTTCTCCATCACATAGTTGTGGAAAATTAAACCTATGAAATCACAGGCACATTTTTCAGTGCCCTATCCAGAAAGTGTCAAACCACTTCTGTTACGTATTAATGTGTCATTGGCCAGAACCAGCCACATGACCTAAATCAAATTGCTGAGGAGAATGGCCTTAAACTGAGTGCAGAAGAATTGATGCTTTTGAACTGTGGTCTTGGAGAAGACTCTTGAGAGTCCTTTGGACTGCAAGGACATCCAACAAGTCAATCCTAAAGGAAATCAGTCCTGAATATTCATTGGAAGGACTGCTGGGGAAGCTGAAACTCCAATACTTTGGTCACCTGATGCGAAGAACTGACTCATTTGAAAAGACCCTGAGGCTGGGAAAGATTGAAGGTGGGAGTAGAAGGGGACAGGAGGAGAGGATGAGATGGTTGGATGGCATCACTGACTCAATGGACATGAGTTTGAGCAAGCTTCAGTAGTTGGTGATGGACAGGGAAGCCTGGCGTGCTACTGTCCATGGTGTTGCAAAGAGTTGGACAGAACTGAACAACTGAACTGAACTGAAATGAAGAGTATGGGGAAGAAAAGGGAGGAAATGGGAGATTTGGTGAATAACCCTGTCAGGGGGCCCTTCTTTACTCTTGCCAGCAGTTAAGTTTTTATCTCTTAATATGAGCATAGTGTCTTGGAAACTACTCTTTTATCACTGTCCATCCCTGTTTGGATTTCCAAGCATTGTCTGCATCTGTACTCTTTATCTCAGATTTTGGGGTGCTATTTTTGTTAACCATGAATGGTTGGAAGAATTCCTTAATGCCTACTATAAAAAAATGACTGTACTCATTGTGTCTCCCAGGCCCTCTGAATTAAGAAAAAAAAATCTCAGAATAGGCATTAAAATTAACTTTATAAATGTGACTAAAATTTGGTTAACTCTCTGTTTGGACTACTTCCAATCTCTATGCCCTAGAGGCTCAGAAGATTTTGAAATACCCTAGAAATAGAAACCATGGAAGACAGATCAGATCAGATCAGATCAGTCACTCAGTCGTGTCCAACTCTTTGTGACCCCATGAATCGCAGCACGCCAGGCCACAAGGGGTAGCAAAAGACAGAGTTAAGTTCTCCTTCCACTTCTCTTTCACCCAGTTATCTTGTTCACACACTTTTCTGCCCAGAGTATTTTTTCTGTATTTACATGAATTTTTAAAATGCATTGAGGGGAAAAAAATCAATGGAACAAGGCAATATACAGGTAGAGAGTTTGTTTCTTTGATTGGTTGGTTTTCCTTTAAGAAGATTTGCTCCTGGGATTTGCATAATACATCATGTAGTGAAAACTCAGGAAAATATAAGAGCAGAGAGACTGTCCTTATGAAGCTGACATCATAGAGGATTCAAATATATGATCATGTTCCAAAAATAAGCTAAAAGGAAAAGAACAGGAGAGAACAGATTTGAGTTCTGGTACCCAAATTCATCGATCAAATAATGACCTCTTGTGTCTTCAGGAGGAGACAGAGCTGCAGAGATTAACAAGGAGTCCATCCTGATGAAAGGCTCACCACATAAAAGAGACAATAAAAGTAGAAATAACAGTCCCCAGTTTTCCCATTCTTAATCCTTATGGGCTTAGCCATTAAGCCTGTGATGAACTGGGAATATAGTTAATGCCTCATAAGTACTCCTTCCTTCAAAAACCCAATCTCTGGAAATAGCCACAGCCTCTTGTATGTATTATGCAAGAAAAAAAATAAGAAGGTTTACAATTTTACCTCAGGAGATGTTTAATGACCCAAATATTAAGATATTAAATCTGTGGATCCTCTGCTCATGGCCTCAAATAGATTATTTCTTTTGTTTTCTCTCTCTAATCATGGCTATAAAATTCCTCTTTGGATCAAAATGGAGTAACAGGGACTAGATTTACTTTGCCTGAAACAGCCAAAATAATACAGAAAAACAATACAGGAAAAAAAAAATGAGATTGGTTTTCAAAACACTGGACACCAAGCAATGAAGGAAAGGGAGATAGGAAACAAAAAAGGTGTACTCTACTACTGCCCAGCTTACTACTTTGAAAGACTTTTCAAGCCACGGTTCAAGGAGTGGAAACTGAAGTAGAGCCCTCGTATATTCCCTAAGTGGAGGGGACAGATTTGAGGGTCTGGAGAGATCTAGAAAGCTAGTGTTCACAGGACACAGTAATAGAGAGGCCATCAAAGAGAGAGAATCCAGGAGACTCAGAGAGGGTCAATCTAAAGTGTCGAGCAAATTACTGGTGAGCATACGTCTGTGAGGAAAGTATCTGAGGTTAAGGAAATAATGATGTAATAAAAATAGAAGAATAGTTCCTGATGTTCAGGCAAGGCTATGAAGGTGTCTTTTCCTACCAGATAAACAAGAAAAATCAATAAATTCATGGAACTTTGAACAGAGTATCCAGGAAGGTCTTGATTCAGAAGTAACAAATAATAAATCCTAGACTGAGCACTGCTCTAGATCCATACAACAAATCATAAAAACAAGGTTCAAAAGAACAAACCATTTCCCAGTAACTTAGAACAAAGTTCAAGAATGAAATTTTCAGTCAGTATCAGTCCAGTTCAATCACTCAGTCATGTCTGAATTTTTGTGACCCCATGGACTACAGCATACCAGGCTTCCCTGTACATCACCAACTCCTGAAGCTTGCTCAAACTCATGTCCATTGAGTCAGTAATGCCATCCAACCATCTCATCCTCTGTTGTCCCCTTCTCCTCCTGCCTTCAATCTTTCCCAGCATCAGGATCTTTTCCAATGAGTCAGTTCTTCACATCAGGTGGCCAAAGTATTGGAGTTTCAGCTTCAGCATCAGTCTTTCCAATGAATATTCAGGACTGATTTCCTTTAGGATGGACTGGTTGGATCTCCTTGCCGTCCAAGGGACTCTCAAGAGTCTTCTCCAACACCACAGTTCAAAAGCATCAATTCTTTGGTGCTCAGCTTTCTTTATAGTCCAACTCTCACATCCATACATGACTACTGGAAAAACCGTAACTTTGACTAGACAGACCTGTGTTGGCAAAGTAATATCTCTGTTTTTTAATAAGCTGTGTAGGTTGGTCATAGCTTTTCTTCCAAGGAGCAAGCATTTTTTAATTTCATGGCTGCAGTCATTATCCACAGTGATTTTGGAGCCCAAGAAAATAAAATCTGTCACTTTTTTCATTGTTTCCCCATATATTTGCCATGAAGTAAATGGGACCGAATGCCATGATCTTAGTTTTTTGAATGTTGAGTTTTAAGCCAACTTTTTCACTCTCCTCTTTCACTTTCATCAAGGGGCTCTTTACTAATGCCTAAGGAAGAACAATTAGGAAATATGAAGTTACCCATATTGTCTTCATTCACATGGAAAAATGTTATAAAGGTACACTTACTTATGTATAGATAATCAGACTATCTCTGTGAATAGCCCTTCCTTATGTTGTTAGCATTGAATGATTCAGAGGACATAATCCTTATGAATTATCTCTTAGCAAAGCCAAATTTTCAAAGCCTCTTGATAAAACACTCTCTAAAGCAGAAATCATACGTATTTAAAGTACATGAAATCTGGCTCCAAGGAGCACAGTTAACTTCCCTGAATATGGGATTTACCTGAACAGATGCTCTAGTACTTTTAGTTGCAGTAGCAAATGAGGCCACATGTATTTTCAGAATTAGCACATGTAACAGATGAAAATTGGACGTTGTACCCATTTTCACTGTTATGGGGATTGTGCTATGAAACACCCCAGATGTTACTCTTTGGCAAACAGTTGCTATTTTTTGTTTGGGGCTCAGAAGATTATTTTATGATTCTGGATATGTACCAAACTTATTCTCCAATCGTCTGGTCTAATTTAGTCAAGCAGATAATACAAATGGACTTCCTTTCTAAAAAGGTTATATGTGAAATGACAGTTCACATGGTTTGGGAATCCTTCATGAATAACACCACCTTTCCCATGCAGTGTGATGTACTTTGTTGTTTAATGAATGATGGTTGTTGGTTGAACAGAAGGCTCCTTGTTCAACATGGGGACAAATGTCTTAATTTATACTGTGTGTTACAACTTCCTTTGGGCTCTACTAGCTTTCATTATAGTATGAGATTTTAATAGATGCTGCAAAGCAGATTGCTTCTGTCAACAGTGGTAATTTGTTAGTTTTATTTCTCTTCAGTCTCTCCCATCAGGAAGCTTCCATAAGCCTCTTATACTTATCCATCAGAGGGCAGACAGACTGAAAATCATAATCACAGAAAATTAACCAAACTGATCACATGGACCACAGCCTTGTCTAACTCAAGGAAACTATGAGCCATGCCATGTAGGGCCACCCAAGATGGACGGGTTATGGTGGAGAGTTCTGACAAAATAGGGTCCACTGGAGAAGGGAATGGCACACTACTTCAGTATCCTTGCCTTCAGAACCCCATGAACAGTATGAAAAGGCAGTGATAGGACACTGAAAGATGAACTCCCCAATTCAGTATGTGCCCAATGCAAGAGTACTGGAGTGGGGTGCCATTGCCTTCTCCGAACATGCTAATGGAGAACAGTGGAAAAATAACTCCAGAAAGAATGAAGAGATGGAGCCAAAGCAAAAACAACACCCAGTTGTGAATGTGACTGGTGATGGAAGTAAGTCCAATGCTGTAAAGAACAATATTGCATAGGAACCTGGAATATTAGGTCCAAGAAGTAAGGCAAATTGGAAGTGGTCAAACAGAAGATGGCATGAGTGAACATCAACATTTTAGGAATCAGTGAACTAAAATGGACTGGAATGGATGAATTTAATTCAAATGACCATAATATCTACTACTGTGGGAAAGAATACCTTAGAAGAAATGGAGTAGCCATCATAGTCAACAAAAGAGTCTGAAATGCAGTACTTGGATGAAGTCTCAAAAATTACAGAACAATCTCTGTTTGTTTCCAAGGCAAACCATTCAATATCACAGTAATCCAAATCTATGCCCCAACCAGTAATGCTAAAGAAACTGAAGTTGAACAGTTCTATGAAGACCTACAAGACCTTCTAGAACTAACACCTCAAAAGATGACATTTTCATTATAGGAGACTGGAATGCAAAGTAGGAAGTCAAGAAAACCCTGGAGTAACAGGCAAATTTCACCTTGGAGTACAAAATGAAGCAGAGCAAAGGCTAACAGAGTTTTGCCAAGAGAACGCACTGTTCATAGCAAACACCCTCTTCAACAACACAAGAGAAGACTGTACACGTGGACATCACCAGATTATCAATATTGAAATCAGATCGATTATATACTTTGCATCCAAAGATGAAGATCCATAGAGTCAGCAAAAACAAGACTGGGAGTTAACTGTGGCTCAGATCATGAACTCCTTATTGACAAATTCAGACTTATATTGAAGAAAGTAAGGAAAACCACCAGGCCGCTCAGGTATGGCCTAAATCAAATCCCTTACAATTATACAGTAGAAGTGACAGATAGATTCAAGGGATTAGATCTGATAGACAAAGTACCTGAAGAACTATGGATGGAGGTTTGTGACATTATACAAGAGGCAGTGATCAAGACCATCCCCAAGAAAAAGAAATGCAAAAAGGCAAAATGGTTGTCTGAGGAGGCCTTACAAATAGTTGTGAAAAGATGAGAAGCTAAAGGAAAGGAGAAAAGGAAAGATATACCCATTTGAAGGCAGAGTTCCAAAGATTAGCAAGGAGAGATCAGTAATCAATGAAATGAAATAGAGGAAAAAGATAGAATGGGAAAGACCAGAGATCTCTTCAAGAAAATTAGAGATACCAAGAGACATTTCGTGCAAATATGGGCTCAATAAAGCACAGAAATGGTTTGGACCTAACAAAAGCAGCAGATATTAAAAAGAGGTGATAAGAATACACAGAAGAACTATACAAAAAACACCTTCATGAACCAGGTAACCACGTTGCTGTGATCACTGACCTAGAGCCAGCCATCCTGTGATGTGAAATTTAGTGGGCCTTAGGAAGCATTACTATGAACAAAGCTAGTGGAGGTGATGGAATTCCAGCTGAGCTATTTCAAATCCTAAAAGATGATGCTTTGAAAGTGCTGCACTCAATATGCCAGCAAATTTGGAAAACTCAGCAGTGGCCACAGGACTGGAAAAAGTGTTTTCATTCCAATCCCAAAGAATGGCAATGCCAAAGAATGTTCAAATTACTGCACGATTGCTCTCATCTCACATGCGAGTAAAGTAATGCTCAAAATTCTCCAAGCCAGGCTTCAGCAATACACGAACTGTGATATTCCTGATGTTCAAGCTAGGTTTAGAAAAGGCAGAGGAACTAGAGATCAAATTGCCAACATCCACTGGATCATTGAAAAATCAAGAGTTCCATAAAAACATCTACTTCTTTTTTATTGACTATGCCAAAGCTTTTGACTGTGTGGATCACAAGAAATTGTGAAAAATTCTGAAAGAGATGGGAATACCAGAGCACCTTACTTGCCCCCTGAGAATTCTGTATGCAGGTCAAGAATCAACAGTTAAAACTGGACATGAAACAACAGACTGGTTCCAAATAGGAAAAGAAGTACGTCAAGGCTGTATATTGTCACCCTGCTTATTTAACATATATAAAGTACATCATGTGAAATTCTGGGCTGGATGAAACACAAGCTGGAATCAAGATTGCTGGAAGTAATATCAATGACCTCAGATATGCAGATGACATCACCCTTATGGCCGAAGGAGAAGAGGAACTAAAGAGCCTCTTGATGAAAGGGAAAGAAAAGAGTGAAAAAGTTGGCTTAAAACTCAACATTCAGAAAATGAAGATCATGACATCTGGTCCCATCACTTCATGGCAAATAGATGGGGAAAGAATGGAAACAATGAGAGACTTTATTCTCTTGGGCTCCAAAATCACTGCAGATAATGACTCGAGCCATGAAATTAAAAGACGATTGCTCCATGGAAGAAAAGTTATGACCAACCTAGACAGCATACTAAAAACAGAGACATTACTTTGCCAACAAAGGTCCATCTAGTCAAAACTATGGTTTTTCCAGTAGTTATGTATGGATGTGAGAGTTGGACTACAAAGAGCGCTAAGTGCCGAGGAATTGATGCTTTTCAACTGTGGTGTTGGAGAAGACTCTTGAGAGTCCCTTGGACTGCAAAGGGATCCAACCAGTCCATCCTAAAGGAAACCAGTCTTGAATATTCTTTGGAAGGGCTGATGCTGAAACTCCAATATTTGACCACCTGATTTGAAGAACTGGCTCACTGGAAAAGACTTTGATTTTGGGAAAGATTGAAGGCAGGAGGAGAAGGGGACAACAGAGGATGAGATGGTTGGATGGCATCACTGACTTGATAGACATGAGTTTTGAGTATACTCCAGGAGTTGGTGATGTACAAGGAAGCCTGATGTGCTACAGTCCATGGGTTTGCAAAGAGTCAGAAATGACTGAGTGATTGAGCTGAACTGAACTTTCTCTTCAAGTATTTATGAGGTTGCATCCCTTTTCATAACTTTAATTATTTAATTTGTATTTTTGGTGTTATTTTTTAATTTACTCATTTAGAATTCACACTATTTATTAAAGTGTCACAGTGAAACAGGTGCTGTGAAAATATATGTGTTCTAAATTCTTTCATCTTGGTGAGATATCCAAAATTGTTTCATCTAGCCAAAATACATCAGTTGTAGAAACTTTCCTTTTTGCTTCCACTAATGTCATAAGTGGATAAAGTCCCGTTCTTCAAACTACTTAAAAACTTCTCTGGGGTATTGAATGTATGTTTCTCACTTTAGTCAGATAGGAGTAATTTTTCCAATCAATAGTCACAATAAAAGTGCCAGAAGTTGCATTTATCTGTTTCAGTAAAGAAACTACAATCAGTGCAGTAATCTATATCCAAGCTATTGAATGCAGTTCTACTCTCTGCAACATCACCCTGATTGAATACAGTTTCTTTTCCTTGAAAAAGTTTAAGTTTAAGGCATTCCCATTTAATTGTTCAGTTCAGTTGAGTTGCTCAGTCATATCCATCTCTTTGCGACCCCATGGATTATAGTGTGCCAGGCTTCCCTGTCCATTACCAGCTCCTGGAGCTTGCTCAAACTCATGTCCAGTGAGTTGGTGATGCCATTTGATTATTACTAATGCTTTTCCTGTAAGTCAGGAAACCAAACTGAGGGTTCTAGTTGAAATATGTATCTATACTAATTCTTTATTCAGAACTTAGGAAAATAACCAAAAATTGAAGCTTCAGATTCACTGGACTCTCTATCAGACAAATTTTGACAATGGTATATTTATCAACTGTATTTCATACTTTGTCAGTCTAACTTGGTGGTCACTATAGTGTTTTATATAATCTAGCACAGAAGTCAGTTTGCACATTGTATGTAATGACCTTCAAAAGATCTGGGTTTTCTCCCTTCCCCAGTATATACAGTTAGTTTGAAAAATTGCAGCAAGGACATTTGGATAAGGATTGAGAATACTTACTTGCAGAGATGTTACAGGGTTCTTTTTCAAGAGAAATCAACTTATTTTTCAATTTATACCCTCTGACTCAGAACTAACCAAGAGTTATAAAGTAGATGGAGCTTCTATTCACTAGCTTTTGTTTTTCCAGGAAAAACAAAGTTACCCTTGTTGACAATAAAACAAAAAGGTAACAACCGGGGTAAAACTAGAAACATTTTCAAAATAAAACAAAAGAAAAAGAGAGAAACACACAGGGACAGAGTCAGAGTGATATATAATTATATGGTAGAGTTTCAAGCAAACATTTGGAGAAGGCAATGGCAACCTACTCCAGTACTCTTGCCTGGAAAATCCCATGGATGAAGGAGCCTGGTGGGCTGCAGTCCATGGGGTCGCGAAGAGTCGGACATGACTGAGTGACTTCACTTTCACTTTTCACTTTCATGCTTTGGAGAAGGAAATGGCAACCCACTCCATTATTCTTGCCTGGAGGATCTCAGGGATGGGGAGCCTGGTGGGCTGCCATCTATGGGGTTGCACAGAAGTTGGACATGACTGAAGTGACGTAGCAGCAGCAGCAGCAGCAAGCAAACATTTCAGTCCTATCCATTAATGTAATGGGGTTTTGTTCACATATTGAAGAAACAGATTTTCAGATTGGCTCAAAAAAGCAAAGATCATCTCTTTCTCTATCTATAGTTAGTCTTTCTGAAATATCTTATTAGATATCTGTATATTCATATGATCTTCATGACCCAGATAATCATGACAGTGTGATCACTGACCTAGAGCCAGACATCCTGGAATGTGAAGTCAAGTGGGCCTTAGAAAGCATCACTATGAAAAAAGCTAGTGGAGGTGATAGAATTCCAGTTGAGCTATTCCAAATCCTGAAAGATGATGCGGTGAAAGTGCTGCACTCAATATGCCAGCAAATTTGGAAAACTCAGCAGTGGCCACAGGACTGGAAAATGTCAGTTTTCATTCCAATCCCAAAGAAAGGTAATGCCAAAGAATGCTCAAACTACCGCACAATTGCACTCATTTCACACGCTAGTAAAGTAATGCTCAAAATTCTCCAAGCCAGGCTTCAGCAATATGTGAACTGTGAACTTCCTGATGTTCAAGCTGGTTTTAGAAAAGGCAGAGGAACCTGAGATCAAATTGCCAACATCCGCTGGATCATGGAAAAAGCAAGAGAGTTCCAGAAAAACATCTATTTCTGCTTTATTGACTATGCCAAAGCCTTTGACTGTGTGGATCACGATAAACTGTGGAAAATTCTGAAAGAGATGGGAATACCAGACCACCTGATCTGCCTCTTGAGAAATTTGTGTGCAGGTCAGGAAGCAACAGTTAGAACTGGACATGGAACAACAGACTGGTTCCAAATAGGAAAAGGAGTACGTCAAGGCTGTATATTGTCACCCTGTTTATTTAACTTATATGCAGAGTACATCATGAGAAATGCTGGGCTGGAAGAAGCACAAGCTGGAATCAAGATTGCCGGGAGAAATATCAATAACCTCAGATATGCAGATGACACCACCCTTATGGCAGAAAGTGAAGAGGAACTCAAAAGCCTCTTGATGAAGGTGAAAGTGGAGAGTGAAAAAGTTGGCTTAAAGCTCAATATTCAGAAAACGAAGATCATGGCATCCGGTCCCATCACTTCATGGGAAATAGATGGGGAAACAGTGGAAACAGTGTCAGACTTTATTGTTCTGGGCTCCAAAATCACTGTAGATGGTGACTGCAACCATGAAATTAAAAGATGCTTACTCCTTGGAAGGAAAGTTATGACCAACCTAGACAGCATATTCAAAAGCAGAGACATTACTTTGCCAACAAAGGTTCATCTAGTCAAGGCTATGGTTTTTCCAGTAGTCATGTATGGATGTGAGATTTGGACTGTGAAGAAGGCTGAGTGCCAAAGAATTGAGCTTTTGAACTGTGGTGTTGGAGAAGACTCTTGAGAGTCCCTCGGACTGCAAGGAGATCCAACCGGTCCATTCTAAAGGAGATCAGCCCTGGGATTTCTTTGGAAGGAATGATGCTAAAGCTGAAACTCCAGTACTTTGGCCACCTCATTAGAAGAGTTGACTCATTGGAAAAGACTCTGATGCTGGGAAGGACTGGGGGCAAGAGGAGAAGGGGACGACAGAGGATGAGATGGCTGGATGGCATCACTGACTCAATAAGCATGAGTCTGAGTGAACTCTGGGAGTTGGTGATGGACAGGGAGGCCTGGTGTGCTGCAATTCATGGGGTCGCAAAGAGTCGGACACGACTGATCTGATCTGATATACATATGATACTATAGCAATATGATTATATCAATATATATATAAATCCTAGCTTACTTCACCAAAGGTACTTCAAAATTTAAATGCAGTCACCACTATAGCAATAGCCATAACTAGCTCTTAGCTCTTCCTAAATAAAATTTCCTACTAATAAGAAACCAGATCTTCTTGGAGAAATGACTGCTATCAGGTCTGAGTTAGGGAAAGAACAAGGCGAGTCCATGGTGGATGTATCTTGTGAGAGAAAGCAAGAGAGTGCTTAAAAATTGGCAGAGGTATATCCAAAAGTTCAGACGAACTGGCTTGAAGGGTTCCCGCTGGTCAAATCTGTACAAGTAGAGTATCCAAAGGAATAAATGATGGTAATGGATGCTTAACACTTAAGAAAATAATTCATGAATTCATTATAATTCTCAAAGTTTGGATATCCTTTTTTTCAGAAGAAAACCAACAAAAACACAGGGAATATGGAATTCCAAAAATCACTATTTTACATTCACCAGTGTAATAACTGATACTCTTAAGGATATAGGTAATTATAGTCAATAAATTTTAAGCCATTCAATAAAAGCTATTAAGGCCAAGTACATTTACATGATCTCATGTAAATGTATCACTATGTAAATGCAGTCACTATGCATTTACTATCACTATGGATCACTAATTAATTGTAGAACCAAAAATGAACCTTACTTTTGGTGGAACACCACCAATTTAGCAAGTAGACCAATTTAGCATCATCAGATGAGTCAGACTAATACTGTGTGTCTCCTGGTAGAATGTAATATGAAGTATAAGGTATCACCTCTATGGCATTCTTGCCAAAATATTTAATCTGAATCAAATTATTAGGAATCCATCAAATTCAGACTGCAGAATATTCTACAAAATACCTGAACTAGACTCTTTAAAAATGTCTATGTCATCATAGTTTTAGATGTAGAAAAAGTGCTTTGACTCTTTTAAGTCAAAATGTACTAACAAGAATTAAAACCAAATGTCATGCACGGATTTTGATTGAAACCTGGAGGTTAAAAAAATAGATATAAAGAATATGTTTGGGAGAATCTGAGAAATTTGATATGGTTTCCCGTTAAGATAATGTTAAATCAATGCTGAATTTCTTATTTGTGATTTGATTGTATGGAATATGTAATGTAACCAAGTAGGGATGATGCCCTTCTCTTCAGGAAATACACATTTAAGTATGAAATGATGAAGTGCCGTGATATTTGAGATATACTTTTAAATGATTCAGCAAAAAAGTGCATATGATGTGTGTGTGTGTGCAAAGATTGGAAAAGGGAAGAGAGAACAAAAAATGTTAATAATACTGAGCCTTGGTAAAGGTTATACAATTGTTAATTATATTATTCTACACATTTTCTAATATTAGATATATAAACATAGTATATATATTATATATTTCTGTATTTTAAAAATTGGACAATTTTAATGTTAAGAAATATATCCAAAGGTAATATGCTTACTTATCTCACCATAAAAAGACCATAAATATAACAATATCACTGTCCTTAAGAGCTCTTAGTCTAATCATCTTATGTTCTGGAAAATACTCTTTTTGAAAGAGTTGTAGACACAAAAGGAATTGTGAACTATCAATTGTAAGGCTAAACTTTTGTCCAACACATTTATCAAACATTTTTTGTGTGTGTGCAGGACTATAGACTATATAAATATCAGTATCATGGGCAATATTAAAATTAAAACAAAATAAGTATTATCCCTTAAAAACTTTTAAAATTATCCCCACATCAAATAATTGATGTCCCTCCTACTTTCAGTGATTAAAACATGATTTTCCTGTATGTCTTGTATAATATTAGGTTTTGTTTTTTCTGGTTTATTTTTAGGAATTTGCTAATTACATTTTTATGACTCTATTAACTCATAAAACCATTCAAAATATGAACTTAATATTTGATATAAATGAAAAAAAAAACTGGTTTCTGCAATTTATAAGCTCTCAAAGCCTCATTTCTTTCATCTGTAGAATAAAGAAAATAATATTACGTTTTTCATATGTGGATATTATAAATGGAACATTTCATGTAAAATACATAATATAGTACTTAGCACATTGTCCAGACTCAGTAGTCATTTATATGACTACTGAGTAGTCAGCAGTTATATAGACATTATTGATTATGCTTGCAGTTATAATATAATCAGTTTAAATATGTTTCCATTCCTTATTCCTGCAAGATACCAAGATATTTTATTCCTCTTTCCTGTTACCTGTAAGCAAATATCTGACAATCTGATTAGAAAATTAATTATAAGTCATTCAGTTTTTCCCTTGATGGCTTTTCTAGTTATTGACCACTGGACTCTCAGATTGCATCCAAATTTCTGATCAAATATGGGGCACTAGAGAGAAAGTTATAGTAATTGTAGGAATGTAGTTAATTAAGGCAAGATATAGAGTTTGAAGTGCTTTACCTAGGAAGAGATGGAGCAGTTTACTCCTCTTATGAACTTCCACATCCTTATGAACTCCCCTTGTGAACTTCCACATCCTTCCTTGTCTTCACCTGCCGGCTGTCCACCTGCCTGCTGAGAACAGTGACAGTCTTGTGTAGGTAATAGGTGCTACCTCACTTCAGCTAAAGGGTTGTTCAGTATCAGCTTACTCTCTTCTGCTGCTGTCCTGGACCTATTGCTTGGATCCACATCTCTTATTTTTCCACATACATTTTTTAAATCACTTCAGCCATTTATCCTTGCTAATGTATTAATTCCTCCGACTCACTCTGGAGTTTTCTTATCTGTCCTCCAAGCAATGAACCTCAACTCTGTCTAGGCTAATCTAAAATTTATCTGTATGTATATGTATGTATATATATATATATATATATATATACACACACACACACATACACACACACTTTATATGTTGTGTGTGTGTGCATTTTAAAATAAGTATCAGAATACTTCAGAAGCTTCCCTACACTCATAGAATTTTGGTGAAGGAAAAAACTAAGGATCTAAGGGAAGGACTGAGGTCTATTTCTTGGTGGTCTAACACTCTATTTCTCTGTGCAGTGCACCAGGATGCATTCATTTCCCATGTAGGTTTTAGCCCATTGGGCTTATAAGAAATTTTGAATTATGATAACTTAATATGAATAGAAATTATAATCATAGACTTTAATGCAGGGGTTGTGTTTAGAGGTTATACAGTTCATATTTTCTGTCAAGGAAGGAACTGCATCTGATAGAAGACAGTTCCAACTTTTATTTACAGCATACAAAAAGAGCTCCCCCCCCCTCACCGCAAACCACACATATCAGCACATACCTTGGGGACAATTTCTATTTTTAGACAAAAGTATTTCCTTACTTTAAATTGCTCTCATTTTTCTCCATATATCTGTTATGAGCTTAATTTACTTACATATGGCTAATTTGCTAATACACATGAAATAGTTTCAAATTGTCTTTCTAGCTCTCTCTTTCTACCTGTATATTCAAATTAGGTAAGAGACACAGAAAAGATTCCAAATCTATGTAGACAGGTGATGATAGATAGATAGATTAAAAATGTACACTAAGAAAATAAGACTCCAAAACACTAGAAGAGGATGAAGGAATTCAAATTTTAACCACATTTGAATCAAAAATCTCATAATCTACTTTTGCCTCAAAAAGTATTGCTTCTTTGCAATACCTAAGCAGCTATTTCCCACCTTAAAAATACTTCAGGATACTTATCCTGAGCTGGAACAAATTACAGTTTAGTTTCTGCCTTGAAATATTTGCAGAAATTTTTCTATAGGATTGTACTATTTACTTTATTTGCTGAAAAGCAATATTCTATGGTGTGTTTATGTAGTGAAAGTGAAAGTCACTAAGTCATGTCCAACTCTTTGTGACCCCACGGACTAGTCTATGGAATTCTCCAGGCCACAATACTGGAGTGGGTAGCCTTTCCTTTCTCCAGGGAATCTTCCCAACCCAGGGATTGAACCTAGGTCTCCCACATTGCAGGCGGATTCTTTACCAGCTGAGCCATCAGGGTAGCCCAAGAATACTGGAGTGTGTACCCTATTCCTTCTCTAGTGGATCTTCCCGACCCAGGAACTGAACTGGAGTCTCCTGCATGGCATGTGGATTCTTTTCCAGCTGAGCTACCAGGGAACCTTAGTGTTTATGTATTTTCCCACAATTTGTAAGACATATGCCTGTCTTTATTATTCCCAAACACAATGTTTTATAGTATTTCTATTTATCATTATTATGACTGTAAATATGTTTTGGTTATTATATAGTTACCTCAGAAATGTTGAGGCATCTCAGACATTCCTAACAGGCCAGCATCAAATTAAAAGTATAAAAAAGAATAATAAAGTGAAATAAAACATATGTTTTCTCATTTTAAATCAAACCAGAGAATACCATATGGCCTGCTATTCTAAAACTTAAAGAATCCCAAGTATATCTTATAAAATGGGCTTAACTTTTACTTTCTGATTCTGATATTGCATAAATTATTAAGGGAATGCCATAGAAGTGAAGACAGCTCCTATCTCCAAAGAACATACTAGTTTTACTGTTGAGATATTATTCACTATGCTATATTATTTCCATAGCATATCTAAAGTTTTAAGCTTCACACAGCTGCAGCAAAGAGGTGAGGTGAGAAGAAGGATACTGGTGAATAAGTTGACATCTTGTCCATACTATGCCAGGAAAAGCATTTAAAATACAATGGGCTTCCTTGTTATAATGGTATCTTCTCTAAATAATGGAAGAGAGGATTTGATGTATTTCAGTTATAAACATTTTACTTATTTCTTTATTCAGAAATCTCAGCAGGATCATATTAGTTCAGAATGAAACATTTTCATCAATACTTGTAACACTGAATAGAGTGAAGATGTGATACAATACACAGTTAAAGAAAAGATTTTCCGTGCCACCATTGCTTCCTACAAAATAATTTTGGTTCTTTTCCAATTGTGTCATTTGCTGAACATATTTCATATGCATAAATAGAAACTGTTGGCCTCTCTTACCCTGAGAATGTTCATTCATTACCTAATCAAAACTCTCTGTCCTTTATTCTATTTGCTTCTTTCTATTTATCAATACAGTCTGTTCTTACTCTCTGGTGGATCAAATAAGACTCATTCTTGTGAAAATATGCACACTATTGAAACTTCATTTGCAAAATAGTCAAGCAATATTAATTTTCATTTCATCTCATTTACATGATTCAATCAATTGCAGAGACACAATTTCATAAAATTTTGAATTTCAAATTATATATATTTTAATTTTTAATGATAAAATTAGTATATTATTACACTAAAAATAAAACACACAATTCACCTAACAATAAAAGCTTAGTTTATGTCCTTCCATGTCTTTCTTTTAATCACACAAACATATTCACACCATATATACTTATGTGGGAGAAGACAATGGCACCCCACTCCAGTTCTCTTGCCTGGAAAATCCCATGGGCGGAGCAGCCTGGTAGGCTGCAGTCCATGGGGTCGCGAAGAGTCGGACACAACTGAGCGACTTCACTTTCACTCTTCACTTCCATGCATTGGAGAAGGAAATTGAAACCCACTCCAGTGTTCTTAACTGGAGAATCCCAGGGATGGGGGAGCCTGGTGGGCTGCCATCTATGGGGTTGCACAGAGTCAGACACGACTGAAGCAACTTAGCAGAAGTAGCAGCAGCATACTTATGTGGGAAGCTTGTTTATGGATTTTTTCCAAAATCAAATTATACTACAAATATTCCTGAATACTCCTTTTTAGTGTATCATGTTTTTAATGAATATCCTTACAAATTAGTAGATAAAGATATAATGCAATAGTTTCTATTTCCTTTTGCAAATAAACAGGTATGGTGGTAGTTTAGTTGCTAAGCAATATCTGACTCTTGCTACTCCATGGACTGTAGCCCACCAGGCTCCTCTGTCCATGGGATTTCCTGGGCAAGAATACTAGAGTGAGTTGCCATTTCCTTCTCCAATAAATAGGCATATATAGGATTTATTTGCATAAATAAATAATCAATATGGTTGATTGATTAGTTTTTTGTTGTTGCTGTTTTTTTGTTTTACTTCTTAAAACGGCTTCCCTGCTTCTCTCCTTCTTGGTCTTCATTCTTCTTGTTAATTACCTGAATTAACAAAGAGCTATATTCTTTAGTACTTTTAAACACACATGTATCTATGTGTGCATATGTGCTCATTCACCCAGTCATGTTTGACTCTTTAGGACCACATGGACTGCAGCCCGCCAGTCTCCTCTGTTCATGGGATTCTCCAGGAAAGAATATAGAGATGGTTGCCATTTCCTACTCCAGATATATCTATGCACATAGATACAAATACATAATTATTTTCTTCACTGTACAATAGCTATGTAAAACAATCTAAGCCATATTAATGGATGTGATCTATATTTTACATTGATTAGCTTCAAAATAATTCTAACACAGTTCAAGCATAACTTCTTAAAATGAAGAGGCTAAAAAGCCAACACTACATTTTCCTAACTCATCTGTAGGTAGTACTGTGATTTGGGTGATGGATTATATGCAAAGTGTCCATTTTTCTGATATGTTTCAGGGTAACTGCAGTAAGTTTTGGGAGTTTGCAGCTTTGGCAGCACCTTCCTGCTTCCTCAAGATCTTAATCATGGCTCTCTTGTCTTGTCAGTTGAATAGCATGGTTTTGGGAAACAGTAATATGCTGAAGCCACCTCACATCAGTTGGTCAGCACTGGAGAAGTGGCTGCGTGGTGCTGGAGCGACACTGAGGAGATACCCCACGTCCAAGGGCAAAGGAGAAGCCCCAGAAAGATGGTAGGAGGGGTGAAATCCTGTTTAGAATAAAACCCCATACCTGCCAGAGATGCTTAGAGGGTTCAAACATACCTTGTGTGCACTAGGACCCAGAGACTCAGGCAGAACTGTGTTTGAGTGTCTCCTGAAGAGGTACGGATCAGCAGTGGACTGCTGCAGAGGCAGGGGCTCTGGGTGCAGTAGACCGGGGTATGGTATAATGCTCTTGGAGGAAGTCACCATTAACCCCACCATAGAGCCACCAAAACTTACATAGGACTGGGGAAACAGACTCTTGGAGGGCATAAACAAAACCTTGTGTGCACCAGGACCCAGGAGAAAGGAGCAATGACCCCACAAGAGACTGACCCAGACTTGCCTGTGAGGGTCCAGGAGTCTCTGGTGGAGGCGTGTGTCAGCAGAGGCCTGTTGTTGGGTTGGGGGCACTGAGTGTAGCAGTGCCTGCAAGGGACATTTTGAAGGAGGTCCCCATTATTTTCATTACCTCCAATAGTTTGGCCTCAGGTCAAATAATAGGGAGGGAACACAACCCCGCCCATAAACAGAATTGGATTAAAGATTTACTGAGCATTGCCCTGCTCATCAGAAAAAGAACCAGTTTCTTCCTCAGGGAGTCTCACCTATCAGGAAGCTTCCATAAGCCTCTTATCCTTATCCATCAGAGGGCAGACAGACTGAAAACCACAATCACAGAACACTAACCAATCTGATCACATGGACCACAGCCTTGTCTAACTCAATGAAACTGTGAACTATGCCATGTAGGACCAACCAAGACAGATGGGTTATGGTGGAGAGTTCTAACATAACATGGTCCACTGGAGAAGGCAACAGCAAACCACTTCAATATTCTTGCCTTGAGAACCCCATGAGCAGTATGAAAAGGCAAAAAGATAGGACACTTAAAGATGAACTCCCCAGGTCGGTGGGTGCCCAATGGAGAACAGTGGAAAATTAACTCCAGTAAGAATGAAGAGACAGAGCCAAAGCAAAAACAACACCCAGTTGTGGGTGTGACTGGTGATGGAAGTAAAGTCTGATGCTGTAAAGAGCAATGTTGCATAGGAACCTGTAATGTTGTGTCCAAGAATCAAGGCAAATTGGAAGCAGTCAACCAGGAGGTGGCAAGAGTGAACATCGTCATTTTAGAAATCAGTGAACTAAAATGGATCACAATGGGTGAGTTCAATTCAGATGACTATTATATCGACTATGAGGGCAAGAATCCCTTAGAAGAAATGGAGTAGCCATCATAGTCAACAAAAGAGTCTGAAATGCAGTACTTGAATGCAGTCTCAAAAATGACAGAATGATCTCTGTTTGTTTCCAAGGCAAGCCGTTCAATATCACGGTAATCCAAGTCTATGCCCTGATCAGTAATGCTGAAGAAGCTGAAGTTGAGCAGTTCTATTAAGACCTACAAGACCTTATAGAACTAACACCCCAAAAAGATGTCCTTTTCATTATAGGGGACTGGAATGCAGTGGGAAGAAGTCAAGAGATACCTGGAGTAACAGGCAAATTTGGCCTTGGAGTACAGAATGAAGCAGGGCAAAGGCTAATAGTGTCTTGCCAAGAGAACACACTGGTCATAGCAAACATCCTCTTCCAACAATACAAGAGAAGTCTCTACACATGGACATCACCAGATGGTCAATACCGAAAACAGATTGATTACATTCTTTGCAGCCAAAGATGGAGAAGCTCTATACAGTAGCAAAACAAAACCTGGAGCTGACTGTGGCTCAGATCATGAACTCCTTATTGCCAAAATCAGAGTTAAATTGAAGAAAGTAGGGAAAACCACTAGACCATTCAAGTATGACCTAAATCAAACCCCTTACAATTATACAATAGAAGTGACAAATAGATTCAAGGGATTCTATCTGATAGACAGGGTGCCTGAAGAACTATGGACGGAGGTTTGTGACATTTTACAGGAGGCAGTGAACAAGACCATCCCCAAGAAAAAGAAATGCAAAAAGGAAAAATGGTTGTCTGAGGAGGCCTTATAAAGAGATTAGAAAACAAGAGAATCTAAAGGCAAAGGAGAAAAGGAAAGATATACCTTTTGAATGCAGAGTTCCAAAGAATAGCAAAGGGAGATGAGAAAACCTTCCTCAGTGATGAATGAAAATAATTAAATGAAAACAATAGAACAGAAAAGACTAGAGATTTCTTCAAGAAAATTAGAGATACCAAGGGAATATTACATGCAAAGATGGGCTTGATAAAGGACAGAAATGGTATGGACCTAACAGAAGCAGAAGATATTAAGAAGAGATGGCAGTAATACACAGAAGAACTATACCAAAAAAAAAAAAAAAAAAATTCTATCCAGATAATTAGGATGATGTGATCACTCACCTAGAGTCATACATCCTGTGATGTGAAGTCCAGTTGGCCTTAGGAAGCATTACTATGAACAAAACTAGTGGAGGTGATGGAATTCCAGCTGAGCTATTTCAAATTCTAAAAGATGGTGCTGTGAAAGTGCTGCATAAATATGTCAGCAAATTTGGGAAACTCAGTGGTGGCTGCAGAACTGGAAAAAGTCAGTTTTCATTCCAATCCCAAAGAAAAGCAAAGCCAAAGAATGCTCAAACTACCGCACAATTGCACTCATCTCACACACTAGCAAAGTAATGGTCAAAATTCTCCAGGCCACGCTTCAGCAATACATAAACTTTGAACTTCCAGATGTTCAAACTAGATTTAGAAAAGGCATAGGGACTAGAGATCAAATTGCCAACATCTGTTGGATCATTGAAAAAGCAAGAGAGTTCCAGAAAAAGATCTATTTCTGCTTTATTGACTATGCCAAAGCCTTTGACTGTGGATCAAAACAAACTGTGGAAAATTCTTCAAGAAGGGAATACCAGACCACCTGACCTGCCTCCTGAAAAAATCTATATGCAGGTCAAGAATCAACAGTTAGAACTGGACATGGAACAACAGACTGGTTCCAAATAGGAAAAATACATCAAAGCTGTATATTGTCACCCTGCTCTTTTAACTTCTATACAGTGTACATCATGAGAAATGCTGGACTGGATGAAGCACAAGCTGGAATCAAGATTTCCAGGAAAAATATCAATAACTTCAGACATGCAGATGATACCACCCTTATGGCAGAAAGTAAAGAACTAAAGAGCATCTTTATGAAAGTCGAAGAGGAGAGTGAAAAAGTTGGCTTAAAACTCAACATCCAGAAAACTAAGATCATGGCATCTGGTCCCATCACTTCATGGCAAATAATTGGGAAAAATGGAAACAGTGAGAGACTTTATTTTCTTGGGCTCTAAAATCACTTAAGATGGTGACTGAAACCATGAAATTAAAAGACAATTACTCCTTGGAAGAAAAGTTATGACCAACCTAGACAGCATATTAAAAACCAGAAACATTACTTTACCAACAAAGGTCCATCTAGTCAAAGCTATGGTTTTACCAGTAGTCATGTATAGATGTGAGAGTTGGACTATAAAGAAAGCTGAGCACCAGAGAATTGAAACTTTTTGAACTGTGGTATTGGAGAAGACTCCTGAGAGTCCCTTGGACTTCAAGGAGTTCAAAATAGTCCATCCTAAAGGAAATCAGTCTTGAATAGCCCGATGCTGAAGCTGAAACTCCAATACTTCAGCCATATGATGTGAAGAACCGACTCATTTGAAAAGACCCTGATGTAGGGGAAGATTGAAGGTGATAGGAGAAGGGGATGACAGAGGTTGAGATGGTTGGCTGGCATCACCATCTCAATGGCCATGATTTTTAGTAAACTCTGGGAGTTGGTGATGGACAGGGAAGTCTGGTGTGCTGCATTCCATGGGGTCGCAAAGAGTTGGATACAGCTGAGCGACTGAACTGCACTGAACTGTTGTCCATATTTCTTTTCTACTTTGTCATTTTGATGGATGAAGTTGGACTTGGTGGAGTGTTTGTACTACTACCTGCCCTGGGAATGTTTTATGAGAAAATTACTAGACTCAGGGTTCTAGTCTTAGCTTACTGGGTTACAGAACAATGGAATTTTTTTTTTTTAATATCCTGAATAAAACTCTTTACTTGTTTCAGAGTTCCTGAAACTAAAATTAGAAGAGGGTTTGCATCTTCCATGCATGAAGTTTAATTTTCATCTTCTGTTTCCTTATGTGAAAAAAAATGGAAAATGAATAAGAAACATTGGAACCTACTAGGAAGAACTGTGGCATTTAAAAGAATTGAGACAACTACAGTTACACCATATTCACAGATGTCCTTGAGCCCCCATTAGTGACAGAATTGACCCTTCTACACCTCTGAAGATGCTAGTTCTGTCTTGCTGGAAGATCATGTAACAACCACACCTAAGTCAGAAACCTTCCCAGAAAATGTCAACTTCTTTTCTGCCCCACCACTGTTACCTACCATTAACTCCTGACCTGTAACTGGAATCAGATGTTTGCATGCCCAAGGAACAAACTCCAAGGTATACTCACTCAAGAAGAGGGAAATTAAGATTTTTGTAAATAAATCACAGACACTAAAGAATATTTACAAATATGAATTTTGAATTTACTTGACAAAAGAATATAGGACAAATCCTAGTTGAGACTAAATTTGTTTATTCTCACCTGGATTAACCTAGATGGTAAGAATGGGTGTCATTATTTATTTTGTTGACTGGTTAAATCTAAACTTATGGTGATCTATGATGAATGGATTTGAGATTATAAAACTATTTGGTTTTGTTTTAGAGTAAAACACAAATCTGTTCCTATTAAAAATCCAACTAATACAAAGATATTGGTCCTCTCAAACCATGAGATGGGAATGAAAGTGAGATTTGAGGAGACTGGAGGCCCTCTGTTACAAACAATATTATCATTTTCTATTTGTGCTATGGATTGGGAAGATACCCTGGAGAAGGAAATGGCAACCAACTTTAGTACCCTTGTCTGAAAAACCCCATGGACAGAGGAGCCTGGCGGGCTACAGTCCAAAGGTCACAAAGAGTTGGACACAACTGAGTGAGCACAATATTTGTGTGATCATGGTATAAGAAAGTTTATGAAGTGCTAGTTAAAGAATGGATTTGCAAAAGTATGTTCATGGGAATGCTATACTTAATTTATCAGAAGTACCCTCTTATCCACTTAAATATGTTCTCTAGAAATTTTTCTTTAACAAACCTTTGAAAAGTGGAGAAGTGAGTATAAACATGCTTGAAAGAAGTGTTCATCCTCTACAGTCTGAGAATAAAAATGGGACATGCTGCCACTGTAGTTGCTTTACTGATTTCAACTTGAACAAAAGATGCAGTATAGGACATCATCAATTCTTAGGTTATCAAGATCCCTTTGAATAAATGGGAGGGCAATTTCACTTGAGATGTGATCTTAATAGCATCATAATTTCATTCTCTAAATGTTCCTTTAACTCATCTTCAAACTGAGTTGTAGTCTTTATCAAAATAACTATGCACTGATGGAAGAGAAATAAGCAAAATGTAGGGGATGATTAGAGGGATTCTGAATGTCACAGTGGTACTCTCATCAGAGAAGAGGCTTATGGAATTTAAGTAATAAGTGTAGTTTTGGTCCAAGCTTGTCTCACACTGGTTCTAGTGGCATAGATGAGACTCTGAACTCATCCTGCTGATGGTCTAGTAACTGTGGTAGTTACTGACATAATAACTCAGTAACAGTGCATTACTTCTTCCCTTCCCTTCCCTTACCTCTTCCCCCTAAACCATGGAGTGAGGAAAACTCAAGTGGAAATCGCTGGGTCATAATGATCTTTCAAAAGATATATCATATTCTCTTGGAGAATCAGAAAGATTAGGATCACCACTAAAGCATTGGAATATGCAGCTGTAGTGATTCTTATCATATCCATATTCAAGTCTTATATTTATGCTTAAAGAGGACTGACGTTTCTTGAAGAAAATATTGACTATTGAAAATTTAATCATGTGATGAATCCAGTTTCAGCTGTGCCCCAGATATGTTAACATTATTGGAACAAGCCAACAAAATCAGGTTGGCAGTTTCCTGCTTAGGCACCAGAATGAAACCTCTCTGTTTCCCCAATGGTTTATACTTTGAAGTCACTCTTGGTGAGCCTTTTGAGAGTTATGCCAAAGAGGTAACTCAGAACTGGGGAAGATCATGCCACAAAGACCAACCATGTGATTAGAATGTTTGGATTCATTATTTGCAAATATTTTCTCCCAACCTATGGGTTGTCCTTTATTTTGTTTATTGTTTCTCTTTGTTGTGCAAAAAGCTTTTGTGTTTAATAGGCCCAATTTGTTTATTTTTGTTTTTATTTCCATTATTCTGTGAGATGAATTGAAAAAGATATTGCTGTGATTTATGTCAGAGAGTGTTCTGCCTATGTTTTCTGCTAGGGATATTATAGTGTCCAGTCTCACATTTTTAAGCCATTTTGAGCTTATTTTTTGGCATGGTGTTAAAGAATGATTTAATTTCATTTTTTTCACATAGCTGTCCAGGTTTTTCTAGCACCATTTGTTGAAGAGACTATCTTTACAACATTGTGTTGTTTTTCCTTTTTTGTTATAGTGTAATTGATGATAGGTGCATAGCTTTATTTCTGAGTGTTCTGTCTTGTTCCATGGATCTACATTTCTATTTTTGTGCCAGTGCCATACTGTTTTGATCACTGTAACTTTGAGGTATAGTCTGCAGTCAGGGAGCCTATGGTCAGGGAGCCTGATTCCTCCAGCTCTGATTTTCTTTCTCAAGAAAAGAAAGAATAACCAATAGAAATGAATAGCCAATAGGTTTTGTCTATTTAGAGTCTTTTGTGTTTCCATACAAACTTGGGGATTTTTTTGGTCTAGTTCTGTGAAAAATGCCATTGGTAATTTGATAAGGATTGCATTAAATCTGTAGATTGCTTTGAGTAGTATAGTCATTTTGACAATATTGATTCTTCCAATCCACAAACATGATATATCTTCCCATCTCTTTGTGTCTTCTTTAATTTTTTCATCAGCATCTTATTGTTTTCCAATTACAAGTCTTTAATGATGTGACTGACAAGGCACTAGTCCTTGAAATTTACAAATAGCTCATGATGCTTAACAACATAAAAACAAACAAGTTAATCATAAAATGGACAGAAGACCTAAATAGACATTTCTCTGAGAAGACATATAGATGGCCAAGAGGCACATGAAAAGATGTTCAACATTGCTAATTATTGGAGAAATGCAAATCAAAATCACAATGAGATATCACCTCACACCAACCAAAATGGCTATCATCAAAAAATCCAGAAACAATAAATGCTGGAGAAGGTGTGGAGAGAAGGGAATCATTTTATACTGTTGGTGGGAATGTAAATTGGTACATCCACTATGGAGAACAGTATGGAATTTCCTTAAGAAACTAAAAATAGAGCTACCATATGACCTTGCAATCCCACTTCTGGGCATATATCCAAAGAAAAATATGATCTGAAAGGATACATGCACCCCAGTGTTCACGGCAGCACTGTTTGCAGTAGCTGAGACAGGGAAGCAACCTAAATGTCCATTGACAGAGGAATGGATAAAGAAGACGTGGTACATAAATACAATGGGATATTTCTCAGCCATTAAAAAATGAAATAATTCCCTTTGTAGCAACATGGATGGACCTAGAGATTGTCATACCAAGTGAAGTAAGTCAGAGAAGGAAAAATATCATATGACATACCTTACACATGGAATCTAAAAAGAAATGATGTTGAGGTTTGACAGAAAAGAGCAAAATTCTGTAAATCAATTATCCTTCAATAAAAAATACATAAATTTAAAAAAGAAATGATACAAATGAACATACTTGCAAATCAGAAGCAAACTAATAGAGACCAAATTATGGTTGCTGGGGGAATGATGGGTAGAAGGGATAGTTAGGGACTTTGGGATGGACATATATACACTGATATATTTAAAATGGATAACCAGCAAGGAACTACTAAATAGCACATGAAACTCTGCTCAGTGTTATGTGGCAGCTTGGATGGGATGGGTCTTCAGGGGAGAACAGATACATGTATATGTATAGCTGAATTCCTTTGCTGTTCACCTGAAACTATCAAAGCATGTTTGTTAGTTGGCTATACCTCAATATAAAATAAAAAGTTTTAAAAAAATGAAAAAAATGATTTGGGCTTTCAGCTATGTGATATCCATCTATGTGATACCTCCCTCTGATGAGGGAGAGTATAGGCTAGAGATTGAGTTCAAACATGTGATCAATGATTCAATGAGTGATACCTAGGTAATGAAACCTCAGTAAAATCTTTAGGAATTGAAACTTGGTGATACTGCCTGAGATGAACACAACATTGTGCCAAGGGGCTAATATGCCCTGCTGGCACAGGGAAAGAACGTGAGTGCTGTGTATTCAGGACCCTCTTAAATGTACTCTGCATGTCTCTTCAACTGGCTGATCCTGATTTGCATTATTTAAAATAATAAAACTATAATGATAACTAAAGCAACTTCCAGGGTCCTAGAGTTGTTCTAGTGAATTACAGAACCTGAGAGGGTTGTGGGAAACTCCAGGATTTTTAGCCAGTTGTTTAGAAGTACAGATGACCTGGGGAACCATCTGGAGTGAGGTAGTCTCATTTGGACCCTTGCTTTATTTTTGAAATAGAGTTAATTTACAATGCTGTGTTAATTTCTGTTGTATAACAGAGTGACTCAGTATATATATGTGTGTGTATGTATGTGTGTGTGTGTATATATATATATATGTATGTATATATAAAAGTGAAAGTGAAAGTCACTCAGTTGTGTCCGACTCTTTGTGACCCCATGGACTATACAGTCCATGAATTCTCCAGGCCAGAATACTGGAGGGGGTAGCCTTTCCCTTCTCCAGGGGATCTTCCCAACCCAGGGATTGAACCCAGGTCTCCCACATTGCAGGCGGATTCTTTACCAGTTGAGCCACAAGGGAAGCCCAAGAGTACTGGAGTGGGTAGCCTATCCTTTCTCCAGGGTATCTTCCCAACCCAGGAGTTGAACTGGGGTCTCCTGCATTGCAGGTGGATTCTGTATCAACTGAGTTATCAGGGAAGCCCCATATGTATACATAGAATTGTGTGTGTGTGTATATCTGTATATATATACACACTTAAAAAACTATTATTTTCCATTACAGTTTATTAAAAAGTATTGAATATAGTTTCCTGTGCTGTACAATAGGACTTTGTTGTTTATCCATTCTATATTTAATAGCTTGGATCTGCGAACTCCAAATTCCCATTCCATTCCTCCCACTTTAGCAACCACAAGTGTGTTCTCTATGTCTGTGAATCTGTTTGTTTCATAGACAAATTCATTTTTATCATATTTTAGATCCCACATGTAAGTGATATCATATGATATTTGTATTTTTATTTCTGGCTTATTTCACTTAGGATGATAATCTCTAAGCCCATCCATATTGCTGCAAATGGACTCATTTCATTCTTTTTTTATGGTTGAGTAGTATTTCACTGTATATATGCCCCACATCTTTATCCATTTGTCTACCAAAAAAAAAAAAAAAATTTAGGTTGTTTCCATGTCTTGGCTATTGTGAATAGTACTGCTATGTTCATTGGAGTGCTTGTATCTGTTTGAATTATAGTTTTGTCCAGATAGATGCCCAGGAGTGGGATTGCTGGATCATATGGCAACTCTATTTTTAGGTTTTGAGGAAACTCCATACCGTTTCCCATAGTGACTGTTGCAACTTACATTCCCACTAACAGTATGGTTGGTGGTGGTTTGGTGGTTTAGTCGCTAAGTTGTGTCCAACTCTTGTGACCCCCATGGACTATAGCCTGCCAGGCTCCTCTGTCCATGGGATTCTCCAGGCAAGAATACTGGAGTGGATTGCCATTTCCTTCTCCCGGGGATCTTCCTGACCCAGGAACTGAACCCTGGTCTCCTGCTCCTCAGGCAAATTCTTTACCCACTGAGCTATGAGGGAAAATCTCTCAGTGTAGGAGGGTTCCCTTTTCTCTAAACCCAGTGTAGCATTTATAATTTGTAGAATTTTTAGTGATGGTCAATCTGACCATTGTGAAGTGATATCTCATTGTAGTTTTGATTTGCATTTCTCTAATAATTAGCAATGTTGAGTACCTTTTCATGTGCTTGTTGGCCATTTGTATGTCTCCTTTGGATCATATTTGTTCCAAATAGGAGAACTACTTAGTTCTTCTGCTCATTTTTTGATTGAGTTGCGTGGTGGTTTGTTGTTGAGTTTCATGATCTGTTTGTATATTTTGGAGATTAATCCCTTGTTAGTTGCATTGTTTGCAAATATTTTTTTTCCAATTCTATATGTTGTTTTTTTCATTTTGTTTATAGTTATTTGCTGTACAAAACTAGTAAGTTTGATTAAGGACCCTTACTCTTTAACCTGTGGCATCTGATATTAATCCTTGGTGATCAGTGTCAGAACTGAATTGCTTTGCAGTGTTTTATTCACTTATACAAATTTTTTATCAAAAAGTTGTTTTCCATTTGATAGATAAAATATTTGTTCTGTGATACATGTAATTTCAAATATTGTCTTTACACATTGTCTATTTAGTTGGTTCTACTGCCATCCAGTGAGATACGAGTTTATTCCTTTATACAACTGTTAGCTTTATAATAATATAATGGTCATATCCTATAAAAGAACTATAACACCTTGTATTAATAAATGCATCACTATGACTGTCTCTGTTACCATTTTAACTCCAGTGACTAGCAATAGGGCATAGCATATAGCATGTTGTTGCTGTTCAGTGTTCAGTCACTAAGTGATGTCTGACTCTTTGTGACCCCATGGACTGCAGCATATCAAGCATCCCTTTCTCTCATTGTTTCTCAGAGTTTGCCCAAGTTCATGTCCATTGAGTTGGTGATGCTATCCAGCCATATAGCATGCTATGGCATATAGCATGTAAAGGCTCAAATACATCATTAATGTTGAAGATTGGTAAAATGGGAAATTTTTCTACTCTATGAATGTTCTATTCTGATTGACCAAAAAAAAAAAAAAAAATTGGAAAGTGTGTGTACTGTGGATAAAATGTAACTAAAATGATTTATTTCACAGAATTTTTATTCTCTTCCATAATTAACTTACAATGTACATAAGTTGGATAAATATACATACTATAAATCAGAGGCTCCCCACTAGGATGCCACAGACATATTACAGAGTTGCCTATCTTCAAGGATCACCAAAGACCTCAGTCAGTTTCTTCTAGCCTCATCAGGACCTTCACAGAGGGAAACTCAAGCAGAATTTGCTACACATTACCTGTAGGCTGCAAATACATACAGCTGCAAACCAGCACCCACTACTTTGATGCACAGCCAATGAGATTCTAAGAATTGGTCACTTATCTCACTCAACAAGCTGCAAATGCTCCCTTGTTCCTCATAGCAAGAAGTCAACTGCTGCCAGAAAGGGGATTCCAGGTCCAAAAATATGAAAGTCATGGTGAACTGTCCAACTGATTGCCAATAAAATTGAAGGGAGACCAGAGAGAAAAGAAGCAAGCAGATACTTAAAAGGGTATTATGTCACAAATTCATGTCAGTTCCTTAAATTAGGACAGCATTATTATGTTTAAATGCCTGATAATAAAATACTTCAATTGCACTCAAAGTCTAATCATATTATCAGTCTTTAACATTTTTTTTTCTTACTGAAGGATGAGGAAAAATGTGGATTTTTTAAATATCACTTTTACTAATATGTTTTTGGATGATGGTAAAACTTGGTTTATAATTTATCATCTACATATGCAGAGTTTCTTGAAGACAGTTACCCATAAGACTCTGAAAATAATCTCTTAAAATTCTCGGTTAACATTGAGTATAATCATTTTAAGCCTAAAATCAAATATAAAAGGTTTATGTTTATGTTTGTGACACATACTCAACTATCCCAATAATATTTTTTTGCTTGAAATTATTTAATATACTCAAAAGAAAATGAATTTTTTTGCTTGAAATTATTTAATATACTCAAAAGAAAATGAATTTTAGTGCTCAATGACATGTAGACAACTCTTGTGGTTCAGTTCTGGGTTAAGCAATCTTAGTCATTTTCCTCATGTGACATAAAGTATAAAAGTTTGGGAAGTACTGCTGTAGTGGAACTGAAAAACTCATTTACCATAGAAAAGATAGTATAAATTTATATGTAACTAATTCATTTCATTGTGTTATACAGTAGTGATTTATTTTTAAAAGATATATATCAAGGTCCCTTGATATCTGTTTGTTAGATAAAACTTAGCAGTGATACACTTTAAAATTATATATATATGTACAGATGCTTTACCCTCTGAGCCACCAGGGAAGCCCATATGTATGAATATAAACACACATATCTTTTATTCATTAATTTTTAATAAAGGAGTACCTAAGATACTTCCCAGGGAAGTAAAAATATTGTCAAGATAGATTATATTTTTAAAACATTAAAAGATCAAGCCAGAGGCATAGCTTAAGGGCAATAATATTCATCTTACAGAAAAATTGGAAGTGAGTACTTAACTATTATATATAGAAAGGAAATGAAAACTGATTTATTACTGGTTACTAGTACATAGCTTAAAGAGAAAGGATTCAAAATAATACTAGAAATATTAACCTACTTCACCTCAATAGATGATGGAAGATTTGGGCTAGCATAAGGTTTACCTCAGGACTTGCTTAACATGCAAGTTGTAAAAGCAAGGTGTTCTTACGTCTGATAAATGCATTAATAAACTCTGTACTTTCTCCTAAGTTTTACAACTTAATATAATACTATGATGTTTATTATTCCTTTTAGAAAAGTGATCATTGAAATAGTTATTCAAATGATCCTGGGAAAAACATCTGTATCTGCAAGTAATTTGCTTTTATCTAAATCAGTATATTTAAATACTGAATAATACTCCAGTAATTTGTCTAGTATTGTTCTCTCTTTGTCAGTAGATGAAAACTTAGTGATGGAATAACAGAATCTTAGAGCTGAAAAATATCATCAATCTCAGCTCCTTCCGTAATTGAAGAAATCAAACTAAGAATAGGCTAAATACCTTTCTTGACTCTTTAGTGTCTATAATTTTTATACAGCCTCCCTCCATGTAATTGAAAATATCAATGACAGAAGATCACAATATTTCCCAGTATACAAGAAGAGCTAAGTGTTAATATGTATTGAATGTCAATATATTCAAGACACTGCACTAAATGCTTTCTATATTTAGTCCTAGCAACAATACTAATATGTTGACACTACGGTCCCTCTCTTACAAGAGAATAAACTCATTGAAAGGTTCTAAATAGTTACCTATTTATGTGTCTATTTAGCTGCAAAAACAGGATTTGAATGCAGGCACTCTAGTTTTCTAGATCCAATGGGCTCTTTCACAACAATTAAACTGCTGTCCATGAGCATAATAGAGCATTGTTGTTTGTTCAGTTGCTAAGTCTTCTCTGACTCTTTTGCGATTCCTTGGACTGTAGCCTGCCAGGCTCCTCTGTCCATGGGATTTCTCAGGCAAGAATACTGAAGTGGGTTGCCATTTTCTTCATCCAGGGGATCTTCCTGACCCAGAGATCAAACCTGAAGCTTCTGCCTTGCCAGGTGGATTCTTTACTACCTGGGAAGCATATTAGAACATTACTGATACTCTATTCTTCAATTATAACCCTAGCTATTTCACTTAAGAAAGTGAATGTACACTAGTAAAGGTAAAGTTGTTTGTGTGTGTGTGTGTGTGTGTGAGAGAGAGAGAGAGAGAGAGAGGAAGAGAGAGAGAAATCTGTGATAGGACTTAAAATTTGGGTCTGTTTTTCAAACTCATTCCAGGTATTAGTTTAAAAATGAGATAAATATATTTAATTGGAGTTCACTGACCTAAATACTTGAACCAAATTTTAAGGACAATAGTCCTTTTCAAGAGGTGATAGGGAAACTGAACTCTTTATGAAAACTAGGACTACTCATTTTTACTGATTAACAACATTTATCTTAGAGATCTGTAAGTCTGTTGTTTCTATATTTCTGTATATTTTTGTTTTCATCAGATGCCCAAGTGTCCTAGATCACTCATATTGCAGGGACATATATCACCATACAATTTCACATGTTATCTAATTCAGTCCTAGTAAATTTCATTGGAAAAGACCCTGGGAAAGATTGAAGGCAGGAGGAAAAGGGGGTAACAGAGGATGAGATGGTTGGATGGCATCACTGATTCAATGGACAAGAGTTTGAGCAAACTCTGGGAGATAGTGAACTAGGGAAGCCCAGCACAGCTGCAGTCTATGGGGTCACAAAGAGTTGGATATGACTTAGCAATTGAACAATGAATGACAAACTTCATTTCCAGTTAGCCCAGATCTACTCACTCTGACTTCTGAAGCTCATAGTTTGTCATTAAAGGCACTATGTATCTTCAGTTCCTTTTCTGAAACTTTCCTTCACTTTGGGGTCTCATTGGATCCTGACAGTATGCTGAATCACTGCTTCCCACTGTAGAACTCATTTTCCCTGTGCGATTCACTTTAGGACCTACCAGTGGAAGACAGGTCCTCCATTTACCCTGTTGCTATTTACAAATCTTCTAGTGTTTTAGTATTGTAGTTGAAAAGTACTTCTGTAAAGAATTTCAGACATTTTGATGTATGTGACTAAATGGTAACTAAATGGAATCTGTTATGAGGCAGGTATTTCCAACCATACCATATTAATTTAACATAGAATGTAACTCATACCTTTTCCTTTGATGTCTTTATATACCAAGTATCTTTCCAATTTCCTCTGCTGCTGTGCTGACAGTTCACATCACAACACACTAGGGTCAGCACAAGGACAATTAGATAAAGGAGAGCGCTACTGAACACAAAGAAACCTACTTACTCTTTTGGTGAGTTCTAGAGAAGTATGTCATTGCAGAGGAAGAGTATTGCAACATTAAGGTAGCATTCTCAATTGCCAGCCCCCCAAGCGCACCAAAAGACATATTTCTTATTTTATAATGGTAAAAGAGAAGCTTCCAGAGAGTTTTTTCTTTCTACGTACAATTTTAGTATTATAGGAGAAAATATTGTCCTTAGTATAGGATAAAGTTCCCATACTCCCAAGTTGTCAAATTGGTCAATTTCCAATATTATTTTCAGAACTTGGATTTTTTTCATGTTCTAAGTTCATCTCTCTCTCTCACACACACACATACATATTTTCAATTATATATACTCAATATGTACTTATATATTATATTTAATATGATGTTGTATGTATTATAAATAAATTTTAATGCATTCTAGCCATTTGGCCAATTAACTCCACTCCCCTCTAGCCTTAACATCGGTGGTAGAATGATATCATTCAGAATTTTTCCATACTTAACATCTATTTCTAAAACTCTTCATTTTATTATTTCAGTCTCATTCTCATTCCAGTTGCATTTGTACATGGTCTCCTACTTTCTACCAAAACATTGTTCTTCTTCCCTATCTACAAAAACCCTAGTATACCATCAGTCTAAATGCTGTTTTGCTAATCACATATTCTCAACTTTCTGGACTTGCATTATTTCACAAAGGAAAACTTTTCCCCTGATTGACTCCAGTTTCATTTTACCGTTTACATATGAATGCTAAATGCAGTCAGAGAAAATTACACGGTATCTTTACTGTGTGTTATAGAAATATGATTTCTAACTCCACAGGGGGAACTAATAAAGAAGAGATATAAAAACAAATAATCTTGCCTGTTTCCCATTCATTTCTATGTGAAATAGGAGTCAAATTATCTGCTCCAAAGTAGAAAGAGTATGAGAAGTGTGGTAAACATGAAATGTGTATGACAGAAATAAAAATTATCTTTTTATTACTATAGAAAGTAAAAATTATCTTTATGTTACCTCTTTTCAGCATATGTGTGTGTATGTGTGTGTGTTTTTCTGCATGTTTCTATGTTTTACTATGTACCATAAACTGCTATTTTCTGAAAATGCCACAGAACAAGGTAGATGGCATTTGCCTTCAAGAAGCTTAGAATTTATGGGGTGAAATATGTATTTTTAAGGATGCTTGTTCAGCTGCTTAGTCATATCTGACTCTTTGAAACCCTATGGGCTGTATCCAGCCAGGCTCCTCTGCCCATGGGACTTTCCAGGCAAGAATAATGGAGTGGTTGCCATTTCCTCCTCCAGGGGACCTTCCCAACCCAGGGGTCAAACCTGTGTCTCCTGCATTTCCTGCATTGGCAGGTAGATTCGTTACCACTGAGATACCAGGGAAGCCCATTTGGGAATTATACAAATACTTATTCACTTATAGTTGTGATAAATACTTCAAAAGAAAGTTTGAAGGTACAGTTAGAGCATGCAATATAGATACTTGACCTATCCTAAGTTCCTGAAAACTGATGTGAAAATGTTGCCAGTTTAAAAAAAAATACTATGGGGAAGGAGAAAAGAATATTTCAGCAATAAAGTTTAGCTTATAAATAAGCACCAGGATAGAAAGAAGGTTGTCTGCAAATACGCAAAACTACAGACAAACAAATAAGGCTTATGAGGATAGTAAGGAAGAGGAAGACTGTTTTATGATGAGACTAGGGAGTTTGACAGGAGGCATGTTTTACAGGTATCTTTATATCTTTTAAAAATTTGGAAGGTGAGGAAACATTTAAGGACACAGTCAAGTGAGTTAGATGGAAATATCTGCATGTTTGTAACTTCCACTGGCTGCTCATTTATCATTACTTCAATGGAAAAGACAACATTACACATAGGTATAAACTAGTCAGTAGGTTATTGCAATACTCCAAATAAAAGATAAAAAGATAGTGAATTCCTTAGAGACAGTGCAGGCAGGTAGAGATGTTCTTCTCCCTTTTGTGTCCGGATGCAATGCCTGAAACAGTTGCAACCATCTTGCAACCAACGTGAGGGTGAAGCCATACCAAGGACGGTGGCACAAAGGAATGAAAATAACCTGAGTCCTTGATAACATTAGTGAGCCCTTGCATCAATTAAGCCTGATGATTGACTAGAATTTCCAGGTACGAGAACTGAGACCCAAAGAAAAGACCTGAAAGCTGCTGCTGCTGCTAAGTTGCTTCAGTTGTGTCCGACTCTGTGCGACCCCATAGACGGCAGCCCACCAGGCTCCCCCGTCCCTGGGATTCTCCAGGCAAGAACACTGGAGTGGGTTGCCATTTCCTTCTCCAATGCATGAGAGTGAAAAGTGAAAGCGAAGTCACTCAGTCGTATCCGACTCTTAGCGACCACATGGACTGCAGCCTACCAGGCTCCTCCACCCATGGGATTTTCCAGGCAAGAGTACTGGAGTGGGGTGCCATTGCCTTCTCCAACCTGAAAGCTAGACAAGTGTAATTTTTCAGAGAACTGGATTTCTTTAGGACTTTATAGTCTTCCTTGAATAAGAAGGAGGCTTTGAAGAGTTTAAGCAATGCTTTGAAAATTTGAAGAACAAGAGATCATTTCCAGAGAATGCAATATTATAATTAGTGATTTTTCTGGTGATGTTTTGACTATTGGTAGGAGCCAGACTGTAAGAAAGGATAATTTCACTGATGATAAAATGGTCAAGGAAATGAAAGATTTGAATTGGACAGATCATTAGTGTGAAATTGGAACACATTTAAAATTATGGCAGAAAAATTGTGATGAGAGGAAAAGAATGTGAGTCCAGGATGGAAATTTTTATATAATGATGAACAGTGGCAAAGAACTAAGTAAATGATAGAAATGAAAGTGAGACTGTAATTGTAGAACAATGAGTCTCAGTGAAGCAGGGAGAGAGGCATCAATATAATTGGAATGACATTGGAATCAAGATCTTGATGTATATGAGATATGAAAGAATGCACTACTTACACTTGAGGAAGCATGAAGCAAATTTGTTCCTGAAAGCCAATTGTCATCTGAGGCTCAGAGATGGAAATGACATTCAGAGGTAGAGAATCAAGGGAATTAAAAAAAAAAATACAGCAGAAATTCTGAAAGACACAGGGAAAGATTTAGCCAAGATAGGGGAGCAAACAGAAACAATACAAAGTAAAAAAGATCAAACCATTCTAAAGAAGAGTGGACTAGAATATAAATAACAGGAGGGTGTGTTAACACATTAGTCACTGACTCATGATAGATGCGTTAGAGTCTTGGTAGATTTCTTCTTGATGATGTCTTGGAAGGTTGGTGTTTATGATAAATTGTCTGTATTCTGAGAAGGAAGGCTTGCTGTTTGTTATGGAGTGAGGTATTATCTTCTGCAGGAGTTGGCGTCTGCAAGAATATGTAAGTATGAGTGGCTGGGAAAATAAGTGTTTTGCTTGGTCACTGGAGGAAAGAAAGTGTCTAAGAATATTAATCTTAATTTCAAAATAAATTCAAATAAGGCTATCATCAGTACATTACTATTAAAAGTCTATATTCTAAATTTTATCAAATGATAAGAAGTCATTCTGTTTCAATATAGAATCCTGTCTCAGTGTTTGTTTGTCTGAGAACTCAGGCTAACAAAGGCACCAAGTTCCAATAAAAGGCTAATAAAGGTACCAATTTCCAAAAAAACAGAATTGCACAGGAAAACATTATTGATCCAAAGGATGTACAACATCATGGCAATAAATTTTAAATTTTAACTAAAATTGATAAATTCATTGCACAAGGTCTTCTATCTCTTATATAAGTTGAATCCATGCTTAAAAACCTTCCCATAAACTTAGTTCCAAGTCGTCACATCTTTACTTCTGGAACCCAAAAATGTAAAGAAAATATAACACCAAAATCAAAGAAATTTTTCCAGAAAGAGAAAACTCCTTGTGATTGATTTGATGTGGTTTGAATAAATTTTATACCAAAATATATATATCAATCTCCCTGATAAATATTGATATAAAAATCAAATTATTAGCAAATGAAAGACATTGATGAATAAAATTGACAATACATTATAATTACTTTGGAATACAAGTTTTTCATTCATTGCAATAACAGAATATCATAAAAATCAAATGGAGAATATCTATTTATGATTAAAAACACAATAAACTATGAACAGAAAGGCTTTTAATCTAATTATGAATATCTGCAAACATCTACAGCAAACATTAGGCTTGATAAATTATTATAAAAAGTTTCCTCTGGAGAGTATTGGAGTGATGTATTTATACATTGGAACAATTGTTAATATACAAATTTATGAAATTCTGTTAATAAAAATCCAGGGATTTTTTTGGTAAAATATAAAAAGGAATTAAAAATGTATGTAGAAATTCAAATTGTCCTAGAATATCTGAAATCATCTTGAAAACAAAAAATAAAATTGGAGAATAAAATACATTATAAAGTTAAAAAATTTGTGTAGTATTGACTAAAGGCTAGGTAAAGAAACAAATGGTATAGAATAATGAATCCAGAAAAAAACACATACAGGTATAGTGTCTTGACATTGTCACTTATAACAATGGGGACACTGTACTATAAGTAGAATATGTATTTTTCAATAATTTTGCTGGATTACATGAATATTTACTTGGGCCATTACTTTATGCTATATGCAAAAATCAATACCATATAGTTTGTGTATCCTAATGTGAAAGACAGTACAATTATAGAAAATAGAAAAAGGCCTTACAGGCCAATTCTGTGACATTTAAAGTTCTTAATCAAATAAAAAGTAAAACCACAGTGCCAAAAAAATTTAATAAATATATATATAGGTGCTACATATGTATCTAAATAATCTGCATATGTAGCAAATATATATACATATATTTCTAATAAATTAATTTTAAATGGAATAAATATACAAAGAAATATATATATATATATATATATAAAGAGTATAAACCTAAATAACTATATAAGTAGACACCACTGAAAAAGGGATACCCCAATGGCAAAAAAAAAAAAAAGAAACAGTGATCAATATTAAATTTTTTTGAAAATAATCAAATTAACCTCCATACACAGCTACCAAAATGGACAAAACGAGAATTAAAGATACCAAATTTTGATTAAATCATGGAGAAAGAGGAAGAAAAGAAGCAATTATTCATGCATGTTTTGTAGAAGACATATTTGAATATTATTGCTAGCAATATTATTCATAATAGCCAAAAACCTATCAACAAAAGACTGGTTAAAAAAAATCGTGCTATGTTAACATATGGTAGTAAAATGGAACTATGAGAATGAAAAAAATCCAAAATTATTATGTTCAACAACATGGATGAATCTCACAAATATAATGGTACTTAAAAAAAATATAGTTACAAAGGAATAAATGTGTATAACTTACCTATACAAAGTTCAGTCACAATTAACATTAATATATAGTATTAGAAGTCTGGTTTATATGTGATAGCAACTGGAACGAGGCAGAGGAATGACTTCTTAGACACTATTAATGTTCTAATATTTGATACAGATAGTGAAACAAGTTTGATGTCTATGAAAATTCAGTCTACCATAATGAATTATGAAAGTTTTATATGTATGCTTTGATTCAATTTTTATTTAAATTAAAACAAATTATTACTGCAAAAAATCCAGAGTTACTTTTAGAGTGAGAAAAATTTATCAGAGGATTCCAATAGAATTACTCTCCTTTATAAATGGCCAGAATTGTTTTTCATGACCAATACTGGCTCTGTCAAGGGAACAGATTTATCAGATTCAGTTCAGTTCAGTTGCTCAGTCATGTACTACTCTTTGCCACCCCATGAACCGAGCACCCCAGGCCTCCCTGTCCATCACCAACTCTTGGAGTCCACCCAAACCCATGTCCATTGAGTTGGTGATGCCATCCAATCATCTCATACTCTGTCATTCCCTTCTCCTCCTGCCCTCAATCTTTCCCAACATCAGGGTCTTTTCAAATGAGTCAGCTCTTCGCATCAGGTGGCCAAAGGATTGGAGTTTCAGCTTCAACATCAGTCCTTCCAATGAACACCCGGGTCTAATCTCCTTTAGGATGGACTGGTTGGATCTCCTTTCAGTCCAAGGGACTCTCAAGAGTCTTCTCCAACACCACAGTTCAAAAGCATCAATTCTTCTGTGCTCAGCTTTCTTTATAGTCCAACTCTCATATCCATACTATCCATCCATCCAAACCATAGCCTTGACTAGACGGATCTTTGCTGGCAAAGCAATGTCACTGCTTTTTAATATGCTGTCTAGGTTGGTCATAACTTTCCTTAATCCCCTGGGGAATATGGCTGGAAGATATATAAATAATATTAGAAAAGTGAAAGTGAAGTCGTTCAGTTGTGTCTGACTTTGCGACGCCATGGTCTGTAGCCTATAAGGTTCCTCCATCCATGGAATTTTCCAGGCAAGAGTGCTGGAGTGGGTTGCCATTTCTGTCTCCAGTGGATCTTCCCGACCCAGGGATCTAACCCAGGTCTGCCACATTGCAAACAGACGCTTTTACTGTCTGAGCCACCAGGGAATCAAGAAATAAAAAAAAAATAATTTTAAGGTTCTGTTATTAAGGAAAACATACTAGAATGGGTCTTCACAACTGCAAATTTTTAAAAACTTGCTCTCGCACAATTTTGTAATAAGTCACTTTTAACTTTGGTCTGTAGACAAAAGCCATAAGACATATCTTGGAAAGTCGAGCTGATTTATGAGCACTCACACTTTACTATTTTCTTTTTATAAAGTGTTACACTCCTGATAGATCTCTTCTGTCTTTCTTTCACAGGTCTTGGAAGACTATAGAAATGTATTAACATATATGTTTGAATGAAAAAGTGCTGTATTTCTGCAATGCAATTCTATCATCCTGCCTGTATCATATTTTATTTGCAGTAATTTTATAAAGCTATAGAGATTAATGACTTCACTGTCAGCTAACTTGGTTTCATTTGACTATATTTTAATCTTATGCATACTTGCTACTTTATTCAATCAGCCTAGACTCTGCTATACACAGAACCAGTTTTGAGTCAATTTGAGTGATTTCTGACTGGGTCATTGTGCTGTGCTTAGTCACTCAGTTGTGTCCGACTATGACCCTATGGACTGTAGCCCCACCAGGCTCCTCTGTCCATGGGGATTCTCCAGGCAAGAATCCTGAAGTGGGTTGCCATGCCCTCCTTGCAGGGACTCTTCCCAACCCAGGGATCAAACCCAGGTCTCCTGCATTGCAGGCAGATTCTTTACCATCTGAGCCACTAGGGAACTCCATGAATACTGGAGTCAGTAGCCTATCCCTTTTCCAGGGGAAAAATCCCTGGAAAATCCTGACCCAGGAATCGAACTTGGGTCTCCTGCATTGCAGATGGATTCTTTAATCATCTGAGCTACCAGAGTCATTACAGGTGGGTAATTAGCTCATTACAGTCAAAATAATTTCAGCGCTTTTGTGTGGAGGTACATTGATATTAGCAAAATACAGTTTAAGTAAACTTACATTTGTAAATATAAGTCAATCCAGAGGCAAAGATACATTACATTTAAACCTTCCATATTTAATTAATTCAACAAATATTTGTTAAGCAACTAATATATCCAAGTACTCAGTTAGGTCTCTAGGATGGAATAGTGAACAAAAAGCAAAATATTCATATTCTTGTAGAGTGTGCATTCCAATGGTATAAGGCAGACATTAAAAATAAGAATAGTATAAAATAGGAATTACTGAGCATTTGGAATGTTGGAGGGGGAATAGTTTCCAATTTTCAACAGAGCAATCAGGATAAATCTTATTAGAATTGCAGCATTTGAACTAAGACTTAGGTAGATGAAAGGGTGACTGAGTGAAGAAGAATCCAGTTGAAGAAAACAATCTGCAGATTCCTGCAAGACTGGAGTATTCCTTATATATTAAAAGGAAGGACGATAGTGATGCCTTTTTGTTTAAAGCAGAGTAATCAGGAGGGAGAGTAGTAAAATATGAAATTAGAGAATAATTGAGGCCATTACAGGCCATTATTAGAAACTGTCTTTTATTCTGAGTGAAAATATTGCTAGATTTTGAGCAAAGGAGGGAGGTAAATAGACTTCCATTTTTTTTTTTTTTTTTTTTGTTTTTGTTTTTGTTTTTTTTATTTATTTTTTAATTTTATTTTATTTTTAAACTTTACATAATTGTATTAGTTTTGCCAAACATCAAAGTGAATCCACCACAGGTATACATGTGTTCCCCATCCATTTGAAAATGATCACTCTAGCTGTTGTGTCAAAGCAGGAAGGGAAGAGCAAAAACAGGAGCTATAGAAAGACTATTTCAATAATAGAGGCAAGTAAGAATAAAGACAGTGGCTCAGAGAAGAATAGGTAGCTATAGAGGCGATGAGGCATTGCTACATTTTGCATATAATATTTTAAATCAGAGTCAGTAGAACTTCCTACTGGACTGGATTTGAGGTGTAAGAAGTAAAGTTTTGGCCTTTAAACTGAAAGAATGAAGATTCTGTCAAATAAGATGATGAATGTTGCTAGAGAAGAAGGTTTGGCCAGAAAGATCAAGAGTTTGGTTCAATACGAAATGATTTGAATTATCTACTAAATATCCAATTGGAGATGTCTTGAAAGCAGTTGAATTTATGAGGTCAAGCAAGGGGATGAAGTATGAGCTGGAAAAAAAATGGGTGTAATCACTGGCCTATAGTTGGCATTTAACATTATGATAATGAATTAGTTCATCAAGAAAATGAGTGAAGCTTGAGAATAGAGGAACACCTAGGACTAAACACAAGGACATTTCATTTTTAAGAGGTTTGAGGACAATGGTAGGAATTCGCAAAAGTACTAAGATAAAGTTGAGTGAAAAAAAAAATTCCAGGAGAGAATGATGCTATTACATTTTAAAATTGGGTATGTTTTACATAGTACTTTTGATCGTATTTAATCCCTAATTTTGTCATTTTTGTCCTGTTTACTTAAATATAAAGTATTTCAAGTATTGAAGTAGTAAAATTTTTTGTTTTAGTCTCAAAAATTTCACTAATTTGTTCAAGTAAACATGTACATGAAATCTGCTTATTAAATTCAAATGATACTCATGATACTATTCTATGCCAGATCATCTATTAGAATCAGAGTATAAAATACCTGTAATTGTAAAAACACATTTCATATGTGGAATGGAAACTAAAGCAAACACAATCAAAAACTAATATATGTTACATCCTCAGAAATGTATATATTTTATGTGTTTATTTATGTTAAAAAAAAAACCTCTTTTTAAAGTATAGATTAAGAAAAAAAGTAATCATGGTCACAAATAAAATAGATATGGGAAAATATAATTCATGAAACAAAATGAATTGCCAGAGAAAATATTTGCCAACAACATATCTAATTACCCAAAATCACAAAGAACTCTTAAAGCTCAACAATAAGAAAACAAGCAACACTGTTAAAAAATGGGCAAAATACCTGAAGAGACTTCATCAAAGAAGATATACAGTTTCATATAGAATATGAAAAATGTTCAACATCATGTCATTAGGGAATTGAAAATTAAAACAGCAATGAGATACTGCTACACTCCGATTAGAATGACTAAAATCCAGAACACTAACACCACCAAATGATGGTCAGGATGGGGAGCAACAAGAAGTCCTATTCATTGCTGGTAGGAATGCAAAATAGTATAGTCACTTTGGAAGGCATCATGGCAGTTTCTTATAAAACTTAGCATAAGACCCAGCAATTGTGCTCACTGGTTTTTACTCAAAGAATTTGAAAACTTATATCTACACAAAAGCCTGTAAACTGCTGTCTGTAACAGCTTTATTAGTAATTGCCAAAACTTGGAGGCAACTGAAATGTGCTTCAATACGTGAAACAGATAAATAAACAGTGGTACATTAGAGAATGGAATAGTATTTAGCACTAATAAGAAATGAGCTATCAAGACAAAAAGACATGAAGGAATCTTATAAATGCATAATACTAAGTGAAAAAAGTGAATCTGTAAGGGCTATCTCTATGTTTATTCGTAGCTCTATCTCTGTACTATAGGAGTCTCACAATATGACATACTGAAAAAGGCAAAACTATGGATACAGTAACAAAATCAGTAGTCGCCAGGGGCTGGGAGAAGGGAGGTATGAATAGGCAGAGCACAGAAGAATTTGGGGATAGTAAAACTATTGGGTATGATACTGTAAAGGCAGATATATGTCCTATGAATTTGTCCAAACCTATAGAATGTATCACACTAAATGTAAGCTCTGGTATAAAATATGGACTTTGAGTGATCATTTTGTGTCAATACAGGTTCATCAGTGTTAACAAATGTACCATTCTGGTGTGGGATGTTGATAATAGGGAAGGCTGTGCATGTATGGGAAAAGGGAACATGTGGAATTCTTTGTACTTTCCAGTTAATTTTGCTGTGAAACTAAAGCTGAAGTCTATTTTTTTAAAACAATCAATAAAGATAATCCTCTGATAAAGTAAGATTTAAGAGTGATTTAAGCCAATATATATGCAAGAGCCCTCAAAAAAAATGGCTGTTCATAAAACGGCTCACAGTGAATTAGCTGAAAGTGTTGTCAAGGCTCATAGTTTTCAAAAAAATGCCTGAAAAATAAATTATTCCATCTATTTAAAAATCTAATTTGATGTACAGTATTTGGAACTGTTCTGTCTGCAGTATGAAAAAAGGAATATTAGTTTAATCTTTAAAACCCTTGTTTTCTTAGTTCCAACTACCTGATTTTCAAATATGTCAATGCCTATGTGCTGGATTCTATTATTAAATCAGAAATGCCAAATTGCTGCTTTTTAGTAAACATTGCTATTCAGACTACTGGGATTGAGCTGATTTAAATGTGTATGTTCATCTAATTCCTTTACTTTTTTTACTTTCTGCTCTATTATCAATATACTTTTTTCACATTTTGCTTATTTGCACACTGTGTTAGGGAAAGCCATGAAAACTAACTTCAGAGGTGAGTTCCAATCATCCATAAAGCAGGTCGGATTTTCTCTGATATAACTATTTACTTCACTGAGTCATGGAGATCTTTTAGCTAAATAGTTCACATGATAATTTTTTCATAATGTTCCAGATGCCATTTAAATTTCAGATTTCTGACTTGAATGGCATATTTTTCTCATTAGTATCTCTTAGATATCACTTTCCTCATTAATGTCTTAAACAAATATGATTTTCAGCTATTGAAAATACATTTGCTCCACTTTAAAGATAAACATTTACAATAGAATGTAAAAATTGCTGCTGTGTAAGATAGAGCTGTTTTACAGCTGGACAGACTTACTATCAGATTGCCATAGTATGTAATTTTGTCCATGATAATGATAACATGGCGGTCTAACAATTCATAAAGTGCTGTTTAAAGTTTGAAACTAGATAATTCCCAGGACTAGCTTGTTTAGACTTAGAGACATGTAGATTGATGACTTAGACTCGGTTTAGCCAGTTACAAATTCTGGCTTGGCTTTAATACTGTGTGCATATATGCCAAGCTGTTTCAGTTATGTCTGACTCTTTGCGACCCTATAGACTGTAGCCCGCCAGGCTCCTTGATCCATAGGATTCTCCAGGCAAGAATACTGGAGTGGGTTGCAATGCCCTCCTCCAGGGAATCTTCCTGACCCAGGGATCAAACCAATGTCTCTCATGTCTCCTGCATTGACAGGAGGGTTCTTTACCACTAGTGCCACCTGGGAAGACCCTGTAATACCAACAGGACATATACAATCCCATTGGAAAATTTTGCTCAAGCTCTCCGAAAACCAAGATTCCTTATATTCATCTTCCTGGTTCATACTCCTGAGGCAAAGTGTGCCCTGTGAAACTAAGACCGTAGCCTTTGTAGCTGTGTATGGAAGTCTCTTGGGCCCCAGATGTTTTTATGCTTTCTTTCTCCTGCTAACCCATATTTACTACCTTGGGTGAAGCCTATCACTTATACACCCTGAGAAATCTTGGGAGTCCTTTCTATTGCCTGTGAAGTTGTTGGCTTTAGGTGGCTTAAGGAAATGTAACCAATAACTTCTTTAATGTTGAGTTCCAAATGCATCCTCTCCAATATAAAATTTCCTGAAGAAATAAAATATAACATTTTAAAAATATGTGAATACACAGGAATATTGTTTTTCAGTTAAAATATATTGGAAACAAGAATTAATGTTCTGTTTTCTCCATTAAGCAAATGGTTAAGAGCTTGTTAGATTATATCCAGATTTTAATTTGATTCTGCCCCTTGTTAATTCTGTGATCCTGGGAAAATAATAAAAACTATTTGTGCTTCAATTCTCTATTATGTAAGATGTGGATAACAATAGCATCTAACTCCTAAGATAGTTTTGAGGATTATATTAAATGATAAATCTGAAATATACAGATAAATGAATCATAATATTCATTGTTAATAATTCCAGTTAGGGTCTAACAGAAGCAGAAGAGATTGGCAGACATGGCAAGAAGACACAGAACTATATAAGAAAGATCTTGATGACTCAGATAGCTATGATGGTATGGTCATTCATTAAGAGCTGGACTTCCTGGAATGTGAAGTCAAATGGGCTGTAGGAAACATTACTTAAAGCAAATGGAGGTGATGGAATTCCAGCTGAGCTATTTCAAATCCTAAAAGATGATGCTATTAAAATGTTGTACTCAATATGTCAGCAAATTTGGAAAATTCAGCAGTGGCCACAGGACTGGAAAAGGTCAGTTTTCATTCCAATCCCAAAGAATGACAATGGCAAAGAATGATCAAACTACTGTGCAACTGTGCTCATTCAATGCTAGTAAGGTTATGGTCAAAATCCTTCAAGATAGACTTCACCAGTACATGAACCAACATGTACTTAAACATGCACAAACTGGGTTTAAAAAAGGCAGAGGAACCAGAGATCAAATTGCTGACATCTGTGGATAATAGAGAAAGAAAGAATTCCAGAAAAATATCTACTTCTGCTTCATTGAGTATGCTAAAGCCTTTGACTGTGTGGATCACAACAAACTGTGGGAAATTCTCAAAGAGATGGAAATACCAGACCACCAAACCTATCTCCTGAGAAACCTATATGTGGGTCAAGAAGCAATAGTTAGAACTGCACATGGAACAACAAACTGTTTCCAAATTGAGAAAGGAGTATGACAAGGCTATATGTTGTCACCCTGCTTATTTAACTTATATGCAGAGTACATCATGTGAAATGCCAGGCTGGAATCAAGATTGAAGGGAGAAATAACAACCTCAGATATACAGATGATATATAATATCTACCACTCTAATGGTAGAAAATAAAGGCAAACCAAAGAGCCTCTTGATGAGGGTGAAGGAGGAGAGTAAAAAATCTGGCTCAGAATTCTACATTCAAAAAATGAAGATCATCGCATCTGGTCACATCACTTCGTGGCAAACAGGCGGGGAAAAAATGGAAATAGTGACAGATTTTATTTCTTGGTCTCCAGAATCATTGTGGATGGTGACTGCAGCCATGAAATTAACAGACGCTTGCTCCTTGGAAGAAGAGCTATGACAAACCTAGACAACATATTAAAAAACAGAGACATTACTTTGCTGATACAGATCTGTATAGTCAAAACTGTGGTTTTTCCAGTAGTCATGTATGTATGTGAGAGTTGGACCATAAAGAAAGCTGAGCACCAAAGAATTGATGCTTTTGAACTGTTTTATTGGAGAAGACTTGAGAGTCCCTTGGACAGCAATAATATCAAGCCAGTCAATTCTAAAGGAAATCAGTCCTGAATATTCACTGGAAGGACTGATGCTGAAGCTGAAACTCCAATACTTTGGCCACCTGATGCCAAGAACTGACTCATTTGAAAAGACCCTGATGCTGGGAAAGATTGAAGGCAGGAAGAGAAAGGGGCTACATAAGCTGAGGTGTTCAGATAGCATCACTGATTCAATGGACTTGAGTTTAAGCAAACTCCAGGAGATAGTGAAGGACCGTGACACCTGGCACAGCTGCAGTCCATGGGGTTGCAAAGAGTCAGACATGACTTAGCAACTGAACGATGTCAGCTGTCAAGAAAAAACCTTTTTTATGTTTTTAATCAATTGTGGGGAATATTAAGGCTGTCTTGGTCAGAGTGTACATGTGTCCTCAGATGAGACACTTTAAGTTTGAAGAACCTTAGTAAGGGTTCACTGGAGTGAGTTTTCAGAGAAAGCAAGATAGGATAATGGTTAAGACTTGACAGGAAAAGAGCTATTTATTTATATTTAAGTATATTTGTGGGGAAAAGAGTGAAAACAGGTGCCAAGTAGTCCAGTATATATTTCAAGGCATGACATAGAGGAAGTTAACATTGATGGGCCTGAGAATAATTTTAGCTCAACAGTGATTATAGACTGAAATGTGATCTAAGTTCAATAAACTATTTCCTATATCTTGAGCTAATGCAGTAAGAAACAAAGGAGTTTAAAAGAGGAAGGAAATAGAAAAAGTGAAGGGTAGTTGTCACGTGAGTGTATGTTCCTCGGTTCTTTGTCTCGTTACAACGAAGATTTGGAGTGACGGACATTAAAGCCCCCTCGGTGTGTCACAGCTCTCAGGTCTTGGATAGACCGTGTTATAGCTCTCAGGTCTCGAATGGATCATGTTATAGCTCTTAGACAAGTCAGTGTTACAGCTCTAGTTTATTTAGAAGATAGCAGGAAAATCCATCTTCGAGGTGTGAGGGCACGTCAATCCAAAGACACGATGAGAAGAGCGCCCCAGCGTGCGGGGCCGGGGGTGGGGGGGAGAGAGAGAGAGAGAGAGAGCTAGCTTTGGCTCCTCTATTTATGTTTCTCTCTCCCTGGGCCTGTCCTATGTAAATTGGGCCAGCCAGGAGTGTTGTTTGTTTTACCTGAGGTCCTCACTCCGGTCCTCGGACCTTCTTTTGTTTTATTTTTGTGGGCTTTTCCCTTTCTTGTCTTTTAGCCACCGCCATTTTGGACTCCTTTTTCCTATTCTACCTACCTAACAATAGTAATATTGATTCATTCAAAATGTTTGAGATCAAGGTGTAACCAGACTAACATGCAGCACACAAAGACCATGAGAAAAACAGGCAAGCAACAAAACACTGGGCCATGGGCAACCAGATAGGAAAGGATAAAAAACAAAATTTTCCTAGAACTGAATGTTATTATCCCTTCCTAAAAGAAGAGGGGAAAAAAGGATTAAACTGAAACAAACAAAAATCTGTAAAAGACTAATGGCTTAAAAAAATTTTTTGACCAAGCTCCTGGTGTCTCCTTAAGACTTCTTCCATGTACTCCGTTATACTCCATCTAGCTACAACAAGATCAGCAAAGGCCTGTGTGGCCTTTAGCAACTTGCACATGAAACGTTAGGACAAAAAAGTATATATAGTAGTTGTCTTCCTTCCATTAAACTGATACTTCTATTTCCTCTTTCTTGTTCTTCAGTACTGTAAAAACAGGACAATACTAATCCAGGAGTTAAGTATTTGCTCCTTCGCTGATTGATGTCTAATGTTTTGTATATTACTTACATTCTTTACACTATTGTTTCTTTATGTTTAAAATTGGGGGTGGCCTAGAGTGTTCTCTAAAGGTGACTTTCATATTTGAAACATTACAGTTCTTGCTATCTACATATGAGTGCTGCTCCAGTTAGCTTGAGTTAAGGTACTCTTCTAAATATAGTCCTTGCACTTAGGAACACTGTGAAGACTACAATGTAATAAATAAAAATTAGGCTGTAAATCTCTCAGTCCTCCTGTCAATCGTCTCAACCAACAGTCACCACGGATATTTTTTTTTCCTTCTTATATTTTTAGTATTCTTATTGTGAACAAATTTCAAGCTCACCTGCTAAAATCTATCTGCATGTTAAGATTTTAATTGCCATGAGGTAGATGAGACTTTATTTTCTAGTTTTATTCTTTTAACTAAACAACTGATGAATATAAAATATCAAAATTGTATATCAATATAAATATCTCAATGTTGGTAAAAGTTTAACATGAAATCTTCTACAAATTAGCTACTGAGGATTAAAAAAACAAAAACAAAACCCTTAACAGATTAATGTAAATCAGCATGTATATTTTGAATGTTCTTTGTAATACAAAATCACCAGGTGGAAATATATCTAATAATAAACCCAGAGGAAAATAATGTTCCTTTAGGAATAAAGCAGAGAAGTTTTAACTTTGTGAGCACTCTCAACAAATATGTTTCATTTCCAGTTAGAAAAGCCATTGTATCTGTCCCTGTAGATCACAGAGCAATGTAAGTGGCATAAAAGCAAGACAATAAAGCTTCAGAAACTCATTGATGACCGTAACCTTAATGATCATGGTTAGAAGAATTAAAATTAAGGTATTTCTGATGGGCTTAGTGTGAGAGAAAGTGAAGCAAATAATTTAGTGGAACAGTTCAAGAACTTCTTATTTCTAACTTTAATTTAGTAGCATGATACAAACCTCCATCCTTATAGAATTTTTAAAAAATGATTAGTATTTGAACCTTTTAGAAATATTTTTTAACAAAGATGAACCAACATAATAATAGTAAAGCAGAAAACAGGTGATTTTAGCTGTTATTTTCATAACTTAAATCGTTCCATTTTTTTGTCTTTGAGTTTCTAACAATCATTTCTAGTCAACTTGCCATTCCATTTGTCTTGAGTTATTTTGTATAAAGAAATGCACTGACCTTTCAGCACTGTCAAACTTTTGTCTGGGAACATTTGTTAGCATAGCCACCTACTGAGTGTCCTATGTTGGCTTAAATTGTATCAGAAAAGAGTATATATCTAGAAAATGATTGATAAGGTCAAAAACTCCCCAATATTTCTCTTAAGAGCTTATTACAGGACTTCTAGGTGAGGTATTCTACAATTTGTGAAGGCTTGAGTGCATAGGACAAAGGTCACCTTGTCTGACCTACTCACCTTCCTTTATGTCGTTCTGTAGGATCTCATTCCAGAACTGTTCTACTAAAATCAATGCTTCTCAAACATTTCATATCCAGATTTCTCCTGAAACAGATTAGACTGCCACCTGCTTGGCATAGACTATGATGCAGAGAACTTGGCATGTCTTGATCTCTTTAAGACTATCACTTTTCATTTCTTTCGGTTATTCTTTACAACAAGAAAGGTTGTTAGTAATGTCTAGCCCTAGATATAAATGGCTCTCTTATAAGGAAAATCCTTGGATTTTTTTGTACATTAACTTAGCATAAATGTAAGCTTAAAATAGTGATAAAGAGCTTGTGATCTTGAATCAAACTGCCTGACTTAATTTTTTTCCTTGTCAGTAATTATATGAAATTGGTCAAATTACTTAACCTCACTTTTCTTTGTGCGTGTGTGCATGCTAAGTCGCTTCAGGCATGCCTGACTCTGTGGGACCCTATAAACTGTAGCCCACCAAGCTCCTTTGTCCATGGGATTCTCCAGGCAAAAATACTGTAGTGGGTTGTCATGCCCTCCTCCAGGGGATCTTCCCAACCCAGGGATCGAACCTGCATCTCTTATGTCTCCTTCGTTGGCAGGTGTGTTCTTTACCACTAGCACCACCTGGGAAGCCCTTTCTTAGGTTTACTTATCTGTAAAACTGGTATAAATATAATAAAACACACTTAATATGACTTTATCAAAGTTAACTGAATCAATATCTATAAAGTACTTAAAAGAATCTTTCTTACAAAATAAACACAAGTGATTATTATTATCTATTCAAGTTATGCTAATTTTCTTTTGCTTCTGTTTTCTTAGTAATATTTAAAAGTTGTTTTCTTTAGTTGCTAAGTCATGTCTGACTCTTTGAGACCCCATGGACTATAGCCTTCCAGACTCCTTTATCCATGGGATTTTCTACACAAGAATACTGGAGTGGATTGTTTCTTCTCCAGGGGATCTTCCTGACCCAGAGATTGAACACATGGCTCCTCCTGTGACTCCTGCTTCCTAGGAAATATGTTCAATAAATAACAAGAATTCTGGAGTAGGTTGTTTTCTTCTCCAGGGGACCTTTCTGACCCAGGGATTGAACACATGGCTCCTGCTGTGACTCCTGTTTTGCAGGAGAATTCTTTACCGCTGAAGCCCTGAGGAAGCCCATTTAAAAATTAAGGCCATCAAAAAAACACTTCTGGAAATAGAACTGCCATATGACCCAGCAATCCCACTGCTGGGCATATACACCAAGGAAACCAGAATTGAAAGAGACACGTGTACCTCAGTGTTCATCGCAGCACTGTTTACAATAGCCAGGACTTGGAAGCAACCTAGATGTCCATCGGCAGACGAATGGATAAGAAAGTTGTGGTACATACACAATGGTATATTGCTGCTAAGTCACTTCAGTCGTGTGCGACCCCATAGACGGCAGCCCACCAGGCTCCGCCATCCCTGGGATTCTCCAGGCAAGAACACTGGAGTGGGTTGCCATTTCCTTCTCCAATGCATGAAAGTGAAAAGTGAAAGTGAAATTGCTCAGTCATGTCCGACTCTTAGAGACCCCATGGACTGCAGCCTACCAGGCTCCTCCATCCATGGGATTTTCCAGGCAAGAGTACTGGAGTGGGGTGCCATTGCCTTCTCCGAATGGTATATTACAGCTATTAAAAAGAATGTATTTGAATCAATTCTAATAAGGTGGATGAAACTGGAGCCTATTATACAGAGTGAAGTAAGTCAGAAAGAAAAATATCAATACAGTATATTAACTCATATATATGGAATTTAGAAAGATGGCAATGATGACCCTATATGCAAGACAGCAAAAGAAACACAGATGTAAAGAACACACTGTTGGATTCTGTGGGAGAAGGCGAGGGTGGGATGACTTGAGAGAATAACACTGAAACATATTATATGTTATTGAAACAAATATATTATCATATGTGAAATAGATTGCCAGTCCAGGTTTGATGCATGAGGCAGGGTGCTCAGGGCTGGTGCACTGGGATGACCCTGAGGGATGGGATGGGGAGGGAGGTGGGTGGGAGGGTCAGGATGGGGAACATATGTACACCCATGGCTGATTCACATGAATGTATGGCAAAAAACACCACAATATTGTAAAGTAATTAACCTCCAATTAAAATTTAAAAAATAGTAAAATAAAATCTTCTGGTAAGTGAGTTATTATGTTCAATATATAACTTAGAAACCTATGTTAATTGTATTAAAACTTCCAGAAATACACAAGTCTTTCTGAACTCCAAGTAATAAACAACTATGTGTGTGCGTGTATTAGTTGCCTCCATGGACTGTAGCCCTCCAGACCCTGTCCATGAGATTTTCCCAGAAAGAATGCCGGAATAGTTTGCCATGCGCACCTCCAGGGGATCGCCCCAACCAAGGGATTGAACCCATGGCTTTGAGACTCCTGCATTGCAGGCAGATTCTTTACTGCTGAGCCACTGGGGAAGCCCAGTGAACAACTATAAGGAGGTCTTAGATGGGGTCTTATCTTACAGAACTTTCTTGCATCTTTTCTCTCACAAGATTGTAAGTTTATTTATAGCATGTACTTTTTATTTCCTTTTATCTGCTGTGAACTTTTATAGGATTTATCAGTTTTAGTACCTGACATGTAAATGGACTTCCTTCACAGAAAACTCTCCTGTGGTTGCCCTTCTTTTTTGAAGGATTGGGCTAAAGCAAAAAAGTTCTGTGATGTAAGTCTCCCAGGGGCAGTTATCTAATCAAGGTATAGACATATTGATAAGGGTAGACAATTCTTACATTGTCAAGACTGATGAGGTGACCCGGATACAAAAATTCTCCCCCAAAACAAGGATGCTGGTGATTACCTCAGTCCATTATAATTATTTTTCTACAGATTTGTACTGGGATACCTTCTGCATGTCTCATTAAAGGCTAAGGGAATAAATTTAGCCAAGTATTTTCTTCTTACTATATTTTTTGATAGCTTCTTAATTATACCTATAGTGATGATTTGGAGAAGGCAATGGCATCCCACTCCAGTACTCTTGCCTGGAAAATCCCATGGATGAAGGAGCCTGGTGGGCTGCAGTCCATGGGATCACTAGGAGTTGGACACAACTGAGCTACTTCCCTTTCACTTTCAACTTTCATGCATTGGAGAAGGAAATGGCAACCCACTCCAGTGTTCTTGCCTGGATAATCCCAGGGACAGAGGAGCCTGGTGGGCTGCCGCACAGAGTCGGACACAACTGACATGACTTAGCAGTAGCAGTAGCAGTGATGATTTGAGTAGATGATTTGTTTATTCCTTTGGAACAAATGTTTTCAAATATTCGTACTTGAAACTAAGACCTGAGTAAGTAATTACTAATGTACCAAGCTTTGATTTAAATCACTCATTAACATATGAAAAACTTTTCAACGGAAACATTTTAACATCTGCCTGACACAACTATTTGCCATGTCTGCCCTTCTGTCTTTCCATGAGGGTATTTGAAGAGCATGGAATTTTCACTGAAGGTTATGATTCTGAAAGCCCAGCTTCTCTGTACACTGGTGCTGAACTGAATCTTGGAGACAGAGTTTTGGAGAAGTAGAAAAGTATAGCTTTATTACTTTGCCAGTCAAAGGGGGTCACAGCAGGCTAATGCCCTCAAAACATGTGTCCCAACTTGAAGACTATTGTAAGAAGTTTTATAGTAATCACTCAAAGATGGCATGATCAGTTCTTGGACATTCTTCTGATGTGGTGAGATAAGTAGAAGTCAGAAACATCAACCTTCAGGTTTCAACTGGTCTGGGGTCTACATGATTGTGGGCACATACCATCATTAATCATTAACATCTCCCACCTGGAGGGATTTTTAGTATCTACAAAAGATATTGGTGTATCCAAGGCCTTGCCCCAAGGCTGCATTATTGTTTCACTTGACTGTTTCTCCCTGATTGCACATCCCTTCCCTCCCCTAATTAGCAACTGCTTGAATGTGCCCCTTGGAACCAATGGAGGCTGAATGAAGGCTGCTTCCTGTAATCAAAGAAATGCGGGACACAGAAAGTCTTTGCGCCCAGGAGCTCTGCAAGTAACATTTTAATAGCTGATTCAGTCTCTTCAAATAGACTCAGAATTTCTATATCTTCTTGTCTCAGGATTTGGTCAGTTGTGTCATTTGAAGAATTTATTAATTTCATCCAAATTGACAAAGTTATTGACATAAAATTGTAAATATCTTCTCAATTTCTTTTAAATATTTTTAAATTTCCCTTTTGGTGATTTGTGTTTCTCTCTTTTTTCCTTGAAGGATCTTGCAACAGGTTTTTCCAAATTATTATGTTAAAAGGCATTATTACAAGTCTATTGTTTGTTCATATTTTATTCGCTTTTACCTAAAGTCATTTTTTTAATCCATATCTCATCCAGAATATTACCTTACATTTCATTGTCATGTTCAATTATTCTCTTACTGACTGTGACAGTTCTAAACTTTTCTTGACTTTGATAAACTTGACCATTTTGAAGGGTACTAGTGCCCAGGAGCTCTGCAAGGCCCTGCTCCATATCAGTTACATTTTAATAGCTGATTCAGTCTCTTCAATTAGAGATTAGGATTTATCTGATGTATTTTCATGATTACTCTGGGATTATGGTATTTGAGGTGGAAAGCCATAGAGGTAAAATGCTTTTCTTATTGCATCAATGTTCACAGTGAATTTGAGGTTCTCCTTTCATTGCCAAAGAATTCAGAGATGAAGTGACAGGTAAGAAGTGAATTTATTTAGGGAGAAACACACTCCACAGACAGAGTGTGAGAGAGCTCTGAAATATGGCATGGTTAGTTTTTATGGGCTGGGTAACTTCATAAGCTAATGAATGGGAAGATTATTCCAATTACTCAAGGAAATGGAGGAATATCCAAGAATTGGGCCACTGCCCATTTTTTGACCATTTATGGTTGACCACAGAACTATCATGATGCTGGTTGTTGTTCTTTAGTCACTAAGTTGTGTCCAAAATTTTGTGACCCCCCCCATGGACTGCACAGGCCAGGCTTCCTTGTCCTTCAGTATCTCCTGGAGTTTGCTCAAACTCATGTTCATTGAGTCAGTAATGCTATTCAACCATCTTAACCTCTCTCAGCCTCTTCTCCTCTTGCTCTTAATCTTTCCCAGCATCAAAATCTTTTCCAGTGAGTCAGCTCTTCACATCAGGTGGCCAAATTATTGAAACTTCAATTTCAATATCAGTCCTTCCAATGAATATTCAGTGTTGATTTCCTTTAGGATTAATTGGTTTGATCTTTTTGCCATCAAGGGGCTCTCAAGAGTCTTCTTCAGCACCACAATTCAAAAGCATCAATTCTTTGGCATTCAGCCTTCTTTATGGTCTACCTCTCACATCCATACATGACTACTGGCAAAACCATAGATATGACTATGTGGAGGTTTGTTGGCATACTTTTTAATATGCTGTCTAGGTTTGTCATAGCTTTCCTTCCAAGAACAAGTGTCTTTCAGTTTCCTGGCTGGAGTTACCTTCCATAGAGATATTGGAGCCCAAGAAAATAAAATCTGTAAAAGTGAATCAGGGTTTATTCAGTTCAATTCAGTTCAGTCTCTGAGTAGTGTCCAACTCTTTGAGACCCCATGGACGGCAGCACACCAGGCCTCCCTGTCCATCGCCAACTGCCGGAGTTTATTCAGACTCATATCCATTGAGTCAGTGATGACATCTCACCATCTCATCCTCTGCCGTCCCCTTCTCCTCTTGCCTTCAATCTTTCCCTGCATCAGGGTCTTTTCAAATGAGTCAGCTCTTCGCATCAAGTGGACAAAGTATTGGAGTTTCAGCTTCAGCATCATTCCTTCCAATGAACATTCAGGACTGATTTCCTTTAGGATGAACTGGTTGGATCTCCTTGCTATCCAAGGGACTCTCAAGAGTCTTCTCCACATCACAGTTCAAAAGCATCAATTCTTCAGTGCTCAGCTTTCTTTATAGTCCAACTCTCACATCACACATGACTACTAGAAAACCATAGCCTTGACTAGATGGACCTTTGTAGGCAAAGTAATGTCTCTGCTTTTTACTATGCTATCTAGGTTGGTCATAACTTTTCTACTAAGAAGTAAGAGTCTTTTTATTTCATGGCTGCAGTCACTATCTACAGCGATTTTGGGGCCCCCCAAAATAAATTCTGCCACTGTTTCCACTGTTTCCCCATCTATTTGCCATGAAATGATGGGACCAGATGCCATGATCTTAGTTTTCTGAAAGTCGATCCTTAAGCCAACTTTTTCACTCTCTTCTTTCACTTTCATCAAGAGGCTCTTTAGTTCTTCTTTACTTTTTGCCATAAGGGTGGTGTCATCTGCGTATCTGAGGTTATTGATATTTCTCCCGGCAATCTTGATTCCAGCTTGTGCTTCACCCAGCCCAGTGTTTCTCATGATGTACTCTGCATATAAGTTAAATAAGCAGGGTGACAATATACAGCCTTGACATACTCCCTTTCCTATTTGGAACCAGTCTGTTGTTCCATGTCCAGTTCTAACTGTTGCTTCCTGACCTGCATATAGGTTTCTCAAGAGGCAGGTCAGGTGGTCTGGTATTCCCATCTCTTTCAGAATTTTCCACAGTTTATTGTGATCCACACAGTCAAAGGCTTTGGCATAGTCAATAAAGCAGAAAGATGTTTTTCTGGAACTCTCTTGCTTTTTTGATGATCTAGCAGATGTTGGCAATTTGATCTCTGGTTCCTCTGCATTTTCTAAAATCAGCTTGAACATCTGGAAGCTCACAGTTCATGTATTGTTGAAACCTGGCTTGGAGAATTTTGAGCATTATTTCACTAGCATGTGAGATGAGTGCATTTGTGTGGTAATTTGCATTCTTTAGCATTGCCTTTCTTTGGGATTGGAATGAAAACTGATCTTTTCCAGTACTGTGGTCACTGCTGAGTTTTCCAAATTTGTTGGCATATTGAGTGTAGCACTTTCACAGCATCATCTTTTAGAATTTGAAATAACTTGGTTGGAATTCCATCACCTCCACTAGCTTTGTTAATAGTGATGCTTCCTAAAGCCCACTTGACTTCACATTCCAGGATTTCTGTTTCTAGGTGAGTCATCACACTATCTTGATTATCTGGGTCATGAAGATCTTTTTTGTACAGATCTTCTGTGTATTCTTGCCACCTCTTTTTAAGATCTTTTGCTTCTGTTAGGTTCCTACCATTTCTGTCCTTTATTGAGCCCTTCTTTGCATGAATTGAAGAGATCAAGGTTTATTAGAGGAGATTTAAAACAGTAAAAGAACAGAATACACATTATTTCCTATTAAGTATACAGAGAGGTATGCTTAAACCAGACAATGTTGAAGTGGACACACCATGGAGAAAACTCCAGAAGACAGAATGAATCCTCATAAAATTCTGCATATTTATAGGAACATCAGGGAAGGAAACACCTGGGAGATTAGAAACTTCATAGTTGAGAAAGTGGACTTACTAGAGAAGGAAAATTTCTGAAAATTGGCATTTGTACCAGCCTGCCTTTTACTGAAGTTACTCAGATTTCCTGAGCCAGTTCCATGCTATTCTCCTGAGAGGGAAAACCAATAAGGCTTCAGAGTATCTGAGTTCATCTCTCCTCATTCTTATCTTAATTTAACCCTGGATTTCATTAAAAATATTATAAATTTTAGTTTTTAATAACTTCACAGCTTGGAGTTGCATAAAGTAATTAAGGACATGTGTAAATATCTTTGTTCAACATGTATACCTCTTCAGGTGTTTAGAATTAAAGTGTTTAGGTTATTTATTACTTTCAGTTCATAGACGGGTAACTATTTATGAAGATAATTTCGATTGTGACTATATTTTTAAAAAAGGAAGCAATGTGATTAAAATTCACTTGTGAGATATTTTCAGTAAGGAGGAGTTCATCATTTCGGTATGGGATATAAATAACAAATTAGACCTATTTGTAAACTGAGGTGTGAAATATTTCCTTGAGATTGTTTTCATGCATGGTCAGTCCAGTTTCAATGAGTTTCAGTGAAATGTATGTATTACACTTTAGGAAGCCTTAGCCATAATGGCTATGATTTTACTTATTATAAAATGTTATTTTGCTTAATTCGCAGATTGAATTCTAGGAACCTAGATCACTTTTCAATTCTTACTCTCCTCCCAGATATAATGAGACCATCACAGTGGTGTTATTGCTCTTAATTTTCTCTTTTTCTCCTATCAAGTTATTATTTAAATGCTTTCCTGTTCCTGGGAACATAGAGTTTAATTACAGGGATTGTATTTTCTTACCTACAGGCAGACACATAGATTAGAAAGTTCCCTTAAATTGATGTATATCTCCCTACTCAATTCTCAATTCTGGTGAATCTAATTATCCAATCTTAGCACCTGTGAACAGAGCTCTCGGTTCAAAGGCAACTTACATAAAAGTGACCTTTGCTGGTATTAAGATACTAAGAATGGTAGACTCAGGGACTTTCAAAACCTGAGAAATTTCAGGACAACATGAATTGTCAACAGCAGTTTTAGTTCCTTTCCCATATTTGTGTGGAGAACTTGAAAGTACTTAGTGTGAGGGTTGGGGTTAGTGCTGTTGAAATGCCACTACAGGATGTTCATAAAGATTGAATAAATTGGTTGCCATTCTCTAGGAGTCTGCATGGCTACCAAGTACATATCATTTCAGCTCCAGAATTTTTCCTGACATGGAATGGATACTTTTTAAATTAATTTTTGGTCCCACTTGAAAGACAGAGAATAGAGGTTTTCCTTTTCTTTTTTTGCAGAGAACATTTATTTTAATATCTATTAAAGATACTTCTTCCAAGGAAAAAAGATGGGACAAGGAATGAATAAAATGTACCCTTTATTGTTACACATGGGAGCGAGTAATAGTTTTAATAGAAGAAGATGATGCATTGAATTGCTATTCTTTTTTTTTTTCTCTAAAAAATATTTTCAATTTTGAAACAAAATAATTTTCCATCTGGTGAATTTTAACTGCTGTAAATGTGTATCCAATATCACCACAATTTTCTTATCCCTTAAGTTAGTGCAGAGACTAAAAAACACAGTACCATAGGAGTTATCAGGCCAGTAATTTGAAAAGGGTTCTACCATACTGCAAGTGCAGGTCACGGATATACAGCTACTCATGACAGAAAATTAACAGACCATCTAACGGCCCTCTGATTTTCCCTGTTGTTCAAGCAGCTGACTCAGTCCCTAACAGCTATAATTAAACAGAGCAATCTGTCAAGGAAGATAGCTGCTCTTGTTAATTCTGTAAACCACCATGTTGGCTTTTCCTATTGTGCTCTGTGGCTGACACGCTATCTTGAAAGCTTTTTGCTGAAGCAAGCTGCCAGGGGATGGATGAATCTCTAAACAAGCAGCCCGTGGAAGGAAGCTGAAGATACTGGTGAACTATAGCAGTGAGTTACTATTTTCAGTTTGGAAACAGGTTGTCCTGGAGCGAATACAATAGAGAAATACTATTGAGTTTGTAAGTAAAAACAAACAAACAAAACCCCCAGAATTCTGGCGTTACATTTTGTAGCTGAATTTCATAATAAATCAATTGCAAGTTATTCTTTTATATTTCTGGAGACAAAGACTTTAAGCAACTTGTTTCCTCTAAACTCATCATCAAATATGCCAAACTCTCTTGTTAAATGAACACCTCCTATTCTCATGTGTTCTCTCTGCTTCCTGCCATTATAGATTATATCCCTCACCTATAGAGCATTTTTGAGGCAGTTCCACTGTATTTAAAGAATATCAGTTTATATGAAATATAGAAATAGTTGAATCCAATAATAAGACCAATTTTATATGCATTTTTCTTTACATCTAGCAAACATTATTTAGCATAGTTACAATGTAATGCTTATGTTTGGTTTGAGGTAGGTAAATAGCAGTGGAAATCAGAAGGAAGCTAAATCTCTCTGATTAGGATAACTTCTAAGAATTTATACATTGTATAAAATAAATTGCTGTTTATTTTGCAATCAGTAATTTTATGATAATATTATTAATTTATGTGGATTGAATTTATGTCTATTCTCATTCTTGCCCTTCCTTCTCTGTGACATTTAAGCTCCCATATATGACAATTGGAATGTCTTTCTCTTTTCTTCTACCACCATAGTTTTTCATCCAGCTTTAGTTAATATATGAAATTTACGACTATCTTTGTTACTGAGTCTAAGCTCTCTCTGCTTACTGCACGATAGGCCAATGAATCCAAGAGACGTGGGGTCCAGAAAGGAAGCTAAATTGGGGAGCTAGCAGATCAAAAATATGGTAGAGTAGGGCCTCAAAATAACGATCTTATTGGGGTCTGAATGCCAGATTCTTTTACAGATCTGAGTGAAAGAAGCAATGAAGAACTAAAGTCACAAAGCAGAATAGAGAGGGAGATGCAGTGGGGAACTAAAGTGAAAGGGTCTTCAGTCTTGCAAAACATCTCCAAGAGAATGGCCAGCCTTTGGAAGGAGTGTGTTAATCTCCTCTATTCACAGGTGGGCGTGGACAAACTATCTCTGCATGAGCTGATAAAAGGTTAAGCAGAGGGTCAGGGTCTTCCAGGCAACACATTGAGTATGATTATAATAATAAAAGAAATGAAAAGCCAGTCAAAGAAACAGTTTCCAACATGGAGTCACAGTTGGCTTTCTCCCTGCAACATGAAAGTCATGAAGGGATTTTATTTGGGAGCTGACTAACCAGGAAGATGACATACTACTCCCTAAAAATAACCATCTTGTCGGGGCCTGGATGTCAGATTCTTTAATATATCAGAGGTGGAGGGAGGTGAGGAAACAAACTAAAAAGACCATTTTGTTGTTGTTCAGTCGCTCTGTTGTGTCTGATTCTTTGTGACCCATGGACTGCAGCACACCAGGCTACTGGGTCCTTCACCATCTCCCCGAGCTTGCTTATAGTCATGTCCACTGAGTTGTTGATGCCATCCAATTATCGTCCTCTGTTGTCCCCTTCTCCTCCTCCATTGAAACTTTCCCAGCATCAGGGTCTTTTCCAATGAGGTGGCCTTTCACATCAGGTGACCAAAGTATGGGATCTTAAGCTTCAGTGTCAGTCCTTCCAGTGAATATTCAAGGTTGATTTCCTTTAGGATTGACTGGTTTGATCTCCTTGCAGTCCAAGGGACTCTCAAGAGTCTTCTCCAACACCACAGTTCAGAAGCATCAATTCTTCCATGCTCAGCCTTCTTTATGGTTCAACTCTCACATCCGTACATGACTACTGGAAAAACCATAGCTTTGACAAGACAGAACTTTGTTGGAAATGTAATGTCTCTGCTCTTTAATATGCTATCTAGGTTGGTCATAGTTTTTCTTCCAAGGAGCAAGCATCTTTTAATTTCATGGCTACAGTTACCATCTGCAGTGATTTTGGAACCCAAGAAAATAAAGTCTCTCAGTTTCCATAGTTTATCCGTCTATTTGCTATGAAGTGATGGGACCAGATGCCATGATCTTTGCTTTTTGAGTGTTGAATTTTAAGCCAGCTTTTTTGCTCTTCTCTTTTACCTTCATCAAGAGACTCTTTAGTTCCTCTTAATTTTCTACCATAAGAGTGGTGTCATCTGCATATCTGAGGTTATTGGTATTTCTTCCAGCAATCTTGATTCCAGCTTGTGCTTTACGCAGCCCAGCATTTCACATGATGTACTCTGCATATAAGTTAAATAAGCAAGGTGACAATATACAGCCTTGATGTCCTGCTTTTCCAATTTTGAACCAGTCCATTGTTCCATGTTCAGTTCTAGCTCTTGCTTCTTGACCTGCATACAAGTTTCTCAGGAGGCAAGTAATGTATTCTGGTATTCCTATCTCTTTAAGAATTTTCCACAGTTTGTTGTGATCCACACAGCCAAAGGCTTTGGCATACTCAATGAAGCAGAAGTAGATGTTTTTTTCTGGAATTCCTTTGCTTTTCCTGTGATCCAATGGATATTGTCAATTTGATCTCTGGTTTGTCTGCCTTTCCTAAAACCAACTTGTGCATCTGGAACTTCTCAGTTAACTACTTCTGAAGCCTAGCTTGGAGAATTTTGAGCAGTACTTTACTAGCATGTGAAATGCTAGTGCACTTTACAAGCTAGTGCAATTGTGTGGTAGTTTGAACCTTCTTTTACATTGCCTTTCTTTGAGATTGGAATGAAAACTGACCTTTTCCAGTACTGTGGCCACTGCTGAATTTTCCAAATTTTCTGGCATATTGAGTGCAGCACTTTCACAGCATCATCTTTTGGAATTTGAAATAGCTCAACTGGAATTCCATCACCTTCACTAGGTGTGTTTGTAGTGATGCTTCCTAAGGCCCATTTGCCTTTGCACTCCAAGATGTCTGCTCTAGGTGAGTGATCACACCGTCATGGTTATCTGTGTCATGAAGATCTTTTCTGTATTTCTTCTGTGTATTCTTGCCACCTCTTCATAATATCTTTTGCTTCTATTAGGTCCATATCATTTCAGTCCTATATTGTGTCCATCTTTGCATGAAATGTTCCCTTCGTATCTCTAAGTTTCTTGAAGAGATCGCTAGTCTTTCCCATTCTATTATTTTCCTCTCTTTCTTTGCATTGTTCACTAAGGAAGGCTATCATATCTTTTCTTGTTATTCTTTGGAACTCTGCATTCAGATGGGTATATCTTTCCTTTTCTCCTTTGCCTTTAGATTCTCTTCTTTTCTCAGCTATTTGTAAGTACTCCTCAGACAACCTTTTTGCCTTTTTGCATTTCTTTTTCTTGGGGGTGGTTTTGATCATGTGAGATGTGTTAGTTAGTTTCACTTTCCAAGTCATTTCATGGGTGGTGTTAAATGGAATGGGGCTTCCTTGGTGGCTCAGAAGGGCAAGAATCCGCCTGCAATGCATGTCAGTAGGTGCCCATTTTAGTTCACTGATTCCTAAAATGTCGATGTTCACTCTTGTCATCTCCTGTTTTATCACTTAGAATTTACCTTGAATCATGGTCCTAACTTTCCAAGTTCCTGTGCAATATTGTTCTTTACCACATCCTATTTTACCTCTACCACCAGACACATCCAAACCTGGATATTGTTTCTTCTTTGGCTCAGCCTCTTCATTCTTTCTGGGGCTCTTTCTCCACTTTTCTCCAATAGCATATTGAGCACCTACTGACATGGGGAGTTCATCTTTCAGTTTCCTATCTTTTTGCCTTTTCATAATGTTCATGGGATTCTCAAGGCAAGAATATTGAAGTGGTTTATCATTCCCTTCTCCAGTTACAATTAAAAAGATGATTTAACTGTTGCAAATATCTCCTAGAATGTCAAGCATCAGGTAGTGAGATGTGTTAGTTTCACTTTCTAAGTCATTTCCTGGGTGGTGTTAAATGGAATGGGGCTTCCTTGGTGGCTCAGAAGGGAAAGAATCCGCCTGCAATGCAGGAGACCTGGGTTTGATCTCTGGGTTGGGAATATCCCCTGAAGAAGGGAATGGCTACCCACTCCGATATTCTAGCCTGGAAAATTCCATGGACAGAGGAGCCTCGCATATAAACAAAGATGTCACATTTATCTGTGATTCTGACCATCCCATATGTGAATTTCTGGGCTGAGCTGGTAAGTAGCAGACTAGGGGCACCAGACTCTGAGCCATTTACTACAAAAAGAGTTCAAGAATGTCACAGTCCTTCACAAGTGGGTAGGGTCATGTTTTCTCCCTGAAAGTGAAATTTTTAGTTGCTCAGTTGTGTCTGACTCTTTGCGATGCCCTGAACTAGCCCTCCTGGAGTGGGTTGCCATTTCCTTCTCCGGGATCTTCCCGACCCAGGGATCAAACCTGAGTCTCCTGCATTGAGGCAAACTCTTAAACAGCTGAGCCACCAGGGAAGTTTATTTCCTCAGGGAGAAACCAAACAGTTTCTCACTGAGGCAGGCCATTATGTATGCCTACAAACGTGGCAAGATAAGGTTTAAAGCCACAGAAGCAGAACCAGTGTAAATTCAAAATTAGCCCTTTCTGCTTGCATCTTCACTTTTTACTATCTTTAAATGCAATAAAAATAATGCAGTTATTGGGCATAGGAATATATTCCACATTCTTGAAACATTAGAACTCGCAAACTGAAACTTCAAATGTTTCTCTCCATTTGTACAAAAGATGTTTGCCTAATTTCTGTGAAAAATTAGAATTCCTTTGCCTTGTCCCATTTTAGATACATTCTCCTATTTAAAAACTTATTATTAAGGACATTGTATTATAGAAGAAGAAAACTGGCTCTCTAAATGAAATATATGTATTTCATACATTTTCACTGGCAGTGAAACTGGACAGAAAAATCAATTTTAATGAACATTTTCTGGGCATTTCTGGGTCATTTTGATTGCACTTTGGTTGTAAGAGCTGGAAAATCTTGGCAGGCACAAAGTGACACGTAAATTCATTTTTCATAAATAATTTTAGAAATACTGCATAAACTTTCATCTTTAGTACAATAAATCCCCCATAAAGCAATTTTATACTACCTGATATCCTGACTGCCCAAGCAATAGATTTGTGTGAGTAGTGAGTGGCTTATTAGTTATGTCAGTATGCACTTTAATGCACACTTAAGATCAGGATGAAAAGAAATGTTTTAGATAAGTTTCCCTGGAGAAAACATTGTGTAGAAAACACTTGAAACTTGTATGTACACTCTATTAAAATCCCAAGTCTCTCTGTGACCTTTTAAATGGAACACCAAGAGTGAGAACACTGCAGCATTCCAGACAATTATTAACCCAAATGGTTTGGTTGCTTTTCTGTGTCTTCAAATAAGTTTTGGTTTATTTTCATCATTTTTAGACAGTCTATTCTTTCATTCCTCCAGCTTATGGTTATTGTTATGTTAATCACTTTAAACTACTCTTTTCATCTTCTAGTTTCAGTTTGAAACCTCCTTGAGAACTTCCAGGAAGTAATCTGAAACCAGCTTCCAAAGTCAAGGAGGGCAAGAGAGACACGAGAAAGAGACTGACTACTCCAGATTGATAGGCGGCAGATTTAATAAGTAAGAAAAATTACGTATGAGGCTCTTTGGGGGAAGCTTAAGGATTAGTGGATTTTTATATCTGCCTAGCATGCATTGGAGAAGGAAATGGCAACCCACTCCAGTATTCTTGCCTGGAGAATCCCAGGGACGGGGGAGCCTGGTGGGCTGCCGTCTATGGGGTCGCACAGAGTCGGACACGACTGAAGCAACTTAGCAGAAGCAGCAATCTTAAATGTTTATATAGAAGTGTTTACTGAGTTCAGTCACATATACCATCCAGGTGGTCTCTACAATATATTTCTATCCCAAGCCCATTCCTCTTGGGGCAGATCCTGGGAATGGGAGACACAAGGAAGCTGCACATTTCAAGGATAGGGAAGAGTGAAGATCCTCTGATTTCCTGGGTCCAGCTCATGGGTCAACCAGCTGTCATCATCTTCTCAGTGATCTCCCTCAATACAGAGTAACGCCAAAGCAAAGCTTAGACATACAGAAGATAAGGAGAAGGGAATCAAGGAAGGCCACTATGAAAAATCGTCAATTCACAGAGAAGTACAGCAAGTTGTTGCTGTTCAGTCCCTAAGTTGTGTCCAGCTCTGTGTGACCTCATGGACGGCAGCATGCCAGGCTCCTCTGTCCTTCACTGTTGCCCAGAGTTTGCTCAAAATCATGTGTATTCATGTGTATCTAACCACCTCATCCTCTGCCACCCTCTTTTCATTCTGCCTTCATTCTTTGCCAATATTAGGGTCTCTTCCAAAAAAAAATTGGCTCTTTGTGTCAGATGGCTAAAGTATTGGAGCTTCAGCTTCAGCATCAGTCTTTCCAACCAATATTCAGGGTTGATTTCATTTAGGATTGACTGGTTTGATCTCTTTGAAGTCCAAGGGACTCACGGGAGTCTTCTCCAACACCACAGATCGAAAGCATTAATTCTTTGGCCCTCAGCGTTCTTTATGGTCCAACTCTTAAATCTGTATATTTTGTTGTTGTTCAGTCATTCAGTCATGTCCAACTCTTGTGACCTCATCAACTGTAGCACTTCAGGCTTCCCTGCCTGTCACCCTCTTCTGGAGTTTGCTCAAACTCACATCCATTGAGTTGGTAATGCCATCAAACCATCTAATCCTCTGTCATTCCCTTCTCTTCCTGCCCTCAATCTTTCCTAGCATCAGGGTCTTTTCCAATGAGTTGGCTCTTTGCATCAGGTGGCCCAAGTATTGGACCTTCAACTTCAGCATCAGTCCTTCCAATGAACATTGGTATTCCCATCTCTTTAAGAATTTTCCACAGTGTGTTGTATTCCACAGAGTCAAAGGCTTTAGTGTAGTCAATGAAACAGAAGTAGATGTTTTTCTGGAATTCCCTTGCTTTCTCTATGATCCAACAAATACTGGCAATTTGATCTCTGGTTCCTCTGCCTTTTCTAAACCCAGTTCCTACATCTGGAAGTTCTTGGTTCATGTACTCTTGAAGCTTAGCTTGAAGGATTTTGAATGTAACCTTGCTAGCATGTGAAATGAGTATAACTGTACAGTAGTTTGAACAATCTTTGTCATTGCCCTTCTTTGGGATTGGAATGAAAACTGACCTTTTCAAATCTTGTTTCCACTGCTGAATTTTCCAGATTTGTTTATATACATTTTCTCTTAAAATGAGCAGAACTTGACTTTCAATGATCAAGTCCTTCTCTCCCTTTTCAGTTGTAACTCTGATTGGTCATTTTTGAGCCATAACCATGTTTGAATACGAAACTAAAGATTATTTATGCTGAATGAATTAATGATGATTAAAGGGTCAGTTTTTTTATTTTTTAAACTCTTCCCTTCTGGCTTAATAAGCAATTGCATTTTGGCAATACTGTGGAATATTTTATGTACACAATAGAGAAAGCTAAAAGTGTGATAAGAATTTTCAGATATCATTCTGTAAAATTATATTCCAAATGAAAGAGTAGTTTTGTACTAAAAAGAAATACCATATTCCTTATGTTGTTTTATAATACATTAAGTGTAATTTTTAAAAATTGTTGGCCCAAATATAATCAAGTATAACTGATCCGTCTTCTAAGCACTGTTTCAAATTATCTTTGAAGAAAATAAATGAATCATAGAAAATATATTTAGATCATATATTTTCTTTTTAGAAAAGAGCATAAACAAATTATTCTGAAGTTTAAAAATAACAGATAATTATTTATTTGGTTATATTTTTCTCATAGATCAAGTAATAGGGCTCTATCTGCTCTCTTAATGCATGATCATATCCATGATGTAAGTTTGGATGATAATTGACTTAAGGAAATGACTGATTTACCAAATGTATTTTTAAAATAATTTTAAAATTTTGCCTTAAGAAACTTCCTTTGAAAAGCAGTCCTTCAGTAACACACCCAATATTTATTTTAAAAATCCTGTATATTAAGATTGTTAGCATCACTGATTCAATGGACATGAATGTGAGCAAACTCCCTGAGACAGCAAAAAACAGGAGCCTGCTGTGCTGCCATCCATAGGGTGGCAAAGAGTCGGACACACTTGGCAACTGAACAACAGCAATGAAACTTATATTCTAGGTGAGGAGGGGAACTTCAAGCAAACACTGAATTCTAAATTAGAGAGATAGTTCATTTGGGGATTCAGCTCAGTTCAGTCACTCACTCGTGTCTGACTCTGCGACCCCATGAATTGCAGCACGCCAGGCCTCCCTGTCCATCACCAACTCCCGGAGTTCATTCAAACTCAAGTCCGTCGAGTCAGTGATGCCATCCAGCCATCTCATCCTCTGATATCCCCTTCTCCTCCTGCCCCCAATCCCTCCCAGCATCAGAGTCTTCCAATGAGTCAACTCTTCGCATGAGGTGGCCAAAGTACTGGAGTTTCAGCCTTAGCATCATTCCTTCCAAAGAAATCCCAGGGCTGATCTCCTTCAGAATGGACTGGTTGGATCTCCTTGCAGTCCAAGGGACTCTCTAGAGTCTTCTCCAACACAACAGTTCAAAAGCATCAATTCTTCAGTGCTCAGCTTTCTTCACAGTCAACTCTCACATTCATACATGATCACTGGAAAAACCATAGCCTTGACTAGATGGACCTTTGTCGGCAAAGTAATGTTTCTGCTTTTCAATATGCTATCTAGGTTGGTCATAACTTTTCTTCCAAGGAGTAAGCATCTTTTAATTTCATGGCTGCAGTCACCATCTGCAGTGATTTTGGAGCCCCCCAAAAATAAATTCTGACACTGTTTCCACTGTTTCCCCATCTATCTCCCATGAAGTGATGGCACCAGATGCCATGATCTTCGTTTTCTGAATGTTGAGCTTTAAGCCAACTTTTTCACTCTCCTCTTTCACTTTCATCAAGAGGCTTTTTAGTTCCTCTTCACTTTCTGCCATAAGGGTGGTGTCATCTGCATATCTGAGGTTATTAATATTTCTCCCGGCAATCTGGATTCCAGCTTGTGCTTCTTCCAGCCCAGCATTTCTCATGATGTACTCTGCACTTAAGTTAAATAAGCACGGTGACAGTATACAGCCTTGATGTACTCCTTTTCCTATTTGAAACCAGTCTGTTGTTCCATGTCCAGTTCTAACTGTTGCTTCCTGACCTGCATACAAATATCTCAAGAGGCAGGTCAGGTGGTCTGGTATTCCCATCTCTTTCAGAATTTTCCACAATTTATTGTCATCCACACACTCAAAGGCTTTGGCATAGTCAATAAAGCAGAAATCAATGTTTTTCTGGAACTCTCTTGCTTTTTCCATGATCCAGTGGATGTTGGCAATTTGATCTCTGGTTCCTCTGCCTTTCCTAAAACCAGCTTGAACATCTGGAAGTTCACGGTCCATGTACTGCTGAAGCCTTACTTGGAGAATTTTGAGCACTACTTTACTAGTGTGTGAGATGAGTACAGATAATTGACCCTTGAGCCACTTCAAATTTTATTAATTTGGAAAAATACATATCCAGCCTTAAGTGAAATAGTTACAAATATCCAGGACAACAGTCTGACAGAACACATTAATAAATGAATATGAAATAATTCTGGCTGATAATTTTACACATCATCCATTAATATTATGCTTATTAAAGGGAAAAATTAAATCAGAATATTCAAGAGTACATTTTTTGAAACAAGTCAAGAAAAAACAAACTTGCATCAAGGCCATATCCCCAGGAATCACCACATACCCCACAGTTCTGAATCTCTTATCTGCAGGAACACAGGACAATGAATCTGTTATTCTTTGGAGACAAAATTATTTGATAAATGTTCCTATTAATTGATTCCACAAATTAACTACTAATCCAGAGCTTTTGATTATGATTACTACTAATCAATTTATTTAATAGCAAGCTTTTAGCAGATTGCAAATTAAAATTTGCTTACATTTTTCTGGGTTGGCTTAATTAACAGATTAATCCTAGTTGTGAGAAAGCAAGATTTTCACTTTTAATTTCCTCTTGACCTGTTTTCTCTCTCCATGGGACCTCCTTCAGAGGTTCTTTAGAAAGAGAAAATGAAAATGCTGTCAACAGATTAAAACACCAGTTAGCCCAGGGGAATTTTTCCCAAGGTCTGTACATAATGTGGAGCCATTTCAGGACAGCTTTAATGGGGAAAATCTTTCAGATCACCTGGTTGTGCTTCACACTAACACACGTGGATGAACATTGTCTTCTGCTCCAGGTCAAGATGCTGACATCATTACTGCTGACTGCATTACCTGCTGGAGAACCAGAGGCTCTGATAATCTGACTCTCTGACTGTTCTTGTAATTCCACACCTTTATTTTCCTGAAAGGCAAAGAGCAAAATGTTATCGACCTAAAAAGGTTTATCCAAATTGTTCAAAGTCACCTGTCTTTAGGAGGTCTAAGATTTTAGTGACCAATAATTGTGGATCTGTTTCTCATTTATAGCCATCACAGTTATTTTTGCTTTATTCTATCATTTGAGCCAGCAGAAGCTACGATTTTTATTTGATGAGTGCAAATGACATTTAGACCTTACAACTCATTAACATATATTTTTCATAATTTTACGTACAATATAGTGAATGTATATTCACTTTTATCATACTTGTTAATTTTCTGCTTAATTTTAGACAGATGATACTTGGGACCCTTGGACCAAACATTTAGGGACCTTGCCATAGGCTTATTCCTGAAATTTGAAACATAAATATGAAAAGAATTACCATGAAAATAACTAAGACATTTCGAAGAATAAAACTTTCTAGACTTTTCCACAGTGCTCCTGCGTATGTCCCAGTGTTTACTGAGATAAGAAGCTCCTTCACAAATATTTCCTAGATTTAGCTCATCTCTATTTTTGCCTTTTGCTAGGAAAATTATCCCTTTGCTGAGGGAAAAATGTCCTTAAATTTCTGACATTCTCTTTAATTTAACTAAGGGGATCTGTGTGTCACATCCTAAATATTATCAAAGAACACTATGAAAATAGATACCCTGATGATACAAATTTGTCATCCTACAGTTCTGTAGGTCAAAAGTTTGACAGAGGTCTACTGGGGTGAAATTCAAAGTGTTGTAAGAACTGTGTTCCTTTATGGAAGTTATAAGGGAGATTTCATATTCTTGCCTTTTTCAGCTTCTGCAGTCCACCACTTTCCTTTGCATATGGCTTCTTTCTTCACCTTACAGTCAATATTGAATAAGTTCAGGATGCAGTGACTTCCACTGTGGTTGGAGAATCAATATATCCAGAAAGAGATTTTTAGTCAACAATACAAATAAGACTTGGGATAAAGAAATGAAGTTACAGAAAATTTCAGGAGGTGGCAGTTATCATGTTTCTTTGGAACCAAAATCTATACTTAGTGACTGATTTAATATAGTGTGAAGGCAAGGAATGAGTAAAACCACAATTTCAGAAGTTTATGTCACCACTAACAAAAAATGAGATCATAAAGCATAACAGATTTGAATGAGAGTATTTTTTCATTTTTAAGTAATAGCAAACCACCTAGCAGGCATCAAGATAAATAGTACATTTTAACATTTAAAAGGAATGCACCAAAAAATGAGAATCACCACATTTTAATACCATCATGACACAAAAATCATAGATTTGACTATATTAACCAACACTAAAATATTAGAATATTTTTGAATTGTAAACTGCAAGGCAACTATGCAGGAGCTAGTCATATTTCTTTAGAAAGAGTCATATTATACTCATTGAATCTTGACTCACCAAAGGATTACAAAGCAACAGTTAGAACTGCACATGGGACAATGCGCTGGTTCCAAATTGAGAAAGGAGAGCATCAAGGCTGTATATTGTCACCTTGGGTCTTTAACTTATATGCAGAATACATCATGCGAAATGCTGGGCTGGATGAAGCTCAAGCTGGAATCAAGATTGCAGGGAGAAATACTGATAACCTCAGATATGTAGAGTACACAACCTTTACGGCAGAAAGTGAAGAGGAATTAAAGAGACTCTTGATGAAAGGTAAGAAGAGAGTGAAAAAGCTGGCTTAAAATTCAACATTCAAAAAATGAAGATAAAAAAAAAAAAAAAGAAGAGGAAGATCATGGCATCTGGTCTCATCACTTTATGGCAAATAGATGGGGAAACAATGGAAACAGTGATAGACTTTATTTTCTTGGGCTCCAGAATCACTGAGGATAGTGAGTACAGCCATGAAATTAAAAGATACATGCTCCTTGGAAGAAAAGATATAACAAACCTAGACAGCATCTTGAAAAGCAGAGACATCACTTTGTCAACAAGATCCATAGTGTCAAAGCTATGGTTTTTCCTGTAGTCTTGTATGAATGTGAGAGTTGAACTATAAAGAAAGCTGAGTGCTGAAGAATTAATGCTTTTGAACTGAGGTGTTGGAGAAGACTCCCTCTTGAGAGTCCCTTGGACTGTAAGGAGATTAAACCTGTCAATGCCAAAGGAAGTTAGTCTTGAAGATTCATTGGAAGGACTGATCCTGAAGCTGAAGCTCCAATCCTTTGGCCACCTGATGTGAACAGCTTACTCACTGGAAAAGACCCTGATGCTGGGAAAGATTGAGGGCAAGAGTAGAAGGGGGCGACAGAGGATGAGATGGTTGGATGGCATCATTGACTCAACAGACATGAGTTTGAGCAAACTGAAAATATAGTGAAAGACAGGGAAGCCTGGCGTGCTTCAGTCCATGGGGTCGCAAAGAGTTGGACACAACTGAGTAAGTGAACAACAACAAAGAGTATGAAGTAAATGGTATGATAAAGAGAATGAAGAGACCAGAAATGTGAGTGTGTAACTTCATTGTAATAGATGATTCCCTCTTCTTCAAATCTCCACATCCACTTCTTTTGTTTATTAATTTCTCTTTGTGTGTGTGTGTTTATTAATTTCTACTTATCCTTCCACAAATAACCACATCATTTCTTACCTGGATTAAGCAATAATAACCACATTAATATTTCCTGACTCAGTCTCAAACCTCTTATATATCATCCATATTTCTTCCACAGTGATACATACTTCAAAGAATTGTTCCATTTTAGCTATGTTTGTAGGGACAGAGTTGTTCATAGTATTTTTTTTTTTTTAAAGATCTTCTTAATGTCCATGGGGTCAGTAGAAATGATTCTTTCATGTCTTTATATTGGTAATCTATGTCTTCTTTCTTTCTTTGTTTCTTTCTGTATTAGCCTCTATTTTGGTTACTGCACTCAAATTCAATGTGTGTATAAAGTAGGAGTGTTTTCCCACACCAATACACAATGCTTATGACACTAGCTGGGTGTCTGACAATTCAGCTCAGTTCTCATGGTACCTAATCAGAGATGGAATTACATTCACAGGTTGAGGGATCAGTCCTACAAGGCTTTTTCCACCACCACCCCATCCCACTCCTTCCTCCTCCAATGTAGTTCAGAAGCTAGTAACAAGCTCTGTGTTTCTGACCAACTGGCTGTTTCTGCTGGACGTACCAACACCTGCCCCCCACCCCCACCCCCCGCTCCTTGGATTTCAAATACCAGTGAACACCTTCCTTGGATTTCAAATGCCAGTGGCAAGTCTATGTTGTTACCAGTGCTTCTGAAGAAATGTCTGTAAATGAGAGGTTCCCATGACCTCCTCCTTAAGTTCAGTTAATTTGCTATTAATAGAACTCAGAGAACTCAGAACATTTTACTTACTAGATTACTAACTTACAATAAAAAGATATAACTTGGGAACAGCCAGATGGAAGAGATACATAGGACACAGCATGTGGAGACAGTGCCAGAATTCCATGCTCTCTTCTAGCACCACTCTCCCCACGCTTCACATGTTCATCCACAGGGAAGCTCTTCAAACCCCACCCTCTGGGGTTTCATGGAGGCTTCAAAACACAGGCATCATAATTTATTATATAATTACATTATATATATTATATATAATGTAATATATATAATAATGTAACATAATTATATATTATATAAATATATATATGTATATAATTATTATATTAAATCATGGACCACTGGCAATCCTTTCAACATCCAGCCTCTCTCTCCTCTCCCCTCCCCAGAAGTTGAAAAGTGGGACTGAAAGCTACAACCCTCTCCTGTTGTGTTCGGTTCCCCTGGCAAGGAACCACACCCTCAGATGCTATACAAATAGTCACCTCATTAACATAAGAAAGCGCATCTTTATCATTTTCAGCAGTTTGGGGAGCTTTTGCCAGAAACAGAAAACATGAAATATATATCTTACTACTAACGACAACAGAACAACCTGGCTAGAAAATTATCAGTTATATTGATTTTTCAAAGAACCAGTTGTGCTTTTTTAAAAAACTTTTTCATTGTTTATGTACTTATTTTTGGCTGGCCTGGGTCTTCACTGTTGCACGTGGGCTTTCTCTAGTTGTGGCAGATGGGAGCTACTCTCTAGCTGTGGTGTTCAGGCTTCTCATTAAGGGGACTTCTCTTGTGGAGCATGAATCATGGTCTTCAGTAGGTTTGGTGCATGGGGTTAGTTGATCTGCAGCATGTTCCTGGACTAGGGATCAAATCTGTGTCCCCTGAATTGGCGACAGACCCTTAACCACTGGGCCATTAGAGAAATCCCACTAGTTTTTTATTTAATTGATTTTTGCTATCATTTCACGTTTTCAATTCCACAGCTTTCTGTAACAGTTTTTTATTGTTTCTTTTTATTTGCTTCTTTTAAGATTAATTTGCTTTTCTTTTTCCATTTTCTGCATTAGAATCAGGTTATTAATTTTAGAACTTTATTCTTCTCTATATATGCATTTATAAATGTCTCTAAGCACTGCTTTAAACTGCATCCCAGAAATTATGGTTAAGTCTATTTTCATTTTTATTCAAATCAGAATATTTTTAAAATATATTTTGAAGATGTTTCCTTTACATGTGTGTTAAAGTATGCTGTTTAATCTGCAGATATTTTGGGATATGCAAGCTATCTGTGATTAATTCCCAGGTTAATTTACTTGTGGTCTGAGAACATATATTTTAAATTTCGATTTTAAATTTCCATTTCAATTTTTTAAAATATGTGTTTATATCCCAGAATGTGTTCTATCTTGATAAATATACTATGTAAACATGAGAAGGAGTAGGCAATGGCACCCCACTCCAGTACTCTTGCCTGGAAACTCCCATGGACAGAGAAGCCTGGTAGGCTGCAGTCCATGGGGTAGCGCAGAGTGGGACACGGGACACGACTGAGCGACTTCACTTTCACCTTTCACTTTCATGCATTGGAGAAGAAAATAGCAACCCACTCCAGTGTTCTTGCCTCGAGAATCCCAGGGACGGCGGAGCCTGCCGGGCTGCCGTCTGTGGGGTCGCACAGAGTCGGACACGACTGAAGTGACTTAGCAGCAGCAGCAAACATGAGAAGAATGTTTATTCTGCTGTTAGTGGAATAGCCTATAAATATTAGTTAGATTAAGTAAATTAGTTAGATTAAATTAATTGACATATTCAGGTCAAAGAGCCCATTGTTGGAATTAGTCTGAGAGATATATATATATATATATTATGATAAGACTAGATTTACAGGTAATGGAAGACCACAGAGGTAAAGTGTCATTTTCATCACATCATATCAAGTGTATATTCTATCAAAATAAATTCTGATAGTTAATGTTGACCTTTCTCACCTGGATGAGGTGTTGTTTGTTAACTTCCTCCACACTAAGTTACTGTCCAGTCTAGTATTCTTTGGAGGAAAATCACTCTGTGTGTGCAGAGTCACTGAGTCATGTCCGACTCTGTGACCCCAGGCACTGTAGCCTTCAAAGCTCAGACTCTGTCCGTGAGATTTCCTATGCAAGAATACTGGGGTATGTTGCCATTTCAGAGTTATCTTTTTTTCCTTGAGGGTAGAATATCTACACAAATTATTTGAAATTCTTCTCTTTTCCTTTACAACACATTTGGTCATTTATTCCTATCACTATTAAATCATTGACATTCATAGTATACTTTCAGTTTCAAATACTACTTTATTTTGTTCAAATTGTATCAGCTTTGGCTCTAGGTAGTTCTTTTAACTGGTTACTGTTATTCTTTGAGGTACTATTATGTGTTGTGAGGTTATTTTTGTTGTTATTGTTGCTTTGAGTACTTCCAATAAGATACTTTGGGCTCATCTTGCATATTCCCTACCCCTTTTTCTAGAGAATGATGTTAGAAACAAAAATCTGAGAACTGCATGTAGTAACTGCTGACATGTTTTTCTTTACAGGCCCTTTCAGTTAATGATATATGTTCATATTAATCTATATATATACTATTTACTATATCTATAGTAACAGTAAAAATTTATAGTATATACGTAAATTTATACTGATGTTTCTAACTCAAGTAGATGGATTACTCTAGTTACCTCACCCTGGTTGCCTACAATAAAAATTTCCAAGCTCAACTTTGAGAAACCTGGCTCCTACCACCTACCAATCATCTATATAATTATTCAGTTCCAGTATACATGTTATTATATATTGACACATATAAAACATTTTTTGATTCTGGTTTTTGAAGGTGTGTTTCAATTTGAAAAATAGTGAAAATTGAATATTTCAATCTTAAAATATTAAAATTAATAAAGACACTGATGTAATTATTTTCATATAATAATTTGGTATGACTGCAAAAACATCTGAAAACTCGAAATTTCTTAATATTTTTCACAGTATTTTCCTAATTATTCCAGTTTAGCAGTTTCTACATTGATTTTTAAGTCATTTCAGAAAAAAAAATTGTTAATAATTTGCAGTGTACATACTTATGTTATTATTGTGGCAAGATTACTCGTATTTTATCTCTCAACAGAACAAATGACTGTACATAAACTCCTGTATTCCATGTTTTTTATTCAATGGTATTTAACTTAAAGTTCATCAGGGAATATAGTGAATGACCAAGGCTTTCCTGAGTTGGGGAGTTTGCATTTGAATTACTGAGTCAGCTGGATATTTTGTCAAATAAAATTGAACAGGATTACTTTCATTAGCTATGTATCAACATGTATTCTTATAGGCCATTTATTCTAGCAAGGACTGCAATAAATTATGTATGGAAGAAAAGTTCTTCACACATTTATTTGAGAGGTTTTAGGTACTTGTCATGGAATAGTTTAGCTCTTGTGTTGAAATGACACCAGCAGTGTAACAATGATCTCACTGTCATCGGTATAAACAATATCCCCTTTTCAGATGCTGCTTATACTTTTATTTCACAGATGATTTACATTCACTTATAATCCAGGAGTAAGTTGGAAAGTGTATCTGTATAGGTGATGAATGAATAATGAATCTATGTGTGCTTATTCATGTCCGACTCTTTGCGACTCCATGGACTGTAGCCTGCCAGGCTCCTCTGTCCATGGGATTTTGCAGGCAAGAATACTGGAATGAACTTCCATTTCCTTCTCCAGGGCATCTTCCTGACCTAGGGATCAAACCCATCTCTCCTGTGTCTCTTGCACTGTAGGCAGATTCTTTACCACTGAGCCATCTGGGAAGCCCATGTAGGTGATATATTATTAGATTTGCTATCCTATCACATAACTAATAAGTAGTAGTCTTTTAATTTTTATAAAGTCACCACTAATAAGGAAGTATACTGTTTCATATGAATATATGTCTACTACTACACCCACAATTAACCCAAAGCCAATTTCTGATTGACACCTCATACACATGTTTGCATCTTGCCTCCTTTACCAAGCCTCTGTTTCATGGTCCTTCCTTCTTTTACCTCTTTCACGTCTCTTAAAAATGACAACTGTTGAATCATGCTCCCATGTTGCTCCCTCAGTACCCAGGTCCTTCAACATTGTATTTGCCAAAATGAAGAAACCACACAAAAAACTTGCTTGTTTGATTTTCATCAATGATCTTACTATTTACACTTACAGGATCTTTTTTTTTCCCTTTCCCCTTAAAGAACTTCTAAAGCTGTATTTCAAAAGTTATTTTGTGAATTAGTAAACTAATCTATGCACTTAATCTGTAAGAGTGGTTCTCAACATTGGGTAAATATTAAAATTAACTGGAGAGATTTAAAAACTAATTATGTTCAAGTCCTATGCTATAAAAAGATTTTAATTAGTAAGGTATTCTCCAGACATCCAGTTTTTAAAAATTAATCTGATGTGCTGCAGACAGTGTATTTGTGACCTACCCCCCACAAAATTGATATGTTGAAATCTAATCCCCAGTGTGATGGTATTCAGAGGTTCAGACTTTGAAAGATACTCAGATCATGAGAGTAGAGCTTCATGAATGGACATTGTGCCCTTATAAAGAGATTCTCAGAAAATTCCCTTGCACTTTCCACCTTTTGAGAACACAGCGAGAAGACAGCCACCTGTGAATCAGGAGACAGGCCATGACCAGACACTGAATATACTGGCTCCTTGATCTTGGACTTCTCAGCCTCCAAAAATGTGAGAAATACATATCTGTTATTTATAAGCCAAGCACTCTACAGTACCATGCTATAGTATCCAGAATGAGCTAAGAAAAGGTGATGCTAATATACAGCTGAAATTTAGAATCACTTAACTAATGTGAACTATAAGACAAAGGTGTACAGTTTGGTCTTTTTTTTAATTAATGAAAATTAAATCAGATTTTTTAGATGGAAAATTATCTACCTATCTAGATGAACAATATATATGTCTATGTGAAAGTGTTGGTCACTTAGTCATGTCTGATTCTTTGCCAGCCCATGGACTGTAGCCCTCCAGGTTCCTCATCCATGGGATTTTCCAGGCAAGAACACTGGAGTGGGTTGCCATTTCATTTTCCAGTGTCTATGTATGCATGTATATATGTATACAGACTTCCCTAGTGGCTCAGTCGGTAAAGAATTTGCCTACAGTGTGGGACACCTGCTTTTGATCCCTGGGTTGGGAAGATCCCCTGGAGAATACTGGCTACCCACTCCAGTATTCTGGCCTGGAGAATTCCATGGACAGAGGAGCCTGGCAGGGCCCATGGGGTCACAAAGAACTGGACACAACTAAATGACTTTCACTTTTACTTTCATATATGTTTATACATGATGGGGGGAGAGATAGAGAATTATGTGGCCTTTCTAATTATATAAATTAGGTAAATTATGTACCCTTGGGCAAATCATGTAATTTACATTCTTAAATTATTTTAGTTTCTTTATCTGTAAAAGTCGGTGGAATGTTAATTGAGAATTGAGTGATCACAAGGATTCGAAGAGATAATAAACACATAGTACACTCTGGCTTGAAAGTTACTTGCTAATCCTGGCTTTTTATAAATAATATTACACACATGCGCATACAGGTAGCAGATTAATAACTACAGTAATCCAGAATAAAAAAATATATGGTTTAGTACAAACTGGAAGTTCTACCTCAAAGTTTTCAGTTTATCTGAGTATAAGATAAGTAAATTGTACAGTTAAGGTCTGAAAACATGAATCTTACAAATATTTATTTAGCTGATTATTTTATTGTTTCCGTAAAAAACTATGGAATTGTTAGGTTTACATATAATGAGCTTCTCCTCTGCCCCCTAGTCATGTGGTTTAAATTTTTTAATCTAATAGGGCTTTTTTTCTTTTTTTTAGAAATTTGGGCCTATTAATCAGATAAAATTTAATCCATTGATATATTTCCAAGAAACTTGTTACACACTACCCTGCCTCCTCTTCCTTAATTTTAGTTATGCATATTAACACAGTTCATTGCATAGAATGCCTAGTTATGGATGTTGACATAATATTTAAGTATCTTCTTGTACTATTTACCAGCTATCTGACTTTGGGCAGGTCACTTAACCATGGTGAGAATATCTCCCTGTTAAATGGTGGAACTGAACAAGAGAGATGGAATTCCTCTGGTTCTAGAATTCAGTGATTCTATTTATTCCCTTCTTCTCACTTTTGGCCAGATTACACTCAGTCTGTTTATTTGTTTTCTCTCTTTTTTTTTTTTTCAATGTATCTTCATGAGTACATAACTGTCTCTTTAAATTCTCTTGGCTGCAGAATTCTACATATGCTTGATGATTTCTAGCAGAGTGAGCTCCTAAATTAAGTCAGAGGCAACACAAAATATTTTGATGAAAATTGTCACTATAAACTTGATATTTATGCTTTCTCATTACTTAAATTATGACTTTCTCTATCATTTTCTCTTTTCAAAAATTTCTCTACCAGTTAGATTTAAGATCTATGAAACCTAAATAAAGATAACATCTTCCCATCATTTATATCTATATAACACAGTTTTTGTTTCTGGTCAAGATATTAAATCCATTTTTAATATTATTCACAATTAGTAAAATTGTGTACATAAAATTTCTATTCTCTAAATACTCAGGTCAAAACCTGGGTACCATCCTTACTTTTATATTTTTATCATATCTTCTTATCTGATCCCTTAGAAAATCTTCTTGGTTCTAAATTCAATATATAACCTGTTTTCAACTGCTTTTCATAACTGTCATTAGTATTCCCACTTATAATTGACACCTATCTAGTCTGCTGCCGCTGCTGCTAAGTCACTTCAGTCGTGTCCGACTCTGTGTGACCCCATAGACGGCAGCCCATCAGGCTCCGCTGTCCCTGGGATTCTCCAGGCAAGAACACTGGAGTGGGTTGCCATTTCCTTCTCCAATGCATCAAAGTGAAAAGTGAAAGTGAAGTTGCTTAGTCTTGTCCGACTCTTAGCGACCCAATGGACTGCAGCCCACCAGGCTCCTCTGTCCATGGGATTTGCCAGGCAAGAGTACTGGAGTGGGCTGCCATTGCCTTCTCCGCTATCTAGTCTAGATTATGGTAATCTTCTGTAACTAGTCTCTCAGTTTATCATTTTGACCTCCTCCATTCCCAGTGGATGCACATATAAAATTCATTCTAATATGTATAACAACACTATCTGGTATATGGTATTATTAGGGATTTCCTAGTTAACATGTAATAAACTAAAACACGGAATTTAAAAGCAAATAAGTGGCCAAAGTAGTTTACATACAGAGCATGAACTCTTATCATTACTGTGAATAGTTCTACAAAAAGATAAATAGTTCAGTCAAATCAATACACTCTAATGGAAGAACTGTTATATATATGCATACTTGGCAGAGTGTGATTAGATTGGATATTTAAGCTATGTGAGGCAGGTGGGAAGAATAAAGCACCTAATTTTAGACCAGATTAAGGATTTGGAAAACATAAGAATGTTAAATAAAGCATTCTGGTTGCTGAACATCATATGATCCCAGATCTCACTTAAGTTGACTAGTTAGTGCATACATTGCCATCAATATATCAGATCTTTTAAAAACAAACATAGGGAAATTATTGGAAGTTTTGTTCATAATTAGAAATTGTGAATTTTGGAGAACAGCAGAATGCTAAAGTAAGTGAGGCAATTTAATCAAAGGCAAGTGGACTAATATCTGAGGTCATAACTTATCACAGATTTTGAAAACTGGTTGATGAATCTTGTCACAAATTCTTGGCACAGCCAGGGAGGATGACAGGTGTAGGAAGAAGCTATTGTGAGGCATGATATGTAAGGAACTGGGAGTTTATCAAAGGCAGGCCAGATATAAGCCATGTGAACAGCTGCTTTAGATGTTAGTCAAGGTCAGGTTGAGGCCAAAAGTCAGGTTTCAAGGTAGCCATTGTAGTATTCCAGCCTGGCATAATTTAAAGAGCTAAATAAGAGGAAAAGTACTTTAAATTAATAAATATTTATTCTATAAGAAAAAGTAGTTTTTTCCTTCCCTTTCAGGAAAATGTTTACTGAGTAACTACTCAGTAGCAATGTGATTTTCTAGCATTAAATAAACATATGGGAAAACATAAAAATCATGAGATAGCCTTTGTAATAAAAATTTTAGAGTTAATTGATATGTGCAGGACCCAAAATATTAATAATTAGTCAAAACAAATCTTGATGGAATGAAAAAATATTAGAATTAGAAAAAAGTATGAAATAAAACAATAAAATCAGGATAATTACAGTCTTGAAGGACAAATAGACATCTAATAATGATTATTTTGGAAAAGCACTATCCAAAAAAATGAATGAAACAGTACATCAGAGAAAAGCTATAGGGCATGCTTGGCAAAATTGAAAAACTCTGTCAACAATTTCAATATGTGAGACAATTTTTTTTTTTTTTTTGAAGTTTTGTTTCTTTGTGCATACAGTCCATTTGGAATTCAGTTCAGTACAGTCACTCAGTCATGTCCGACTCCTTGCAACCCCATGAACTACAGAACAGCAGGCATCCCTGTCCATCACCAACTTCCAGAATTCACTCAAATTCATGTCCATCGAGTCGGTGATGCCATCCAGCCATCTCATCCTCTGTCATCCCCTTCTCCTCCTGCCCCCAATCCCTCCCAGCATCAGAGTCTTTTCCAATGAGTCAACTTTTTGCATGAGGTGGCCAAAGTATTGGAATTTCAGCTTTAGCATCAGTCTTTCCAATGAACACCCAGGACTAATCTCCTTTAGAATGGACTGGTTGGATCTCCTTGCAGTCCAGGGGACTCTCAGAGTCTTCTCCAACACCACAGTTCAAAAGCATCAATTCTTCGGTGCTCAGCTTTCTTCACAGTCCAACTCTCACATCCATACATGACCACTGGAAAAACCATAGCCTTGACTAGATGGACCTTTGTTGGTAAAGTAATGTCTCTGCTTTTTAATATGCTATCTAGATTGGTGATAACTTTCCTTCCAAGGAGTAAGCGTCTTTTAATTTCATGGCTGCAATCACCATCTGCAGTGATTTTGGAGCCCCCCCAAAATAAATTCTGACACTGTTTCCACTGTTTCCCCATCTATTTCCCATGAAGTGATGGGGCCGGATGCCATGATCTTAGTTTTCTGAATATTGAGCTTTAAGCCAACTTTTTCACTCTCCTCTTTCACTTTCATCAAGAGGCTTTTTAGTTCCTCTTCACATTCTGCCGTAAGGGTGGTGTCATCTGCACATCTGAGGTTATTGAGATTTCTCCCAGCAATCTTGATTTCAGCTTGTGCTTCTTCCAGCCCAGCATTTCTCATGATGTACTCTGAATAGAAGTTAAATAAGCAGGGTGACAATATACAGCCTTGACATACTCCTTTTCCTATTTGGAACCAGTCTGTTGTTCCATGTCCAGTTCTAACTGTTGCTTCCTGATCTGCATATAGGTTTCTCAAGAGGCAGGTCAGGTGGTCTGGTATTCCTATCTCTTTCTAAATTTTCCACAGTTTATCGTGGTCCACACAGTCAAAGGCTTTGGCATAGTCAATAAAGCAGAAATAGATGTTTTTCTGGAACTCTCTTGCTTTTTCCATGATCCAGCAGATGTTGACAATTTGATCTCTGGTTCCTCTGCCTTTTCTAAAACCAGCATGAACATCTGGAAGTTCACAGTTCACGTATTGCTGAAGCCTGGTTTGGAGAATTTTGAGCATTACTTTACTAGTGTGTGAGATGAGTGCAATTATGCGGTAGTTTGAGCATTCTTTGGCATTGCCTTTCTTTGGGATTGGAATGAAAACTGACCTTTTCCAGTCCTGTGGCCACTGCTGAGTTTTCCATATTTGCTGGCATATTGAGTACAGCACTTTCACAGCATCATCTTTCAGGATTTGAAATAGCTCAACTGGAATCCCATCACCTCCACTAGCTTTGTTCATAGTGATGCTTCCTAAGGCCCACTTGACTTCACATTCCAGGATATCTGGCTCTAAGTGAGTGATCACACCATCATGATTATCTTGATCATGAAGATCTTTTTTGTACAGTTCTTCTGTGTATTCTTGTCACCTCTTCTTAATATCTTCTGCTTCTGTTAGGTCCATACCATTTCTGTCCTATATTGTGCCCTTTTTTGCATGAAATGTTCCCTTTGTATTTCTAATTTTCTTGAAGAGATCTCTAGTCTTTCCCTTCTGTTGTTTTCCTCTGTTTCTTTGGACTGATCATTGAGAAAAGCTTTCTTATCTCTCCTTGGTGTTCTTTGGAACTCTGCATTCAGATGCTTAAATCTTTCCTTATCTCCTTTGCTTTTTGTTTCTCTTCTTTTCACAGCTATTTGTAAGGCCTCCCCAGACAGACATTTTGCTTTTTTGCATTTCTTTTCCATGGGGATGGTCTTGATAAACTGCTTTAAGTCACTTCAACCTCAGAACTTGTATTGGACTTATAGGAGGATTATTTGTGATGACAACATGATGTTCCTGTGAAAGTCACACCACTAGCTAAGAAGGGTGAAACTGAATTCCTCAGTGAAAATCCATAGGACTGTGTCCTGTACAAATTCTAACATCAAGCAGCACAGGTAAAAGATAATTGAGGCTTTCACATTGAAAATATAAAACTAGATACACATATCTTTTTCATTTCTGTAGAATGCCTAATGAGATTCTAGAATGTCTGCCAGTTTTTTATCATGCTATGGTGATATCTTGGCCATGTTGGCGTTCCAAGATGCCAGCATCTACAGTGCATTAGTTTCTTGAGTGTACTTGAAGCTATACCATTTCCAGTCCAACACATTTAGGATGGTTGTTAGGGTGGGTTTTGAGCTAATGAGTCTATTGCAATGGTAATGAAAAGCAAACTTTTAGCTTATAAACCCATGAAAAGTTATTTGCCCTTCCTTTTCCAATATTCTTTCTTATTTATACCTGTGCATGACTCTTAAATATTTAGTAATTTAAGTAGTTATTAAAAAAACCACTTATTTTGTATCTATTATGTGATACATATTTTATTAAATAATTTATGTATGTTTGCTCATGTCATTTGATATTATCGCTAAACCAGAATTTTTACTATTCAGAGTAATTCTTGAAGATTTCACAACATGAACCTCAATGTTTGTTCAAAGGAAAATAAAAATACAATTGACTTATTGTCTCCCCTATGGACATTAATTTTGAACTTTTACAAAGGACCAATGGCATCCCTCAGTTATAAGAGTAAATACACCTCTATCCTTGCATTTATCATTCCTACTGTTAAAATGAATGAATGATTTTGCTTCAAACAAAATTAATAGTAATTAAGTAAATATGTGTGAATATTCATCTTCCTCTTTCAGTTGAGTTTTTCCTTTTTTGTTCAGTTGCCCAGTCGTGTCTGACTCTTTTCGATCCAATGGACTGCAGCATGCCAGGCCTCTCTGTCCCTCACAGTCTCCTGGAGTTTGCCCAAGTTCATGTTCATTGACCTTTCCCTAAAATAACTCAAATATTGACTTGTAAATAGGTTTCATTGTATTGATTCTGGGCATTTATACATCCAAGTGTAAACAATCTGTTGATTCCTGATTATATCATGTTTTAAAGCGCTTGACTCATGTAATTTTAGAAATTAATTTTTATTTTCATGGTTCTTGTACATTTTTAAAGGCTTTTCATGCCAGCTCAATGTGCAATACAGTTTCTGCACTTTGACCCAAGTTTCTTCATCAGCGCTATCAATAACTCAGTACATTATTTCAATAGTCTTACTTTCTCTAAGATAAATGAATAGAAACTATTTTTAATCCAAATCTTTCTACTTTTCTTTGCCTTGCTGGCAATTTTTTTTGTTTGTTTGTTTCTGCATGAAGGTCTCAGTTGAAATGTTTGCTATATTAAGGGTATAATTTACAGTCAGTGTAAAAATTACTTTTTGTCTTGTACTCCTCCACCCTCTGCTTTAAAAATGCAACCTATTTTAAATTTCAATATTTGATACACCTTTTGATACACAATGGTAAGGAAGAAGTGTTCATGCTTCATATTTTCTTCATAGTTTTACTCATAATTTTATAGAAAAGATCAAGTTAAAATTTGAGGAAAAAATGTCCCTCAAGGATTGAAAGAAAATCATCCTGTCATTTTATTAAATATACGATGACATTCTGATCCTTGGAGATTGTAAAATATGTGCAATTTTAGTGGGAATTTTGCCAATACTTCTATATATTTAATTGATAAGAAAACCCAATGCTAAGGCCTGTAACAGTGAATGCCTCATGTGGAGAATCATACACATTCCAAAAAAAAACACAACACATGAAAAGGGGAAGTTGCAGGTCATTGTAAAAAATGTAATACAATGTTGGGTAAATAAATACCTGCATATATATTTGTATAAATATAGCATGTATCTGAAAAGATAAATTATGAATCCTTTTGAATAAACTTGGGCAAAAAAATAGAAATCAATCACATTTACCTTACCATAGGCCTACCAGTATTGCTTAAATCTATTGTCATAAACATGTTTCTTCTGAAATTTAAGAAAAGTGAAGATATACTGTAAATCAACAAAAGTGAAAGTGAAGTGAAAGTCAGTCAGTCGTGTTTGACTGTTTGCAACTCCATGGGCTATACAGTCCATGGAATTCTCCAGGCCAAAATCCTGGAGTGGGTAGCTGTTCCCTTCTCTGGAGATCTTCCCAACGCAGGGATTGAACCCAGGTCTCCCACATTGCAGGCAGATTCTTTACCAGATGAGCCACCAATGCCAAAAAAAAAGTTCAGTTTAAAAATTAGGAAGAAGTCTTCATGACTATTTATGCATTCCCATTAACTGTATTAGTCTTGATGCTCTGGATATTCTGTAGGAACAAAATGTCCTAAAATCTCAGCGGCCTTCAAATCCAAAAGTATGTCATTTTCCCTTGCCATTTGTCTGTAGCACATCATCCAGGATGATAGAACTGCATAGAGCTAGAGAATACACAGTTTTCTAAGCCAAGAGAAAGAGATTAATAGCAAGTTACATTTTGGTTCTTAAAGCTTCAGACAAGGAGTAACATATCACTTCTGCTCATATTTCATTAGTTAAAGCATGTTATTTTTCCCACACATTAGTTAAACAAAGCAGGGATGAATAATCATCCTCTGGAGAGTTGGGACTTCAAGTGTAGATTTTGAAATGACCCTTTTCGTTCTATACTGTATCTTCTCTCAAATTAAATGGCTGCTCTTTAAAAGCAGTGTGCATAGAGTATACATTTTAGCCTCAAACAGTCTAACTGTTGTTCAGTCTCTTAAGTTGTGTCTGACTCTTTTTTGATCTCATGGACTATAGCCCACCAGGCTCCTCTGTCCATCAGATTTCCCAGGCAAGAATACTGGAGTGGGTTGCCATTTCTCTCTTCAGGGGATCTTCCCAAACCAGGGATCAAACCTGTGGTTATGTATGAAGCCATGAACAGTCATCTACATGAAGAATATTTAACTATTTAGTTTTAAATTGTTGTACAGGAAACCAAACATAGCAAGGTAATGTGTAGACCACGTTTTAATAAGTTATATAATTTTATAATAAATCATACACATCAAACCTATTGAAAGATATTTTAGGGAAAATTAGTATAATTAATATATTCAGTTGGCAACAGAGCTAAGATAAAGCTACCCTGACCTTTTATATTTAGATACCTCTTCTAATTGTACATTGTAAAGCATACTTTAGCTACATTAGTCATTTATTAAATTGTTAAGAGCATTAGTATTGCCAGAGAATGAAAGATGTTTACATGGGAAAGAACTGGGATATGGAAAAGAGAAACAATAAACACAGTTATATCTTTGAAATATTTTTTATCATCATCAGTCAGTTCAGTCACTCAGTCATGTTCAACTCTTTGTGACCCCATGGACTGCAGCATGCTAGGCTTCCCTGTCCATCACCAACTCTTGAAGCTTGTTCAAACTCATGTCCATCGAGTCAGTGATGCCATCCAACCATCTCATCCTCTGTCATCCCCTTCTCCTCCAGCCTTCAATCTTCCCCAGCATCAGGGTCTTTTTCAAGTCAGTTCTTTGCATCAGGTGGCCAAAGTATTGGTGTTTCAGCTTCAGCATCAGTCCTTCCAATGAATATTCAGGAATCATAAACACTAAATAATGTCTCTTCAACCAATCATCCACTTTTTTCAAGCTTGCATGTTTCAGACATTCATTGAACATTTTTTGTGTATTTTTTCAGGATAATTTTCCTCACCAATCCCTCTGCCTCTCCTACTAAATATTTTATTTATCTGCTACTTAGCCTTATCTCTTTGATTTTCCTATTTTCATCAATAGAAATACAATCAACAGTCAAGAAGAGCTATCTATTAACCACTATTTTATGTTTCAGAAATTTAATTAGCTATTAATATGCATTATTTTATTGAAAACTGACAGCAGTTTGAGAGTTTATTTTCTCATTAACCCATTTTAAAGTGAAGAAAATGAGTAAAACAACAAGCCTGATGTCACACTGTAAATGAACTTTATATATTATTCACATCATATCTGACTTCAAATACAGATGCTCTTATGCCTCTGCAGCAATGGAGGTGTGGTATCTTAAAAGAGAATTTAAAAGTAAGAAAAATAAGTTTTACATCATCAGGCCAATAACTTCTACAGACACTCACATGCATGCACACACATAGACACAGACACACACACACAACCCATTTTTCACTTCTGTCATCAAGTTAAAAGACGCTTGCTCTTTGGAAGGAAAGCTATGACAAACCTAGACTGCATGTTAAAAAGCAGAGACATCACTTTGCCAACATTTCTTCTAAGGGATTCTTGCCCACAATAATAGATAAAATGATCATCTGAATTAAATTCTCTCATTCCTGTCCATTTTAGATCACTGATTCCTAGAATGCAGATGTTCACTCTTGCCATCTCCTGTTTGACCATGTCCAATTTACCTCAATTCAAAGACCTAACATTCCAGGTTATGCAATATTGTTCTTTACAGCATCGCAATTTACCTTCACCAGCAGACACAATTGTAACTGAGGGTTGTTTCCACTTTGGCCCAGCTTCTTCATTCTTTGTGGAGCTATTTCTCCACTCTTCCCCAGTGGTATATTGGACACCAAGGGACCTGGGGTGCTCACCTTCTGGTGTCATATCTTTTTGCCTTTTCATACTATTCATGGGGTTATCAGGGAAAGAATCATTTGCCATACTGGAGTCATTTGTCATTCCCTTCTCTAGTGTACCAAGTTTTGTCAGAACCCTCCACCAGGACCCATTGGTCTTGAGAGGCCCTGCACAGCATGGATCATAGCTTCACTGAGTTACACAAGGCTGTGATCCGTGTGATCATTTTGGTTAGCTATCTGGGATTGTGGTTTTCATTCTGGAGACTGTGGGATTATAGTTCTTGCTTCTGCTTGCCTTAAATTCATAAAGTTGCTCATTTTTGAGCTGTGAAACAATCACACTGTAAATTAATTTCAACAGTATAGTGCATTGTGGGTGTTCTTGGTTGGTTCTCCAAATACATGGATTACTATTTTCTTTAACATTTGAAAAATTACCAGAAATAATTTAATTCAGTTTTAACAATAAACCAACATATTTTGATCTACATTGTAAGGAATAATTGAATCCAATATCAAAGGCAAAATATTACTCGCCATTCTTGCCACTGTCATTCTGAAAAGAAGGTTGAGGTAGTTCTGATATCTCGAGGACACATCTTCACCAGGTCCTTATTATGTCCTCTAACTATCCTAGGTCATGGTGCATTAGTAGAATAAATTCATAATCTTTAAAATAATATAATGCTTAAGCAAAATAAAAATTTAAATTATAAGGTCAATGGTATTAAAGTAAAAATGAAAATAGTAACGGAAATAAACAAGCCTCATTTACGGTTTTAACAACCCATAAATTCACAGTTCACGGCAACCCACTCCAGTGTTCTTGCCTGGAAAATCCCAAGGACAGAGAAGCCTGGCAGGCTATAATCCACAGGGTCACAAAGACTCTTAAGCTAAATGTAACTTTAAGAGGCTGTCTTCATTCTCTGTACTCATATTGCTAGAGCATTATTGTGTCCTGATCACTTTTTCTCTTTCATCCTCACTTCACCAAACACCAACAAGTTCTTTTAACTAATTCTCTAGAATCTCTTCTACTCTATCTTCTTCCCACTACAATTACATTCCAAATTGATATGCAGACTAACATTTGAAAAATAAGAATTCATACAATCAAGTGTTCCTTGTTTTCTCTTCTTGTTGTTATTGAAGTATTTGTTGTTGTTTTTCAGTTGCTCAGTAGTGTCCGACTCAGAGCAACCCCAAGGACTGCAGCATACCAGGTTTCCCATAGAGCTGATGTATAACATTAAGTATACAATAGAAGTGGCTTCTCCATGGCTCAGTGTTAAAGAATCCATTTGTAATGCAAAAGAGCTGGGTTCCAATCCTGGGTTGGGAAGATACCCTGAGAAGGGAATTACTCCCCACTCCAGTATTCTTGCCTAGAGAATTCTATGGAGAGAAGAGTCTGGTGGGCTACAGTCCATGTGGTTGCAAAGAGTCAGATGTGACTGAGCAATTAACACTATAAAAGAATGAATCACAGCCTAAGGTTATACTCCATTTCAAGCGTGCCAAGTCACTTCAGTCATGTCACATTCTTTGTGACAACATGGATAGACTCAGAGGGCATATGCTGAATAGCAGACACGCACACACACTCCACATCTTTTTTACCCATTCATCTGTTGATGGACATGTAGGTTGCTTCCATATCTTGGCAATTGTAAATAATGCTGGTATGAGCATTGGGGTGTATTATCTTTTTGAATTGGTGTTGTTCTTTTATTCAAATACGTACCCAGGGTTGGAATTGCTGGGTCATATGGTAGTTCTACAGAGAAGGCAATGGCAACCCACTCCAGTACTCTTGCCTGGAAAATCCTATGGATGGAGGAGCCTGGTAGGCTGCAGTCCATGGGGTCGCTAAGTCGGACAAAGCTTTCATGCTTTGGAGAAGGAAATGGCAGCCCACTCCAGTGTTCTTGCCTGCAGGATCCCAGGGACAGGGGAGCCTGGTGGGCTGCCGTCTATGGGGTCACACAGAGTTGGACATGACTGAAGTGACTTAGCAATGGTAGTTCTAAGAAGAGAAACTAAAGGCAATGGAGAAAAGGAAAGATATACCCATCTGAATGCAGAGTTCCAAAGAATAGTAAGGAGAGATAAGAAAGCTTTCCTCAGTGGTCAGTGCTAAGAAGTGGAGGAAAATAATAGAAAGGTAAAGACTAGAGATCTATTCAAGAAAATTAGAGATACTAAGGGAACATTTCATGCAAAGATGGGCACAATAAAGGACAGAAACGATATGGACCTAACAGAAGTATGAGATATTAAGAAGAGGTGGCAAGAATACACAGAAGAACTATACAAAAAAGATGTTAATGACCCAGATAACCATGATGGTGTAATCACTCACCTAGTGCCAGACATCCTGAAATGCAAAGTCAAGTGGGCCTTAGGAAGCAACACGAGGAACAAAGCTAGAGGAGGTGATGGAATTCCAGGTGAGCTATGTCAATCCCAAAAGATGATGCTGTGAAAGTGCTGCAATCAATATGCCAGCAAATTAGGAAAACTCAGCAATGGCCACAGGACTGGAAAAGGTCAGTTTCATTCCAATTCCAAAGAAAGGCAATGCTAAAGAATGTTCAAATGACTGTGCAGTTGCACTCATCTCACACGCTAGCAAAGTAATGCTCAAAATTCTCCAAACTAGGCTTCAGTAGTACATGAAACAAGAACCTCCAGATGTTCAAGCTGGATATATAAAAGGCAGAGGACAAGAGATCAAATTGACAACATCCGTTGGATCATCAAAAAAGCGAGAGAATTCCAGATAAACATCTACTTCTACTTATTGACTACTTCAAAGCCTTGGACTGTGTGGATCACAACAAACCGTGGAAAATTCTTAAAGACATAGGAATACCAGACCACCTTACCTGCCTCCTCAAAAACTTGTATGCAGCTCAAGAGCAACAATTGGAACCAGACATGGGACAATGGGCTCGTTCCAAATTGGGAAAGGAGTAAGTCAAGGCTGTATATTGTCACCCTGTTTATATAGCTTCTATGCAGAGTACGTCATGCGGAATGCTGGGCTACATGAAGCACAAGCTGGAATCAAGATTGCCGGGAGAAGTATCAATAACATCAGACATGCAGGTGATGCCATCATTATGGCAGACAGAGAAGAGGTACTAAAGAGCCTCTTGATGAAAGGGAAATAGGAGAGTGAAAAAGATGGCTTAAAACTCAACATTCAAAAAACTAAGATCATGGCATCTGGTCCCAACACTTCACGGCAAATAGATGGGGAAACAGTGGAAACAGTGAGAGACTTTATTTTGGGGGGCTCCAAAATCACTGAAGATGTGACTGCAGCCATGAAATTAAAAGACACTTGCTCCTTGGAAGAAAAGCTCTGACCAAACTAGACAGCATATTAAAAAGCAGAGACATTACTTTGCCAACAAAGGTCCATCTAGTCAAAGCTATGGTTTTTCCAGTAGTCATGTATGGATGTGAGAGTTGGACTGTGAAGAAGGCTAAGCACCGAAGAATTGATGCTTTTGAACTGTGGTGTTGGAGAAGACTCTTGAGAGTCCCTTGGACTGCAAGGAGATCCAACCAGTCCATCCTAAAGGAAATCAGTCCTGACTATTCATTGGAAGGACTGATGTTGAAGCTAAAACTCCAATTCTCTGGCCTCTGCCAGGAAGAACTGACTCTTTGGAAAAGGCCCTGATGCTTGGAAAGATTGAAGGCTGGAGGAGAAAGGGATGACAGAGGATGAGATGGTTGGATGTCATCACTGACTTGGGGAGTTGTTGATGGACAGAGAAGCCTGGCATGCTGCAGTCCATAGGGTCATGAAGAGTTGTACAAGACTGAGTGACTGAACTGAACCTAACTGAACTGATGGTAGTTCCATTTTTAGTTTTATGAGAAACCCCTGTCTAATTTTCATAGTGGCTGCAGGAATCACTGATTTAAGACTACAACAAAACCTACAATAAAAATTAACATGGTGATGTCACAAAACAGACATATAGATCAATGAAGCAAGGTAGAGAGCCCAGAATTAAACCCACACACTTATAGTCAATTAATCTAAAACAAAGCAGGTAAGAATATACAACAGAGAAAAGGCAGTCTCTTCAATAATGGTCTGGAAAAACTGGACAACTCCATGTAAAAGAATGAAATTAAAATGTTCTTAATACTATATATAAAAGTAAGCTCAAAATGAATTAAAGATTTAAATTTAAGAACAGATACCACAAAATATTAGAGGAAAACATTTTTGACATTAATCAATGTAATATTTTTGGATCCATCTCTCAAATGAAGAAAATAAAAACAAAAAGAAATGAATTTAAGTTGAAAAGCTTGATGAGACCTAATTAAACTTGAAAGCTTTTGCACAACAAAGAAAACCATAAACAAAATAAAAAGACAACCTACAGAATGAGAGAAAATATTTGCAAATGATGTGACTAATAAAGCATTAATAAATATCCCACATGCGTAAATAGCTCATAGAACTGTTATCCCATTTTATAACTTCCTGATGTTGATCCAATCTTTGATAAAGAAGTATAAGCAATTCAGTGGAAAAGGATAATCTTTTCAACAATTGATGTTAAAACATCCACACGCAAAAATAATAATGATACAGAACTTACACTTTCTAGAAAAATTGACTCAAAATGGCTCATATGCCTAAATGTAAAATGCTAAATGCCAAAATTCCTAGAAAAAAAAATATAGGAGAAAGTCTAAATGGCTTTGGGTTTGGTGATGACCCTTTAGATATAATTCCTAAAGCATTATTCATGAAAGAGCAAGTTTATATGTTAGACTCCATTAACATTAAAAACTTCTAAAAAATGACAGAGAAACGAGGAATTGAAAAGCAAACCAGTGTCTGAGATAAAATCTTTGCAAGGTATATATCTGATAAAAGACTAGTTTACCAAATATGGAAATAATTCTTACAACTGAACAATAAGAAATCAAACAACCCAGTTAAAAGAAGACACCATATCTGAACAGATACTTCACCAAATAGGCATTAAAGCATCTGAAAAGATGCTCAAAATAATATGTCATAAAAATTACAAATTAAAATGAAAATGAGATACCTTTACACATCTATTAGAATGGCTGAAATCCCAAACACTGACTAAAACAAATGCTAGCAAGGATGTGGACCAACAGGAATTTTCATGTTGTTGTTAAGAATGCAAAATGAAACAGCTGCTTTGAAATGCAGTTGGACAGATTCTTATGAAACTGAATACACTCTTAGCATGCAATTTAGTAATCGTGTGCCTTGCTATTAGTTGTTCAGTCGCCAAGTCATGTCCGACTCTTTGTGACCCCATGGACTGCTACATGAACTCTCTGTCCCTCACCATTTCCCTGAATTTTCTCAATTTTATGTCCATTGAATTGATGATGCAATCCAGCCATCTCATCCTCTGTTACCCTCTTGTCATTCTGCCTTGCTATTTAGCTAAATGAATTGAAAATTTATGTTCACAGATAAATCTGCACATATTTATAACAGCTTTATTTATAATTTTCAGAACTTGGAGGTAACCAAGATGGTCTTCCATAAATGAATGGGTTCGAAAGTATAGTACATCCATACAATAAAATATTATTTAGTGATAAAAGAAGTAAATTATCATGACAAGAAAAGACATGGAGGGACCTTAAATGCATATTGCTAAGTGAAAGAAGCCAACCTGAAAAGACATAATGTATGAGTCTAACTATATTCTGAAAAAGGCAAAACTATGGAGACACTAAAATGATCCGTGATTAGAGGAATCTCAGAGGGAGGAAATGATAATAGGTGGGGAGCATGAATGTTTAGAGAAGTGAAACTATTCTATATGATACTCTAATTGTGGATACATATTTTGTATTTATCAAAACTCATAGACTGTACAACACAAAGTGTGAAACAATATAAATACTAGTATATAGTAATAAAAAAACAATTTTGGTTCCTTAAGAGTAAAAAATATGCCACATTAATACCAGATGTTAATAATAGGGCAAACTATGTGAGTGACTGGGGAGTTGATGGAATAGGTGGGAACTCTGTACTTTCCACTAAATTTTTCTATATACTTAAAACTTACCTAAAAATATATTATTATTTTTTAAGAGTTACTGAGATCCAACCAGTCCACTCTAAAGGAGATCAGTCCTGGGTGTTCTTTGGAAGGAGTGATGCTAAAGCTGAAACTCCAATACTTTGGCCACCTCATGCAAAGAGTTTACTCATTGGAAAAGACTCTGATGCTGGGAGGGATTGGGGGCAGGAGGAGAAGGGGACGACAGAGGATGAGATGGCTGGATGGCATCACCGACTTGACGGACATGAGTTTTAGTGAACTCCAGGAGTTGGTGATGGACAGGGAGGCCTGGCGTGCTGCGATTCATGGGGTCGCAAAGAGTTGGACATGACTGAGCGACTGAACTGAACTGAACTGAGCTGATGGCTTTTAACTGCTTTAGAATAATACAAACTTTTCCCTTTTTTTTCAAGTTCCTACACTCTCTGCTTCCTACCTCCCTTTCTTCATCTTCTACCACCTTTCATTTATGCCAAACATTCCTCTCTATGTTTAAACATAATAAATAATTTTCAACTTAGAACTTTTAAAATTGCTATCCCTTTGAGTAATATTTTAATCATAAATCTTCATGCCTTTTCTGCATTCATATTCCTTCATAGGGACCATTAATCACCACTGCATCTTAGGAGTTCTTAGTAGGTAATGTTTTCTTATGTATGTTTATTTTATCTCACTTACCGTAAGAATGAGATTTTAGGAGATCAGGAACTTTATCTGTCCTGGTTACAATTGTCGCTTTACAACTCTTTAACAGTCTGAATAATAAATGTCATGTAATAGGACCCAAAATAATATATGTCACATAAATTAATAGCTAGCATTTTATAGATGAGAAAAATAAAAACTTGAAAGGTCAGTGACTGACTGTTCACATCTGTCCCATTGTAATGTTATAGGAAGGGAATTTTATTTCCTGCTGTCTCTGTGAACAGTGGACACTCCTCTTTGAAGTATGAAATAGTCCAACACAGAATATTCATAACCTCATTGGTATGACTTTAGGGAAATGTAGTGATTTTTATGAAGAGCACCATGAAGGTTCTGTCAGTTACTATGTAGTAAGAACCAATAAGTTCAGCTAAGATGATATCCAATTATGTATGTTAGGTTAAAATATATGGCTTTTTCCTAAAAATTAACTTTAAAGAATACATTATAGTTGATATTTATTTATATTTTTTATAAATCAAAACAGATATCCATCTTTATGGCCTGCAAGTACTATATCATCACATCTATTACTCTGTGCAATGACAGGATTTTCCCTATATTCTGCCACATCACTTCTAGTCTCTGATTTCATCCATTAAAATGTGTATTAAATTAATGAAACAAATTATTTATAATTTAATTAATTAATAAAGAAAAATTTATTTAAATGCCAAGAGTTTTTTGACCTGAGGATTGAATGCTGTAGTTTTATATATGAATTAACAGATATTTGAGACCTCTTGTGGACTAAGGCAGGCTTCCTGGGTTTTCAGTTCAGTTACTCAGTCATGTCTGACTCTGCAACGCCATGGACTGCAAAACGCCAGACTTCCCCATCCATCACCAACTCCCAGAGCTTGCTAAAATTCATCTCCATTGAGTCCGTGATGCAGTCCAACCATCTCATTCTCTATTTTCCCTTTGTCCTCCTGCCTTCAATCTTTCCCAGCATCAGGGTCTTTTCCAATAAGTCAGTTCTTCACATCAGGTGGCCAAAATATTGGAGCTTCAGCTTCAGCATTCCCAGGTGACTCAGTGGTAAAGTTTGCAGGACATACAGGGGACTTGGGTTAGATCCCTAAGAAAAGGAGATGGCAATCCACTCTGGTTTTCTTGCCAGGAAAATCCCCCTGTGGACAGAGTTGCTTGGTGGACTGCAGTCAGTAGGGTCACAAAGAATTAGGTGCAACAGAGCAAGCACGTGAACAAGGGCATTACACTATGTGCTATACAACTGAATAAGCAGGTATTTCTTTTTCAGATTTCTGCACTTTTAGGGCCCATTTACTTAATACTAGAGTAGGATTCGTGTACTGTTGAAGCCTGGCTTGGAGAATTTTGAGCATTACTTTACTAGCATGTGAGATGAGTGCAATTGTATGGTAGTTTCAGCATTCTTTGGCATTGCCTTTCTTTGGGATTGGAATGAAAACTGAACTTTTCCAATCCTATGTCCATTGCTGAGTTTTCCAAATTTGCTGGCATATTGAGTGCAGCACTTTCACAGCATTATCTTTCAGCATTTGAAATAGCTCAACTGGAATTCCATCACCTCCTCTAGCTTTGTTTGTAATGATGCTTCCTAAGGCTTGCTTGACTTCGCATTCCAGGATGTCTGGCTCTAGGTCAGTGATCACACCATCATGGTTATCTGGGTCATGAAGATCTTTTTTGTAGAGTTCTTCTGTGTATTCTTGCCACCTCTTCTTAATATCTTCTGCTTCTGTTAGGTCCATACCATTTTTGTCCTTTATTGAGCCCATCTTTGCATGAAATGTTCCCTTGGTATCTCTAATTTTATTGAAGAGAACTCTAGTCTTTCCCATTCAATTATTTTCCTCTATTTCTTTGCATTCATCACAGAGCAAGGCTTTCTAATGTCTCCTTGCTATTCTTTGGAACTCTGCATTCAGATGGGTATATCTTTCCTTTTCTCCTTTGCTTTTTGCTTCTCTTCTTTTCACAGCTATTTGTAAGGCCTCCTCAGACAACCATTTTGCCTTTTTGCATTTCTTTTTATTGGGGATGGTCTTGATCCCTGTCTCCTGTACAATGGCATGAAACTCTGTCCATAGTTTATCCATCACTCTATCAGATCTAGTCCCTTAAATCTATTTATCACTTGCACTATAATCATAAGGGATATGATTTAGGTCATACCTAAATGGTCTAGTGGTTTTCCCTACTTTCTACAATATAAGTATGAATTTTGCAATAAAGAGTTCATGATCTGAGCCACAGTCAGCTCCTGATGTTATTTTTGATGACTGTATACAGCTTTTCCACCTTTGGCTGCAAAGAATGTAATCAATCTGTTTTCGGTGTTGACCATCTGGTGATGTCCATGTGTGAGTCTTCCCTTGTGTTGTTGGAAAAGGGTGTTTGCTATGACCAGTGAGTTATCTTGGCAAAACTCTATTAGCCTTTGCCCTGTTTCATTTTGTACTCCCAGGCCAAATTTGCCTCTTACTTCAGGTGTTTCTTGACTTCCTACTTTTGCATTCCAGTCCCATATAATGAAAAGGACATCTCTTTTGATGTTAGTTCTAGAAGCTTTTGTAGGTCTTCATAGAACCATTCAACTTCAGCTTCTTTAGCATTACTGGTCTGGGCATAGACTTGGATTACCGTGATATTGAATTGTTTGCCTTGGAAACGGACAGAGATCATTCTGTTGTTTTTGAGACTGCATTTCAGACTCTTTTGTTGACTGTGATGGATGGCTACTCCATTTCTTCTAAGGTATTCTTGCCCACAGTAGTAGATATAATGATCATCAGAGTTAAATTACCCATTTGTCCATTTTAATGTCAATATTTACTCTTGTCATCACCTGTTTGATCACTTCCAATTTGTCTTGATTCATGGACCTAACATTCCAGGTTCATATGCAGTATTGCTCTTTACAGCATCGGACCTTGCTTCTGTCATCAGTCACATCCACAACTGGGTGTTGTTTTTGCTTTGGCTTTGTCTCTTCACTTACTCTGAAGTTATTTCTCTACTTATCTCCAGTAACATATTGGGTACCTACCGACCTGGAGAGTTCATCTTTCAGTGTCCTATCTTTTTGCCTTTTCATACTGTTCATGGGGTTCTCAAGGCAAGAATACTGAAGTGATTTGCCATTCCCTTCTACAATGGACCACATTTTCTCAGGTCTCTCCACCAGAGTTGGGAATACCAGACCACCTGACCTGCCTCTTGAGAAACCTATATGCAGATCAGGAAGCAACAGTTAGAACTGGACATGGAACAACAGACTGGTTTTAAATAGGAAAAGGAGTACGTCAAGGCTGTATATTGTCACCTTGCTTGTTTAACTTACATGCAGAGTACATCATGAGAAACGCTGGGCTGGATGAAGCACAAGCTGGAATCAAGATTGCTGGGAGAAATATCAATAACCTCAGATATGCAGATAACACCACCCTTATGGTAGAAAGCAAAGAAGAACTAAAGAACCTATTGATAAAAGTGAAAGAGCAGAGTGAAAAAGTTGGCTTGGAACTCAACATTCAGAAAACTAAATCATGGCATCTGGTCCCAACACTTCATGGCAAATAGATGGGGAAACAGTGGAAACAGTGAGAGACTTTATTTTTGGGGGCTCCAAAATCACTGCAGAAGGTGACTGCAGCCATGAAATTCAAAGACACTTGCTCCTTGGAAGAAAAGCTCTGACCAACCTAGACAGCATATTAAAAAGCAGAGACATTACTTTGCCAACAAAGGTCCGTCTAGTCAAAGCTCTGTTTTTTCCAGTAGTCATGTATGGTGTGAGATTTGGACCGTAAAGAAAGCTGAGCACTGAAGAATTGATGCTTTTGAATTGTGGTGTTGGAGAAGACTCTTAAGAATCCCTTGGACTGTAAGGAGATCCAACCAGTCCATCCTAAAGGAGACCAGTCCTGGGTACTCATTGGAAGGACTGATGCTGAAGCTGAAACTCCAAGACTTTGGCCATATGATGCAAAGAACTGACTCATTTGAAAAGACCCTGATACTGGGAAAGATTGAAGGTAGGGGGAGAAGGGGATGACAGAGGATGAGATGGTTGAATGGCCTCTCCGTCGGGATGAACATGAGTTTGAGTAAACTCCGGAAGTTGGTGATGGACAGGAGACCTGTCATGCTGCAGTCCATGGGGTTGCAAAGAGTCAGAATGGACTGAGCTACTGAACTGAACTGAACTGAGAGTAGGATTACAGAATTCACCAGAAAGTATAAAATATTTGGTTGGTCACATAGTTCCTTCAGGTTTTTCCTCAAGACAGTAACAGAAAAACTCAAATGAATATTTGGCCAACCCAATATACAGTGAATATTATTAGAATAATTCTTAACTTGGTGGGTTTTCATCTCCTTTATAAAGATTAAATTCCTGAAATACTTCTTTCAGTGTGTCTAAGATTATTGAAAATTTGGGAGCATATTTAAATAATTTAAATCAATATTTTAAACAAATCACATAAATGTAAAATATTAATTAATTGATATAGCCATTTATATCAAGATAATACATGAAAGTAAATTATCATCTGTTACCTATAGTACCTTTCTATCTCTCAAAATAAGTTGATTTTATTGAGATAATAAACATTTATTGATCAAATGAGTGGCCCATCATACATAGTGGAATGAAATTTTAGACTCTTTGAAACTTGTTATTGCTCTACTTCTTCACAATGATATTTGAATGTCATTGTCATTTCATTAACATTGCACATTATTCTATACTTCAATTAGGAAACTGCAGATCTTAATGAGATTTTAGTAATGACAATATGCACTATCATAAAATTTGTGAGTTCTCATAGTGAAATTAAGCTCCGGTGTTTATATTGAGTTGTAAACTTCCTGAGACAGTTGAAGTAAATGGGGACTGGTGCCCATGGCTGACTAAAGGCAAAATTTATCTGATGCATCTTTGTGCTTTCTGGATTCTTGGCTCCTTTCTGCACAATCCATTCCCACATCAATATTTGAGCCACAGGGCACTTGATGTCCAGGGATTTCCTTTCAGGCTTAGAAGGAGTGGCAATTTCTAAATATTTAATCAATTCCCTTTATTTTGTGTAAAAAGACACTGAAGCCCAGAGAATCTCTGGTTAATGATCACAAATATGTCATTAATCAAGTGTATATCTGGACGAATAATATTTGTGCTAAGGTATTGCAGAATAGGCAGGGAAATGGGCCTGTGTTTCACATTGCCTGTGTAATTTTGTTGTTTCAAATCAGATATCAGTAACTTGCAGTCATGTTCTGAAAATTCATTGGCCAGAGCTCAAATGAATGAAAGCTTAAGATGATCAATCCAATGCCATTTTATAAGGGGGGAAAGAAGTACATATGAACCATACCAGCAGTAATTGTAGTATGCTGGGAGAGAAAGTGAATGATGCATGTTGGAAGAGATGTGTGTGTGTGTGTGTGTGTGTGTGTGTGTGTGTGTGTCTATGTGTTGAGGTAGGGGTGATGTGTATCACATGCTTTGTCGAATTTACCAATGCCTCCATAACACTCTGTTAATATTAAATATTCATTAAATATCTCATATTATCAATACTTGACCCATTAGTAACAACAAAAGTGATCTTTCCGACCATTAATTTCCAGGACATTATTCATTTTTCTTTTACCTGAATAGTTATTTCTACTTAGTCTCCATTATGCCCAACTCCCAGTATCTATCTGGTAGCCCCACGGGCAGCACACTGACCAGGAAGGAGTATTAGCAGCAAAGGCACCCGCTCTGGAAACTCTGCCCTGTGCCCTGAAGGTCATCCCCCACCAACAATATTGCAGCTCTGTCCCATCTACTGAGGGCAAGCCATGTTCTTCCCATTTCACACCCATGCTCTGTCACCACAGAGCAAAAGCAAAGGCAGACAGGTTGAATGTGGCCAAGAGCATCTGCTCTAAACCAGGCTGACTGAAGGCTGGACATGAATACAGGAGGTGGTGGTGGAGTGCTGTCCAGATCTCCATCCAGCTAGCTTCCTAACCCAGTCTTTGTCTTCTGATAGTCAACAACATGGGCTTCCCAGGTAGTGCTGGTGGTAAAGAACCTGCCTGCCAATGCAGGAGACGTGAGACATGGGTTTGATCCCTGGGTTGGGAAGATCCCCTGGAGAAAGGTGTGGCAACCCACTCCAGTATTCTTGCCTGGAGAATCCCATGGACAGTGGAGCCTTGTGGGCTAAAGTCCATGGGGTCGCAAGGAGTTGGACACAATTGAAGTGACTGAATACACACACACACACACACACACACACACACACACACACACACAGTCTCCATCAGTCCCTCCTCTGCTTCTAGTCCCTGGATGTTGGTGTGCTCAGGGCTCAGTTTTGGGGCTTCTTGTCTCTGTCTACACATTCTCTTGGTGATCACATATAGTATGAGATTCCTGATTTCTCTTGCTACTTCAATTCTGTTCCACCCATTTCACTCAGTTAAGTGAAATACTAGCCTTCTAGCTGTTTCAGCCAAAATCCTTAGATACTCAACTTTTTATCTTGTAAATTACATCCAATTTTTTGGCAAAATAATATCCAGATGCTGAGCTCCACATTACTAGTTCCACCACTCATATTTTGGTCAAGGCCACCGATACGTCATCCCAACATTCATAGCTTGTCTTCCTGCTTCCACAGTTAACTCTTTGCAACTCTTCTAAAAATATAAATTTATTTTAAAAATAGAAAGTAAAAATAGAACCAGCTTTGCTTTGGCCCTGCTTCTCAAAGCAGGTTTAATCTCAATTGTATAATTTCTTCTAACTTATTAGCAGAATGAATATATCTAACCATTGTTGACTTAGTTCATTCTACTTAAATGAACTAAAAAATAAATCATGATCCTTATATCCTGAGACCTATGGGAACCAGGATATATAAGCCCTCTTCTGCAAGATCCAAGCCAGTCCTTGAGGGAGACCAGGCCCAATAGAGAAAGCCTTCCAAGTTCATTTCAGAGACCATAGTGGCAAGAACAGAGACATTAAAAGTTGACAGATTCACTGAGATAGTTGGGTGAAGTAGGATGTAAAATTGAGATTCTGTGGAGAGGAGCTGCTAAATCACTTCAGTCGTGTCTGACTCTGTGCAACACCATAGACAGCAGCCCACCAGGCTCCCCCATCCCTGGGATTCTCCAGGCAAGAACACTGGAGTGGGTTGCCATTTCCTTCTCCAATGGGTGAAAGTGAAGTCGCTCAGTCGTGTCCAACCCTCAGCGACCCCATGGATTGCATCCTTCCAGGCTTCTCTGTCCATGAGATTTTCCAGGCAAAAGTAACTGGAGTAGGGTGCCATCCAGAGTCAGCAATGTCACAGTTAAAAACAGTGACTATTGGCCTAAAAATATATACATGTGGTGATGATTTAGTAGAAGATAAAACAAAGTATTTAAATATATATAGTATAGGAGGACTTTAGTGCAACAGAAGCTATAATACATTTCTTAAATTCTATCTGTACTCTGAACGACTTTATCAGTTCTTTACTAGAACATCAGGCATGTAGTGAAATGTAATCCTATACTTTATTCATTAATCTTTAAACTTTTATAGAAGAAAATTATTTTCAAAAATTTATTATTGAGAAAACACATACTTAAATTACACAAAAACAGATTGAGTTGACAAGTAACTAAAATTTACACTCATATATATACATACATATATATATATATATATATATATATATATAAATATCCTGTTAACAGTGTTATCTATAAGTGAGAGGAAATTGATAGATTACTTTTAAATGATACAAATGTTAGTGTAGTGAAGCCATTATTTCAATGTATCAAAAAATTCACATATAATTTTGGTAGTAAAAATAAATTTTGAAAAATTCATTATAATACAGTGTGATAAATTTATCAAATGGGTAAAGATACAAAGTATCATGGAAAAGCAAAAGCAAGAGCCTACACTCCAGTCTTGAAGGTATTCCAGAAGTGACATATATGTTGTGGCCTGACAAATAAGAAATAATATTACAGGTATATTTCTTGTGGAGGGAAGAGCTATGCTTTCTCTCAGTGGTCAATGATCCTTTCTGCAGATACAACCTCACATTACTTCTCTGGGAAACCACTGTCTATTTCTTCCAAGGTATTGAAATTGGAGTTGGCTGCCAAATTGAGGAGGTATTCTCCTTAATATCTTCCAGAGCCACATTTATTTCAGTTCCAATCCCTCTTCCTTCACTCTACCTAGTAAAAGTCTGGACTTCTTCTGGAGATAACCTCACCTAGTCAGGAAATTAACTCTAGAGCAGAGTTGTTTATCTCTAGAACAGAGAGAATGAACAGCCAGCTATCATTATATATAACCTGGAGGCTAAAAGGGGACCTGAGCAGAAAAGGGTCTATGATTCATATTAAGGTTTTGAACATTTCTTGAGATGAAAGGGTAAGATTTTGAATAGTTCAAATAGGCAAATGGCATGATCATATTTGTGCCCTACAAAGATACTCTGAATGTAGTAAAGCTCTTTAAGAGATTGTGGTAATGAGTGATACAATTTGCTATGGGAGAACAAAGGGTCATTTTAAGAACTGTGAATCAGGGGAAAGCATAGATATGAATAAAAGGAGTAAAAAGGGCCAGCCAGTTCCCTTTAGAACCTGAGTAAGGTAATTTAGCCTCTAGGCATATAGTCTGGTCTGAGCGACTGTAAATATTAGTTGTCTGGAATCACATAAAACATTAATAATATAATGTGAATATAATTATCCCCTTTAAGAGCTTTTAAATTATTTTGTACTTTTATTACAGATTTGATATCAACCTCCATACTTTAAATAGTTCTAAGCCTATTAGAGGTTTTAGAGATTTGTGATTTTTACTCAAAGTGATTATTGCTTTAGTCAATGAACTGTCATTTCTCTAGGACTACATTAAATTCCAATCAAAAGTCCTGGGGAATAGACTTAACTATCAATATAATGTTTCAAATTATAGCCATAGATATTAGCTTCATAAACAGTAAATACAGTTCAGGATTCTGTCATTTAAAAAATATAAAGATAATGACAAATTTAAAGTTTGCCATATGATTTCCAAGAAAGAAGCATGAATATTGAAATATTGCTTTTACCAATAATTCTGCTTCTTTCTTTAGTTATGAACAAATCAAAAGGATCTACAATAGAGTTAATGCATTATTTTTAATTTTATATTCTAGATATTGTTTAAAATGTATCTTTAAACACCTCTTTGCATGCCACTGATAACTCTATATTATTGTGAGCTATAACAGTTTGCCAAGATATTTTAGAAAAATCTTTAGTCATACATGAAGTCAGTGCTTTGGTTTCATGGAAATCATTATTCAAAGACAATTCTAGAATTCATTTTTACATTTCTGAATAACTTCTCATCAACAGATGACTATGTATAGATACAATTATGGATAAACATAAAGAGATACAGTTAATGATGTGGACATAAATTGTTATCAATCATGGTTTAGTCATATTCAAAGTATTACAGAAAACAATTCCATTTCAACATATGCTAAGTATAACAGAAAAGGATTATAGCACAGAGAATCAGGTGTGCATAGAAAACTCTTAGAAAGGCTTGGAGAGCAAGAGTCAGAGAAAAATGTCATCGCAGAGATTAGAAGTTTACAGAAATCACACAAGACTGGTTCTAATGAGCTCCCCTTTCTGCAACAAGGCCCGTAAGTCACCCCCAATGTGCTTGAGAGCTTATATTAATCTTTTGTATCTGCCTGCCACTGCCAGGGGAGGTCTTTAGACTTCCAAATCTTATGTGAATGCTTTTACCTGAATCTAACCCAGAATCCTGCTGACAAGAGATTCTGGCAAGTGTATTTGCAAGATTTCTCCCATGCAGTGTAGTAGAGAAAGATACTGATCCTGAATTGATAAGTTCCCAAATGACACAAAGATACAGAAATATACAGTATGGCTATAGCTACAGATACAGAAAAAGTTAAATTACAACAGTTTATGTATTTGTACTTGAGAGATATTATAGCCAAAAATGGAATTTATTTATTCCACCAAGCCACAAGGAATCCCTCAATCTACAAATATTTATTTTAAAAATGTTGTTCATTAATCTTAGGAAGCCTACTGAAAGAATAGGCAATTAAGAAATGTAAAATCATGAGAAAAAATAAGGCTAGGAAAGAACCAAGATTTTTTTTTTCCTGTTCACTACTGACAACAAAAATTAATCAATACTCAATCTAAGAAGGAAATTTTTATTCAAGCCAACCTGAGGATTATAACCCAGAAGACAGTCTTCTCAGAGAGCTCTGAAAGCTGTTCTGAAAAGATAAAGGGAAATATTCTAGTTTCATTCTTTTGCATGTAGCTGTCCAGCATCACTTATTGAAGAGGTTATCTTTTCTCTATTGTATATTCTTGCCTCCTTTGTTAAAGATAAGGTGCCCATAAGTGCATGGTTTATCTCTGGGCTTTCTATCTTGTTCCATTGGTTTATATTTCTGTTTTTATGCCAGTACCATACTGTCTTCATGGAATGGGGTGGGAGGTGGGAGGGAGAAGGCAGGTTCAAGAGGAAAGGGGCTTGTGTATACCTATAGCTGATTCATGTTGATACATGGCAGAAACCAACAACCAAAAAAGATAATGTGATATACATATACATATATGGTATTTTATATATGTGATTACATACATGCAAAGGAATATCATTCAACTGTAAATAGGATGGAAATTCTGAGGAAATAAAAAGAAAAAGGTAAGGGGGAGGGCCCATACACATGTGATTTTGGAGAAGGTGTGTGCAATTAAAGGCCTATCTTGGTAGGAGGCTACTGCTATTCGCAAAGAAGAGATATCTTAGTTAATGGTGTTAGTGCTTTTCTAAGTATGGGAAGATGCAAGAAACTGGGTTCGTAAAATTTTCTAATAAAAATATTTAGCTATTTGAGGGATAGTTCTGCCAATTTTCCCATAGTATGGAGTATCTCATCCTGCTCTTTGCTCCAATATTCTTTTTTTTTTTTTTTTTTTTAGTTTATTTTGGGCTGCACTGGGTCTTCTTTGCTTTGCATGGCTTTCTCTAGTTGCGGTGAGCAGGGACTACTCTTCATTGTGTCGTGCAGGCATCTCTTGTAGCTCCCCCTGTTGTGGAGCATAAACTCTAGGCACATGGGCTCAGTACTTGGGCTCACAGGCTCTAGAGCACAGGCTCAGTAGTTGTGGCCCACAGACTTAGTTGCTCAGCAGCATGCGGAATCTTCTCGGTCCAGGGATCAAACCCATGTCCCCTGCATTGGTAGGCAGATTCTTATCCACTTCACCACCAAGAAAGTACTGCCCCAATCTTGTTTCCAGGTGTATTGTAGGTCAGCAACTGCAGTGGCTATTTACTTGATTTCTATACAACTAAATGGTAGGCAGCATCTTTTACTTTACCATGCTCTCCCTTTTGGTCTTATCTTCAACCAAGGTTTGGGAGGCATTTTATGAACAATTTGTCTGGAGGTTCTAGGAATGTTCATTCCCAGGTCAGGCAAAGCTATTTAATGTGCTATTGTGCTTCAGTCCTGTCCGACTCTGTGCGACCCCAGAGACGGCAGCCCGCCAGGCGCCCCCGTCCCTGGGATTCTTCAGGCAAGAACACTTGTGTGGGTTGCCATTTCCTTCTCCAATGCATAAGAGTGAAAAGTGAAAGGGAAGTCGCTCAGTCATGTCCAACTCTTCGCGACCCCATGGACTTCAGCCTACCAGGCTCCTCCGTCCATAGGATTTGCCAGGCAAGAGTACTGGAGTGGGGTGCCATTGCCTTCTCCAGTTGCCATATTAGGCCCTGTTAACAGTACCCACGGAGAAGGCAATGGCACCCCACTCCAGTACTCTTGCCTGGAAAATCCCATGGACCAAGGAGCCTGGTAGGCTGCAGTCCATGGCGTCGCTGGGAGTCGAACACAACTGAGCGACTTCACTTTCACTTTTCACTCTCATGCATTGGAGAAGGAAATGGCAACCCACTCCAGTGTTCTTGCCTGGAGAACCCCAGGGACGGGGGAGCCTGGTGGGCTACCATCTATGGGGTCGCAGAGAGTCAGACACGACTGAAGTGACTTAGCAGCAGCAGCAGCAACAGTACCCAAAACCTCTGGACCCCTGTTTTGCTAGTCTGTTACAGTCTAGGGAATGCTTCTGTCTTATTGCTTCTTCCCATATCTGGAGTTACACTGTTAACAGTCATTCATCTTATAGAATTATATATTTGGTCAATTGTTTCAAGTTGCCTGCTGCTGCTGCTAAGCTGCGTCAGTCCTGTCCGACTCGGTGCGACGCCACAGACGGCAGCCCACCAGGCTCTCCCATCCCCGGGATTCTCCAGGCAAGAATTCTGGAATGCGTTGCCATTTCCTTCTCCAATGCATGAAAGTGAGAAGTGAAAGTGAAGTCGCTCAGTTGCGTCCGACTCCTAGAGACCCCATAACTAGTAATCATTATGTTTATTGGAAGCTCAGTCACGCGTTTAATAATGAAAAAAAAAAATAATCTTGTAAAATAGGCAGGAAATAAGTAATAAAGCTCAGAGAAGGCGATGGCACCCCGCTCCAGGACTCTTGCCTGGAAAATCCCATGCACGGTCCATGGGGTCGCGAAGAGTCGGACACGACTGAGCGACTTCACTTTCACTTTTCACTCTCATGCATTGGAGAAGGAAATGGCAACCCACTCCAGTGTTCTTGCCTGGAGAACCCCAGGGACGGGGGAGCCTGGTGGGCTGCCGTCTATGGGGTCGCACAGAGTCGGACACGACTGGAGCGACTTCGCAGCGGCAGCAGCAAATAATAAGGCTATGTGAAAATAAGGTCATAGATAAATATTTAAGCTAAGAACTGCCATTAGGTGTAGCTCAGTATTGCTTCAGGTCATCTGGACCCAGGCTATTCTGCACCAATCACTCTTGAAGGGGATTGATATATTGGCATTGTTAGTAAAGTTCACCAAAGATGTCCTCACGAACACGGCCAGTGGTGGGTCATTGTGACCCCTTATAGAATTGAGAAAGGAATGTTATTTTCTAAGAAGTTACATAGCTGGTGCCAGAAGAAGAAAAATTGAACTTTATAGTTGGATAAGTATTACTGTTATTGTGCAAGTCTGATATGCAGATACACAATGAATATTAAAGTGGAGGGAGGTGGCCTCAACGGACAGAAAAATTTTATGTTTAAATTTTTCCTATCTTTCTTTAAGATACAAATGTTAAAGAAAAAAAAGATACAAATGTTATCTCATCATATAAAGGGGAATAATAAAATAACATAATCAAATAATAATGAAATAATTATATCGTGTTGTATATTTTAAACTGATAATGATGTTTAGTGTTTTTCATTATTTGCTTGCTATAATAATCTTTTGGAGATCATATTTCTTTGCTGCTAATTTTAAAATAATTTTATCATGATTTATTAAAATTGAAGTCATAGTTAACACATTCTCTATTATGGCATTTAAAAAAAAAGTAACTGCTCTGGGTCTGGGTTGCTGCATGGGGCTTTCTCTAGCTGTGTCAAGTACAGGCAGCTCTCTAGTCTTGGTGCACAGATTTCTCACTGTGGGTGGGCTTCTCTTGTTGCAGAGCATGAGCTCTAGGGGTATGGGCTTCAATAGCTGTGGCTCGTGGGCTCAGTAATTGCAGCTCCCAGGCTCTACAGTGCAGGCTCAATGTTTGTGGCGTATGGGCTTTGTTGTCCCATGGCAAGTGGGATCCTCCTGGACCAAAGATCAAACCTGTGTCCCCTTCATTGGCAGGCAGAGTCTTCACCACAAGGAAATCCCTGTTACAACAGTTTTTAAAACTATCATTTTAAGGCACATTATATCTCATTGAGTTGAACGATAAACATCAATTTCTGTTACTGTTCAACTTTTAAGTTCTCTTGACATTCTTAGATATGTAACTTGTTCTATTGCTTGGATTGTTGTGTTAGGAGAAGTTCCTAGGAATGGAAAATAAAAATATTTTAATTGTTCAAATTATATTATCTTAATTTATATTCTCTCTAGTATTACAATGTGTTATTTGACTCATTTACATTATTTAACTTAATCTTTATCTTGTAACATACCAGATTTATTATATATTGATATCATATATATGATAAACATATCATATTTTCTCTCCATGTATGTGTGTATTAGTTGCTCAGTCATGTCCGAATCTTTGCAACCCCATGGACTATCCTGCCAGGATACCCTGTCCATGGAATTCTCCAGGCAAGAATACTGGAGTGGGTTGCCATTCCCTTTTCCAGGGGATCTTCCTGATCCAAGGATCAAACCCAGGTCTCCTGCATTGCAGGCAGATTCTTTACCATCTGAGCTACCCAGGAAGCAAATATTTTATTTGCTTCTACTGAATCTCAAGGTTCTTGTGGTTAGAATTTGTCTTGTTCATTTTTCTATAACACCCAGTGACTAAACTATCAATGATCAATAAATACATATTAAATGCATTCAGTGGTATGATCATAATATACAGAAAGCTAAAGAAAATTCAGACTATTGTGATGGAAAAATATGTAAAGGAAATGTTCCCTGTTCATTATGTATTTTTACATTATTCTTTTTATCTATTCTTCTATGTTCTGAATGGTTTATTTTCTAACATATTTATTTCCATTTTATTGTATTAAAACCCAGGAAAAGAACTATAAACCTCACCTTGAGATACTCAAATATAGGAAAATGAAAAGTTAAAAATGAATATTGTAATATTGTTTTAGGTAGATTGGATTTGAATGCAATAAATTAAAGTGCAGAAACCTTGTATGGAGCTCTCCCACCATCAGATTCAAGTGCTTCAAGGAAAACTCTAACATGCTGTGCTCCTAACCTTTAACAGACTTGTTCAGGGTTATTATAAAAATAAATAAAAATAATTTGCATTGATATCTATGAGTATTAATGGCTCTGCCATTGAAATATGAAGGCTAAGATACAAAATATGACTACTTTAACCTTGAAAGTTAATCTATATGCCTTTGCTCTTCTGCTACCAGAATGTACTACATTTCAAATCTATGTCTCTGATAACCTTATAAACATTAAACAAAACAAAGAGACTTTCTTTTAACTATAAAAACTGCAGTCTTTTTCCTCCTGGGTTATGATCTATGACTTCTCTCTGTTTCAGAGATAATGTAAAATTTGCACACTCATTGCTTTAAAAGCCTGATAATACTAACACATCTATTTTAATAGTAAACCATCCTTTCTTACAAAACCTGTATTCAACTGATTCCATTTCATTTCTTCTTACAGATAAGGAGCAGTTTAAACTTCAAGGTTATCACATTTTGTGGCTATGTGGTCTTGAAATGGTATCAATATCTCTCAGTCACATAGCAGAACTTGGAAGCTCTTTTGTTTCTTTTAAGGAAATCTCAAGGATTTGGATATTCCTGAGGTCATTATTAAAATTCAAGCAAGTTGCTGAGACATTTTTAAATGTTTAAATGCGTACATGTGTGCCTGCTAAGCCACTTTAGTCGTGTCCAACTGTTTGCAACCCTATGGACTGTAACAGACCATGCTTCTCTGTCCATGGGATTTTCCAGGCAGGAATACTGGAATACAGGAATCCATGCCCTCCTCCAGTAGATTCTCCCAACCCAGGAATCAAATCTGCATCTCTTGAGGTTCCTGCATTTCAGACAGATTCTTTACTGCTGAGCCACCGGGAAGTCCAGAAATTATAGCAGGCATAAATGAGAATCCAGAGAGCCCAAAAGGTAATTTCCAGGACTAAAGAATACAGGAGGAAAGGACTTGAATTGTGTAAAAAAGTTAGACACAAGAAGGTCACAGAAAAAGTGAAGTACATATGGATGACAGGTATTACAGGAAAAGTCTATAACTACACTCAGTTTACTATAGCCTAATTCCTTTGCATAATGTGATTGCCATCACTAATCTGCATAAAACTCAGAAAGGGACAAAGCATCCTTTTCTAATTATATAAAAAGGAAGACAGTATTTTAAATATTGTCCTTATGTAACTTTCTAAAGTAAAACAGACAGTTGTTAATTAATCTAAATTCAACCAGAAGATACTCTAATAGAGTAGCCTATATCTCTCCTTGCTTATTCTCTGGAATATGCCTTTGGAATTTAATTTATTGACCACCAGGCCGGATATGATTACCTTTATTCAAAAGCAAGTATTTCATATTCAGACTTAGCTTGCTGCTGCAAACTTCCTACTAAAGCAATAGTGCTATATTCTATCAATTTTCCTAGGGAAGTATGAAGTTTAATTAGGTGGAAAAAGAATATTCTCACAACAAATTTATGTAAGTCTGAACAATTATCATGAGAGAATGAGGAAAGGAAAAAGAAGGGCAAAGATATAAAATCTAGAAAGAGCCAAATACTCGATATTAATTTCCATTAGGTTATCATGTTGATTTCCTGGAGAGAAATTCAACAAGGTTTCAAAGAGAAAATAAGAGATATCAAACTCTTTCTAATCCTTTTAAATCTAATATTTATTAGATGATTTCCCTCTTTTGTAGAAATATTGTAAAACCTTATAAAATCACATTTGTAACATGAAAAAAATGGCAAGAGTACTGGAGTGGGGTGCCATTGCCTTCTCCATTTAAAACTAGATATTTTATATTTGAAGGTAGATTTATATATATAAAGGTAGATACTTTATGGTCTGGGTATTAAATATACTTAAATGTTCTACTACATAGGGAGTGGCATAGATTAAAAGAGAGAGAAAATTTAAAAAATATTTTTATATATTTAGAATATATTTCTACTCAGCCCTGGGATTTTTTTGGAAGGAATGATGCTAAAGCTGAAACTCGAGTACTTTGGCCACCTCATGCAAAAGGTTGACTCATTGGAAAAGACTCTGATGCTGGGAGGGATTGGGGGCAGGAGGAGAAGGGAACGACAGAGGACGAGATGGCTGGATGGCATCACTGACTCAATGGACGTGAGTCTGTGTGAACTCCAGGAATTGGTGATGGACAGGGAGGCCTGGCGTGCTGCGATTCATGGGGTCGCAAAGAGTCAGACACGAGTGAGTGACTGAACTGAACTGAACTGAACTGAATGTTCTCTTGCGGTACTTGGATGCAATCTCAAAAATGACAGAATGATCTCTGTTCATTTCCAAGGCAAACCATTCAATAGCAAAGTAATCCAAGTCTATGCCCCAACCAGTAATGCTGAAGAAGCTGAAGTTGAACGGTTGTATGAAGACCTACAACACCTTTTAGAACTAACACCCCCCAAAAAATGTCCTTTTCATTACAGGGGATTGGAATGCAAAAGTAGGAAGTCAAGAAACACCTGGAGTAACAGGCAAATTTGGCCTTGGGATATGGAATGAAGCAGGGAAAAGACTAATAGAGTTTTGCTAAGACAACGCACTGGTCATAGCAAACACCCTCTTCCAACAACACAAGAGAAGACTATACACATGGACATGATCATCAGATGGTCAACACTGAAAGCAGATTGATTATATTCTTTTAGCCAAAGATGGAGAAGCTCTATACAGTCAGCAAAAACAAGACCGGGAGCTGACTGTGGCTCAGATCATGAACTCCTTATTGCCAAATTCAGACTGAAATTGGAGAAAGTAGGGAAAACCGCTAGACCATTAGGTATGACCTAAATCAAATCCCTTATGATTATACAGTGGAAGTGAGAAATAGATTTAAGGGCCTAGATCTGATAGACAGAGTGCCTGATGAACTATGGATGGAGGTTCAGGACATTGTACAGGAGACAGAGATCAAGACCATCCCCATGGAAAAGAAATTCAAAAAAGCAAAATGGCTGTCTGGGGAGGCCTTACAAATAGCTGTGAAAAGAAGAGAAGTGAAAAGCAAAGGAGAAAAGGAAAAATATAAGCATCTGAATGTAGAGTTCCAAAGAATAGCAAGAAGAGATAAGAAAGCCTTCCGCAGCGATCAGTGCAAAGAAATAGAGGAAAACAACAGAATGGGAAAGACTAGAGATCTCTTCAAGAAAATTAGAGATACCAAGGGAACATTTAATGCAAAGATGGGGTCAATAAAGGACAAAAATAGTATGGATCTAACAGAAGCAGAAGATACTAAGAAGAGGTGGCAAGAATACACAGAAACTGTACAAAAAAGATCTTCACGACCCAGATAATCATGATGGTGTGATCACTTACCTAGAGCCAGACATCCTGGAATGTGAAGTCAAGTGGGCATTAGGAAGCATCGCTACGAACAAAGCTAGTGGAGGTGATGGAATTCCAGTTCAGCTATTCCAAATCCTGAAAGATGATGCTGTGAAAGTGCTGCACTCAATATGCCAGCAATTTTGGTAAACTCAGCAGTGGCCACAGGACTGGAAAAGGTCAGTTTTCATTCCAATCCCAAAGAAAGGCAATGCCAAAGAATGCTCAAACTACCACACAATTGCACTCATCTCACACGCTAGTAAAGTAATGCTCAAAATTCTCCAAGCCAGGCTTTAGGAATACATGAACCATGAACTTCCAGATGTTCAAGCTGGTTTTAGAAACGGCAGAGGAACCAGGGATCAAATTGCCAACATCTGCTGGATCATCGAAAAAGCAAGAGAGTTCCAGAAAAAGATCTATTTCTGCTTTATTGACTATGCCAAAGCCTTTGACTGTGTGGATCACAATAAACTGTGGAAAATTCTGAAAGAGATGGGAATACCAGACCACCTGATCTGCCTCTTGAGAAAGCTATATGCAGGTCAGGAAGCAACAGTTAGAACTGGACATGGAACAGACTGGTTCCAAGTAGGAAAAGGAGTACGTCAAGGCTGTATACTGTCACCATGCTTATTTAACTTATGTGCAGAGTACATCATGAGAAACACTGGGCTGGAAGAAGCACAAGCTGGAATCAAGATTGCCGGGAGAAATATCAATAACCTCAGATATGCAGATGACACCACCCTTATGGCAGAAAGTGAAGAGGAACTAAAAAGCCTCTTGATGAAAGTGAAAGAGGAGAGTGAAAAAGTTGGCTTAAAGCTCAACACTCAGAAAACGAAGATCATGGCATCTGGTCCCATCACTTCATGGCAAATAGATGGGGAAACAGTGGAAAGTGTCAGACTTTATTTTTCCAAATATCACTGCAGATGGTGACTGCAGCCATGAAATTAAAAGACGCTTACTCCTTGGAAGGAAAGTTATCATCAACCTAGATAGCATCTTCAAAATTAGAGACATTACTTTGCCAACAAAGGTCCATCTAGTCAAGGCTATGGTTTTTCCAGTGTTCATGTATGGATGTGAGAGTTGGACTGTGAAGAAGGCTGAGCGCCAAAGAATTGATGCCTTTGAACTGTGATGTTGGAGAAGACTCTTGAGAGTCCCTTGGACTGCAAGGAGATCCAACCAGTCCATTCTAAAGGAGATCAGTTCTGGGTGTTCTTTGGAAGGAATGATGCTAAAGTTGAAACTCCAGTACTTTGGCCACCTCATGCGAAGAGTTGGCTCATTGGAAAAGACCCTGATGCTGGGAGGGATTGGGGGCAGGAGGAAAAGGGGACAACAGACGATGAGATGGCTGGATAGCATCACCGACTCGATGGACATGAGTTTGAGTGAACTCCAGGAGTTGGTGATGGACAGGGAGGCCTGGCATGCTGCAAATCATGGGGTCACAAAGAGTCGGACACAACTGAAAGACTGAACTGAACTGAACTGAATGAGTCTCCTCACTTTAAGTTCTCATGATGTTTTTGTAAACATGCATGTGTTTCTATAACATACATGTTTCTGTAAACATGCATCTATATGCATTTCAATGAATTCCTAGGAGTCTTATAAACATATATTACGTTTCTGTTTAATATTATAAAAAATTACTGATCAGCACAATTTTTTCCATTAAAGTAATTTGAGTTTAGTCCTAAACAATATATATGTGTATTGTCAATAATTTTTTGCTTTCTTTTCAGTAGGAATGAAAACCATTTTCAAACTATCTCACCAAAGGCTGATATAAATCTATTAGTTGAGCTTTACAACATCAAAACAAGTCAACATGAGACTGATTTTCACAGCAGCAGGTTAGAAATGAGTACTTTTGTGTTAGCATATTTTCACATTTATTTCAGAATTATTTTAATCCTAGAGAGTAATTTGGAATCGTATCAGAATGTGATCAAGGAGTCTTTAAATCTGGTTATGGATGCTTTCTGTGATAGAAATAATTCTATATTAGGCATTAGTGTCTTTTATAAAAATGTTTACCTGTTGATTTACAGAACTACATGTTTTCATCATATTCCTCTTCTTTGTGATAAAACAATGGTAATAGAAAAATTAAATTGTGTTTATATAACAAAATATAATTCAGAAAAAGTATAGCAATTATTTCCTTAAATTATTTTTATTGATATATAATTGATATACAGAAAATTAGTTGCAGATGTACAACATAATTTCAATATATGTATACATATTAAAAATGTACAGAATGGTGATTATAGTCAATAAAACTATATTATATATTTGAAAACTGATGGGAGAAAAACATTTCTCTATTGATACTAGCCTTTTTTTAAAAAAAAGGGGGATACGTTCAAGTTTGTATTTAAAAATCTGTTTAGGAATGACTAACACATGGAAATTAAATAAAATAAATAGTTTATATAAAGGCTTTAGTTTTAAAAACCAAATTGCCTATTGAGAGTTTGACATATTTTAAAAATTCATAATATTTTTTTTTTCGGTAAAAATTCATGTATTATTAACAATAAACATTAAAATCATACTTTCAACTTTCCACTATTAATAGTTTCTTATTCTTATCCTACATTCCTAAAAGAAGTCAACTATTTCTATATGCCTTTACTTAATAATTGCTGCAGTCTGGAATAAAAACTATTATTCTTGCAGATAATGTGCATGCCTAGCTTATCAAGTGACCCTCAAAACTGCTTACTCAGATTCTAAAATTTTATATGGCTATTTCAAATAGCAATATATAGTACAAACTATGCTACATCTTGTTTCCCCCCCTTCTTATATAATATAGCTTCGATCTATTTATTGACTCTATGATAATTTTTCTGTAAATATATTGTGACTTATTTAACCAGTTGATTATGTTGCCAATTTCAGTTTTTTCTTCTCCATTGCTTTAAAAATTAATGTGATGATTTCTCTACTATGCTATAAATACTATGAATGTATATTTACATATGCATCCTTTTATCTTTCTTCATGTGCATACACACATGCAAACATACAATTACATTTCTATAAATTTTTTAAAAAGCATATAATCTCTAATTGTGAGACATGAGACTTTAGAATATGGAACAAAAGCAAAACTTTATGTTACATATCTATGTAAAAATATTTGGGAACCATGAAATAATTGATTAATGTGCATGTAGTTTTTGTTTTGTGTACTCTGCATTAAAATTCACATTATTCTAAGTTTACTTCCCTAAATCACTATGTGTTCTTAATAGTATCATTCACATTACTAATAAAACTGCTTACTGTGCTTTTTCTTTTAATTAGAAAAGCACAACTTTGGCCTTGTGGTTTTCTGGAAATGTTCTTAATTAAAGTGCAATATGGTGCCAAAAGTAAATAAAATTAGCTATGTGGTTACAGCAAGCAACTGGAGAAGGAAATGACAACCCATTCCAGTATTCTTGCCTGGAAAATCCCATGGACCGAGGAGCCTCATGGGCTACAGTCCATGGAGTTGCAAAAGAGTCGGACATGATTTAGCAACTAAACAACAACAGCAAGTAACAAAGTACATTTTATAGTAGGAGGGTAAACTGCAGATACTTTAAAAACAAAAGGTAAGAGATTGAGATAAGATGTTTCACAGTTAAATGCTCATATCTTGTTTTAAACATGACAACCATCATTTCTCATTTATTACTTTAAAAAAGATATATGCCATGAGATATTTAACTACATAAATGATTATATCTAATTTATTGAGTTAGTGTGAATATAATGAAAATAAATTTATTCTATAATACATCATATACAAGCATCATTGAGAATTAAAATATGTTTCAATTTCACCAGAGAAGCTATTTCAAGAAATCAAATCTTGTTTTGTTTTGTTTGTAAAAGCAAATATACTTTTATGCATGATATACAGTCATTAAGCATTTACTATATGCCAGGCAATCTACATTATTTCACTTAATATGACCATTATCATTAAAATTATGTCATCACATATCTTCTTCTAGGTGAGGAAAAATGGCAAATTGTTCAGTGTCACACAGCTAAAAGTGTCAGAGCTGATATGTTAATATATATTTTTAATTAGAAAGTTAAATTTCTAATTTAGAGTATTTAAATTACATACTCTGAACAAGATATATTACTGAAATAAGCTTCATGTTTTGTCTTTTTTGATGCCATTAATCTTATGTTTCATTTTGTGGTCTTTACTCAACAAGGTGCTTTATAAACCAAATATATTATTAATACATTATAATCTTTTGTGAGTCAATAATAATGTGTGGATCACATTAAACTGTGGAAGATTCTTAAAGAAATGGGAATATCAGAGCACCTTACCTGCCCCCTGAGAAACCTGTATGCAGGTCAAGAAGCAAGAATTAGAACTCAATATGGAACAACAGACTGGTTCAAAATTGGGAAAGGAGTATGTCAAGGCTGTATATTGCCATTCTGCTTATTTAACATATAAGAGTGAAAAGTGAAAGTGAAGTCGCTCAGTCGTGTCTGGACTCTTCGACCCCATGGACTGTAGCCTACCAGGCTCTTCTATCCATGGGATTTTCCAGGCAAGAATACTGGAGTGGGTTGCCATTTCCTTCTCCAAGAGATCTTCCCAACCAAGGGATTGAACCCAAGTCTCCCGCATTGTAGGCAGACGCTTTACCATCTGAGCCACCATGCAAAATGCTGGGCTGAATAAATCACAAGCTGGAATCAAGATTGTGGGGAGAAATATTAACAATCTCAGATATGGAGATGATACCACCCTAGTGGCAGAAAGCGAAGAGGAACTAAAGAGCCTCTTGATGAGGGTGAAACAGGAAAGCAAAAAAGCTGGCTTAAAACTCAACATTCAAAAACTAAGATCACAGCATCTGGTCCCATCACTTCATGCCAAATAAAAGGGGAAAAAGTGGAAACAGTGGCATATTTTATTTTCATGGGCTCTAAAATCACTGCTGATAGTGACTGTAACCGTGAAATTAAAAGATTTGCTCCTTGGGAGAAAAGCTATGATCACATTTTAAGATATGTGATTTGGAAGAAGACCTACATCTATATGGAAGAAAACCTAGATCACATATTAAAATGCAGAGAAGCGACATCCCTTTGCTGACAAAGATCCATATAGTCAAAGCTATGGTTTTTCTAGTAGTCATGTATGGATGAGAGAGTTAAAGAAGGCTGAGCACCGAAGAACTGATGCTTTTGCACTATGGTGCAGAACAAAAATTGTTTCTGAACACAGTCAGTAACAATGATCAATATTTGTGTGTATGTGTGAGCATGAATTTGACACTCTTCTTTTCCCTGTTGATTGTATTATTCTTCTATTTGAAATAAAGTTCATTTGAATTTATAACTAAAAAATGGTAGACTGAGCCTAAGCTTTTAATCTTCCTTTCCTCCCCCAAAATAATATCTTTTGAGTTGATAATATAAAAATAAGATAAATATAGTGCCATTTTTATGGAGGTAACACTTATAGTACCTCCACATCAAAGCCTCAGCAAAATCTTCAAGTTGCAGGACACATTAAACCTACTGGGGGAAAGATTCCCCTATCTGAATTACATGTGACAAAAAAACAAAGGTTAAAAAAATAGATCTGAGAGCAAAAGATTATGGAAATTTCTGAACTCAGAACAACAAATGATGGAAAAGTGGCATGATTATGTATCAGAATTTCCCTAATTGAATCTAAATTCTCTTGATGATGCTGTTATTATTATCTTAATATTAGCAAAAATAGTAGTACTATTCATTGTGTAATATTATGATTAAGTTTCAGATATTTTTCTAAATATTTACACACAATGTGTCATTTGATACATAGAGAAACCCAAAGAGACATGTAATGCATTTAGTATCTTTTGGAGATAAGAAAATTGGGATCTAGAAAATATTGCTAATGTGCCAATAATGTCTTGGGGCAGATAGGGAAGACACTAAGAAAATAGAGAACAAATGGTAGTAGCAGAGAAATATAAAAGGAGAAGCAGACTAAGAAAGAGCAGGAGGAGGAAGAGAAGACTATGGGAGGAGTAAAAAAGAGAAATGAAAAGACAGGAGAAAATGATCAAGAAAGAAGCAGCAACTTACAATAGACTATCAGTAAAAAAGAGAGAAATGAAAAGACAGGAGAAAGTGATGAAGAAAGAAGCAGCAACTTAATGAGAAAGAAAAGTGAGACCGTCAGTCACTCAGTTGTATCCGGCTCTTTGTTGACTGCCTGGACTATAGCCCGCCAGGCTTCTCTGTCCATGGGATTCTCCAGGCAAGAACACTGGAGGGGGTTGCGTTCCCTTCTCCACGGGATCTTCCTGACCCATGGATCGAACCTGGGTCTCCTGCCTTGCAGGCAGAATCTTTACTGTCTGAGCCACAGGGAAGCCAACCATATATCAAGTAGATACATTAATGTAATAAAAATGGGCTGAATTATTTAAAAGATACTCATTAAATGAAATAAAGGACTAGCAATAAAGAAGGATGAAATATATATAATGGCAAAAACAAAATGAAAGCTGTGATGGTTATACTGTTATATAAAAAGAACTGAGCGTCTTAAAGCATAGGAAGACAAGTTATTTTGTAAGTAAGGATAAATCCACAAAGAGAACATTCATGAACTTTTACATATCAAATAATAGGGTTTGAAATACATTAAAAATATCTAGGGACAATATGTGAATAAATTGATTAAAGTTTATTAGTCAGACTTTAAGATTACATCTCTCCTTTAGTTTTAAAGATATAATTGACATATAGCACTGTATAAGTTTAAGGTATATGACACAATGATTTGACTTACATACACCATGAAATTATTTCCACAGTAAGCTTAGTGAATATCCATCATCTCCTACATACTCAAAATAAAAAGAAAAAAATCTTTTTCCTTGTGGTAAGAATTCTCAGGATTTACTCTCTTAACCACTTGCATATATAACATACAACAGTGTTAATAACATTTATCATGTTTTCTGTTACATTCCTATTTACTGTTTATGTAGATGGCTTCTCTGGTGGCTCAGTGGTAAAGAATCTGCCTGTAATGCAGGAGACGCGGGTTCAATCCCTGGGTTGGGAAGATTCCCCTGGAGAATGAAATGGTAACCCACTCCCAGCATTCTTGCCTGGAGAATTTCATGGACAGAGAATCCTAGAAGACCCCAGTCCAGGGGGTTGCAAAGAATAGGACACAACTGAAGGACTAAAACACACAATTTTTCTGGATATTTGTGGTTAACAGAGGCAGGGGATAACTGGAAGGGGAACTATCTTCATCCGGTTACCCCCTGCCTCTGTTAACCACAAATCTGAGCTCTATACTGTGAGTTTGATTTTGAAATATAATTGACTTACAACACTATGTTAGTTCCTGGTATGTGTGTTAGTCGTTCAGTCATGTCAGACTCTTTGCGACCCATTGACTAGCCCACCAAGCTTCTCTGTCCATGGGATTATCCAGGAAAGAATACTGGAGCGGGTTGCCATTCCTTTCTCCAGGGAGTTCCTGGTATACAACATAGTAATTCAGTATTTCTATACATTACAAAATGATCACCAAGGTAAGTCTAGTGACCACCTGTCACCATACAAAGATATTATATTTTTATTGACTCTATTCCCCACACTGTACATTTCCTCCCTGTGACTCATTTATTTTGTATCTGAAAGTTTGTAACTCTTAATCTCCTTCACCTATTTCTCTCATCTACCCATCCCACTCCTTACTGGATGGATATAACAAACTTACCTGTTTGTTCTCTATATCTCTTAAATATGACATTTTTATGTCTGTTCATTTGTTTTGTATTTTAGATTCCATATATAAGTAAAATCATGTGGTATTTGTCTTTCTCTGTATCACTTATTCTACCATAATACCCTCTAGATTCATCCATGTGATTGCAATTGGCAAGATTTCATTCTTTTCTATGGCTGAATAATATCCTATTGCATGTGTATATACACATATATAAATAATATCTTTTTTATCCATTCATGTATTGATGAGCCACTTACGTTGTTTTCAAATCCTGGCTGTCATAAATAATAATATAAAGAACATAGGAGTGGATATGCTTTTTTAATTGGTATTCTCATTCTCTTCAGATAAATAGCCAGGAGTGGATTTGTTAGACAATATAGTTTTGTTTTTAATTATTTTTAGGAAACTCCATACATTTTCCATAGTGGCTACATCAGTTTATATTACCACAAATAGTGTATGAATGTTCCTTTGTTTCCACACTCTCCCCAACACTTGTTATTTGTTCTTTGTTGATAACAGCACTCTAACAGGTGTGCTATGACATCTTGCTGTGGTTTTAACTTGCATTTCCCTGATGATTAGCAATCTTGAGCATCTTCTCATGTATCTGTGGGCCATCTGTATGTTTCTTTGGGAAAATATCTTTTTAAGTCCTCTGCCCATTTTTCTAATCAGATTGTTTGTTTTTGTTTTATTTCTTGATGTAGAATTTTTTGATATTTTGGGTATTAACCCATTGTCAGATTTATCTTTTGCAACTATCTTCCATTCAGTAGGCAGCGTTTTCCTTTTGTTAATAATATCCTTTTCTGTGCAAAAACTTTCTAGTCTGATGTAGTCCTATTTGTTTATTTTTGCTTTTGTTTCTCTTACCTGAAGAGACAAGTTAAAAAAAAAATACAAAACTGCTAAGACCTGTGTCAAAGAGCATACTGCTATGCTTACTTCTCAGAGTTTTATGGTTTCAGGTCTTACACTTAAGTCTTTAATCCATTTGAGTTAACTTCCGTGTATGGTATGAGTAAATAGTCCAGTTTGATTCCTGTGCATGTAGCTGTTTAGTTTTCCCAGCACCACTTACTGTAGAGTTTGTCTTTTCCCTCTTGCATAGTCCTGACTTCTTTGTCATAGATTAATTGGCCATTCAAGTGTGGGTTTATTTCTGGACTCTATTCTAGTCCATTGATCTATGTGTATGTTGAGATACTAATATAACATTTTAAGCAATATAATGAAAAAAAGTGTATTGAAGATCTAACCTATAGCATTGTTATTCATAGTTTAAAATATGTATAAGAAAATTTATCCTTAAAAATTGTTTTAATCATCCATAGGAACTTTGTTGATAATAGCATATATTAGGGGAAAAATTGAACTTCAATAATAGAGGAAAATTTATAGATATTACAGAGAAACATACTAGAATAATAGCTTCCTGATGATCTAACAACATGGAAACAATTCTCACTTTATTTTAAGAAAAATATCAGGTTGCTGTTTGACATCCCATTCTGGGATATTAATATTTTGTAAAATGATTGAATTATACAAGTAACTCTAGAATTATTTTTCTCTTTCTGTTTCCTTATATTTTCCAAATGACCTACAATACACTACTTTGGTAATCAGATAAAGGCCAAAAATGCAATTTTAGAAACAAACTTTATTTTTCGAATAAAATGTCAACTGCATATTTTGGTGTATGATTTAGATAGTGTTTAGAGTTTTTGTTGAAATTTTAGTTATGTAGGAATGAGATACCAAGAATTTAATGAAATTGTACTTTTTTCGTCTTGATCAATGGTCTCTAACAAATGAGAAAATTCATTCAAGTGAAATATCACCCCCCTCCCCCCACTACATATACACAAACACACCACAGTGCATATCACATTTGGGTCTGGTATTTTTGCTTTGAGATCCATATTAAAAATATTTTTTTCTTGTTGCATTGGTCGGTGTGAAAGAACCCTTAAAATGTATATTTCCAAACACTGTTTGGCTTCTTAAGGAACTACCTATTATTTTGAGAATGGGACTCCTGCTGCTGCCAGTTTGAGTCGCTATGAAGATCAAAGATGAGAAGCAAAATTACAGCTCTTAAATACTTTTTTGAAAAGAAGATGTCAACTTTCTGACATTAGGCACTGCAATCAATCCTTATCATTCTTCCATTCTCAGGAATGAGTGGGGAAAAAGACCGTTTCAAAACTAAATTATTGCCTCACTATCAGATAGTAGTTTAAAAGTTCTTTGTACAGCAGACTTTTGTTTCTTTTCATATAACTTGGACATTGAAAGAGAATTGATATAAAATTTCTTAATGTTTTCCTAGATGGATTTAGTCTCTTCCCTTATCTTTTAGAATGCTCTTACTAAAGATTCTTTTTTTTTAAGTTTTTATTTTACTTTTATTGGGAGGATAATTACTCTACAGTATTGTGATGGCTTCCAACACACATCAGCATGAACCAGCCATAGGTATATATAAGTACCACCTGCTCCTAAACTGCCCTCTCATTACCCTCACCGTCCCACCTGTCTAGGTCATCACAGAGCACCAGCTTTGGGTTACCTGCATCATGACTTGAGAGAGTAGTATTAAAACATATATATTACCACATGTAAAGTAGATAGCCAGTGGGAATTTGCTGTATAAAGATTCTTGATTATCTCCTTTTATCTTTTCAACATCCCCACAATGAGGTAACCATTTCTGTTGCATATGACCATATTAATAATTGGTCTCCCAGAGAATCATACATTAGTACCATAGAGATATGGACTAAATATTCATAACAAAAATAGGACACTTTTTTTTCTATCATTAGAGATTTTTTCATATCAAGTCATCACAATACATAAATATTTTAAAAATAATATGTATATGCACTGTAGTGACTTAAAATATCACAAATTAAATCAGTGAAACCTTATGGTACTAACCTAGATATATTTTTGACTGACTCAGTAAACAAGATGGCCAATGTGAAAATCAAATGGTAATTAACAGCAACAAAGATTTTAATATCATCAAAATACATTCTGAGTTTCTAGAATGATTAAGCACTGTCATTACCAGACGGATGGATGAAGTCAGTGGGGAGAGGCATTTTAATGAGATGGTTAATCTGTGCTTGATGGTAAAATATGTAGTAAAGACCTTTTGAGAAATATATGTAATTTCACAAATTACGCCATCTCCTGGAAAAAGTATACAGATGTAACAGAATCAAATTAGTAGCAGATGAAATTGAGGGACATAGCAGACTGTGTCAAAGTAGTCACACACATTGAATCAGCTATGGAGCAGTCTTTAACATTTTGAACCTTTATTTTACATACACACACACATATATTCAGTGGGTAGTAAAAAAAAATGCATCAAAAAAAATGGGTCAATAGTACTTTAGATATTCTTTTTTTAAAGTAAGTTAATAATAAGAGTGGAAAGTGCTTTTAAAGATTGGTTTATGGTTGGTTTACCGGTACAGAATTTATCAGAGAATTATTGGCCAGAGTTTTATTTTTCTTCATGGAGAAAAATATATATATATATATAATACAAGGAAAAACAAACTGGATCAAGTGAAATACTTTGTTCTTTAATGATAGTTATAAATTGGGCATAATTAACAGACTTTTTTTCAAAGCTGTAGTTTTGTTAGTCACTATGGCAACCCATTCCAGTACTCTTGCCTGGAAAAATCCCATGGACTGAGGAGCCTGGTGGGCTGCAGTCCATGGGGTCGCTAAGAGTCGGACACGACTGAGCGACTTCACTTTCACTTTTCACTTTCATGCATTGGAGAAGGAAATGGCAACCCACTCCAGTGTTCTTGCCTGGAGAATCCCAAGGAAGGGGGAGCCTGGTGGGCTGCCGTCTATGGGGTTGCAACGAGTTGGACACGACTGAAGTGACTTAGCAGTAGTACCAGCAGCAACCTATCTCAATGTAACTGAAGCTGAGTTCCTCTGCCAAGTTTATGATTAACCTCTTTATCAAAAATGTTACTGTATTCCTTTTCTTGTCTAATACTTGTTCCCTTCAAGATTGAGAAAAAGCAAAGAAAAGAGGGAACTGAAACCAAGTTGTGGTGCTGAGCCAAACTATGGTGCTGTGTCTGCTAGCCCATGCAGTAAAGCCAGTCTACTAACACCAGGTTATGGTGGAGGAAAGTACAGTGTTTATTGTGTGGTGCCAGACACTGATTCCTGGTAGGTTAGGGCTCAAAAAGCCCCAGACTCCATGACGGGTTTTAGCAAACCACTTTTAAAGGCCAGGTGAGGGAGGGGAAGGTCACTGGGTATGTGATGAGTTTGATCACAATGCTCTGATTGGTTGATGTTGAGGTAAGAAGGTGGTTAACATTATCAGTCCTTAGGCACCAGTAGGTCTGGGGGCTATCTGCTCAGGATCATCAAGTAGATAATTCTTCCATCTGGTGGTGGTTTTAGCATCTGAAAAACTCAGATAATGTGCCCAAGATACTATTATTATCTAGGTACTTCAGAGAGGAACTACAGCAGAGAATATGGGGGAGGGGTCTGTCCCAGGAAGACCCTGTGGGGATCTCCCTGAGTAGAGATGCCTTCCCATTGTTAGGTAGGTAGAATAGGGAAAAGGAGTCCAAAATGGGAGTGGCTAAAAGACAAGGAAGGTCCGAGGACCAGAGTGAAGACTTCAGGCAGAACAAACAGAACAAACAGCACTCCTGGCTAAGCCCAATTTGCATAGGGCAGGCCCAGGTGGAGGAAAAAACATATAAAAGGAGGAGCCAAAGCGCTTTCTCTTGGACTCTCTCTCCCGCGTGCATGCGCGCTCTCTCTCTCTTTCTCTCTCTCTCTCTCTCTTTCTCCCTCCCCACCCACTTCTCCACTCTCTTCTCTTCGAGTCTTGGATTCTCCTGCTATCTTATAAATAAAATAGAGCTGTAACACTGATTTGCCTAAGAGCTGTAGCACGGTTTGTCCAAGACCTGAGAGCTGTGACGCCCCAAGGGCTTTAATGTCCGTTGCTCCAAATCTTTGTTGTGAGGAGACAAAGAACCAAGGAACACACACTCGCGTGACACCATGCTCCTTATTCTTTGTAGGAAAAAGGCTTCAGCCGGGCTGCTAGACCTCCTCTGAGTTCCAAAGGGCAGATTCAAACAGTTACTAATCAGGGAAGGGAAGGAATGTAGAAACAAAGAAAAAACAATGAAACAATAGAGAAGCATAAAGCAAAGTCTTGGTTCCTCCCAAAGGAGTGCACCTAACACTTTCTTTGAGCTCTTCTGCCAGTACTGCTGCTGCCAAGTCACTTCAGTCGTGTCCGACTCCTAGCGACCCCATGGACTGCAGCCTACCAGGCTCCTCCGTCCATGGGATTTTCCAGGCAGGAGTACTGGAGTGGGGTGCCATTGCCAGTACTATTGCCTGGAAAATCCCCTGGATGGAGGAGCCTGGTAGGCTGCAGTCCATGAGGTCGTTAAGAGTCGAACACGACTGAGCGACTTCACTTTCACTTTTCACTTTCATGCATTGGAGAAGGAAATGGCAACCCACTCCAGTGTTCTTGCCTGGAGGATCCCAGGGATGGGGTGCCTGGTGGGCTGCCTTCTCTGGGGTCGCAGAGAGTCAGACAAGACTGAAGCGACTTGGCGGCGGCGGCGGCGGCGGCGGCAGAACTAGGTCTCCTACCCAGATAGAGGATAGTAATAGGCTGATCCAATCAGTCCATTCTGAAGGAGATCAGCCCTGGGATTTCTTTGGAAGGAATGATGCTAAAGCTGAAACTCCAGTGCTTTGGCCACCTCATGCGAAGAGTTGACTCATTGGAAAAGACTCTGATGCTGGCAGGGATTGGAGGCAGGAGGAGAAGGGGAGGACAGAGGATGAGATGGGTGGGTGGCATCACGGACTTGATGGGCTTGAGTGAACTCTGGGAGTTGGTGATGGACAGGAAGGCCTGGCGTGCTGCAATTCATGGGGTTGCAAAGAGTCGGACACGAGTGAGCGACTGAACTGAACTGAACAGGCTGAGCACAGGATTCCTGGAACACCTCCCAAGGCTGCATTGTTTTTATTGTTGCCTGACTGCTTCTGCCTTGTCTCTGCATCCTCTCGCTTCTCTGATTAGCAACTGTTTGAATCTGCCCTTTGGAACTCTGGGAAGGCAAAGGAGGCTCAATAAAGCCTATTTCCTACAAACAAGAAATTGGGGACACAGAAAGACTTTCGTACCTGGGAGAACCCCGTAGGAACCTGCTTGGGTGTTTAAACTCACTGTTCATAATGGAACAGTTGGATTCAAATTGTGTTTCTGGTAGATGTAAGTTAAGTTCACCTACTCAGATGGCTTAAGCTTTTTACTAGTATAGATTTCAAGATTTTTGATTCACATAGTAATCAAATAACCTCTCCTTTATTCCTCCTTCTGATAAGAATTAACTCGCTGAAGTTTGCATTTCAAATAGAGAACCCTTCGTTTCTGTAAAAGACAAGGTCGAACGTTTTCATCTCAAAGACACAAAGGAAAAGTGTAGTTTCCTCCCAGGACTTTTGTTTCCTAAATTCAGAGTTTTTACAATACTTATGAGCATTTGAGTATGGGAGGTTTGGGCCTTTTTAAGAAGAATAGGAAGGCTTTTTCTGTTTTTGTAAAGGCACAATTCCTAAGAAAATTTTACAAGCTGTCCTCTATAGGACAGTTGATTTTAATTTATCAAGGAATTGAGTTGTAACCTGAATGCTATCAAGGGTCTAAGATAGTCATGTTTATCTTTAATTCACTTGTTAATATCAGGGAGAAAATATTCAACTAAGAAATCAAGATTCCCATGTTCTCAATTTAGAGCTGTTTCTCTTTAGAATATTTTTCTTTCCCTCTGGGTATATAGTTTCATTAGCTGAGGAGGGAAGGCCTGAGGTAAAAATTCCTATCAGGCTCTAATATCAGCTTCCAATTTGGCTAACTTCTTACCCTAGAGCTACTTTAAAAAAAAACTTTCAAATATCTTGTCAGGTTTCAGCCAGGACAAAGAGAATAAGTATTCCTGGCAGAAATGAATGACTTCCTTAGACACAAGAGGTGTCTAACCAGAGGGTACAAATGATATTACCCTTCCAAGATACAGAGCTACTCCCCAAAAAAGAGCCAAAAGGAAGAAAGCCTTAGATAATTTCTCTGAAAGCTGGCAATAGTTAATAGTACCTGATAAAGTTAATTTGTGCATCAGCACCCACAAAATGGAGGCTGCTCCAGCAGCCCAGTCTACATTACCAATCTAAACTTAAGTCAGCCTACAATTAGGAGAAACACCTGTCAAAGAATCCTAACATAATACCAATTACACGTCTCTAACTCAGCTGTGGCTAGTTTACCTTACCCTAGGAAGTAGAAGCTGCTAGCCTGAAAGGGTAATTGACCTCCTAGCCAATCAAGCCCAGTTTCGCTGTTGCCTCTTCTAAGTTCTGTTAAACTCAGTCTTGCCCCAGATCCCATAGGAACAGCATTTCCACTGCTTGTGAGTCACTGCATTTGCCCAAATCAAGAGGATTGCTTTCCTTTGAATAAAAGGCATCAAACTCATTACTATTTTTTTTTTTTTTTTTTTAGGTTCATCATTTGAAAAACCCTAGCCATAGAGAGATGGCAATCCACATTTCTGTTTGGTTACATTCTGGGGCCTCCCAACCTGATAGTTGAACCACCAGCGTGTCAGAGAATCAACAACCTATATGCTGCAGACAGACTGAAAAGCAAGTCAAGTTCTCGGGACACAAAACAGGACAAACAAGAAGACAACAGCTGGCACTTGAAGAGAAAAGGATAGAAAACCATTAAGAAACAATGTGAAATTTTACCTTCCCTTCTTGACTGGGCACTAGAGAGATCCAGAAGAGTTGACATTGGTAAGAATTTTTACCTTTCACAAGCTTCTGCTAGTTATCTCAGGACCCAGACTGCAAGCCCCATAGTGAGTGGGGTTTACAGTAGAGTATGAAGCCCTGGCAACTACCAGAATTTCCTAGGTTTTCTATCAATTTTAACTTTAGCTTCCTCTGAGCTGTTTCAGGTAATAACTCATAGCAATTTGCTACAGAATCCCTGAGAGTGTAATCAACCCTAGTAGGGGCCCTAAATGGTGGTCCTCCTTTGAGGGTCAAGTTAGTGTGGAAGAATTTGCACCATCTTTGAGGACATTTTATTCCGATGTCCATTTGCAAGTTTATTACAAGTGAGATAGCAATTTCTGGCTCAGTATTTTGATGTTGGACTCCTAGGAGGATGACATTAGGGGGGACCAAATATTGTTTTAGGTTTCTGGACTTGTTGCAGTTATAGGATCACTAACTTGGACTTTGTTTATGGTCTTGTCTCTTCAGAGTGAAAAGGTGATTCAGAAAGAGGATTGGTAGACTGTGAGTACTCAGGTAAAGGAGAATAGAGGGGAGCAGTAGGAATCACATCAGTTTCAGTTTTGCTTTGGGTCCATCTTGTGTCTTTACCTTTTCATTGGCCTTTTGCACTGAATCTTTCAATGAAGTTATTTTGGAACCGTGAAGTTTTTTGGAGTTTTCTGCATAACAATGAAAATAGATATCCTATTCAGTCGTTTAATTTGGGAGCCCTTGCTTTTAAATGTACTCTTAGGATAATCTTGTCTAATTATTGTGTCCATAAAGGCTATCATGTTTCTAGATTTTCTGAGTAAGATTTTTTTTTACCATTTTTGTGTGTATCTACAGCTTCTGAGACCACAATTGTTAGATGTAAAATAAGCAGATATGCCAGAAGGCAATGCACTCAATTCTTTGAAACTTGAGGATTCATTTGTCTTGTTAAAGCTTGGATCTCTTGGAGCTAAATTAATAACAAAGAGGGATATGAAGCTGGGTTGGGGATTTTGTGGTGTTTTATAGAAATGGCAACCCACTCTAGTATTTTTGCCTGGAAAATTCCATGGACAGAAGAGCCTGGCGGGCTACAGTCCATAGGTCACAGAGTTGGATTTGACTGAGCATACACACACAGTTTACCTCGTTGCAAAGAAAATTTCTTGAGGTCAGTGAGCTGCTGTCAATTTAACCTGTTTGATGACCAATTTATCCTAGCACAAGAGTCTTAGAATTAGGTGATGATGCTCAGACAACTTTTGAGTGCTAAGTTATGCCTACCAACTTTGCAGCTTTGGCTTTTGAGATTCTCATTAGTAATAGAGCTATCAATTCCTTTTGTAAGAAGATTTCTTTATAGTGGTGGATGCCCTGGCAGCTTTTAATAGTTAGACTTATGCTACCCAGATTTTGATGTGCTATATTGGTCAAAATGGTCAAAATTTCTTCTCCTAATTTATTTCCCCAAGTCTCCCAGTGGTTTATACTGTGGACTTAACTTGAGGCTTTGTGAGTCACTTAAAGACTGGTATCCATTGAAGACTCCCATATAACTCTACTGTAATAAACCCTGAAACATTTTCAGCACCCCAGTGCCTTTCTAGTGTGTGTGTATGTGTGTGTGTATGTGTGAGTGTGTCTATATATATAATATATATGGTATATATGTGTATAAAATATATATACACATACATACACTGTATCTTCTTTATCTATTGATGGACAATGTTGCTTCTATCTTGGCAAAATAATGCTGCTATCAACATTGGGGTACATGTATCTTTTCAAATTAGTGTTTTTATTTTCTTTGGATATATACCTAGTAGTGGAATTGCTATATCATATGATAGTTCTATTTTTAGTTTTTTCTTTTAACTCCATACTATTTTCTATACTGGTGGCACCAATTTAAATTCCTGCCAGCAGTGAATTAGGATTTTATTTTCTCTGTCCTTGCCAATATTTCTTATTTGTAGACTTTTTGATGATAGCCCTTCTGATAGGTATGAGGTGATAACTTTTGGATTTGACTTGTATTTCTCCAATGATTAACATCTTTTCAAGTCTGTTGGCTATCTGTCTGTTTATTTGAAAATATATCTATTCAGGTCTTCTACTCATTTTTCAATTGGGTTGTTTGTTTTATTGATTTTGAGTTGTATGAGCTGATTATATGTTTTGGGTATTAACTCCTTATTGGTCATATCATTTGCAAATATACCTTCTGTTAAGTAGATTCTCTTTTCATTTCATACATGATTTCCTTTGTTGTGCAAAAGTTTTAAAATTTAATTAGGTCTCATTTGTTTATATTTACTTTTTCTTCCTTTGCCTGAGAGGAGAGATCCAAAAATATATTGCTAAAATTTGTGTCAGAGAGTGTACTGCCTATGCTTTCTTCTAGGGGTTTTATGGTTTCTGAGCTTATATTTAGGTTTTTAGTCCATTTTGAGTTTATTTTTATATGTAGTGTGGGAAAATGTTCTAAATTAATTTTTTAATGTAGCACTCCAATTTTCCCAGCACCATTGATTGAAAAGACTGTTTCTTTCCCATTTATATATTGTTGCCTCCTTAGTCATTGATTAGTGTACCATAAGTACATGGAGTTTTTTTTCTGGGTTCTGTATTCTTTTCCATTGATTTCTATGTCTACTTTTGTGCCCATATCATATTGTTTTGATTCCTATAGTTTTTAGTATAGTTTGAAGTAAGGGAGCATGATAACTCCAACTTTGTTAATTTTTCTCAAAATTTCTTTGGCAATTCAGAATCTTCCAATACTATGTTAAATAGAAGTGGTCAGAGTGAATATCCTTCTCTTGTTCCTGATCTTGAGGAAAAGATTTTAGCTTTTCACTCTCAAGTGTGATGTTAGCTGTGAGTTTGTCATATGTAACCTTTATTATGTTGAGATATGTTCCCTCTATACCAAATTTGAAGTGAAAGTTGCTCAGTTGTGTCCAACTCTTTGCGACCTGATGGACTATACAGTCCATGGAATTCTTTAGGCCAGAATAATGGAGTGGGTAGCCTTTCCCTTTTCCAGGGGATCTTCCCAACCCAGGGATAGAAGCCAGGTCTCCCTCATTGCAGGCAGATTCTTTACCAGCTAAGCCACAAGGGAAGCCCAAGAATACTGAAGTGGATAGCCTATCCTTTTTCCAGCAGATCTTCCAGACCCAGGAATCGAACCAGAGTCTCCTACACTGCAGGCAGATTCTTTACCAACTGAACTATCAGGGAAGCCCCAATTTAGATGATAGCTTTCATCATGAATGGATGTTGAATTTTGTCACTTGTTTTTCTACATCTTTTGAGATGGTCAGTGTTAATGTTATCCTTACTTTTTTTCATGTGGTGTAGCACACTGATTGGATTGCAGATAGTGAAATATTTTTCACACCTGGAATAAATCCTAGTGTATTATACTTCTTACATATTGTTGAATTCAGTGCATCTATATTCAACAGAGATATTGCTCTATGATTTTATTTAATTATAATTAAATTTCTATAATTACAAATTCAACTTCACTACTAATGATTGCTATGTTCAGATTGTCTAGTTCTTCCTGATTCAGTCCTGGAAGATTGTAGTTTCTAGAAATTTATTAGGTTGTCCAATTTTTTCACATATAACTGTTCATAGTATTCTCATAATTTTCTGTATCTCTGGGATATTGGTTGTTACTTCTTCTGTTTCTTATTTATTTGAGTCATTTATTTTTTCTTGATGAGTTTGACTCAAGGCTTATTGAACTTTTCAAAAAAAAAAATCTTGGTTTCATTGCTATTTTCTGTTCCTTTTCAGGTCTCTATTGTATTTATTTCCTCTCTGATCTTTATTATTTATGATCCTTCACTGACTTTGCGATTTTTTTTTTTCCCACCTAATTTTTTAAGATGTTAGATTAGGTTGTTTAAGATTTTTCATTTGCTTGATTTAGGCCCATATTGCTATAAACTTCCATTTTGCTTTGCATCCCATAAATTTTGGAAAGCTTTTTAATTTGTCAAGAGATATTTTCTAATTTTACTTTTATTTCCTCATTGACCTTTTGATATTTTAGTAATATAGTTTATTCTCCACATGTTTCTTATTTTTCCCATTTGCTTTGTGTAATTGATTTCTATTTTCATACCATTGTAGTCAGAAAATAAGGTTGATATAATTTCTATCCTGTTAAATTTATTAAGACTTGTTTTATCACCTTCCCTTCTGGCTCAGTCAGTAAAGAATTTTCCTGCATTGCTGGAGACCTGGGTTCAGTCCCTGGGTCAGGAAGATCCCTGGAGAATGAAATGGCAACCTAATCCAGTATTTTTGCCTGGATAATCCCATGGACAGAGGAGCTAAGTGGGCTACAGTCCATGGGGTCACAAAGAGTCAGATATGACTGAGTGATTAAAACTTAACTTTTATGACCTATCATGTGATCTATCCTGGAGAATGCTCCATGTGCACTTGAAAGGAATATATATATTCTACTGTTTTGGTATGAATTGTCTTGTTAAGTCCAAGTGGTGTAATGTGTTATTTAAAACTACTGTTTCCTTTTTGATTTCTTGCCTGGATGATCTGTCCATTGATGTAAGTGAAGTATTAAAGAGGAGCCAGGTAGGCTGCCGTTCATGGGGTCGCTAAGAGTCGGACATGACTGAGCGACTTCACTTTCACTTTTCACTTTCATGCATTGGAGAAGGAAATGGCAATCCACTCCAGTGTTCTTGCCTGGAGAATCCCAGGGGCAGGGAAGCCTGATGGGCTGCCATCTATGGGGTCACACAGCATTGGACATGACTGAAGCGAATTAGCAGTAGCAGCAGCAGCAGACAGCATATTAAAAAGAAGAGACATTACTTTGCTGACAAAAGTCCATCTAGTCAAAGATGTGTTTTTTTCAGTATTCATGCATGGATGTGAGATTTGGACTATAAAGAAAGCTGAGTGCCAAAGAATTGATGCTCTTGAACTGTGGTGTTGAAGAAGATTCTTGAGAGTCCCTTGGACAGCAAGAAATTTCAACCAGCCCATCCTAAAGGAAATCAGTCTGAATATTCTTTGGAAGGACTGATGTTGAAGCTGAATCTCCAATACTTTGGTGTGAAGACCTGAGTCATTTGAAAAGACCCTGATGTTGAGAAAGGTTGAAGGCTGGAAGAAAATGGGATGACAGAGGATGAGATGGATGGATGGCATCACTGACAGGATGGACATGAGTCTGAGTAAACTTAGCAAGTTGGTGATGGACATGGAAGCCTGGCGTGCTGCAGTCCATGGGGTCGCAAACAGCTGGACATGACTGAATGAACTGAACTAGCATTGATGACTATTAGTTTTTGTTTATCTGAGAAGTTCTTTGTCTCTCCTTCAATTTTTAATAATAATCTTGCTGAGTGGAATGTCTTAGATTGTAGGATTTTCCTTTTCATAATGTTTTTTCCTTTAATAATTTTATATATATCATGCCTCTCCCTTCTGGTCTGCAAGTTTTTGTAGAAAAATCATCCGATAGCCTTATTTGGGTTTGCTTGTATGTGGCCCTTTGTTGTTTTCCTGCTGCCTTAAGAATTCTCTCTTTATCTTTAACTTTTGGTATTTTAGCTATTATATGTCTTGGCATGGGTCTCTTTGTATTCATTTTGTTTGGGACTCTCTTTGATTCCTTTACCTGTATATATATTTCCTTCCTCAGGTTCAGAAAGTTTTCAACCAGAATTTAATCAAATATATTTTTAACCCTTACATTTCTCTTTTCACTTTCTGGTTCTCCTAAAATGTGAATGTTGTTATGCTTGATGTTTGTTGTCTTTGAGGCTTGTTAAATTGTTCTCATTTTTCAAATTTGTTTTTGTTTCTCTGATTGGGAGATTTTTGGAACTCTGTCTACCAGGTCAATGTGTGTTATTTTGTATCACCTAGCCTGCTGTTAATTCCTTCTAGTCTATATTTCATTTTCGTTATTCTGTTCTTCAGTTCTGATTGTTTTTTTTTTTAATTTTCTAATTTCTTGTTAAAATTCTCAGCATGTTCATCTATTCCTTACCTCAGTTTAGTTAACATTCTTTTAACTAATGCATTGAACTGTTAATCTAGCCAATTATTTATCTCTTTCATTAGTTTTTTTTCCCAAGTTATTTTTTCTTTCACTTGAAACTAATTCAGCTGTCTCTGTGAAATCAGGTGAAACAGTTAACCTATCCCAGTATTGACATGGTGTCCTTATGTGGGAGCCTCCCTATGGAGTCTGCATATGCCCAGCAGTTTTGGTGGGAGAATTGATCTGATGTAAGTACAAATCATGTCTCTCCCCAGAATGTGCTGACAGCTATGGGTAGGAGAAGGAGAGCCAGGGTGTTGTGAGCCAGGGTTCTCCTGTGATCAGTGGCTCACACCACCCTACTGGGGGCAAGTCACGTCCCATGTTGCAGGAGCAGAAGCCCTAAGGTTCAGGTCCACCTTGGTTCTTTTCCTGTGTATGTGCTATCCCTGCTCCCAGCATTGGCACCTTATCCCTAGACGGGAGCAGTGCTGGAGAAAGAGGGGCTGAAGTGTGTGCCTGGTGTGGATCAGGGCACATGTTGAGGTGGTTCCTGCACTAGTCTAGGCTTTTCATAGTGCTTGTCATGACCCCATTCAGATGATGTGCTGGATCAGAGCTGGCTCTGTCTCTTTCAACTGCTCCCTCTCCTTGGCCATGTCAGCCATCACTCTAGTGTGGGGCTGCTCTGTAGAGCAAGCGAGCCTGGAAAGACGGCTTGGCTGGAATGTGTGCTAGGATAGTCACAGAAAACTGGCCAAGTTCACTGGCATTTCAATCTATTTCTTCTGCCTTGTTGCAGGAGTAAGCAAGTAAGTGCATGTTCCTCATGAGAGGAATCTACACATCTTATAGCCCTGCTGTCAGTCCCATTGGTTTTCAAATCAAGTAAGGTGACTTGCCCTCCCAGGATCAGACCCGAGGGCTGGACTACTCAACATGTAGTTTTAACTACTCACTCCCCAGGGAGGATCTCCACCTGTATAATCACCTACCTCTTCCTTTTCCCCTCCTAGGAGCACAGGTCCTGACCTGATCACGTCTCTTCCTTTCCTACCTGACTCTGTGATGGCAAATTTCCTTGGCAACTGCCAATTCATAATTGATACTGCCTCCATTTAGTTTCCATTTAGTTTTCAGGATGTACATGTATTTTTGATGTGTTCATGGAGGGAGATGAGATCAGAGTCCTACTCTACCATCTCAATCTCCTCCTCTCTGGATTGTATTTTATATAAATTACAATATCAAAGATGTTTCTTGTGTTGAAAATGAAACTCTAGTTATGTAGGTGTTGTTCTTGATTTTATAAGGAAGATAACAATATTTAGAAATGAGTACCATCATGTCAGTGATTTACTTTTAAATACTTAGTGAAAGAGAAAGAGAAGACAAATGTGCCAAAAATTAACAATTGGTGAATCTGGTGGCTCAGAGGTTAAAGCGTCTGCCTGCAATACGGGAGACCTGGGTTCGATCCCTGGGATGGGAAGATCCCCTGGAGAAGGAAATGGCAACCCACTCAGTATTCTTGCCTGGAGAATCCCATGGATGGAGGAGCCCATGGAGGGCTACAGTCCACAGGGTCGCAGAGTTGGACACGACTGAGCAACTTCACTTTCACTTTTCACTTTTCACTTTCACTTTCACTAAGGAGTAAGTGTGTGTCATTAAAATAAGAGTTTTGATACAACTTTTCTGTAGGCTTGACATTTTTCAAATTAAAAAAAAAAAGGCAAATATAAACATTCCTAGGAGTTGCCTTATCTTTTATGAGGGCTGTAATACAAGTAAAGACATTTATTGTAATTAAAAAGGTTCACAAGACATTTTAAGTCTTTTTTTCACATCATGAAATAAGAATCGTCTCTTAAAAATGTAATATCCCCTCTCTTCATAATGGCCTTTACACTTTACCTTTCCCTGACTCATCCTGATATGAAAACATTATGACTTCATGCATAATTCCATTTAACTTTTAAGCTAAATTTAGGAGTCATTGCCACTATTTTTCTAGTGTTATGAAACATACACAGTTATTTGATAACAAATTGATGTTTTCATAGTAGTTTTGATAATATAAGCCTGAAATTAGATTTTAGCAGAGAATGAAGGGTGATAGTTCCCAATCTATATTCAGAATAGCACACTATTTCTTGGAGTAACAGAAAGTAGAAAATGACAGAAAGAAATGGCTGAAACTTTGAACCATGACAGCCTTGAAAATGGCAAAATGCAGTTAAAGGTATAAGGAAAATGTTGAAATGTACAAGAAGTCATTACTTGTATTATTTTGAAGGCAGAAAGAACATGGAAAAGTTTACACTTGGGGAACAGAAAAACTCTTTAACACTATCCTTTTACTTACAATTAAGACTATATAAGACATTTTGCTTATAATTGAGAGAATTTTTTTCCACATTGTGAAAATCCCTGATAGGATTCTGAAGTTTTATATGTTCACTTATTTGAACTATTAACATGCTGAAATATCCTTTCCTACAAACCCGAAACTGCAATTTTTTCTTCTTTTTGTAGTGACATAATTCTTTAAAATGTTGTCTCTTTCAGAAAGTATGTAATGCACATAATTTGTAGAAAGTACTCATTATATCACAGAACTGTAGTCAAAGTTTAACAATTAAATACTGATTGGCACAAAAGGTTGGATGCTAAACTGATGCTTACTTCTGTTTAATCTTTTGATCGCAGCTGCATTTTGCTATATTAAGCTTTCAAATTGAATGGCCATAAATAATAAGATACTTAACTGTATTGCAAAATTTTTGTTAATCTACTTAGACTACATGTAAGCTCATTTAGCACCTGCTAGAGTGCTTTAAAATTTCTGGGTCACAGTCCAATAGCATCGACTTTGTCCCTAAGACTAGCATTAATTTTAATAAAGTAGAATAGAATAGGACAGACCAGAATAATTCTACATGCATAACAAGTAGTAGGCATAAATGTTGTTTAGCAAATGAGGTTGTGTATATATATCTGTGCAGTATTGGAATATAAAATGTCTTGTTGCAGCTTAAAAAGTTGAAGACAATGACTCTTGCTTGCATTTTCATAGGGTTAAATAGAGGCTGTCACTTTTATAAATTGTTAAACATAATCTTAGGTTGGTGCAGAAATTATTGTGGTTTTTGCATTGTTAAACTTTTCCATTTAATATTGGAATACATTCTAAATAAATTTGATTATACTACACATCATTTTAATGTACATTTCTCACTTTATTTTTTTTTCTAATGACTTATTACTTGCTGTTTATTTTAAGAGTGTTATAATGATTTAAAATTCAAAGTCCAAAACTGTAATTATGTTTGTACTAACCTAATAGCAAATTTTGGTGAAAAATTTTTCCATGCATAGCAAGACTTCTAATTCTAAAAATAAACATTATTTTTATAGATTTTGTTTTTTCTCATGAGGAAAATGCATGCTTACTGTAAAGTTAAAAAGCAGAGTTAGACAATCTGATCATGAATCAAATTGAACATTTATATTCAAGATATTTGTATTTTACTGTAAAATTTGTATTATGAAATATTTTTCTATTCAGTTCAGTTCAGTTCAGTCGCTCAGTCGTGTCCGACTCTTTGCAACCCCGTGAATCACAGCACGCCAGGCTTCCCTGTCCATCACCAACTCCCGGAGTTCACTCAGACTCACATCCATCAAGTCAGTGATTAGGCAGTTAATAACTTGATGAGTGGTAATATTTTAGATATTTATCACATATTTTGCAAATATTCTAATTTGTCTATATTTTAAAAAATCTGTTTATTCAGACATTTTCAAATGTAGTCATCATGTCATTTGCTTCTGGGTTTGTGTTTTTCTTATAGAGGCCTTTTCTATGTTCCCATGATATATATCATAGTCTTTTAAACCTGTTTATTCTGACATTTTCAAATGTAGTCGTTCTATCATTTGCTTCTATGTTTGTATTTCTCTTATAGAGGCCTTTTCTGTGTTCCCATGATATATATTTTACCTTTCTATCTTATTTAATAATATTCACAATTTCTATTCTTTACCTATATTCTGTCTTTTTCTTAACAGTATCATACCAGTTCAACCCTATTAAATTATGGCATGTTTATATAACATTTTAATAACTGACAAGACTTTTCTCCATGTACTTCTATTTTAAATATATTTCTGCTTACTTATTTGATTGTTTTTGATTTTGTAGTTGATTACAAAATGTTTTTAAGAAGTTTAACATGAGTGGACAAAATTAAAACTTTATAGCTTGAAGAATGATTACAGTCCAAAAACACTCAAGTAATATCTCAGTAAGAAGGCAATGGCACCCCACTCCAGTACTCTTGCCTGGAAAATCCCATGGACGGAGAAGCCTGATGGGCTGCAGTCCATGGGGTCGCTGAGGGTCGGACACGACTAAGCGACTTCACTTTCACTTTTCACTTTCCTGCATTGGAGAAGGAAATGGCAACCCACTCCAGTGTTCTTGCCAGGGACGGCGGAGCCTGGTGGGCTCCTATCTATGGGGTCACACAGAGTTGGACACGACTGAAGTGACTTAGCAGCAGCAGCAATATCTCAGTAAATCTGAAAAAAACAAAAAAGACTCATGTAATTAAACCAGGCTCAATGTATAAAGCATCACCAGCACACCTTATCATTATCATCCCACCCAGAAATAAGCACTTAGTATATGGTGCTGTTTCACTCATAGCTAGGATTCACGGATTCAGGAATCAAGGGGTCAAAATACAAGTGGCATCACTCATTTTTACCCCCAGTGACTTATAGCAAAGTTTCCATTTCTTTCCACAACCTATGATCTACTGGCCTAGAAGACTTAGTACTAAGGTGGTGAATGTGTCCACCTGTTTAGATTCCCTTGAACTGGAAGTGAAAACTTCCACATGGTCACTTTGAACTCCTAGGCCTCTCAATCAACAGGCAAAGAAACAAATTACTATATTGTCTTAGATGATTGTTCCTGACTACCAAAGCGAAATTGGACTCTTACTGCACAATGGAGAAAAGGAAGAGTATATCTAGGACATAGGAGATCTTTTAGGGAGTCTTTTAGTATTACCATTTACCATGCCCTGTGGTAAAAGTCAATGAAAAACTACAAAAATCTACTCCAGGCAGGACTAGTAGTGGCCCAAACTCTTCACGAATGAAAGTTTAGGTCACACACCAGCTGAAGAATCACACTCAGATGGAGACGCTTACTGAAAGCAAAGGCAAATCAGAATGGGTAGTGGAAAATTGTAGTAGGTAATTACCAGCTATGATCAAGTAACAGAACTAGAGACTGTAATTGTCATGCATTTTGTGACTCCTATTCTGTTATGGATGTGTTTGTTTGTGTGTGTGTTTGTGTGTGCATGTGTATGTCAAGGCTTCCCAGGTGACACGGTGGTAAAGAATCTACCTGTCAATGAAGGAGAGGCGGGTTTGATCTCTGGATAAGGGAGGTGCCCTGGAGGAGGAAGCGACAACCTACTCCAGTATTCTTGCCCGGAGAACCCCACGATAGAGGAGCTTGGTGGACAACAGATGTGTCACAGAGTTGGACACAACTGAAGTGACTTAGGATGGAATCATGTTAGTATCATGTTAAGGATGAATTTATGATGGTTAATTTTATGTTTCAACTTGACTGAGCCATGGGTGCCCAGACATTTGGTCATGCATTATTCTAGGGTTGTCTTTGAGGGTATTTCTAGTTGTGACTAATATTTGAATCGGTAAGCTGAGAAAGAATGGATTGCCATCCTTCATTTGGGTGGGTCTCATGCAGTCAGTTCGGAGAAGGCAATGGCACCCCACTCCAGTACTCTTGCCTGGAAAATCCCATGGATGGAGGAGCCTGGTAGGCTGCAGTCCATGGGGTTGCTAAGAGTCGGATACGACTGAGCGACTTCACTTTCATGCATTGGAGAAGAAATGGCAACCCAATCCAGTGTTCTTGCCTGGAGAATCCCAGGGACGGGGGAGCCTGGTGGGCTGCCATCTATGGGGTCGCACAGAGTCAGACACGGCTGAAGCGACTTGGCAGCAGCAGCAGCATGCAGTCAGTTCAGGGCCTTAGTAATATCAACATGAAATGGCTAACCCTCCTATGAGTAAGAAGGAGTTCCTTCTGCATAAACCACCCTAAACTGGGACTTTGGACTTTTGCCCTTAGACTCAAATGGAAATATCAGCTCTTTCTGATTGTGAAAGTCAATGCAAACCTGCTGGCGCTCATACTGGAACTATGCTGTTTACTCTTTTGTCTTGGACATTGCAACTAGTATTTCCTAGAAACTATAGATGATTTTATGACTCTCTGATAATTATTTTTTGAATTTTATTTTCTAAGGAATATAACTTGGCCAAATTTAATCTATGAAACTCAATTTCCCAAATAGCCACAACAGGACTATTTGGAGTTTTTCCTGTGTATGAGTAGTCATAGATTAGCCAGAGATTTACGCTAAGTGGCTGTCAGTTCAGTTCAGTCACTCAGTTGTGTCCGACTCTTTGCAACCCCATAAATTGCAGCACACCAGGCCTCCTGTCCATCACCAACTCCTGGAGTTCACCCAAACTCATGTCCATCGAGTCGGTGGTGCCATCCAGCCATCTCATCCTCTGTCGTCCCCTTCTCCTCCTGTCCCCAATCCCTCCCAGCATCAGGGTTTTTCCAATGAGTCAACTCTTCACATGAGGTGGCCAAAGTATTGGAGTTCCAGCTTTAGCATCAGTCCTTCCAATGAACACCCAGGACTGGTCTCCTCTGGGATGGACTGGTTGGATCTCCTTGCAGTCCAAGGGATTCTCAAGAGTCTTCTCCAACACCACAGTTCAAAAGCATCAATTCTTTGGCACTCAGCTTTCTTCACAGTCCAACTCTCACATTCATAAATGACTACTGGAAAAACCATAGCCTTGACTAGATGGACCTTTGTTGGCAAAGTAATGTCTTTGCTTTTGAATATGCTGTCTAGGTTGGTCATAACTTTGCTTCCAAGGAGTAAGCGTCTTTTAACTTAATGGCTGCAATCACCATCTGCAGTGATTTTGGAGGCCCCCCAAAATAAATTCTGACACTATTTGCACTGTTTCCCCATCTATTTCCATGAAGTGATGGGACCAGATGCCATGATCTTCGTTTTCTGAATGTTGAGCTTTAAGCCAACTTTTTTACTCTCCTCTTTCACTTTCATCAAGAGGCTTTTTAGTTCCTCTTCATTTTCTGCCATAAGGGTGCTGTCATCTGCATATCTAAGGTTATTGATATTTCTCCCGGCAATCTTGATTCCAGCTTGTGTTTCTTCCAGTCCAGTTTCTCATGATGTACTCTGCATATAAGTTAAATACGCAGGGTGACAATATACAGCCTTGACGTACTCCTTTTCCTATTTGGAACCAGTCTGTTGTTCCATGTCCAGTTCTAACTGTTGCTTCCTGACCTGCATATAGGTTTCTCAAGAGGCAGGTCAGATGGTCTGGTATTCCCATCTCTTTCAGAATTTTCCAGAGTTTATTGTGATCCACACAGTCAAAGGCTTTGGGATAGTCAATAAAGCAGAAATAGATGTTTTTCTGGAACTCTCTTGCTTCGCAACTTGATCTCTGGTTCCTCTGCCTTTTCTAAAACCAGCTTGAACATATGGAAGTTCACGGTTCATGTATTGCTGAAGCCTGGCTTGGAGAATTTTGAGCATTACTTTACTAGCGTATGAGATGGGTGCAATTGTGCGGTAGTTTGAGCATTCTTTGGCATTGCCTTTCTTTGGGATTGGAATGAAAACTGACCTTTCCAGTCCTGTGGCCACTGTTGAGTTTTCCAAATTTGCTGGCATATTGAGTACAGCACTTTCACAGCATCATCTTTCAGGATTTGGAATAGCTCAACTGGAATTCCATCACCTACACTAGCTTTGTTCATAGTGATGTTTTCTAAGGCCCACTTGACTTCACATTCCAGGATGTCTGGCTCTAAGTGAGTGATCTACCATCGTGATTATCTGGGTTGTGGAGATCTTTTTTGTACAGTTCTTCTGTGTATTCTTGCCACCTCTTCTTAATATCTTCTGCTTCTGTTAGGTCCATACCATCTCTGTCTTTTATTGAGCCCATCTCTATAGGGAGTGACAATTTTTAGGAAACTGAAGGTTATTCAGACCATAAAATAGACTAGACATTATAAGATCAAGAAAAGGAAATACATCTTATTTCTGTCATTTGCATTGTCTAAGTCTACATTTGAGAGAAAATTTTCTAACATCTATTGTTTTGAGCATATTTTAAATTTTTTCTGCCAACTTTTTACATTTCCCTAAATTAAGATTTGATCTATATTGTGAGAAGAGTTTCAGAGCAGGCCAAAGAGGTCTTTTTAAGGAATAGGAATGCTATTAAAAATTCAGGTGTTGGTGTAAGCTGTAAAATACAGTCTGCACAATTTTAAGTTTATTTTACCAGTAGCTTTGCTTTCTGCATTACTGATAAAAGTTACTTAATTTTAAAATTCCTCTGTTCATTGTAAGTTCACTTTATTGGCACCTGTGCTGTGCTTAGTTGCTAATTCATACCCAACTCTTCGTGATCCCATGGACTGTAGCCCGTTAGGCTCCTCTGTCCATGGGGATTCTCCAGGCAAGAATACTGGAGTGGGTTGCCATGCTCTCCTCCAGGGCTTCTTCCCAACTCAGGGATTGAACCCAGGTTTCAATTGCTTTGCAGGCAGAATCTTTACCATCTGAGCCACAAGGAAGGAAAAAGATATACACTATACATCCCATAGTTCTACAAGAAATAGTGTACTTTTAAGCCTTGTTATTCATATTGCTTCATCTATGTTCCTAAAATCTCCCTGGCAACAAATATTTAATTTATGATTTTTATCATATTTATAATGAATAACTATAGAAAAAATAGACTACGATACAGTAATATATTTTAAAATAATTTATTAATGATAAATATTGAAAAAGTACCCAGTGTATTCTCTATAATATTTATTTTATGTGCATTATTTTCAAGTATCCTAAAGCTTAAGGTACACTTGTATTAATTTACTAACTTTTCAGACTAAGTCAAAACAAACAAAGCAAAAATCTATCACAAGACTTAAGTAACTTGCCCAAATTATATAGTTAGTAATTTGTGAAGTCTTGTCCAAACCAAGGCTATGAGATTCTGATAGCAGTTTTCCAGATTCCATTTTCATTACATTTATTTTTCTTTTGCTGGGACTAGGTTGGGGCAGGGGCAAGATGAAAAAAATAGAGGATAAAATTCGATCAGTTAAAAGGATTTGACAGGTTATTTAGGTTCCTAAACTTCATATTTTAAATTGCTAGTCTCAAATCAACAAAATGCATATCTAGGTAATCAATCAAAATAATTTTAATACTAATTCACTTGTTGTGAATGTGGAGAGTATATACATTTATGCATTTTGATTTCCCACCTTTATATAGCATCCACAGATTTATAGTGGACAGCTTGAGGACAGAGTTAAAAATGAGGAAATTTTAGGATTTCATGTATTTACAAGATTGAGAATGTAATCTTTCAGTTTAGCAAATTTTGCTACTCATTTTATGATAAAGTGGTATGTTATTGACTCTTTTGACAGTGAATTAAATTCAGTTTTTTTTCAATTTAGTAATTTATCAAAGAAATGAAGATTTCATTTTATTTCTGGGGCAGAATTTTGCAAGTCTGTTCTCTGACTATCTGGGTATTGTTGGAGATCATTTTTCTCTATATAGTCATTTTATATATCTCATTAGTTTTTGGTCTATTCATTTTACTGAAAAAAAGATACTGCTACAACACTGACATGAAAGAAACTTTCAATTAGGGGATCTGGGAAGATAAACAGTATCTTATTGAAAAATAAAATATGATAAACTATTGAATTGACCTGTAGATTTATTTATTTATTTATTTTTACTTGCACTGTTACTACAAAGTCCAGTGTACAATGTTATTTTATTATTAATTCTCTGAATCGCAAGTTCAATTTTCAAAATGGTGTGAATTCTCTATTATGTAATATGAAAAGAAGTGATGATAGAAGTGAGTAGATGAAGGGTTTTAAATAAAGTAAATTTGAGTAAAGAAGAGATCATCAGTAATTCACATATCAACATGACATTTCTTCAAAATTTTATTGCCTCAGTATTTAATTCACATAGAAATTAAGCCATTTTACTATTCTAAAAATAATAGGTATTTGGATAATTTATGTAAGAAAATGATGTCAGAGTTGAATGAAGATAAAACAAATTTTAATTATTGAGTTTAAAATTAAATTCTAAGAAAATTTATTTGATGTTGCATTACATGGGAATTTTATAATATAGCTTCCTTTCATTATGCAAGCTTATCATTTATCTGTAATTCACATTTTATTAAAATAACCAGTAAGAAAAACTGAAGCAATTAATAATGTAAATTGTTCATCATTAAAATAAAATGAAAGCTAATTCATAAGATAATATAAGAAAACTAATAGTATTATTATTACTAACAATTGTTTCATATTGCATATTTCCAAAACCTTAGCATTGCCCTGCTACTTTTCTGCTGCCTCACTGTCCATTGAACAACAAAGTTCTATACAATCAAACTGTTATTAACAGATTAACAGTATCTGTTAAAGCAGAATATTGTATCTAACTTTATCATTAACTTGTCTCTCCTGAAAAAGTATTTGTACATTGTGAATAATTGATCTGATAATATTCATAGTGCCATACTTTAATCATTTTTGCTGTGGACTGAGATATCTATTAAAGAAAAATATTGTTGTTCAGTTGCTCAGTCGTGTCCAAATCTTTGTGACTCCGTGAACCGCAGCATGGCAGGCTTCTCTGTGCTTCACCATTGCCTGGAGTTTGCTCAAACTCATGTCCATTGAGTTGGCAATGCCATCCAACTATTTCGTCCTCTTTTGTCCCCTTCTCCTCCTGCCTTCATCTTTCCCCAAATCAGGGTCTTCCAACAAGTCGGCTCTTCGCATGAGGTGGCCAGTGTTGGAGCTTCAGCTTTATCATCAGCCCTTCCAATGAATATTCAGGGTTGATTTCCTTTAGGATTGATTTACTTGGTCTTGTAGTCCAAGAAAATTTCAAGAGACTTCTCCAACACCACAGTTGAAAAGCATCAATTCTTTGGCACACAGCCTTCTTTTAGTTCAACTCTCATATCCATACATGACTACTAGGAAATCTGTAGCTTTGACTATATGCACTTTTGTCAGCAAAGTAATGTCTCTGGTTTCTAATATGCTGTCTAGGTTTATCATAGCTTTTCTTTAGAGCAAGAGTTTTTTTAATTTAATGGCTAGTCACAGTCCACAGTAATTTTGGAAGCCAATAATATAAAGTCTGTCACTGTTTGCATTATTTCCTCATCTATTTACCATGAAGTGAAGGGACTGGATGCCTTGATCTCTGTTTTTCGAATGTTGAGGTTTAAGCCAGCTTTTTCACTCTCCTCTTTCACTTTCATCAAGAGGCTCTGTAGTTCCTTTTCACTTTCTGCTATAAGCGTGGTGTCATTTGCATATCTGAGGTTATTGATATTTCTCCCGACAGTTTTGATTGCATCTTGTACTTCACCCAGCCCAGCATTTCCCATGATGTACCTGCATATAAGTTAAATAAGAAGGGTGACAATATACAACCTTGACATGCTCCTTTCCCAGTTTGGAACCAGTCCATTTTTCCATGTCTGTTTTTAACTGTTGATTCTTGTCCTGCATACAGGTTTCTCAGGAGGCAGGTAAGGTGGTATGGCATTCCCATCTCTTAAAGAATTTTCCACAGTTTGTTGTGATCAACACAGTCAAAGACTTTAGCATAGTTAATGAAGCAGAAATAGATGTTTTTTCTGGAATTCTCTTGCTTTTTCTATGATCCAACAGATGTTGGCGATTTGATCTCTGGTTCCTCTGCCTTTTCTAAAACCAGCTTGACGATCTGGAGGTTCTTGGTTCACATACTGTTGAGGCCTAGCATGAAGGCTTTTGAGCATGACCTTGATAGAATGTGAAATAAGTATAAATGTATGGTAGTTTGAACATTCTTTGGCATTGTCCTTCTTTGGGATTGGAATGAAAACTGGTCTTTTGAATCCTGTGGCCACTGCTGAGTCTTCCAAATTTTCTGGCATATTGAGTACAGCACTTTCACAGCATCATCTTTTAGGATTTGAAACAGCTCAGCTGGAATTCCATCACTTTCACTAGCTTTTTTGTAGTGATGTTTCCTAAGGCCCACTTGACTTCTCATTCAAGGATGCCTGGTTCTAGGTGAGTGATCACACCATCACGCTTATCTGAGTCATTGAGATATTTTTTGTATAGTTCTTCTATGTATTTTTGCCACCTCTTCTTAATCTCTTCTGCTTCTGTTAAGTTCATATAGCTTCTGTCCTTTATTGTGCCCATCTTTGCATGAAATATTTCCTTGGTATCTCTAATTTTCTTGAAGAGATCTCTAGTCTTTCCCATTCTATTGTTTTCCTCAATTTCTTTGCACTGTTCACTTATAAAGGCTTTCTTTTTTTTTTTTTTTTTTTTTTATAAAGGCTTTCTTATCTCTCCTTGCTGTTGTTTGGATCTCTGCATTGAGAAGGGTATAGCTTTCCTTTTCTCCCTTCTTTAGTTTCTCTTCTTTTCTCAGCTATTTGTAAAGCCTCCTCAGACAATCATTTTGCCCTTTACATTTCTCTTTCTTAGGGATGGTTTTGATCATTGTCTCCTGTACAATGTCATGAACCTTCATCCATAGTTCTTCAGGCACTCTGTCCACCAGATCTAACCCTTTGAATATGTCACTTCTACTGTATAATCATAAGAGATTTGATTTAGTTCATATCTGAATGACCTAGTGGTTTTCCCTACTTATTTCAATTTAAATCTGAGTTTTGCAAAAGAGTTCATGATCTGAGCCACAGTCATCCTCTGTTTTTATTTTTGTTAACTGTATAGATCTTCTCCATCTTTGGCTGCAAAGAATATAGTCAATCTTATTGACTATATTGACTATACCAGATGGTACTGACCATTTGGTGATGTCTGTGTGTAGAATCTTCTCTTGTGTTGTTGGAAGAGGGTGTTTACTACAACCAGTGCATACTCTTTGCAAAATTCCGTTAGCTTTTGCCCTGCTTCGTTTTGTACTCCAATGCCAGACTTGCCTGTTACTCTAGGGATCTTTTGGCTTCCTACTTTTGCATTTCAGTCCCCTATGGTGAAATGGACATTTTTTGTGTGTGTGTATGTTATTCTAGAATGCCTTGTAGGTCTTCATAGAATCGTTCAACTTCAGCTTCTTTGGCATTAGAGTTTGAGGCATAGACTTGTATTTCTATGATACTGAATGATTTGCCTTGGAAATGAACCAAGATCATTCTGTCATTTTTGAGATTGCCCCCAAGTACTGCATTTTGGACTCTTTTGCTGACTATGATAGCTGCTCCATTTCTTCTAAGGGATTCTTGCCACAGTAGTAGATATAATGGTCATCAGAATTAAAATAAATTCACTCATTCCCATCCAGTTTAGTTCACTGATTCCTAAAGTGTCAATGTTCACGCTTACCATCTCCTGTTCGACCACTTTCTTGATTCATGGACCTAACATTCAAGAAGTGGAGTTTACTACCATCTCTTTCCTTATAGAATTCCTGTATTTTTTCAGACTATTATTTAACCTGAAAAAGAAATATTTCGTAATTTTCACTATATTCAATTTCTGTGTTCTATACTGAACATTTCTAATAAGCATATTTATAGTAAGTGTATTTATTTTTATATGCTTACTATATAAGATATGCTAAAGTTATAATAAGTATTAGAGTCAGTGAACAGTTAAAACATGGTCAGTTCAATGATATTTTAAGGTTATCAAGTGGTAACTTCAAACAATGATTTCAACTGATTTCTGAGAGTGTCTTTTTCCCTAAACAAGATAAAAAGGAGAATGTGGATTTATATAAATAATAAAATGATCACTTACAAAGCAGCATTTTATTATTATTTTTTTTTTTTTCACAAAACCCAGGCGAGTTTCAGCTTCCAACTGCGCTCCTGCGGCGCGTCTCGCCTCCTCTTAGGCCTCGGTCTCAAGCCGCAGCGCGCGCTCTGCCTACAACAAAGCAGCATTTTAATTGTTATTTATTTCTTAAGATCATTCCCCAAATAGTTTTAAGAGTTATAATCTGTATATTTATAATATTATATAAGATTACATATAATCTTAGTATATTAGATTCAATTATTTATTATTAGTTTTATTATTATATAAACTTATTATAATATATTATAGATTATATTATATATATAAATATAAGATTATATTTAATGCATAGATTGTACATGAAGAATGATAGAAAAAAGAAAACAGAAAAATACCAGTTACTTTTTTATGTAGTCATGTTCAGTGTAGAAGATAGAAAATAAATTGAACATAGTGAAAAAATATGCAGTAATTCTCCTTTCAGGTTAAAGAATACTCTGGAAAAATGCAGAAATTCTGTAAAGAAAGAGATTTTACCTTTCTGTAAAGAAAGTATTTTCTGTAAAGAAAGGGCTCCACATCTTGAAGCTTTTCCTCATTCTGAAAAAATACTAATAAAAAAAAAATACGTGCTTTGTTTTAAAATATACCTGGATAGTTAACCTTTTCTGCAAAAGAATTTTTATATTTTAGTTTTCTTCAAAGAAAATATTTGCCTTATATGGGTGTGTGTATGCAAATTAGATAAACTGAAACAAAACAATGATAATCTAGCTATAAAGCAATCTTTCAGGCTGAAGGGGACGAGTTTCCTAATTAAGAACTTTTATGGGGCTACTATTTCATGCACTGTTTGTTGATTTTGGGGAGCTTTGTCAGCTAGAGAAAATGTTGTCAATTATTAATATTTATTATAAAATTATTTGGCAACCAAGATGGAAATAGTGAAAGCAATGTATGTTAGGACATTTAAACATTTATTTGTGAGAAGGTAGCATTCAAAGAGCCTGGAGAGAATAAATCCTTTTTATTTCTAGGTTCTCCAGTAATGACTTGCATATAATTTAGGATCTCTATACCTCCAGGTACTTCTAAAATCTTTTATTTTAGCTGTTAGCATAAGGAATAAAATGCATCATAAACGTTTTTCTGGACTTCAAGAGACTACAAAAAATGAGACATTGGATATTGCTTATTCTTTGATTAAAGTACATTCACAATGACAAAATAGTTGAAAATATTAAAATTATTAAAAAATACCTTCTTACTTGTGCCTCAAGAAGAAGCCTCTATAGTATTACTTGTGTTGTAGCTATTTAAGTACAATCAACTTCATTGTCTAAATTCTTGCTTTAGGAAGTTTTAAAAAGCTAACGAGGTTATTCTGAAATTTGCAATTTAAAGGCATGATGATAATGTTTACATAAACAACTAATAATTACTTTCTTTATAGCAGGGAGAATATCCCTAATAGATATAAATATGTTGTTGCATTCTTCAAAATCACCATCTTTACTTATAAGAAATTTTGTCACTATGAATATAACAGGGTCAAAACCAAATCAACTGTTTAATGATCTAAGTAACTGGCAATTACATAGAGGATAAATAATAAAAATCACCATGAAATGATTTTTTCTTTTACATTTTATAGACATGGTCAAAAAGTTATGCTATAATTATTCTGTATTTTAGTCTATAACCTCAACTTTCTAGGATATTGGCATAACTTATTTGGTACTAAACATTTTCCTATTAATTAGAACAATTTGGACTCCTTATTCAAACTTATTTAAATTCTTTCTTATGTAACTTAGAGAAAATTCAATATGTTCCAAAGAAAAGCCATAGTGACATCTTAAAGATTAATAGCAAAATATTTGTGGTAACAAGTAACTTCAATCCAGCTCACAAACTTTCATATGAAAGTGATAATCTTGTAAGTTACTTTTCACACCAGTATCTATGATCTGAGGAGCCAGCAATTTAAATACAGTGCCTCAATGAAAATATTCTCTTTCCTTTCTCGGATTATGTTAGTGATTCTTGTTGCCCCAAACTGGGTCCTCTGGTCTTTAAGCCAAAGAGTGGTGAGTCTTGATTCACATTTTAGGCACCCTGGGCGTGCAGACTGTAACTACTATTTGAATAATTGCCACAATTGTATTCCTCACGTGATCTCTATTCTCACTGAAAGTGTTAATGTTAAAAAATTAATAGCATTTCTCTGTATGGAACATCTCTTGAGGCATTCAGGCAAGCAAAATGTGATATAGGCAAAACATATGATCACCACCTGTGATATTTTTCCCACTCTACCTTCAGCTGCTGCTGCTGCTAAGTTGCTTCTGCCATGTCCGATTCTGTGCAACCCGATAGACAGCAGCCCACCAGGCTGTGTCGTCCCTGGGATTCTCCAGGCAAGAACACTAGAGTGGGGTGCCATTGCCTTCTCTGTATCTTCAGCTCTTACTCCTCATTTCAGGGGCCTCTCATACTGCTTGGGTTCAGCTATGCCAATAAAGATACAATATATTAATAATAATTAATTTATTACTATAAATAATGTATCATCACCCCAGGAGTTCATATATTTTAAAACTGAAACACAGGAGGGTATCTATATTTGCTCATTCGTGACTCTTTGTGACCCCATCGATCTTGCCAGGCCTCTCTGTCCATGGGATTCTCCAGGTAAGAATACTGGAGAGGATTGCCATTTCCTTCTCTAGGGCATCTTACTGACCCAGGGATCAAACCCTGGGTCTCCCGCTTTGCAAGCAGATTCCTTACTGTCTGAGCCACCAGAGAAGCCAAATGCTTTATCAAAATAATAACTTTCTAGTAGAGAAATGATAGATGTGACTGAAAGATATTTGGGTGGTTTGGTCACACAGTACCCTTGATTGATGACTGATATTCTGATTGCCCTTAATACTGATGTTGTGAAGCTCTCATAGTTTCACTTATTTTTCTGAATATTTAAGGATAGTTTGGAGAATTATTTAATATAGAATATTTAAAATTTTACATGTCAAAAGTAAAGAAAGTGACAAACTACAAATGAGAAACAATGTCTTGTTTGTATTCTTGTTAAAAATATACCTTCACAGAATTTATTAAAAATTATATAATGAAAAAGTATCTATTAGTATAGAAGAAATATGTGTCTTAGCTTTGTTAGATGGCCATGTCATAATCTTTTTTCAGCATACTAGAAGTCTTAGTCACACAGGAAAAGATAAAAAAGAGTTAATATTCATTCAAAAGAGCTGTATTTTGACTGCATAACTTAGAGATACTATTTTCCCAGTCTTATATCTGTTTCAGACCAAAGCCTTATGATTTTTTCATGGAGATATTATTCCCCTATGCTACTGGGAAAAGCCATGACCAAATTTTCAGGTAATGAGGATTGATAGAGCCATTGTTTTTAACACCTGACTTTTTATTAGCATTGGTGTATTAATGTTTAAAGTCTTTAAAGTTACATATAAGTCATATCTGGTTCTTAATAAAAGTCAGTTTATAGAAGCACAAATTCATTCCTAATATTTTCTTTTCTTTTTCCTCTTATTCTTGTTTATTTCCACAGTGCCAGGATGTTAGTGTACTGTTACTACTGAATTGAATTGGAGATCAACTATTGCATTATTATCAACTAATTGCTTGTTTTTAGTTTTATTGCTTAAACTTCATTTGCATATAAAAGAATATAAGCAGCCTTAATGTATGAACTCATATATTATATCCTTCATAGCCCTCATAGTTTAGTCACTAAAGATTCTTCCTGCAATGCAGGAGACCTGAGTTTGATTCCTCAGTGGGGAAGATCCCCCGGAGAAGAAATGGCAATCCACTCCAGTATTCTTGCCTGGAGAATCCCATGGACAGACGAACCTGGCAGGCTATAGTCCATGGAGTAGCAAGAGTCAGATGTGATTTAATGACTAAACCACACCAACACAAAGTGTGAAGTGGAAAAAATACTCTGACTTTAATTAGTTTAAATTTTGATATTTATTAACTAAGAAGAAAGAACTAGGAGGCAGTTTTGATTAACACCAGATGTTAATGGTGATTTCACATGAGAGTAGCAGAACTGTCTGCTTTATTGTCTAATTTATTGCAGTGTTTTTTTGCTATTGCAAAATAGGGAGAGAATCTTTATACAAATAAGTGCTTATAAATAGAAGTTATCTCTCTGCACTTTATCTGGATACTCTTCTGATAAACTGATCTGAAGTTTCAAAAATGAATACTATGATATTTTTATTTTAAGGCTGAATGAATAACACTATTTAATAATTGTTTTTATATTAGTGAGTATTCAATTACTATGAGACAATGATTGGGTTTAATAAACAATCTGTTCAATATTGAACAGAAAATATTTATAAATATTTGTCATAGTATTTTGAGAAGTTAAAAAAGTTATTAAAATAATCTTAGCTATGTTTTTTCATGTATAAATTCAAAATTTCTAAAGGCTGTAGTTATCAAGTTATGTCTAAGTTTAAATATATCATTACTTTTTTATCTACACTTTATTAGAGAAGTAACAGAATAACATTGGATTTCCAAATTAAGTTCTGATATAATCATCAAGAAATATTTAATTTAAACAACTCAGACTTATTTGAGATCTAATTTATAAAATATTTGTGAAGCAGACATAGAAACAAACTTGTGGTTACCAAAGAAGAGGGAGGTAAGAAGGATAAATTAGGAGTTTGGGATTAAAATACATATATTACTATATATAAATTAGATAACCAACAAGAACCTAACATATGGCACATAGAACTATACTCATATCTTATAATAATCTATAATGGAAGTAAAAAAGAATGTGTGTGTGTAAACATATATACATATGATACATATGTACATATAAACATATATACATATGCAGCTGCGCAGCGCTGGAGTGGGAGCAGTGGCTTCATGGCACTGGAGCTGCCAAGAGGAAATACTCCACGTCCAAGGTCAGAGAAACCCCAGGGAGATGGTAAACACTGGGAGAGGGCATCAGAGGGCAGTCAGACTAAAACCACAATCACAGCAAAGTAACCAATCTAATTACAAGGACCGCAGCCTTGTCTAACTCAATGAAACTATGAGTCATGCTGTGTAGGACCACCCAAGATGGATGAGTCATGGTGGAAGTTCTGATAAAATGAGGTCCACTGGAGAAGGGAATGGCAAACCACTTCAGTATTCTTACCTTGAGAACCCCATGAACAGTATGAAAAGGAAAAAAGATAGGACACTGAATGATGAACTCCCCGGGTCAGTAGGTACCTGATATGTTACTGGAGATCAGTGGAGAAATAACTCCAAAAAGAATGAACAGATGGAGCCCAAGCAAAAACAATACCCAGCTGTGGATGTGACTGGTGATAGAAGCAAGGCCAAATGCTGTAAAGACCAATATTGCATAGGAACCTGGAATGTTAGATCCATGAATCAGGGCAAATAGGAAGAAGTCAAACAGGAGATGGCAAGAGTGAATGTCAACATTTTAGAAATCAGCAAATTAAAATGGACTGGAATGGGTGAATTTAACTCAGATGACATTATATCTACTACTGTGGGCAAGAATACCTTAGAAGAAATGGAGTAGCCATCATAGTCAACAAAAGAGTCCAAAATGCAATACTTGGATGCAATCTCAAAAACGACAGAATGATCTCTGTTCGTTTCTAAGGCGAACCATTCAATATCACAGTAATCCAAGTCTATGCCCCAAACAGTAATACTGAAGAAGCTAAAGTTGAACAGTTCTATGAAGACCTATAAGACCTTCTAGAACTAACACCCAAAAAAGATGTCCTTTTCATTATAGGGGACTAGAATGCAAAAGTAGGAAGTCAGGAAACACCTGGAGTAACAGGCAAATTTGGCCTTGGAGTAAAGAATGAAAGAGGCCAAAAGCCAATAGAGTTTTGCCAAGAGAATGCACTGGTCAAACACCCTCTTCCAAACACAAGAGAAGACTCTACACATGGACATCACCAAACAGTCAACATCTAAATCAGGTTGATTATATTCTTTGCAGCCAAAGATGGAGAAGCTCTATACAGGCAGCAAAAACAAGACCAGGAGCAGACTGTGGCTCAGATCATGAACTCCTTATTGGCAAATTCAGATTTAAATTGAAGAAAGTAGGAAAAAACACTAGACCATTCAGGTATGACCTAAGTCATATTGCTTTCAATTATACAGTGCAAGTGACAAATAGATTTAAGGGACTAGATCTCATAGAGTGCCTGGTGAACTATGCATGGAGCTTCATGAGATTGTACTGGAGACAGGGAGCAAGAGCATCCTAAGAAAAACAAATGCAAAAAAGCAAAATGGCTCTCTGAGGAGGGCTTACAAATAGCTGTGAAAAGATGAGAAGCCAAAAGCAAAGGAGAAAAGGAAAGATAGACCCATTTGAATGCAGAGGTCCAACGAATAGCAAGGAGAGGTAAGAAAGCCTTTCTCAATGATCAATGCAAAGAAATAGAGGAAAACAACAGAATGGGAAAGACTAGAGATCTCTTCAAGAAAATTAGAGATACTAAGGGAACATTTCATGAAAAGATGGGCAGAAATAAAGGACAGAAATGGTATAGACCTAACAGAAGCAGAAGATATTAAGAAGAGGTGGCAAGAATACACAGAAGCACTGTACAAAAAGATTTTCATGATCCAGATCATCATGATGGTGTGTTCGCTCACCCAGAGGCATACATCCTGGAACATGAAGTCAAGTGAGTCTTAGGAAATATCACTTCGAGCAAAGCTCATGGAGGTGATGGAATTCCAGCTGAGCTATTTCAAATCCTAAAAGATGATGCTGTGAAAGTGCTGCACTCAATATGCCAGCAAATTTGGAAAACTCAGCTGGGGCCACAGGACTGGAAAAGGTCAGTTTCCATTCCAATCCCAAAGAAAGGCAATGCCAAAGAATGCTCAAACTACCACACAATTGCACTCATCTTACATGCTAGTAAAGTAGTGCTCAAAATTCTCCAAGCCAGGCTTCAGAAATACGTGACCCATGAACTTTCAGATGTTCAAGCTGATTTTAGAAAAGGCAGAGGAACCAGAGATCAATTTGCCAACATCTGCTGGATCATCAAAAAAGCAAGAGAGTTCCAGAAAAACATCTATTTCTGCTTTACTGACTATGCCAAAGCCTTTGACTGTGTGGATCACAACAAACTGTGAACAATTCTTCAAGAGAAGGGAATACCAGGCCTGCTGACCTACCTCATGAGAAATCTGTATGCAGGTCAGGAAGCAACAGTTAGTATTGAACTGTAACTATAGACTGGTTCCAAATAGGAAAAGGAGTGTGGCAAGGTTGTATATTGTCACCCTGCTTATTTATCTTATATGCAGAGTACATCATGTGAAATGCTGGGCTGGGTGAAGCACAAGCTGGAATCAAGATTGCCAAGAGAAATATCAATAACCTCAGATGTGCAGATGACACCACCCTTATGGTAGAAAGCGAAGAACTAGAAAGCCTCTTGATGATAGTGAAAGAGGAGAGTGAAAAAGTTGGTTTATAGCTTAACATTTAGAAAACTAAGATATGGCATCTGGTCCCATCATTTCATGGCAAATAGACGGGGAAACAGTGGAAACAGTGGCAGATTTTAATTTCTTGGGCTCCAAAATCTCTGCAGGTGGTGAAATTAAAAGAAGCTGCTCATTGGAAGAAAAGCTATGACCAACCTAGACAGTGTATTAAAAAGCAGAGACATTACCTTGCCAACAAAGGTCCATCTAGTCAAGGCTATGGTTTTCCCAGTAGTCGTGTATGGATATGAGAGTTGGACTATAAAAAAAACTAACCACTGAAGAATTGATACTTTTGAACTGTGGTGTTGGAGAAGACTTGAGAGTCCCTTGGATTGCAAGGAGATCCAACCAGTCCATCCTAAAGGAGATCAGTCCTGTGTGTTCACTGGAAGGACTGATGTTGAAACTGAAACTCCAATACTTTGGCTACCTGGTGCTAAAAACTAACTCATTGGAGAAGACCCTGATGCTGGGAAAGATCGAAGGAAGGAGGGGAAGGTAACAACAGAGGATGAGATGGTTGGATAGCATCACCCTTCTGGGAGTTGGTGCTGCAGTCCATGGGGTCACAAAGAGTCAGACATGACTGAGCAACTGAACTGAATAAGTGATATTTGTCTTTCTCTGTTTGACTTGCTCTGTGGTTTTCACAGTCCTGTGGGGCAGGGTCTGTCCTCCTTTTGTTGAAGTTAGAAGCCCCCAGATCCCATTCTAAGCCATGGTTTGAGCTAGGCAGGATTGGAACTTTCCTGTGGGAAAGGCACTGTTCTGCATTATTTTGCAGGAGCTGTCTGTGAGATGTGTGAGTCTTTGATGCTGCCTGCCACCCTAGGTGCATGCCCACAAAGTTTATTGTTGCTGTCAGTCCTCAGTGGCCACCTCTACTTGGGAGTTCCAGTAATTCACTCAGAGGTCCCTTAGATTTGTGAGCTCACAAATCCACCTGCACGAGAAACCACCAGAGATGAATCCTGAGCCTGCAGCTAACCGTTCATGCCCTCAGATGTGCGGGCATGGTCCTGGTCCCTGAATCTGCCAGAGCAAGAATCTCCTGGAGTGGCCTCCCTGTGCCCATGTTGGGATTGCTGATAATCAGCTCAGATTTCACCTGATCTCTGTGTGCTTACCCACAAACTTCACAGAATCTTTGAATCCAGAGCCACATGCTGCTAAGATCTGACGCTGGGGCGGCTCTGGCGGACCCATGCTCGACCTTTCCTGTGTTGTCAATGGGACTCCTGTGGTGCACTTGTGCTCTGTCTTGCATGTGCCCCGACTTGCTACCCAGGACATATTCCAGGCCCTTTGAGCTGTCTCCATGCAGCCAAACTGAGTTTCCCTGGGTCTTGTGGGCTGAAGCCTGTTTCAGCACCTAGCTGCAGCTTACACCTGCAGCCTGGGGCTTGGGATGGGAAGTGTAGTAGCATCACCAGGGTAGTTGTGTGGGTTTCTCTACCCTGTGCAGCTGTAGACCAGCTCCCACACCCTCCTCTCCAGCCTCTGAGGCTCCAGTCTCCCGTTGGACCTCCCAGCCCATGATGTAGCTTGCCAGGGTGAGGGAAAATTTCTTCTTTCACAGCTCCCTCCCAGGGATGTAGGTCCCTTCCTCATTCCTTATCTTCTTGTTCCCTTTGTCCTGCTTGGTTATATGGGAATCTTTCTTACAGCTTTGGTTGAATGAGATCTTCTGGAAGTTTTCAGTGGATATTCTGTGAGAACTGTCCCACATGTAGATGTATTTTTCACATCTCCATGTTACTTACTCTGCCATCTTGATATCCTTCTTGAAACCATTAATTTCTGGCAAAAACTATTTAATTTTCTTAAGAATTCTTGAGACCAGTAAAACTGTGCATCTTAGAAATTATTGAAAATTTTGGAAAGTAAAATCTCATACATATTGGGAACACTGCATTCAGAAATTCAGAGAAATTAGAGCTATAACCTTATGTAAATTAGCTTAAAATACAGAGTTTCTCCAAAGTGACTTGCAATTTCTGAATATGATGACATTACCAATAAAGTTTCCACTAAAATAACAATTTATACATCTTAAAACATTTTCCTAACATAATTGTATAATAAATACTTCTAAATTCAGTGTTAATCAGTCAGAAGTAAACAAGCAAAGATTTAAAAAAATAAACAGGAGTTATCTACCCTGAGAAAATCTGTCTCTAAAAGTACAGAGCGTTAGCAGAGCCGTTTTGATTACTATGGATGCTTTAACAAATGATATACAGGCTGGAGCTGATTTGTCTGTGATGATTACTGTTGATCATGAATTGGGCAAAATGATTGGCTCAGTCACATGCTGGATATGAGAGCACCATTATTCCTTGAACAGAGCAGTTCCAGAATAACACTAGTTAAATTCATAGGATGCAAAGTAGCATATTAAAAAGGAACATAAGACTCTGGGGTTGGTAAATCTTGTCTTTGTTTTCAGTCTATTCAGCTTTCTAGATATAGACCTTGGGTAATTTATGTAGGTGCTCTCAACCTTTGTTTCATCATTATAAAATAAAAACCAAATATATTCTTCAGAGTTTTCAAGTGTAAAGTTAATAGGAAGCAACATACTAATATTCACTATATGTCTGGAAAAAATATAAAAGGGAGAGTGTGCTCCTCCTGCTGCTAAGTCGCTTCAGTCATGCCTGACTCTGTGCGACCCCAGAGATGGCAGCCCACCAGGCTCCCCCGTCCCTGGGATTCTCCAGGCAAGAACACTGGAGTGGGTTGCCATTTCCTTCTCCAATGCATGAATGTGAAAAGTGAAAGGGAAGTTGCTCAGTCGTGTCCGACTCCTAGCGACCACATGGACTGCAGCTCACCAGGGTCCTCCATCCATGGGATTTTCCAGACAATAGTACTGGAGAAGGGAGAGTGTAATCGATGACAAAATTGTTAAGTAAGCTTTACATATGTAATACATATGAAACATCTGTGATAATAATAACTAGTACCTAGTGTGAAAATCTGACATCTTACCATTTAGACTTTGCTAACTTAGGTGCAGTCCAGAGGTCTGCAGGCCTCTCAAATCTTTCTGTAAGAGATCAGATAGCAAATGAGAGCTACCCTTGCGGTCAATGTGGCAACTATTCTACTCAACTATTGTGGCACAAAAACTGCCATAGGCAATATGAAAAATAAAGAATGCCACTGTGTTCCAGTAAATCACTATATGTGGGCACTGAAGTGGGAATTTTATATAATTGTTGGGTTGTACAAGATAATATTTCTTTAAATTTTTCAAATATTTAAAATGTAAAAATCATTCTGAACTTACAGGCTACAAAATCAAGCAGTAAGTAAATTTGGCCAGCAAAAGAGTTTGTAACTAGTGTGGACTAAATTAATAATATTAAGAGAATATGTATATCTGGATTTGTAAAGAGAATGTTCCGGAATTAATTTTTTATTATTAATAAGGAACTAGAATAAAACTCAAAATTTCAGTTTATTAATCTCTTCATTTCCAGTGAACTTTACACTTATTCTACTCCAAACATCTTATTCAACGTCCACATTTTGAATCTGGTTAATACATTAAGAAAAGTCAAGGGGAGTTCCCAAGTCACCAGTTGATTATTTACATATGGCACTTAGGTGGGTGGCAAGCAGAGGTGTTTAAGAGTTATCAGAATATTCTTGGTAATTGAAGCTTAGGGAGTAAAAGAGACTCCTCAATATCAATAAATTCAAATTATGTGTGAACAAGGCCTGTGCCTGCTTTGTTCATTCCTGTAACTGTGCATCCCAGAAGAGCATCTGCTGCTGCTGCTGCTAACTCGCTTCAGTCGTGTCCAACTCTGTGCGACCCCAGAGATGGCAGCCCACCAGGCTCCGCCATCCCTAGGATTCTCCAGGCAAGAACACTGGAGTGGGTTGCCATTTCCTTCTCCAATGCATGAATGTGAAAAGTGAAAGGGAAGTCGCTCAGTCGTGTCTGACTCCTAGCGACCCCATGGACTGCAGCCTACCAGGCTCCTCCGTCCATGGGATTTTCCAGGCAAGAGTACTGGAGTGGGGTGCCATTGCCTTCTCCGGAAGAGCATCTACCACATCTCAAGTACTTACTATACATTTTTCATTTTTCTCACAGGATAGAACAATACAACAATGTATTGGCAATATAGGAATAAAAATAAAAGAAATAAGAAGGAAGCTATTAGAAAGCCCCTGAAGTAAGTCTTGCTTTTCTCCACAAATTCTATGTAGTGATGGCAAATGATGATTCTAAAATCCAATTGCATCATACTCTTCTACTCTTTATAACATCGCAGTTACTCCACATTGCTCACTCTGAGATATAAATGAATTTTGGTGGTTGTCTCCCTACTCATCTCCCTCCTGCATCTCTTTCACTCATCTCTCATTGTACTTGTGTAGGATTGATCTCAGTCTCCAGAATGGACATTTCACAAGAAGATACTACTTGCTTCTTAATCAATTAGTGCATCTTCATTCTTTTACCTGGTTGTTGAACACATGTCTTAATTGGTCTGTCTGAATGATGCTCCACATTTTTTATTCAATAGGTCCTTTTTTGTTGTTGTTCAGTTCAGTCGCTCACTTGCGTCTAACTCTTTGTGACACCTTTGAGTGCAGCACGCCAACTTCCCTGTCCACCACCAACTCCCAAAGCCAACTCAAACTCACGTCCATCCTGTCGGTGATGCCATCCAACTGTCTCATCCTCTGTCGTCCCCTACTCCTCCTGCCTTCAATCTTTCCCAGCATCAGGGCCTTTACCAATGAGTCAGTTCTTTACATCAGGTAGGCAAAGCATTGGGTTTCAGCTTCAGCATCAGTCCTTCCAATGAATATACAGGACTGATTTCCTTTAGGATGGACTGGTTGGATCTCCTTGCAGTTAAAGGGTCTTCTCCAGCACCACAGTTCAAAAGCACCAATTCTTTGGTGCTCAGCTTTCTTTGTACTCCAATACTCACATCCATACATGACTAATGGAAAAACCATAGCTTTGACTGGATGGACCTTTGTTGGCAAAGTAATGTCTCTGCTTTTTAATATGCTGTCTAGGTTGATCATAGCTTTTATCCAAGGAGCAAACATCTTTTAATTTCATGGCTTCAGTCACCATCTGCAGTGGTTTTGGAGCCCCCCAAAATAAAGTCACTGTTTCCATTGTTTCCCCATCTATTTCCCATGAAGTGATGGGACCAGATGCCCTGATCTTAGTTTTCTGAATGTTGAGTTTTAAGCTAACTTTTTCACTCTCCTCTTTCAATTTCATCAAGAGAAACTTTAGTTCTTCTTTGCTTTCTACCATAAGGATGATGTCATCTGTGTATCTGAGGCTATTGAAATTTCTGCCAGCAGTCTTGATTCCAGCTTGTGCTTCATCCAGCCTGGCATTTTGCATGATTTACTCTGCATATAAATTAAATAAGCAGGGTGACAATATGCAGCCTTGACATACTCCTTTCCAATTTGGAACCAGTCTGTTGTTTCATGTCACTTCTAACTGTTGCTTCTTGACCTGCATACAGGTTTCTCAGGATGCAGGTAAGGTGATCTGGTGTCCCATCTCTTGAAGAATTTTCCACAGTTTGTTGTGATCCACACAGTCAAAGGTTTTGGCATAGTCAATAAAGCGGAAGTAGATTTCTTTTTTTGGAACTCTCTTGCTTTTTCGATGCCCCAGTGGATGTTGGCAGTTTGACCTCTCATTCCTCTGCCTTTTATAAATCCAGCTTGAAGATCTGGAGATTCATGGTTCAAGTACTGTTGAAGTACAGCTTGGGGAATTTTGAGCACTACTTTGCTAGCGTGTGAGATGAGTGCAATTGTGCAGAAGTTTGAGCTTTCTTTGGCATTGCCTTTCTTTGGGATTAGAATGAAAATTGACCTTTTCCAATCCTGTGGCCACTACTGAGTTTTCCAAATGTGCTGGCATATTTCACAGCATCATCTTTTAGGGTTTGAAATAGCTCAGCTGGAATTCCATCACCTCTACTAGCTTTGTTCATAGTGATGCTTCCTAAGGCCCATTTGACTTAATGTTCCAGGATGTCTGGCTCTACCTGAGTGATCACACCATCGTGATGATCTGGGTCATGAACATCATTTTGTACAGTTCTTCTGTGTATTCTTGCCACCTCTTCCTAATATCTTCTGCTTCTGTTATGTCCATACCATTTCTGTCCTTTATTGAGCCCATCTTTGCATGAAATGTTCCCTTGGTATCGCTAATTTTCTTGAAGAGATCTCTAGTCTTTCCCATTCTATTGTTTTCCTCTATTTCTTTGCACTGATCATTGAGAAAAGCTTTCTTATCTCTCCTTGCTATTCTTTGGAACTCTGCATTCAAATGGGTTTATCTTTCCTTTTCTCCTTTGCCTTTTGCTTCTTGTCTTTTCACAGCTATTTGTAAGGCCTCCTCAGGCAACCATTTTGCCATTTTGCACTTCTTTTTCTTGGGGATGGTCTTGATCACAGCCTCCTGTAAAATGTCATGAACCTCTGCCCATAGTTCTTCAAACACTCTATCAGATCTAATCCCTTGAATCTATTTGTCACTTCCACTGTAAAAGCATAAGGGATTTGATTTAGGTCATACCTGAATGGTCTAGCATTTTTTCCTACTTTCTTCAAGTCTGAATTTGCCAATAAGGAGTTCATGATCTGAGTCACAGTCTGCTCCTGGTCTTGTTTTTGCTGAATGTATGGAGCTTCTCCATCTTTGGCTGCAAAGAATATTATCAATCTGATTTTGATATTGACCATATGGTGATATCCATGTGTAGAGTCTTTGTTTATATTGTCGGAAGAGGGTGTTTGCTATGACCAGTGTGTTTTCTTGGCAAAACTCTGTCAGCCTTTGCCCTACTTCGTTTTGTACTCCAAGGCCAAATTTGCCTGTTATTCCAGGTATCTCCTGACTTCCTACTTTTGCATTCCAGGCCCTAGGATGAAGAGGACATCTTTCTTGGGTGTTATTTCTGGAAGGTCTTGTAGGTCTTCATAGACCCCTTCAGCTTCAGCCTCTTCATCATTATTGGTTGGGGCATTGACTTTGATTACTGTGATATTCAATGGTTTGCCTTGGAAATGAGCAGAGATCATCCTGTCATTTTTGAGATTGCATCCAAGTACTGCATTTTGGACTCTTTTGTTGACTATGATGGCTACTCCATTTCTTCTAAGGTGTCTTGCCCACAGTAGTAGATATAATGATCATGTGAGTTAAATTCACCCCTTCCAGTATAGTAAATATGCACATTTGGTTCATGCAGTAGCCTTATACCCATACTAAGTATAAGTTTTAGAATGATGCCAACACACAGAGAAAGGTGATTCTCACCAGGAAAAAAAAAAATCATCACCCCCTCAGGACTTGACTGATGTTTGCACTCAGCAGCATCTCTAGATCTTTTCAGCAAGTAGTTAGTGAAGTGTGGGAATAATTTCATGGTGTGAGATTTAAGGCAGGCCTCTAATCATCTCTCCTCTTTCACTTCTGGGCTTCACCTCTCACTTGCCCAGTTGCCCAGTTCCACTTTTCCGTGTATCATGCTAAGCATTTTTTACTGCCAGTATCTCCTGAGAGATAAGAAAAAAAAAAAAAAAATAGTACTAAAGAGCTAATTGTCAAAATAAAACTTTTAAATGGAATAAACCTAACAAAAATGCTACTATCTTAGAAGTTATTCTTTAAAGATAACTCCAGTATAGTAAATATACATTAGAAATTAGTTCTTTCTTTGTTGAGGTGGACAGAAGAAACATACTCAGTGCTTCAATTTCAATGCTCTTGTAGAGAGATACACTGATGTGGGAACATTTGAAAAAATCCTGTCAATTTATAAACTCACTTCTCAAAGTGGACTACTTTACACACACAGATTCTATTTTCCTTATTTCAGGGGTGAAAAATGCAGATTATGTGTTACTGCCCACAAAGCATAGACATACTTTTCACTTGGGTGCATTAATGGGTAGTAGGAAATAAAATGGTACTATTGCACTGCTCTGAGTTGTAATCAGAGTAGATCACATCTTAGGTCCTTGATAGAGTTGTCTGTTAAGAGAGTGGATATTAGTATCAGTACCTCCTAGTTTCTCTTTTTATAAAGATGTCAAGAGCCATTTAATTTTTTAAAAATCACATCATTGAATTCAATTTATTGGGCCTTCGTACTCTCATTTCTGAGATCCGTTATGAGCTTGGACAGCCTCTTTTATGTGACCATCAGAACCTTTACTCTGAGCTAGAAATGAATGTCAAAGACTTAGCCTAGGGCTATCTTGAATCATTTCAAGGAATAGTTATTATTTCTGAAGCTCTGTTTTTATTAAAAAAAAAAAAAAAAAAAGTCTCCAAAACAGATCATGCTGAACAGAGGGATCTTGGAATAAGACCAGTAATCCTGTATGCATGTGCTATAACTTATTTTTTTCCTTCTCTTTCAGTGAGAGTTTTGAACTTTTTACTTGAGCCAATTATAAAGCACCATCCTACAAATCTTTGAATAAACAGATTTAATATTTGAATAAGAAATGATGAATCTATGTAGTGATGTAAAAGTCTTTAAATGAGTAAACATGAATTTTATTGAAATCACTTACTACACAGAAAAAAGCTGAAAGGAGAGATTTAATACAAAATGTAGGAAATGCACAGTTCTATTTGACCCAACATGTTTTGGAAGAGGTACAGAGATTTGGAGATATTTTCTTGTCCAGAAATAATTTGTATCTGGGTATAGAAGTTGTTTCCTTACTAAAAGGCTAGATACACTAGGAAAAGCAATTCAAGTAACCAATTTAATTAAACATTAAGCTTATTAAATTATTACTTGAGACTCTGATTTTATTTTATTTTTCTGCCTTGAAATAGTTGAACAGTTGAATAGTTGAACAGAAATAACAGAATAGTTATTTCTGAATAACACTAACATAGTTTCAATTAAAATTGAGCATTTTTTTCTGGAAATGATTTCAATTTCTGGATAAAAAATACCCATAATCATTTTACCCTGTGAAATAGTCTATGGAATCAGCATAAATAACTGTATTTTTTTCTTTCCGTTAATTATAATTATATGACTGTCTTGGAAACCCAAGCAGGAAATGATCTTTGTTTCCATTTTAACATATGTTTCAGATTCTAAGTATCATAGCATCCGACCATGGATTGGAATAAATTCTCTCACCTTGGCTATGTCTATTTAGTATAGAAATGGTATTAGTTTGTAAATAAAGCTAAAGTCTCTACTATTGGAATTAACCATACACAGTCTGGATTTATTTTGATCTATCATGCTCTGATTCATTTGGCTAATTCTTTGTTTGAATTATAATGCAGATTTAACCACTGTGAAATGATTTGTTCTGTTTTTTTTTTTTTTTTTTTTCTTAAGAACAAATCCATGTCTATTAATTACCCAAACCTTGAGTCCAAGTATCTGTATTGTTTAAGGATCTGGTAAATGGACCACTGCTTTACAAAGCTTTCTTTACTCATGAACTTCATTTATCTTTCTCCTGTCTAAAAATTCAGAACTTAATTATATTCTGGCTGTGTCTCCTGTGATTTATGAATCGTTACAAGTGGTAGGCTTTGCTTTCAGTAAAATTGTAGCCTGTTTCTTAGTTCACCTACATTCCCCACCTCAACAAATGTGGTAGTAAACAGGTATCTGTAGAGCCACTGATATTTCATTTTATAGAGAGTTTTGGTTTGTGACTTTGAATAAGAAATTCTTAAAAGTTTGTGTTTACCATTACTTTAAAAATCCAAGATATAGAAGTGTTTCAGGAAAGATAGTGAAACTGGAAAGGAGAAAGAAAAATGTAGAATTTACACTCTGTGTTTGCAGAAAGCCTCCCATTGTTGTTGAAGAATATAGCAACTAGTAGGTAAGGTCATTTTAATGGGAAGATTTTTTTAAGAAATCATGATTTTGGAGAAAAAGTGCTAAATTTTATTTGGAATATTATTGGAATAATTGAATAGTGAACAGAATGCATTTACTTTTTTTCAAATTCCCTGATGCTGCCACATTTTTTCCCAAGTATAGTAAGGTAACTACAGTTTACTTATTACACAATTCCCTTTTTTCTTGGTCATTTTGGAAGACAAACCTCCTAGCCTCCCTTGAAAACAGAAGGTTATCATAACTAATTTAAGTAAAATACTGAGGGTGGAAGTGTAGTGTATCATTTCCAGACACGGCAGCAAGTCCTTTGTCCTATCTGGCTACTCTCCTGACACTGCAAACTTGGAGGCCATGTTTTGAGACGGCAAGAACAAAAGATGGAGGAAGCTTGGATTCCAGAGTCACCAGATTGTGGGGAATTTGCCCCATTTCCTCCTGCCAGCCCATATTAAATTGTGTATGAATGCATAATAGACTTCTTTTGTGTAAAGCTAGTGAGCATTTAAGATTTGTATATAATGCGACTAGTAATTACTCAACCACTTGGCAAGTTCATAGCAGTAACCTAAATGCCTTTTGACTTTAGGTGTGAGAAAACAAATATTCCATGGTGATTCCAGTCAAATAAAATCTCCCAACATTTAAGATGGTTATGTGAAAGAACATCAACATTTATGTTAATGTTTTTACTAGTCAATCTCTTTTTTTGAATAGTTACTCAAAAATTCAGAATATAAGAAAGTTTTACTGAAGAGGAAAAGTTAAAATTTTACATAACCTCCTGATCCTTCTGCCTCTGTAACTCACTAAGTGAAGTCGCTCAGTCGTGTCCGACCCTTTGAGACCCCATGGACTGTAGACTCCTCCAACCATGGGATTTTCCAGGCAAGAGTACTGGAGTGGGGTGCTATTTCCTTCTCCAGGGGATCTTCCTGATCCAGGGATTGAACCCAGGTCTCCCGCGTTGCGGGCAGATGCTTTACCATCTGAGCCACCAGGGAAGTTTGCTTCTTACGAAATCTGGATCTTGTAGGTCACATAGTCTCAGAAAGTGGAGACTCAAAATACTAGGAACTGGAGCTTGTCTCACTCACCCTTGTCCTGCTCTTTGCAATCACCCAGCCTTTGCAAACCTGCTTAATCATGCCTGTCCACGTATAAAAACTCTGTGACCCTTTTTTTGGGGGCTCAGAGCTTAAAGTGTTAACTCCTCTGGGCCTGCCAGCATATTAAACCTGAGTTCTCCAACTCTTTCTTGTGGTATTTGGTTTCTCAATTACTGGTTTCTGCAACATTTCTAAATAGGTTAATCTGAAGCTAAATTCCATTAACTGTAAATAAAGATACTTTTCTACTTTACCACCTAGATCATTATCTATGAAACTATATTTTTAATTGCAAAGAAAGCAGTAGATTCTGATGTTTCATTTTTAATATTGACTTTTTAAATGATTTTAAATACTCATAATAAAGACAAACTTCAAGAATACTGCTTTTTTAGAAGTTCTGCCAGCAAAGGACTAACCTAAAAGATTAACACAAAGATTTAACCAGTAACTACATAGTTTCTCTGCATAAAAATAGGTATCATGTATGTATATTATAGATATTATACGTTATTATATATTAAACAATATGTTGATGAATAACCCATATTTTTCCTCCTAATTTGCTTTTGCCAAGTCATCAGACCTCTTTCTGGTTCCATGTAACACTGACATTCTTGATTATATTTTCCTTACTTCCACACAGATAGCTGGAAAGTCCCCTCTTGCTCTCCTTTTGGACAACACTCTATGCTTTCTTCAAAACCTCACCTAAGTGTCAGCTCCTCTGTAAAACCTCCTTGTTATCTCCATCTTTGTTAGTGGCTCTTTCTTCACTCAATGTTAATTTAACAGATGGTCATTGAACTTCAACTAAGCACTAAGTAGGATGCTGAGGATGGAGCAGTAAACCAAAAGGCATAGAGGTACTTCCTCTTGTGAAGTGATGTGGAAGGGTATAGGAGATACATAAGACTCCTGATTAAATATTTCAGACGGTAGTGAGTATTACAAAGAAAAATAAACCAGAGTAAATTATGAAGCATGAGAGAGTGGAGGGAGATATTTTTGAAGGATGAAGTCAAGGGAAAGCAAACTTCTAGATAAATTTTATTGCAGGTCTAAATGACATAGGATACTAGCCATTTGTAAATTTGAGAAAAAGAAGTCCTTACAGAGATAAAGATCAAAGACAAAATCATGCATGGTGTGTTCAAGAGCATCAAAGAGGCTGTTCAATTTTTGATATTAATATTTATTAATGTTATCTGGGATTCACATGAATCATTTCTGAAAGAGTAGAGTATTATTTACTATTTTGAGCAAATCTTGTGCAGTTTCTCTGTGTCCTAATTTTTACTTTTGAAGTGAGGGATAAAATGCTTCTTGATTTAAATGAAGAATACAAAATTAACAAAAGGTAAGATCTGGATGATACTAACAGAGGAGAAAGAAGAAGTGTCCTCCATCTCTTTCTTGGTTTTTTTTTTTTTTTTTTTTTTGAGAATTTCCTTGTAAATGTAATAGGAAAGAAGAACATGGGTCATTATTCCAAACCTTTGGAATATACATTCATCTCTTCAGGAGAAAGATAAGACTGGTGTACTACTCAGGGGGATATCTCCATGGTCCTGGATCTTACTTTGAAATTAAACATATACTTTCTGAGAAGTAAATTTGTCTGTAGTTCTCACTAGGTAATTAATGGTCCTTTATGAAAGCAAAAAACAAAAACTTACTGAAGCAAATTTGATATATCATAGAATACAGTCATTTTAAAAGGGCACTTCAATAATTTTTAAGTAAATTTGCTAGGTTGTTTAACCAGCAACATAAATCAGGTTTAGAACACTTTCATTGCCCCAATAAGACCTTTTTTGAGCATATACTGTTAATTTTCTTCCCCTACTTGAACTACTAATTTACTTTCTATCTCTATAGATTTCCCTTTCCTGGGCTTCACACAAATAGGATCATACAATCTATGTCTTTTGTGTTTGGATAATTTTACTGAGAATAATGTTTCTGTCATAGTATGAATCTGCAGTTCATTCCCTTTTTGCTAAAAAAGTGTTCTATTGCTATTTTGTCTATCCTTTTACTGCTTGAGGCACATTTGTTTCCAAGTTGAGGCTGTTATGAATAGTGAGAATAATAACATTGTGTGCAAGCTTTTGTGTGCATATAGACTTTCATTTCTTTTTGATAGGTAATTAAAGATAGACTTGCTAGATCTAGGTCATATGGTAACTCTATGCTTATTTAACCTTTAAAGTGCTAGGCTGTTGAATCATATTACATTTCTATCAGAAATGTCAGAAGTTTCCTTTCCCTTCACATCATCACCAACCATAACCATTTCAATTTTTGTTATTATCTGTAATTTTTTATAACAATTTTAGTATAAAATGGTGTCTTACTGTGGTTTTCATTTTCATTGCCCTAATGACTAGTGATACTAAGAATCTTTTCATGTGTTTATTAGCCATTAAAATATCTTCTCTAGTTAAAGGTTTATTCATATCTTTTCCTCATTTCTGAAATTGGATTGTTTTGTCTTCTTGGTTAAGAGTAAGGTTTAAATACCTTCTTTGTATTTAAATAAGGTATTTCTTTGTATTTATATTTTTGTATCTCCAAATACAGCCCTTTATCTATATTTTGTGAATTTTCAGCTTTATGCTTGTCTTTTCATTTCCTCCTGGTGCTGTTTGAAGAATAAAAGTTTTGAATTTTGATGAGCTTCAATTTATCAGTTTTGCTTTTCACAGGCTGCACTTATGTTCTAGCTATGAAATTTTTGCCTAACCCAAAATCTGTTTTCTTTAAAAATGTTACAGCCTTAACTCTTATATTTTAAGTCTGTGATCAATTTTGAGTTAATTTTTTTACATGCTGTGAGCTAAGGGTCTAAGTTCACATTTTCCCATATGAATTTACAATTGTTCCACTATCAATTATTTAAAAGGCTCTACTTTCCCCCAGCGAATTGCCTTGCAACCTTTTTGGCAACTGATTGACCACAGATATTAGAATTCATTTATGGACTTAATTGTTTGATTATTCTGTGTTTATCTTAAGCTAGTAACACATTGTCTTCTAACCATATAAGTAAGTTTTGAATCTGAGAAGTTAAAGTCCTCCAACTTTTGTGATTGCTTTTCAAAATTGATTTAACTATGTTAGGGTCTTATGCCTTTCTATGTAAATTTTAGGATTAACTTTTCAGTTTCTAGACAAAAAAAGGCTGCTGGATTTTTGATAAAGATTACATTAATCTATAAGTCAATTTTGGTAGAAGTATCATTCTAACAATATTGAATCATCAAATCCATAAGAATGGAAAATCTCATTTGCTTAGATCTTAATTCTCTCATTAGTCTTTAATTATTTGTTTATGTCTTATGCTTCTTTAGTAAAATTTATTATTAAGTGTTTTATTCTTTCTGATACTATTGTGAAAGGAATTGTATTTTCTGTTTCATTTGTGAATCATTTGTCATATGTAGCAAACAATTGATTTTTGTGTATTGATCTGAGGTGACCTTATTGTAACTGATTAATATAATTGTCTTTGTGAATTTCTTAGGATCTTCTCTATGCTAAGATTATCATATAATCTACAAAAAAAGGCAATTTTGCTTCTTTCTTTTCAATCAATACGATATCTTTTGTTATTTTTCCTTGTGAGATTGCACTGGCTGTTCTTCAGTACAATGTTGAAAATAATGGCAAGACAGGCAACTTTGCCTTATTCTCAATTTTGGAGGAAAGGCCTTCAGTCTTTTATCAAGTGTGATGTTTTCCTAGAGTTTTCCATAAATGTCTTTATGAGGGTGAGAAATTTCCATCTATCCTAGTTTGTTGGTCTTCCTTGATAGCTCAGATGGTAAAGAATCTTCCTGCAATGCAGGAGACCCCAGTTCTATTCCCAGGTCAGGAAGATCCCCTGTAGAAGGGATAGACAACACACTCCAGTATTCTTGGGCTTTCCTTGTGGCTCAGCTGGTAAAGAATCTGCCTGCAATTCAGGAGACCTGGGTTTGATCCCTGGGTTGGAAAGATCCCTTGGAGAAAGGAAAGGCTACCCACTCCAGTATTCTGGCCTAGAGAATTCCATGGACATCCATGGGGTCGCAAAGAGTTGGACACAACTGAGCAACTTTAATTTTCACTGAGAGTTTTTAAAATTATCAATGGATGTTGGATTTCGTCAAAGACTTTATGTCCATTTTGAAAATTATGTGATTGTTTTTCTTTGTTCCAATAAAATGATTTATTATATATATATATATATATATTTTTTGAAAGTTAAACTTTCATTCTTGGGGTAAATCTCACTTGGCCTTGTGGCATATAATTCTTTTTATGTGTTAGATTAAATTTGTAACATTTTCTAGAGGATTTTTGCATCTGTATTCATGAGGTACATAGCTCTATAGTTTAATTCGTATGGTAGTGTTATGTCTTTTTCTGGTGGCTCTAGTATTAGAATGAAACCGGCCTGGTAGAATAGGTATGAAGTTTCTCCTCTTCTCTATTTTGTTGAAGAGTTTGTAAGACATTGTCATTATTTAATTTTTAAAGTTTAAATGAACATATGAGTGAATGCATCTAGACCTGTACTTTACCTCCTGGGAAAATGTTTAATTAATAATTCAATTTCTTTACTTGTTATTGGTATATTCTAGTTTAATCATTTGTATTTTTACTGCCAGGTTTGTCATAAGCTCAGGTCCTAAGGTTCAGGCAAATTTGCTCTGAAAGCCCTCAAAGTACAGAAATATATTTACAACCACAAGGATATCATAGTAGCTCTGTAGAATTAGTAAAAGAGAAGACTGTTAGGAAGTGATCACGTAAGAGGTTAGTGATGGACCTGGAAACTATTTTATGGATTTTGGATTTTACTATGAATAGAATAGAAAAGCATTGAAGGGTTTAAAGCAGAGGTTGGATGTGATTAGATTCAGTCCTAACAGTTTATACATAGTTCATAGACATTGTAAAATATACATATTTGATTATCTATTGCTAAAGTATATGAACAACTGATTTCTTACTGTTGAATTTTTAAACAAACAATTTTGTAATCAAACACCAACACCAAGATATTTACTAGGTGTAATGATTACTATCCATATTGGATTCCTGTGCTGTCCTTCCAGGATTTTTTTCCCTTCCAATAAAGTATACTTTATGTAGTTTATCTGCTAAAGTCTCTAAGTGATAAAACTGTCAGTCTTTATGATTAGGTCCTAAGCCTTGTTCAAACTCTGCCCACCCTCTGGATGAGCTAGAGAAGATTAGGATTTCCACAAATGCTGTCAAGGAAATCATTTGGATTTAACATTTAACCTTTAATGTAAGGTGATTAATATGTTTGCCATTATTTCTTTTCAGTGAATCAGTCACACACTACAATGGTCAGTGAATTCTATTACCCTTTTAGTTACCATTTCCCTTTCTCAATCGTCTAAGATGTTACACAAGCTAGTATATCCCCTTCTACCCCATCACATGCCATTATACTAGCAGCGGGAGTTTTAACAATTGCACCGATGTGTTAGGCCAGGCGTTATTCATGCTTCATGTTCTAAGAGTGTTCAATTCCTCATTGACAGGCAGCTGATACATGATCAGTGTCCAAAATCCCAACTGAGAATCTGTTTTAAAGCTCCACTTCTGGTGCCAACTCTCTTAAATTTGGTTATGTGTAATAGATTATAGATAGAAAGAATTGTGTGTAATTTTACCTGTGAATACTTTTAGGAGATGACCTGTAATGAAGGAAGAAGGCAGGAATTATCAGAGAGGGGAGCAAGACTTGCAGCACCTAATTTTTCACTAAAAATAATTCAAGTGTGAATAATCAGAAGGGCAGCCACCTCAAAAAAATTTCATATTCCCTTTCAGTTTCTGGACCTTGACACCCTTTTGGTCTTAAGCATCCACTCTACAGCACTGATCAAATTAAATTCAGATGGATTTGTATTGTCATCTATAGGAATTGCCCAGTCCACAGAAGAATTAGCTCACCCAAGTTTCCACTATTTCCTGGGATGGCTCAAGGTTAATGAGTGGCTAATTAAAGACTATAAAGGCAGATTTTCTTTGCCTCAATTTGAGGCAACTCTGTCATCCCAGTTCCAAAGCTCTACATACAATTCTGTAAAGTCTCAGACTCAATTACACTACAGGTCAGTTTCTCTTGTTGCCCACTCCTGTGAGTTCTTTTTTTTTTTTTTCACAGTTGTACCTGCAAAGAGCACTCTGCAACAAACCATCTGTTCTCCATTTCAGAATCTGTACTAGGTGCACGTGATCTAAAGTTAGTGGCGTACTCCGTCAGAATGCAGGGCAAGTCACCCTGAACGACTAACGCTTTTAAAAGACAAAATGACGATAGTCCTCACTTCTAGTTCTGGAAAATCTCTAACATTCAGTTCCTTTAGTACCTTGAATGCCCTAACCCACCTCACTAGTTCTGTTTACACTCTCTTTTCTACTCTAACATGCTTAATTTCTTTCTTGCTTCAGGGGTCACTCTTCATTTCTTTCTGTTGCTTTAAAATTTTTAAATCTCAGTTTTAAATTAGTGCAAAATTCCAGTTACAAAATAAATGAGTCATGAGCATGAACTGTACATTATGGGGAATATAATCAGTAATAATCTGATGTCTTTGTATGGTGGCAAATACTAACTAGACTTATGGTGTGGATATTCTGTAATCTATAGAAATATTGAATCACTATGTTGTGTACCAGGAACGAACATAGTGTTATAGATTAATTAAACTTCAACAAATTCACTCAGGGAAAGAGATTTGTGGTTACCAGAGTTGGGGGTGGGAAGAGGAGGAATTTGATGAAGGTGGTCAAAAGTACAAACTTTCAGTCATGAGATAAATAACTACCAGGGATATAATGTACAACATGATAAATATAATTAATGCTGCTGTATTTTGTATATGTAAATGATTAAGAGAATAAAGATTAAGAGAACTAAGAGTTTTCATGACAATAAAACGTTTTTTTCTTTTTCTTTTATTTTGTATCTATATGAGGAATGAATGGCTTCATAGACTTATTGTGGTAATCATTTTATGATGTATGTAAGTCAAATCATTATGCTGTATACTTTAAACTTATACAGTGCTGGATGTCAATTATATCTACAAAACTGAAAGAAGAAAAAAGCTGAAAAAAATTAATGTGTATAGCAAGAAAATTAAGGAAAGAAACCTTTATTTTCTATTGCTTTTGTTATAGCATTGTATACTGTGGGGTAATTCACTTCAATGCTTTCAATCCTGAATTTGAGCAGAACAATTATGGCTGTAGTTGAGACCTGTGTCTAAAAGATTATATCATAGGAAGTCTTCCTGAGAACTAGTTATCAAGCAGTGTATATCAAAATATACATTTAGAAGCTCTTATGAAGATGATATGAACATGGGCTGGGATACTGTAGAGAAACACTGAATGTTCCTTCATAAGCCTCTCTTGACAATGATTCCACTTGCTAATTATTTTAAATCCTTTGATGATGAGACAAAGGTTAATTAGAAAAGGATTATAAAATATATTGTAATGTTGTCAGGGGAGTAGCTTCTGGAAATGTTGGAACCTCTGAGCTAGGCTTGAGGTTTTGCAGCAGGCTGACACAAGTTGCAGGCAACTTGAGGTCAATAAAGGCTTTTAATTTTCTATGCCAAATTAATTTTGGTCTACTGTAAGTCATCTCAGGACCTGAAGGAGGTGGCAGGCAGATGACAGTTATTAAAGTGTGTGGTAGAAGAGAGACTAGAGAGGCCAGGGAAAGTCCTTAAAACTCTGACACACAGCCTTGACTGTATTTAACAATCATGAACTACCCACATGATGTAATGTGCAATTCTATTCAAAATAACGTAAAAACAAATTTTAAAAACCTATGAATTTATAAAGCAGTTGTTGAGTACTGTGAAGAAATTTGCAAATTTTTTCTAGGCCACAGGTCTGACTTGATGATGATTAAGTTTTTTTGTTTTTATAAAGAAAAGAAAACCTACAGGTAATCTCAAAGCATGAAACAAGTTAAATCAATATCATTTTCCACTTGCTTGGCAGGAATTCCCACTAGCCTTAAGAAAGTTAACTATTTAGAAGGTTAATTTAAGGTCTTGTACTATTTCAGAAAGTCATCATAGTAAAGTGGAAAGGTTGATTGGGAATCAGGAGTCCTGTATTTTAGTTTCTACCATGTCACTAACTAGCTGTGTGACCTTGGGCAAATCACTTAACCTCTAAGGTCTCTGTTTTCTCATGTGTAAAATGAGGAGGTTGAACTACATGATCTCTAAGTGTTCAACTAAATCTGCAACTAAATCAAAATATAGAGAACATGATCGAAAAAACTCCTATAGAGTTGCAGCACATAGAAACCAGTGTTGAAGAAAAAATAGGGAGTTAGAATGGATCCTTTACATTTATAGATCTCTTCTAATTTTTAATGTTCACTGCAAGCTGTTCCTAGTAATTTCTCCATAGGAGAAGGTTCTGAGAAAATAAAGCATTGTTCCTTTGGTATATTTTGAGTAGAATTAGAGAACACAGCAATACTCTACAAGTATTTCTTTTATACACATCTGTTCTGTCTAACTGAGTGTATTCCTCTCATGTTGGTTTTGTATTTATTTCTGATATTTAATTAATAAAGTGCATATTCAAATAGAGAAAACTGAGAACTATCAAAATGTGCTACCAACACTTGTGAACAGTGTCTGTCTCTATTAGAACAAAGAAATAATATTTGTACAGTTTATTCTTCCTCTGGGGACATGTGTTGAAAATTCTTTTACCCTCACTGTTGATAAGCAGAGAAAGCAAATGGAGGTAATCTGCTAGCTTTTCTATTCAAGTAGGGTTCCCTAGTGGCTCAGAGGTAAAGAATCTGCCTGCTATGCAGGATATGCAGGTTTGATCCCTGGGTCAGGAAGATCTCCTGGGGAAGGAAATTTAAAAGGATATGTGTGAGCAGTACCTAAAAGAATAAATGTAAATAGCTAACAAATATATGTAGACATTTTGAAGATCATTAGTAAAGCAAGAAACAAAAATTAAAATGTTAATGAGCCACCACTCTTTAATAGTAAGATCTTTAAGAATTTTATAAATGATAACACTTATTTTTGGCAATGGTAGAAAAAAATGAAAAATCACTTGTATTGCTGACTGGCAAATAAAGTGATGTAAGCTTTCTGTGACACACTTTGACAATAAACAGCAAAACCTTTGAAATGGCTCCATGCATCAATTCTCCTGGAAATTAACCTAATGGATTACTGCTGAAGTAAGCAAAAATTTAGTTTCCAGGATGTTTATTATAAACAAAAAGCAATGTAGGAAACAAGCTTTATGTGCCAAAATGAGGGTGACTTCTCTATTAAATACATGTCTTCACATTTCATATATTACACATATATCCATATGGCACACATATATATTTATGTATAAGAAATTAACATTTTAACTAATAGTTTAAAAATTATTAAAATCATAGTGATGCTTTTATAAAAATGAAAGTATATGTGTAATATAATCAATGAAAGAGTACAGGATTTTAAATAATTCATTTTTTAAATTAAATTCCAATATCTAGCAGAGTGCTTTCCACAAAGTATATAACATGTGTTGAATTAACCAGTGAATGTAATTTTTGTAGCTTCTAAATGGGTTCTCAGCCACTAATGTAGTGTGCTGCTCATATAACACTAGAGGTCATGATATGCAAGTTTCTTTTTCTGTTTATACCTTTCTTAAATGATTTGGATTGTGCCTCGAATCTGTATGTAAAGTGTTATTTTCAAAGTGACTTTACATCTAATTTACTATATAATCTCTACTTTTATTCACAGAATATTGTATAGCTTTATCCCCATATATTTTTCTATACATTTAAAAATATATATATTCTATGTTTAAGTTGAATATTGGGCTTCCCTTGTAGCTCACCTGGTAAAGACTCTGCCTCCAATGCAGATTCAGTCCCTGGGTTGGGAAGATCCCCTGGAGAAGGGAAAGGCTACCCACTCCAGTATTCTGGCCTGGAGAATTCCATGGACTGTATAGAGGGGTCGCAAAGAGTTGGACACGACTGAGCGACTTTCACTTTCACTTCTTTTCAAGTTGAATATTACTATAGTAACCAACACAGGAGTGATTAAATTATTAAAATTTAAAGGGACAGCTTTATAATACTGCTCTGGAGTTCACCTTTCACCATCATAAAATAAAAATGAAATTTAAAGTAGCTCTAGAAAATGGCAAAAAGCCTCTTAAGAATATCAGATACCCCTTATTTCTCCTCATTAACAGCTTCTCTGCTTGGCTATCTTCAGAAAACCAAAACAACCATAGACAATAATTCCCCATGCTGAACCATCTCAATCTGGCAACTCCACATTTCTGAAGTGTCACTTGGTCACCAGCTCCTGGGGCTGGAATTAACTGCTGTGCTTGCTGTTTCATGCAGCTGTTTGTGTGTGACTATAATGATCCTGCATAGGTGCCAGTTAATATGGGGAGAACTATATCTATCTGAATCTTTAACAACATTGCTCCTTGAGTTCCCTTGACAAAACAAGTAGGTGGGAAGGACAGAAATAAAATCTATAATGAGTAAATCAGTGAGCCCAACTTTCTGTCTTCTAGGACCGCAGACTTTCAGTTTTCCTCAACTCAGTGAGATGTCAGCCTTCTGTGTGGCTGGTTGCTGTTGGCATGAGAGCAGGGTGAATGAGGGACAAGACCTGAGAAGATGAGTCACTGGCTGTGGGTAGCTAATGTTAAGAGGAGAGGATGGTGAGTACATCAAGTCCTCAATGAATGTGTACAGAACTTTTGAGTAATATCAGAGAATAGTTTATCTTATGATTGCTCATTATCTTCCCTTTTTTGGGGGAAGGGGTTTTATGCATTTTCTTCTCTGGCCTGTGGTTTATGGTCAGCCTGGTCATTGGTCTGTCTGATGCCTAGAAAATTATCACCTCTGTGTGACCTGGCTCACCTGCCTTTCTTCTTTTCAGGTCTTGCAGTGCTCATAGAGTTCTTTTTGTTTGATTTTAAGCTGTTGAGTGTTGCTGGTGAATGTCACGACACAGTGGCATGTAGGTTCTCTAAAAATTTGTCATCCAACTTCTAATGGGACTTTTCGTTAATTAATTGTTTGACAACTCAGTTCCATTCATTATATTATTCATTAATTAAAGTAGTCCATCTGACATTCAGAGTGTGTGCCTGTAACCTACCAGGCCCAAACTAACCATTTACAAAGGAAGCGATTCATGTAAATTGGCATATTAATTACCTTCCATTTCTTTTGCTTTATTATTCCACTTTCTTCACTGTCAAAAATTTCCCTTCTGTCTCCCTTTGTTTTCCCTTCTGCTTCTTCATTTTTGATGCGCTGTGTTCTTTTGGCTTCTCTGGCCTCCACTCCTGTCCTCCTACCTCTGTGATTGTTATGCCTGTTTGATTGGCTCCCTTATCTCCTTTCATGTCATCACTGTGGACATTCTACACGGCTTTTTTTTTTTTTTGGATACACAAATCTCTCTTATGGGGAGGGGGGGGTGGCAGTTGTGGGGGAGGGGTAGTAGTGGGGGCAGGGGTGGGGCTTTCACTACACAGCTTGTTCATTGACACAGCTTCCTGAATCCTATGGTTTCATCGCATCTGGACTGGAGAAAGGTTTGATGTGCAGGGCCTCAGATGATTCATCTGCCCTGAACACTAGCCACACAGTGGCTGGGGCCTGAGGCTGTGCTGTGGCTGGTGAAGCCAGACTCGCCCAATGTCTTGCTGTTGTCCAGAAGATTGCCTTTCTTGTACAGCCGCTGCTTGCTAGGTCTTTACTTTCTTTTTCTTTTTTCCTCCAGACTCCTTCCCTCTGGGACATTATTCACTTTCATCACCCAGTTATTACTTTTACAAGGATTACTATACAATTATCTCTTGAATCTATGCTTCTTTCCATATATTCTATCCCATATCTCCACCTGGACTTTCACTGTATCTAAACTCTGCGTAAGTGTGATCATTTACTTTCTCCATTCTTGTAAATGACATGTCCAGTACATTGTTCTATACCTCAGCAACTCCTAAAACAATTAACCTCTATTAACTGTTCTCAAGAACTGTCAACTATAGGTGAATAATTGAGGTGGGTATTGGGACACAGATACATAATGCCAGTTTCTTCTCACTCTCAACTTCAACACAGTATTTATTAAAGGGACAAATCTTCATTTTCATATCTTGAATTTTATGTTTTCAGGTCAAGAAGAAAGCTCATCTACCTTCCTAAAATGCAACCATTAATGTTGACATTTCTCTTATTTTATAACCATGAATTAAAAGTATAAATATACAAATTTCCTTGAAAATAAATGATCCAAATAGATTCAAGTCAAATTGAATAGGATAATGCCATATATCAAACCAAGTTATTATGAAGGAGCTATTGGGTAGTTTGAAGGGTGGAGGATGCCAATGGACACAAAAGATGATGCCAAGAGGAAGCTGAGATTCTGGTATTTTAACTTCATACGTCAACTGTTCCAAATGCTGGTCCTTAATACTTTCATGTGTGTGGATGGAGATAAACTGTTTACAGACATACTTAATATCCTCTATGGCTTCTGTTGCTGCTGCTACTAAGTTGCTTCAGTCGTGTCCGACTCTGCGCGAGCTCATAGACAGCAGCCCATCAGGCTCCTCTGTCCCTAGGATTCTCCAGGCAAGAACAGTGGAGTGGGTTGCCATTTCCTTCTCCAATGCATGCATGCATGCTAGGTTGCTTCAGTCATGGCCAACTCTGTGTGACCCCATAGATGGCAGCTCACCAGGCTCCTCTGTCCACAGGATTCTCTAGGCAAGAATACTGGAGTGGCTTGCCATTTCCTTCTCTGCTATGGCTTCTATAGGCATGTAATTTAGCAGAAGCTCTAACGAAAATGAAATCCCCCAGACACATATCTTGCATGACCAGGTGGCATAGGTTCTTTATGAAAACCTTACTTGGTATTGAGGCCAGTTTAGGTCCTTGTAATTATGAGATATTTTGTTGAAACTCGAGGCAATCATGTCAGTGAACTTTATCAAGAGTGATAGAAAGTAGTTGTTCTATTTTTCATGACAGTCACATACTTTCTTAGTTTTACTTTTCCTACGGGCTCTCCCTTGTACCTGTCTCTGTGTTCAGCCTCAATCTACAGCCTATCCTAAATCAGCCTCAACTCCAGACATACCTGGAGTATGTCTCATTCCAGGTAACAAATCATCTGTTTAAACCGTGTTGCTACTTACACACTCTGATGATATTATGTTGATTTTTGTATGTTTGAGTAGCTGGATAACTATAGACTCTTCATGCATAATGAGAATGTAGCAACATCAATGATGCTAGTGTATATTGTCATCTCCGTAATCACAGTTCCTTGACATTTTCTTAGTTTTCATGATTTCAACTATAACACTGGGTATAAGAAAACAGTGAAGAAAAAAAAAATTAATTCTGAGGGAAAATGCTTTCAAGCGTGGAATTCTACATTTATCCAAACTGTCGTAAAAGTGAAGGCATGTAAAACCTGCTTGAGATTCACCATTAGATGTCTGGAGTCAGTTCTGGTCATCTACCCCATGAGCTAAGAGAGAAATCTCATTTCTGCCCACAGAAGGCACTGAACCCTTTGCCACTGGCCAAAGGATTCACAGAGCGGGAGGGGCCATGCAGGGCAGTAGTAGTACTTTTGTGTTTGTTTAGTCTAAGTTGTGTCTGACTCCTTGCAACCACTTCGACTATGGCTACCAGGCGCTTCTGTCCATGAGATTTTCCAGGCAAGAATACTGGAATGGGTTGCCATTTCCTTCTCCAGGGGATCTTCCCAACCCAGGGAGCAAATCTGTGTCTCCTGCCTTGGCAGGTGGATTCTTTACCTCTGAGCCACCAGGGAAGCCCTGGCATTAGTAGAGAGGTGAATCATATGCCCTTCTGTGTCATATTTGCTTGTTATTAGGTGAGGAGTTTTCAGGGATGTGGTTTGGCACTAGGCAGTGCAAGGTGATGAAAGTAGCAAACTGAGTTTCCGAATTAATTTCCTTGGATTGAGCCTCTGATATGTGTCATCCCTGTAGCGAAATAATTCTTGCTATCAACACTATCCCTAACCAGGTCCTGAATCCTGATACCCAACAGGTTTAACACTTTATTATATTCACTTATGCTGACAGTATTATTGCTTTAGCTGTTGAAACCAGAGTCTCAGAAACAACCATAATGGACAGCCCAGCCCAACAGTTAGTATAGGTATGACACCAACTCTGATATTTTTTTCCTAATAGCTGTTGTCAGGAAGTATTTCTTTGAAGTGTCAGGGAAGATGCTCCTTCCTTCCTCTGCTTCATCACCTAAGATCCCCCTTGCTAGGAATGGCTGGCTTGCAACTGCAGTGTAGGTTGATGACTTTTGGACTTGCTCACAGATCCACTCATCTGGGAATTGGTGTGCTTGCAGGATAACTAGGGGTAGGCAGGTGCAGGACTGGCAGTGATGCTCCTCTGAGACCTTATTTCAGAGTCCAGTCCTTGCCCCGTTTTCTACCACCTCATTGTAAATCATTTTTCAGGGGCCCAATTGCCCTTTCAGTAATTCGATTTTGGCTGGGTTCCCTTAGTCCCCTTCTGTGATTATGATTGTTTCCCAGATCTGTCCCTGTCCCTGGCTTTGCTGTAGAACCACACAGCTGGCATTAGAGTCTGCCACAGTAAGGCTGTCTCTTGATTTTAACTAAATGTTTGATTTTCTCCTAAATATTCTCTGTATTCTTTGAACCCACATATGACCTTAGTTAGTGCTTATAAGTAAAAAAGAAAAGGACAAAAGTGAATTTTCCACCTTTTCTTTATTAACTTCTTTAGTGGGAATGGCCAGAAGCTGGTAATATGGAATATTTTTACATTTGACTCCCTTTACATCTTCTAATGTTAATGAATGCCAACTTTTAAATTCTGACAATCAAAAGGCAGGAGTCATAACTGACTCTTCAGCTTTCAAAGCTATCAGTCTAGTTTTCTGATTCTTCACCAATTCACAAAAAGACATAGAATTTTCATTGTAAAAGGAATCTTAGAAACCAGTTGGTAAAGTCAATTTAGTTTAAAAATGAGAAGAGGAAGTGCATGTCCAGCAATTGATTATTGGAGGTCATGTTAGTTTATGAAATTGGGACTAGAATACAGGTCTCTGTATTCTGTGGTAAAGCATTTATCCTTTTTTTTATCAACTTGAAAAATATTTAAGTATATTTTAATAATTATACTTAATATATATCATATTGTTACATGGACTATTTCTGTTGTGGCCAAGAATCCTCTTGGCTTTTAGACCATACTGTTAATCTGTTTCAATAGAAACTCAGAAAAGCTTTGATGTAATACTTGACATGAAAATTTCCTTTTTTAAAAGGAGGAATATATTTTTATAAATATAAATGGAACCAGTAAGATATGTGTGTCTTTTTAAAATTTCTATAATTAGTGGAAACTGCTTCCAAGTGCTTTAAGCATTCAGAGGGAATGCTAACAATGGAACGGGCAGAGGAAGCTGCCAACATGTTGTGGCTTAAGCAGAATATAAATGTTTCTTACCTGAACACAAATATCTCCTATATTGACCAGCCATAAGTCATCAGTCACAACTTAAGGTGTTGCCCTCAGAAAGCCCTTGTTAAATACAGCTTACTATCTTGGAAGTATGCAGTATGTTCCATTATTCAGTTCTTATTATCACCTAGCCTCACATTAGCATCAAAATGTCACCAAGAGACGGGGACACAAAGGGTCTGTTTTATCATAGGAATATAAAAGTTGCAAAACATTGTCAATGTGGGATAGCTACAAGCAAGAGAGACCAATTAGAATGCTGCCTTGAGGAGCCTAAACACAGAAAGAGAAGCTGAGGTTGAGGGAAAGGGCCTATCAAATCCAACTGCTACCTAGAGGGGTGGGATGGGGAGGGAGATGGCAAGGAGGTTCAAAAGGGAGGGAATATATGTATACATATGGTTGATTCATGATGAGGTTTGACAGAAAAGAGCCAAATTTTGTAAAGCAATTATCCTTCAATAAAAAATAAATTAATTAAAAAAATCCAACTGCTACACAGATTAGCTGAGGGCAAGCTAGTTGAAAACAAGACAACAATAACTTGAAAATAGACTCTGAAAAGGCAGCTATTTAACTATCACAAAATTATGCAAAACATTCTTAAAGAAAATCTGAATGACAACAATCATTAAAGCCTGTCTCTAATGTGAGAGTGAAGCATTCTCTATCGAAATCTTGAGTTCCACAATGACTGTTAACAAAACACAAAAACAGATGTTTCACAAAGCTACTTGGATTCTTAAGTTCTTAACAATTAAGTGATAGTCAGACTTCTTAGTAGAATGCCAAATATCGGTCAAATGTGGGCCTTGCAGGGGACAGTGCAAGGTACAGAAGGAGTGGGATATTTTTACTTCAAGGAGTACCACACTAAAATATTCATATTCTAAAAGTCCTAATAAAATTATCCCATTATTTCTCAAAGACCAGAAATAGCATGATTTTCCAAGGATTTTTGGTATTACTGTACACATATTTCAATATCAGTGACTTTACTGATAATCAGAGGAAAGTTTGCCATATACTTAATTTTGGAATCAGATACATGTTTATGTATTAGTAATTCCAAAAATGATATAATAAAAAATGATTGGTCACTTACTGTCTAACGAGCAATGCTACTGAGCTTTACATTTTTCTACCAACCAAATGTATTCCTTTGAGATTTTATTCCCTGAAGATTATGCAATGAAAGTGATATTTTTGTCCTTAGTAAAGAGGAAGATGTCGGCACTCTATGTTAGGAGGCTAGTTTATATGTAATGCATTTAAAATACATTTAGAGTCATAGAAGTATGAGATGTAACAGACAGGGGAGACAGTATATCAAACATATCAAGTATATCAAGTCTCCTCTTAAGATCAAATATTATGCTTTTTATTGTGTTTGACTTCGCTTGGGCTAGTGACTCCAGAGAAGGGTATGTCGTTGAACAGAGCAGGGACATTCAGAAGCAAGTTCACAACCCTGCAAGACTCCTAACTTTTCTCTCTTCTAACAAACGTCAAAATACAGCTATTTACCAAGTGAAAGGTAAAACTCCCTTTACGCCAGACCAATAAACAGTTTCCCCAAATGTCAGCTTACTACTTATTGTTTCTTTACTTATCTTTCCCACATCCCAAAGGAAAAGTTTTACTTCACAGGAGACCTCAACTGAATGCTTTCCCTTGAGCATGACATACTCATTCCTCTGTGTCCTCTAAGAAAAGAAGAGCAAACCAATTTTGCTATTCTCCAAAGTAATTTATTTTATACACTGTAAATCATCCATTTATTTTAATATAGACTTGTTTTTTTCTAAAATTTAAGACATCTTAAACTGCAAATTCTTTTTATTTTTTCACTGAAAAGGCCAGTTACTTGTTGAGATATTCCAGTGTCCCCTACTTTCTGCAGAGGGATTAGCAGAAATGTACAAAGTTATGTGAAGTGCATTATCAAATCAAATTGATCTGAACCTAAGAATAGAGAAAGAATTTTATGTAGGATGCAATTTGGAGGATACAGTCAAATAGCAGTCTCATCAGGATGGTCTTCCTGAAGCCATTGTGCTGATCAGCGGCAATGGAAAAGCCTATCTAAGTGGTATTCAAAGGATTAGCATATTCCAATATTAGCACATTTTGACTCTTCCTCAGTCCATTGCCACAGTTCAAGGGCATGGGCACTTTTCCATTTCCATGTATTTTTCCCCTAAATTCTCTCTTTAGTCAATGCTGAAGTTTCGAGCTTTCACTGATAATTACAGTCAGAAATGTGGTTTTGCACAAACTTACTAAGAAAATGTCAAGTGTATTAAGCAATAAAAGAGAATTACATTTCATTGGTCAATTATTTGAATATACATAATGTCCATTGCTTTTAAAACATCAAGTTCTTTTTATAATGGGTTTTCTTGACCACCATACACAATCAATTGAAAATGGAGCTCAAATTACAAGGTTACTATTGTCATCAGGTTAATTTCTTATATACTACTGCAAATGTGTAGGAATGGAGTTTAATTAATTCATATTCCTTAATTTGAAGGATGTAAATGTAATTATGTTGATACAATGAGACTATTGTTGTTCAGTTGCCCAGTCGTGTCCGACTCTTTGCAACCCCTTGGACTGCAGTATGTCAGGCCCTCTGTCCCTCACCATCTTCCGGAGTTTGCCCAAGTTTATATTCATTGAATCGGTGACACTGAAAGGTTGTTTTTGAATCACGCGAAGACACCAGGATTCTTGGCCCCCGGAGGAGAAGAATTCAATCTGGGGCCAGAGACGAGGCTTGATCGCTCAGAGCTTTTGTGTAATAAAGTTTTATTAAAGTATAAAGGAGATAGAGAAAGCTTCTGACATAGGCATCAGAGGGGGCAGAAAGAGTACCCGCTTGCTAGTGTTAACAATGAAGTTATATAATCCAAAGAATGTCTGGAGGTTGTAAAGACCTCATCAGACCTACTCCCATAATTTACATTTTAAGATAACACTGTCCTCAGGCAGGATACATCCTTGTAAAGACCAGGTCTACTCCCATAATTTACATTTTAAGATAACACTGTCCTCAGGCAGGATACATCCTTGTAAAGATCAGGTCTACTCTCATAATTTACATTTTAAGATAACAGAAGGTTTAATCCAGAGACTGTCCTTAATCTGGAGACTGTCCTCAGGCAGGATACATTATTGTTATATAATCCTAAGGAATGTGGAGAAAGAAAAAAAAATTGTCCTTTCTTCCTCTTTGAGAATTCCAGACCCCTCTCTCCTTGGGGACCCCTAGACTCCTTATCAACCTGCCTAGGAACTGACTCTCTCAATACCATCCAGCCATCTCATCCTTGGATGCCCTCTTCTTCTTCTGCCCTCAGTCTTTCTCAGTTTCAGGGACTTTTTCAATGAATCATTTGTTCAACAGTCATCTCTTGAGAAAAATACTAGAGCTTCAGCTTCAGCATCAGTCCTTGGGGTGAATATTCAGGGTTGATCTCCCTTATATCCCCTCATACAGTTTTTCTATATTTTTAATATACAAAATGTTTTTAACTGGATAAGTTCAGAGAATTTTTTTTAAAAATAAAAGAACAACCACATCTTGATTGAAAATAATTGGAAAATCACTACCATTGCACAAGCCATGAAGAAAATGAAATGACAAATAAAATGAATTAATTCATACTGATGAAAAGTAATCACTAGGCAGAAGAAGATAGGGAAAAAAAGTAGGAATGAAGAAGAAAGGAAGAGAGGGAGGAAGGAAAGAAGGAAACAAGAAAAAAAAGATATGATGAAACTAGAAAGGAAAATGTTATGAAGCATTAATAAGCTAATTGGGGGCAGGATTATAATTATTTATTGTGCGTGCATATATGCTCAGTTTTGTCCCTCTCTTTGCAACTCCATGGACTGTAGCCCATGAAGCTACCCTGTCCATGGAATTTTCCAGGCAGGAATACTGGAGTGGGCTGCCATTTCCTCACTCAAAAAGAGTTGACCAAGATACTTAATGAGAAACTGAGAAGGAAAATATGTAGAGTTAACTATTCAGATCAGATCAGATCAGATCAGTCGCTCAGTCGTGTCTGACTCTTTGCGACCCCATGAGTCGCAGCACGCCAGGCCTCCCTGTCCATCACCAACTCCCGGAGTTCACTCAGACTCATGTCCATCGAGTTAGTGATGCCATCCAGCCATCTCATCCTCTGCCGTCCCCTTCTCCTCCTGCCCCCAATCCCTCCCAGCATCAGAGTCTTTTCCAATGAGTCAACTCTTTGTATGAGATGGCCAAAGTACTGGAGTTTCAGCTTTAGCATCATTCCTTCCAAAGAAATCCCAGGGCTGATCTCCTTCAGAATGGACTGGTTGGATCTCCTTGCAGTCCAAGGGACTCTCAAGAGTCTTCTCCAAACACCACAGTTCAAAAGCATCAATTCTTCATTGCTCAGCCTTCTTCACAGTATTAATTGGCTATAATAATTTTATATTTCTAGAGATGAAGTTCTGTGCCTACCTTGTCCTTAAAATCTAAGCTTAGAGTTTGGTTCATAAGTGCAGTAAATATGTTGGGATGAAAAAATTAACAAAGGTATATGACATATATTTTAAGAGATTTTTTTAACACCTAATGCATTTATATGGGGAAGATCTAAAAGCAATGGCTATTAATACTGATAAGCTGATTCTAGCTTAAAGAATTTTTATTCTTGTCCAAAGGTAGAAGAATCTACACTAAGAGTAATGTTTCTCCTTCTAAGTTGAGCAATAGGTATGAAAAATACAGTGGGTGAACAATGAATATTCAGATATATTAAGACTTTGAGGTTATGATTCTATAAAAACATGTAATAAAATAAATTTTATAAATAATATGGCAATAAAATTGTATCTGGAGTTTTAAATGCAATGTTTTAAAATATGGGCTTAAATATTTCTCTATAATGAGTTTTTTTAACTAGAGTATTACAAATTCATACAATGATTTTAACATAATCAATGCACTTTTTGATGGTTCAAGTCCATATATCAATATATTTTACCTTCATTTAACAAATCACAGAAATGCATTTTAAGGTGATATTATTTGCCTTTTTAAATAACATTTGGGGCTTCCGGGGTGGACTAGCAGTAAAGAATCCACCTGCCAATACAGCAGATGCCAGAGATGTGGGTTCAGTCCCTGGGTTGGGAAGATTCTCTGGAGAAGGAAATGGCAACCCACTTCAGTATTCTTGCCTGGAAAAATCCCATGGACAGAGGAGCCTGGTGGGCTACAGTTCATGGGGTTGCAAAGAGTTGGAGATGACTGAGCACTTGTCAGCAGTATTTTTATACATAAAAATTCAAAGTTACACATAATAATAGCTGCATTGTTGAAATGAACTTTAAATGTTATCTTATGTTAATTAGTTTCTATATTTTGGGCAACACTAAGTTTCTCAAAGTAGAAATTCTTTCTTCAGCATGGCACCAATGCATGCAATATTACACTGTATATACTTTGGATTCTTACATCATAAACAGTGAAAATAAGTTTTCTTGTATCCTGTAGAAATGAAAATTCCATTTGTCACCCAAGGCATCATATTTTCAGAAACATCTTTTTTCATTACTAGGATTCATAAAGGCCACCCTCAGGCTAAGCTGCAATTTTGGGCCTTAATGTCTGTCTTCTGCCATTATAGGTTTTATAAAATTTCCATAGTATGAAATTCTCAGAGAATCTTGCAATATTATTGGGTCAAGTCTCTAACTAAAATTTAAAGTAAGATAAATAGTTTGTTCACTTGCACCCAATTATTTTTGTAACTGCAAAAATATGTGAAGTGTAAGACTTCATTAGAAGATAATCGATTGTCATTCATGAGTCCAAGAGTTTAGGTAATCCGAAAATCCCATGGACGGAGGAGCCTGGAAGGCTGCAGTCCATGGGGTCGCTAAGAGTCAGACACGACTGAGTGACTTCACTTTCGCTTTTCACTTTCATGCATTGGAGAAGGAAATGGCAGCCCACTCCAGTGTTCTTGCCTGGAGAATCCCAGGGACGGGGGAGCCTGGTGGGCTGCCATCTATGGGGTCGCATAGAGTCGGACACGACTGAAGTGATTTAGCATAGCATATACATTCACTTAAAACCACGGCCGAAAACAAATATGGAAAAAATCAAACACATTAGACTCCACCTAAGAATAATGAGGGTAAACATAAGAGAAGCCTTGAAAATTCAAAGATACATACATGGAGTGACAAAAATGTTTAGGCAATTCATTTCCTCTAAAAATCAGTAAATACGTCCTTCACAAATTTTTGATTATTCCAATCTGATGTTCAAAAATGCTTTGTACTCATGCTGTTGCCTTCAGTTTCTGATGTTCAGTGTTTCATGAAAGTCCAAAAATTTAGTTTTGGTAGCAAAATGATTGCAGCAAGGAGAGGCAGGACACCAAAGGCTTTTCATGGGTAAACCAAAATAATTGCTCCAATATTTCAAGAAAAGTACTTAAATGTTACAAAAGAAAGTTTTAATGTTCTGTTGCTAAATTCTTCATTGCATCCCTGTTGCTTCCATTAGTAGTTGCTGTGATAGAAGCCTTTGCTATTAAACAAATCTCCATGCAGAACTGTGCTCAAAAAGCAAATTAGGAAGCTTTACAATTTATTTGATTAGGAGGAGGGAATAAAATGATTTTAAAAGACTCAGATTTTTACCTCCCAAAGAAACCATAAAGCAACCTAATAACATCTTCCTAGAATAAGGAAAGGCCATTGTCACCTTATAAATCAAATCCTTTATAGCATTATTTTATAGCCAAAATTTTCAGTTTGGCTTCGTATTTTTACTTCTTATTTGATGTGTTCACTTAATTTTTCCTTTCTGGCCATTTTTGACATCTATATATTCACTGATTTAAGGGAAAAGGATTTGCCACAGGATCAGCATCCTAAGTAGTAGGTTCATTAATTTATAGGATACATGAAGCATCTATGGAGAATAGGATTGAGCCACAGTGGAGGAAGGGCTTATGGGCTGAATTTTACCCCCCTGCCCTCCCGCCCCTGCTATTTCATATGTTGAAATAGAAGGTATTTGGAGATAGGATATTTAAAGAGGTAATTAATGTTCAATAAAGTCATTGCAATGGGAGAAAAGGGGAAATTAAGACATAGGGGGAAGACCATGCAAAGACACAGGGAGAAGATAGCCATCTATAAGCCAAAGAGAACTTCTGTTTAAGCCACCTTATCTGTGGTGCTTTGTTAGGGAGATCCTACAAGTAGAATTACTCTTTCTTAGAAAGGTAGTTTGCAGTTCAAATAAACTGATGTAATCACACACAATAAGAACACAGTTGGCAAACTTAGGTGTAAAATAGAAAACAAAACAAGAGACCTCCAGGAAAAGGAGTATTTAGTCAGGCAGATGTCTTTATACATGAAATCTTGTAAATGGGATTCAGTATTATCCTTCAACCTGACATTGTTTCTGCTCTTCCATTTACTAGGCTTAAAAAAAACAAAAATGTTAAGCCTCATCAATAACAGTCTCGGGGAAATAGTACTATTCTTGTTGACACCAAGAACACAGGAGAGCCAAGCAATAATGCTGTTAAGGATCACTCAGTCTCTTGGTTCACACCTCATCTCCAGTCATAAATCTGCATTCACTAAACATGGAGCCTTTGCTGCCTGCACAGCAGACTATCAATGAAGCACTATATAATATTAATCATGTACTAATTAGAAATTAAGTTAGGCTGATAGGACTTAATTTTTATAGTTCCTTAGGTACATGTTACATATCCTCCAAATTTATCAGGATCTCATTTTCTCTTTAGATTCAAATAACAGCAAAGGGCAATAACAAAATAAAAATAGCCTTCTCTCCCGAGACTACTGAAGACAGTGATTAAAAGTTACCAGACATCGATAGGCTTTGTAACCATGACATCATTTATATGTATCATCTAAATTATGTGGTTATTAATTTTTAACCACCAAGCATATAGTCTCCAGTATCACATGAAATGTATACTTTTATTTATTTATTTATTTTTTGTGTGGTAAGAATACTTAACAGGAGGTCTGCCTTCTTAACAAACTAGATGCAGAACATAGTATTGTAAATAATAAACTTGGGGTTGTGCAGTAGATCCCTAGAATTTATTCATCTTGCATGACTAAAACTTTATACTTGTTAAACAGCAGCTCCTCGTTTCCTTTTTCCCAGTCCTTGGCAACCACCATTTTACTCTCTATCTCTATGAGTCTAAATATTTTATATCTCATATACAGTATCTGTTCTTCTGTGATTGGCTTATTTCACTTAGCATAATGTCCTCAAGATTCATCCACATTGTTGCATGTGGCAGGATCACATTTTCTTTATGTTTTCATGTATTAATGAGTATCAGACTTTTATACTGCTTCCATATTGTGGCTATTGTGACTTACTGATTTCTCAAAAATTAAGACTTAGTACTTTGTAATGGTTTCAATCAGTTTTGAGAGAGCAATAATTTTTGCTTAAAATATTAAAAGTATATTATATTTACACGGCACAGTATACACTGCTAACTTAAATATTAATATGTAGACTGCTCTAGTCACTCCAGTATTCTTGCCTGGAGAATTCCATGGACAGAGAAGCCTGGTGGGCTCAGTCCATGGGGTTGTGAAGAATCAGACACGACTGAGCAACTAACACTTTCACTACACTTTAGAGGCAGGCTGCGTAAGTTCAGAGCCTGACTCTGCTACTTAGAGTTGGGCAAGAGACTGAATCTTTCTATGTCTCAAATGTCTACCTGTAAATGTGGCTGGTAAGGGTTCCTATCATAGGAGTATTGGGAGAATTAAGTCATCAAAAAGCATTTAGAAAAGTGGCTTATGTAAGTACTTAGTATTATTACTTTATTGATATTATTATTAGTTCACAGATCCATTTCCTGTTTATCTAGACGGAAAAATGCATCACTTAAAAAGTAAAGATATAATACCTAAAATCAAAATGTAGATTCATTTTCTACCAATAAAAGTTTGCAAATATAAATGCTGATAAGAAACATTACTATAGACATTTTAACCAAGATGATTAAAAACAGAGTTAATTTCAGATTGAAGTAAGTTAAAGGCCCATTCTGACTTCTCATTTACTGTGTGACCTTTAGCAAGTTACAAAAATTTTCTGAACCTACATTTCCTTACTTATTAAAGATAAAATTATGATGTACATGTCATAAGATTGCTAGAGAATTAAGTAAATTAATGTTTGTAATAATTTACTCGTGTCATGCCTGCTGCTAAGCTAAGTCGCTTCAGTCGTGTCCAACTCTATGTGACCCCATAGATGGAAGCCCACCAGGCTCCCCCATCCCTGGGATTCTCCAGGCAAGAACACTGGAGTGGGTTGCCATTTCCTTCTCCAATGCAGGAAAGTGAAAAGTGAAAGTGAAGTCGCTCAGTTGTGTCCGACTCTTAGCGACCCCATGAACTGCAGCCTTCCAGGCTCCTCCACCCATGGGATTTTCCAGGCAAGAGTACTGGAGTGGGGTGCCATTGCCTTCTCCACATGTCATGCCTAGAACAGAGTAAATCCTCAATACATTTTGGTTTTCATTGTTTTACCATTATTATTTTTTGATTATCAATTACCAAAATACCACAAAACTTGATGGCTCAAAGCAATGATTCATTTTTATCTCTCATGGTTCTGTGTGTTGACTGAGCTCACTGGGGGCAGTTCCCACATAGAGTCCTTCATGTCCTTCCAATCAGTTGGCAGCTGGGCTGGAATTATTTGAAGGCTGGCCTGGTATGGACATCTAATATGATTTCTTCTAGATTTACACATATGTTGTGCCTCATCTACAGTATTAAGAATAGCCTGTAGTAGCCAGGCATTTCACACTACAGTTGACCTTTCCACTTGGCAGCTTGATCTTTTTGCAATGTGACAGTCTCAGGTACACAGACTTCTCAGGTGGAGGCTGGTTTCCCTTGGAATAAGAAGCCTGAGGCCAAAGTAAGCTATAATATTTTAAACCAGCTATTCAGGATATACAGCATGATGTGGATCATGTTCTCTGATACAAATGAGAACCATCCTAGATCCAAGGGGAAGGAAATTATACAAAAGTGTGAAAACTAGGAGGTGAGATTCATGAGGTGTGGGTAATCTTAGAAGTAGAGCTACAACTCAATTATCTGTACAATCACAGTTACTATCATCGATATGGTCCTCACTGTCTTCATCTATTCTTGATTTTACTATAGCTTGTTTTATTTTTTTGAGAAAAACGTAACAGAAAATTTTAGCACTCAAACTATCAATAACCTTCAGCCAAAAATCCTAATCCTGAGACCTATGCTAAGGAAATAATCTGAAAGAATGAAAAATAATTTATTTCTAAAGTTACTTGTCTTTCAGATAGATAAAAAAAGTTGAAAAAATGAGAATGACTTCACTAAAAATAATTAAGTAAATTAAGACATTTACCAAAGAAAAATGTTACCAAACAGTTAGAAATGATATTTTACAGGGTATTTTAAATAGTATATGCTTAGTATAATATGTACACTATATATACATTTAGAACCAGTAAAGAAATGTAAACATTGAAGCATAATGGAAGAAAATAATCAATATATCAATACTGGTAAGTTATTTAGTAGAATGTCCAACTCTTTTTGTTGTTGTTCAGTCACCAATCACGTCCAACTCTTTGCAACATCATGGACTGCAGCACACCAGGCCTCCCAGTCCACCACCATAAGTTGGAGTTTGCCCATATTCACATCCATTGAATTGGTGATGCCATCTAACCATTTCATCCTCTGTCGCCCTCTTCTCCTCCTGCCTTCGATCTTTCCCAGCATTAGGGTCTTTTCCAATGAGTTGGCTATTAGCATCAGATGGCCAAAATACTGGTGCTTCAGCTTCAGCATCAACCAGTCCTTCCAATGAGTATTCAACGCTGATTTCCTTTAGGATTGACTGGCTTGATCTCCTTGCTGTCCAAGGGATTCTCAAGAGTTTTCCCCAGTTCCAGTTTGAAAGCATCAATTCTTCATTGGTCTGCCTTCTTTATGGTCCTCCTCTCACATCCATACATGACTACTGGAAAGATCATAGCCTTGACTATATAGACCTTTGTCAGCAAAGTGATGTCTCTTCTTTTTAATACACTGTCTAGGTTTCTTATAGCTTTCCTTCTAAGAAGCAGTCATCTTCTAATTTCATGAGTGCAGTCACAATCCATAGTGATTTTAGAGCCCTAGAAGAGGAAATCTGTCATTGCTTCTACCTTTTCCCCTTCTATTTGCCATGAAGTGATGGGACCTGATACCATGATCTTAGATTTTTTAATATTGACTTTTAAGTCAGCTTTTCTCTCTCCTCTTTCACCTTTATCAAGAGGCTCTTTAGTTCCCCTTTGCTTTCAGCCATTAGAGTAGTATCTGCATATCTGAAGTTGCTGATATTTCTCCCAGCAATCTTGATTCCAACATGTAATTCATTCAGCCCATCATTTCTCATGGTGTGCTCTGCATATAAGTTAAAAAAACAAGGTGACAATAAATATCCTTCTTGTACTTCTTTCTCAATTTTGAACCAGTCAGTTGTTCCATATATGGTTCTCACTGTTGTTTCCTAACCCACATACAGGTTTCTCAGGAGACAGGTAAGATGGTCTGGTATTCCATCTCTTTTGACTCATAAAGAGTCAAAGTCTTTAGTGTAGTCAATTTAATGGAAGTAGATGTTTTTCTGTAATTCTTTGCTTTCTCTATGATCCAGTGAATGCTGGCAATTTGATCTCTGGTTTCTCTGCCTTTTCTAAACCCAGCTTGTATATCTGGAAGTTCTTTATTCAAGTGTTGCTGAAGCCTATCTTGAAGAATTTTGAGTATAACCTTACTAGCATGGGAAGTGAGTGCACCTGTCAGGTAGTCTGAACAGTCTTTACTACTGCCCTTCTTGGTAATTGGGAAGAAGATTGACATTTTCCAGTCCTGTGGCCATTTCTGGGTTTTCCAAATTTGCTGGCATATTGAGTATAGCACTTTAATAGCATCATCTTTTAGGATTTTAAATAGCTCTGCTGGAATCGCATCACCTCCGCTAGCTTTATTGGCAGTAGTGCTTCTTAAGGCCCACTTGACTTCACACTCCAGATGTCCGGCTCTAGGTGAGTGACCACACCACCGTGGTTATCCAGGTCATTAAGACCTTTTACAGTTCATCTGTGTATAGTTTCCATCTCTTCCTGATCTCTTCTGCTTCTATTAGGTCTTTACCATTTCCCGCCCCCCCCCCCAACTCTTAGTTCCATCTTATTTGTGGGCCAAGTTATCTGTCCCTTCACATCTTACTAGACAGTCATTCAGAACTCTTCCTACACTATTTCCATCCCATACTCATTAATTCAGTTCTACTAGATTTTTGGATGCAACTTATTAGCTTAATCTCAGTAGCAGAGATCTTCGGTGCCCACTTCTAATTTCACCTGTAGATGCCATAGACAGTTGTGTGAGAATTCATTTGGAATTCATTCATCTGACGTATTGACAGATGAACTATCAATACGTCAGCCATAAGAAGTTTTTCTTTATGCTTTAAGACTTTTTCTAGTCCGTGGGTACCATCTTTAACCCAGATACAAGCAACCTACCAAGTGAGGGGGACTAAACATTCTGAAGAACTCTCAATCACTGGAGTCACTGGAGGCATTCATTTCTTTCCTAAGAAGGTCCTAACAGAACTAAACTCCTATTTCTCACAGAAATTATTTAATCGCTGCATTCTAATATCATCTCTCTCATTCTAGCACCTTGCTTCTGCATGTTGGGCCACTTTCTAAGTAATATACCTCCTCAAAATTCCTTATTTCAGTCTGTTCCTTGAGGATACCAATGTACGACTTGGTCCCGTGCTGTTGATGTAGTATTATCTCTGCTAAACTTGAAGGTTCATCACTGCAATGCAACCTTCTCCCTACCTTCCTGGGAATGTTGATTTATCCTTAAGAACCCAGCTCCAAATACACTTTTCCAGTGAGGCTTTTCCTAATACCAGGAAGGCTCAGTATTCCACTCCTTTGTGCCAGCACATAAACATCTCCATTAAGATTCAGTGTAAGTGAATCCATAAGATTCACTATACTGCATTATAATTGCTTCCTTCCATGTTTGAATATTTTAGCAGACTGTGAGTTTTTGAGGGCAGTGACTTTAGTTGCATTCATGTTTGTATTTTAGCACTTGTTAGTTGGTATATAATTAAGTACTCAATAGCATCATTTGGATAGATGACTAAATTGATAACCAAAGCATAATAATAGGGAATTAAATCTACCTTCATGCCATGTTGATGAGGATGGTTAATAACCATATTACTTACCTATAGTGTCAGTGATTCTTTCTGTGTCTTCTAATCTTTGTGTGATAGCATCAGTCATAAAAATTCCTTAAAAATTATCAAAGCTATGTGATTTTAAAAGAACAACACATTTGTGTGGCACACTCTAAAGTGACCCATCAGTGAATAACACTCTTAAAATTTCCTTCCCTTGAATGTGAGCAGAATCCTTAAATTATTTCTTAACCCAAAAGGCAAAGGTGATGTGATACCACTCCTTTGATTAGATTATATTATGTATCAAAGGTGATGGGATGTCATGACCATGGTTATATTACATTACATAAGATACCTTAGGAGTGAGAGAATTCCTTTTGAGGATACAAAGAGCCATGTTATGAACTACATATGGAGAAAGCCACATGGCATGGAATTATGGATGACTTCTAGGATCTGACTTCCAGTAAACAACCTGTAAGAACTGGGGGCCTTTATGTATACAGCCATGAGGAAATGTATTCTGCCAACAATCCAAATGAGCATGGAAATGAGTTCAATCAGATAAGAATGAAACCATCAGATAAGAATGTGGCCAGCTGACACCTTGACTACAGTTGTAGGAGATCCTGAACAGAGAGAGGATTGTACTAACTTTTCCTGGATACTTCACCCATGGAAACTTTTAGATAGTAAAAAAAAAAATGTTGTTTTCAGTCATTAAGTAATTTGTTATGCCTTGATAGAATACTAATAACATACAGTTTAGAAATTAGAATTTAGAATTCAAATATTATGTTAAAGATGTATTCTTTAGCTGTACTCATGACCCAAGTATTGGTTTATCAAAGCATTAAAGATTGAAGACAGTGAATTTACAATTCAGCTAGTAGAATTTTGTCAGGTAGAGATGCAAATAAATTCTATCCAGTAGAACAAATAATAATAAAAGTTACACTTTGTGGTTCTATTTGCCATAACAGTTACATTTAATCCGGCTATCTTATCCAACATTTCTTTATTACAGTGTGTATCTATACTTCTACTATCTCTACTTCTTAGCTTTCTTACTTTCCAACTACCTATCTATATATGTATATCTATATATACCTATCTATAGGTGTATATATATATATATATATATATATATATATATATATATCTACCTATATATCTTTCCAGTTTTAATATCTCTGGTTCCATCATTAACACGTTAAAATATGTAAAACACTCTCATTTTATATTTACATAGAAGTCTTGTTATTGAGTCTTGTGAAAATTAGAGTTTAGCACTTCTGTAGGTCATCCACTGAAATATCCAAGTGGCCCCACCTGTTGGGAGCAAGTAAACTCTCTTGCTGGAGAAGTGTATGCACTTAAAGGCCTTTTAAGCTTGAGCACCTTTTTTTTTTTTTTTTTTGGCTTATGGTAATTTTGCTATCTCTGGGCATCTCTAAGTTTGTTTGTTTGTTTTTTAATTAATATTATGGGGGTTTAAGTTTCTGTTTGTTTCTGGTCCATGCAGATCAAAAAGTTATTTTCCACTGTGGGAACTATGGGTGGAAGCTTAGTGTTGTGGTTGACCATCAGTGACTCTGTCAGATAATGGAGAGCAATCTTTTGTCAATGAAAGATGACAGGTAAGTCTGTATTTATTTTTCTTTGTATATTTTTTTTGTCTATTTATGAGTTCTAAGAATTAAGAATTTTGTGCCCACTGGCAAGGAGAGTAGTTCTTTTCCATTGTTCTTTTTTTCTTTAAGTTGTATCATTTTATTTATTTATTTTTAAATTAGGGTATAGGGATTCCTAGGTGACACTAGCAGTAAAGAGCCTACCTGTCAATGCAGGAGACATAAGAGATTTAGGTTTGATCCCTGGATTGGGAAGATCCACTGGAGGAGGGCACGACAACCCACTCCAGTATTCTTGCCTGGAGAATCCTATGGACAGAAGAACCTGGCAGGCTACAGTCCATAGGGTTGCAAAGAGTCAGACACAACTGAAGCGACTTAGCATGCACACATATTTGCTTTACAATGTTGCATTTGCTTCTGCTGTACAATGAAGTGAATCAGATGTATGTTTACACATCCCCTCTCTTGTGGGCCTCCCTCCTACCCCTCAATCCCACCCTTCTAGGTCATCATAAAGCACCAAGCTGAGCTCCCTGTGCAGTACAGAAAGTTCCCATATGCTGTCACTTTTACACTTGGTAGTGTATATGTCAATACCAATTTCACAGTTCATTCCCCTACACTGTATCAATTACATCTGCATCTCTGTTCCTAGTCTGTCATAAAGAGTGAAGGAAGTTAGAAAGAGAGTAGTTCTTTAAGGTCTTGACTAGATACCTTTTATATGTGGCTGATTTGCAATTCTAAAGCCATAAGCTCTCTTCATGTCTCAGGTCTGTCACTGAGGAAAGTCTTTACCTTTTTTTGGACAAGTGTGAAATATTTTGCTATGTCTGGAGTATATTACTAAATTAGTTTATTCAGTTCAGTTCAGTCGCTCAGTCCTGTCTGACTCTTTGCAACCCCACAGATCACAGCATGCCAGGCCTCCCTGTCCCTCCCACAGCTTACCCAAACATATGTCCCTTGAGTCAGTGATGCCATCCAACCCTCTCATCCTGTGTCATCCCCTTCTCCTGCCCTCAATCTTTCCCAGCATCAGGGTCTTTTCAAATGAGTCAGCTCTTCACATCAGGTAGCCAAAGTATTGGAGTTTCAGCTTCAATATCAGTCCTTCTAATAAACACCCAGGACCGATATCCTTTAGGATGGATTGTTTGGATCTCCTTGCAGTCCAAGGGACTCTCAAGAGTCTTCTCCAACACCACAGTTCAAAAGCATCAATTCTTTGGTGTTCAGCTTTCTTCACAGTCCAACTCTCACATCCATACATGACCCTGGAAAAGCCATAGCCTTGACTAGATGGACCTTTGTTGGCAAAGTAATGTCTCTGCTTTTTAATATGCTACCTAGGTTGGTCATAACTTTCCTTCCAAGGAGTAAGCATCTTTTAATTTCATGGCTGCAGTCACCATCTTCAGTGATTTTGGAGCCCCCCCAAATCAAGTCAGCCACTGTTTCCACTGTTTCCCCATCTATTTCCCATGAAGTGACTGGATCGGATGCCATGATCTTAGTTTTCTGAATGTTGAGCTTTAAGCCAACTTTTTCAGTCTCCTCTTTCACCTTCATCAAGAGGCTCTTTAGTTCTTCTTCACTTTTTGCCATAAGGGTGGTGTCATCTTCATATCTGAGGTTATTGATATTTCTCACGGCAATCTTGATTCCAGCTTGTGCTTCATCCAGCCCAGCGTTTATTATATCTTTTAAATTAAATGAGTACTATTCATACTAATATATAAAGAGTATTTCCAAAATTTGCATCAATTAAGGAAACAGAATTTTTAATATTATGAAATATTTGACTTCAAATAAAGTCCTTCTTACTGAAACTGTTTTCTCAGAAACATTGAATGAATCAGATTAATATAATTAAGATATATCTTTGGAGAAAATTGAAATGGTTTAATAATTTTGGTCTAACAAAACAAAACAAAACAGCATTATGCATTTTCTCTGTTTTATCATTATTAAGTGTTGTACAAGAATACATTTTGTTTTCATAAGATTTAAGTTTGTCATCATGAAATGTGGTCTTTAATCTGAGTTTTCTAAATGTCTTATATAGGTTTACTTATCAAATGAGCTAACATTACTCATTAATGTAATATCAAAGAATTAAAAAATGTGAATCAGTGTTCAACAAATTTGAGTAACAATTCTTATAAACATTTAAAAATACTTTTATGGGGTAATTTATTGTGCATCAGTTCAAACATTAATCTAAGATCATAAATAACCTAAATTTTGATTAAATATTAAATAAAGTTAATAATTAATATTATTTGGATAACTGTTTATTTTTCTTATAATAATGAATGCTAAAACATTGATTACGGACCATAGTTTTAACAACACATTCGATTTTTTATTTTTATATGTGTCAAGAGACTATACCTTCAGATCATATTAATAAAATGTTCATTTTGGCATCTTAAAAATATACAAAAAATATATATGGCAGTAAAAAATTGTGTTATATGTCTTTATGAGTCTTGATCATCTGCTAACATGCTTGAATATTAGATTTTTCTCAATGAATTATCACCTGGCATTTTATTTTAAATTGATGTTACTTCTTTTGGTTAAATGGTATAATTAATATGAACAGAGATTATCCTGGGGAAAATGGTGACTGAGAAGCATAAATGTGGAGATAAAATAATGAAGTTTGTGTTTTCTTTTTAGTTAATATATAAAGGAGTAGTCAAAGTTTCTACTTATTCCATAATTTGAAAGACAATAGAGAAAAGCAGAACCTGAATGTGTATGAGTGTTTGCAATGAATGCAGAAAGGGAAATTTTACTTGTCTTGATCTGCAAATATCAGATCTGTAAAGGCACAAAGGGTTGTGTAAATATTTTTGCCAAAGTTGGCTTAGTTTGAGGTGTTTATTTTAAAAATGATATGAAGCATTAACTGCCAAGTATTAATGCCAAACTGGAATATGGCTTCCTCACTGTTAAATGATAAATGATCATCTTTTACCTTCTGTGCAGTCTGCTCAGATAGCAGAGATTCCATGGCCCACCAAAATGATTTTATTTTCTTTGAAATGGCTTTATCATGCCCTTCATTATTAAAAATAGAACAAAATTGACTCACATATGAAAGAGCTAAATTTCCTTAAAATTGTGCTGCCAAGGCACCCATGTTTCTATATTAATCTAGTGGCCAAATGTCTTGTGATAAATCTTTTGATTTTACTGTTTCAAGATCAGGCCCTTTATATATTTTAAAAAATTATAAATTATAAGAAAAATGTTTACACCTGAAATTATCTTTTATGTTTCTCAGAAAGCCCCTGGAAATTCATACAAATCTGTTCTTTCACTTTATAAAAAGAGACACTAGAAATGTTTGTTATGTTCCGTACTTTTTAAAATTATCTCAGTACAGTTGTAACACCTGCACAAGAACTAAGTAAGAAAGGATGCTTAAGATTGTAGAACTAAAATATTATTGAGAGAAATACTTCAGGGATTATATAATCTACATACATACCTGGGAGATTTGTAGACAACTGTGTTTTTTATTGTTTGTTCTTCCTCTCATGAGAAACACTGATCAAATTCTCACGCTTTGCACTGTACCCCAGTAAACAACATTACTCTTCTGATATTATTAGTGACTATAATAAATTGACTAGTCATTTAGTATCATTATCAAATATGTTTTTGCTTCCCTCTGATGGTTGCCTGAAGGCTCTGCTACAGGCAACATCTGGAATTTGTGTATGAAACTGTAAAAGGATCATCCCAATGCTTCATGGAGAGAACTGTGTCAGGTACTATTTGATACTTCAAAGAATAGGACTGCTATGTGCTGGTTTCCAAGCTGTCATCACTCAGGCAACTTTCAGACCATAATAGTTTAGGAGTCACTATACCCAGGTTCCATTATAGTTCAGAAACAAAGGTCCATGACCTACAATCCAGCAGGATGAGAATTGATTACCCAAAGCAACAACTGATGAGCAGAATTTAACTCTGGTTATTTGTGTGGAAAGCTGTTGATAATATTTTTTAAAAATTTATTTTTATGTGTCTATGAAGTCACTATCTCTAGCACTTTAGCATTAAAACAATTTAATGTTTTTTTGGGGGGAGGAGCTAAGATGGCAGAGGAATAGGACGGGGAGAACACTTTCTCCCCCACAAATTCATCAAAAGAACATTTAAACGCCAAGTAAATTCCACAAAACAACTTCTGAATGCCGGCAGAGGACATCAGGCACCCAGAAAATCAACCCATTGTCTTCAGAAGGAGGTAGGAAAAAATATAAAAGACAAAAAAAGAGACAAAAGAGGGAGGGACAGAGCTCCGTCCCGGGAAGGGAGTCTTAAAAAGAGAGAAGTTTCCAAGCACCAGGAAACATTCTCACTGCTGAGTCTGTGCCGAGCCTTGGAAGCACAGAGGGCAACATAACAGGGAGGAAAAATAAATAAACAATTAAAACCCACAGATTATGAGCCCTACGGTAACTCCCCCAGCGGAGAAGCAGCGCAGACGCCTGCATCCGCCATTAGCAAGCGGGGGCTGGGCAGGGAGGCACAGTGTGTGCTGCATCTCTTAGAGTAAGGATCTGGTCTGAATACCCCGAGCACTACCTGAGCAAAATAATTTGGGCTAGCAAACCAGACTGTGGGGTATCTACCATGTGAAAAGCCAGCCCTAACCTAAGACACCACCAGGCCCGCGCACGGAACAAAGGACTGTACTGAGATAGCTGGCTGCAGCCCGTCCCCGTCCGGTAACAGGCAGCCAGAGCCAGAAGGGGGCAATCGCAGCCCCAGAGAGACATTATCTACAAAACTGACAGCAGGCTTCTTTGCTAACTAAAACTTCTTGGGGTTCTGGACAGTCAACATGCGCCTGAGAAGGTGCGCCGGTTGTACACCCAGATAACCAAGAAGCGGGGAGGTGATAAGTCACAGCAACCGCGCTCGCCAAACACCTCATCGTTGAAAGACAAGTATATGTCATGTTTTTCTTGTCTGAGTTACTTGGATCTGGGAAGGGCACAAAACGCAGGCCCAACCGAGTCTGCACCTCTGAGGACTACCCGAGTGCTTGAACCTGAGCGGCTTAGACCTGGGAGGTGCAAGCAGCCCAGGGTCGGTCGTGGATGGTTCCCGGCGGAGCAATCTAGAGCCTGAGCAGTGTGGGCAGGGAGGCTACAAGCGCCCTGAGCGGGGGCAGGCCCAGTGTGGCTGAGGCACTGTGAGCACACGCCAGTCTTATTTATTTGCAGCATCCCTCCCTCCCCACAGTGCGACTGAACAAGTGAGCCTTAAAAAAAAAAAAAAAGGTGTCCACCACCGCCCCCTTTGTATCAGGAAGGTAATCAGACACTGAAGAGACCAGCAAACAGAAGAAGCTATAACAGAGGGAACCGCCTTGGAAGCGACAGCCAATAGATTAAAACCCTGTGGTTAGTACTGACTACATAGGAAGGGGCCTATAGATCTTGAGAAATACAAGCTGGAACAAGGAACTAGCCGAAATTGAACTGAACCCACAATACCCACAACAACATCAGAGAAAGTCATATATATACTTTTACTATTTTTACGATCATTCTTTCTTTTTTTAAAGTTTTTAAAAAAATTTTAAGTCCTCTATTACTCCTTTAATTTTCACTTTTATAACCTACTATTACTTTGCAAAAAAAAAAAAAAAAAAGATCCTTTTTTTAAAAAAAGCAAACTTCATATATATATATATTTTTATAACTTTTGTGACCTTGTTTTTTTTTTCTTCTTTTCTTTAACATTGTATTTTTGAAATTCCAAACTCTGCTCTAGATTTTTAATTTTAGCTTTTTGGTATTTGTTATCAATTTTGTACCTATTTTTTTTTATAACTTTTGTGACTTTTTTTTCTCTTTCTTTCTCTTCATCTTTTCTTTAACATTGTATTCCTGAAATTCCAAATTCTACTCTAGATTTTTAATTTATGCTTTTTGGTATTTGTTATCAGTTTTGTACCTATATCTTCTTTATAATTTTTGTGACTTTGTTTTTGTTTTTGTTTTTTTCTCTTTCTTTTTCTTCTTCTTTTCTTTAAGACTGTATTTTTGAAATTCCAAACTCTGGATTTTTTAACTTTTGCTTTTTGATATTTGTTATCAATTTTGTACCTATATTTTCTTTATAATTTTTGTGACTTTTTTTTTCTTTTTCTTTTTCTCTCTTTTCCTTCTTCTTTTCTTTAACATTGTATTTTTGAAATTCCAAACTCTACTCTAGATTTTTAATTTTTGCTTTTAGGTATTTGTTACCAATTTTGTACCTTTAAGAACCCAATCTTCAGTACCCATTTTTTACTAGGGAGTGAGATTACTGGCTTGACTGCTCTCTCCCCCTTCGGACTCTCCTTTTTTTCCCACCAGGTCGCCTGTGTCTCCTCCTTAACCCTTTTCTACTCTACTCAACTCTGTGAATTTCTGTGTATTCCAGACTGTGGAGAACACTTAGGAAACTGATTACTGGCTGGATCTGTTTCTCTCCTTTTCATTCCCTCCTTTTATCCTCCTGACCACCTCTGTCTCCTTCCTCCCTCTTCTCTTTGTATAATTCCGTGAACATCTCTGAGTGGTCCAGTTGTGGAGTGCACACAAGGTAGTGATTACTGGTTAGCCCGCTCTCTCCTCTATTGATTCCACCTCATCTCATTCGGGTCACCTCTAACTCCCTCCTCCCTCTTCTCTTCTCTTCTCCATGTAACGCTGTGAACCTCTCTGGGTGACCGTCACTGTGGAGAAACTTTTCATCTTTAACCTAGATGTTTTATCAATGGTGCTGTATGAAGGAGAAGTTTTGAGACTACTGTAAAAATAAGACCGATAACTGGAAGCAGGAGGCTTAAGTCCAAACCCTGAGTCCAAGGAACATTAGTTGACAGGAGCTCATCAAATGCCTCCATACCTACACTGAAACCAAGCACCACACCAGGGTCAACAAGTTCCAAGATCCAAAATCTTGAAATCAAAATGGAATCACAGATAAATAGCCTGGAGACAAGGATTGAGAAGATGCAAGAAAGGTTTAACAAGGACCTAGAAGAAATAAAAAAGAGTCAATATATAATGAATAATGCAATAAATGAGATCAAAAACACTCTGGAGGCAACAAATAGTAGAATAACAGAGGCAGAAGATAGGATTAGTGAATTAGAGGATAGAATGGTAGAAATAAATGAATCAGAGAGGATAAAAGAAAAACGAATTAAAAGAAATGAGGACAATCTCAGAGACCTCCAGGACAATATTAAACGCTACAACATTTGAATCATAGGGGTTCCAGAAGAAGAAGACAAAAAGAAAGACCATGAGAAAATACTTGAGATAATAGTTGAAAACTTCCCTAAAATGGGGAAGGAAATAATCACTCAAGTCCAAGAAACCCAGAGAGTCTCAAACAGGATAAACCCAAGGCGAAACACACCAAGACACATATTAATCAAATTAACAAAGATCAAACACAAAGAACAAATATTTAAAGCAGCAAGGGAAAAACAACAAATAACACACAAGGGAATTCCCATAAGGATAACAGCTGATCTTTCAATAGAAACTCTAAGCCAGGAGGGAATGGCAAGACATACTTAAAGTGATGAAAGAAAATAACCTACAGCCCAGAATATTGTACCCAGCAAGGATCTCATTCAAATATGAAGGAGAAATCAAAAGCTTTACAGACAAGCAAAAGCTGAGAGAATTCAGCACCACCAAACCAGCTCTCCAACAAATACTAAAGGATATTCTCTAGACAGGAAACACAAAAATGGTGTATAAATTCAAACCCCAAACAATAAAGTAAATGGCAACGGGATCATACTTATCAGTAATTACCTTAAACATAAATGGGTTGAATGCCCCAACCAAAAGACAAAGACTGGCTGAATGGATACAAAAACAAGACCCCTACATATGTTGTCTACAAGAGACCCACCTCAAAACAGGGGACACATACAGACTGAAAGTGAAGGGCTGGAAAAAGATTTTCCATGCAAATAGAGACCAAAAGAAAGCAGGAGTAGCAATACTCATATCAGATAAAATAGACTTTAAAACAAAGTCTGTGAAAAGAGACAAAGAAGGTCACTACATAATGATCAAAGGATCAATCCAAGAAGAAGATATAACAATTATAAATATATATGCACCCAACACGGGAGCACCACAATATGTAAGGCAAATGCTAACAAGTATGAAAGGAGAAATTAACAATAACACGATAATAGTGGGAGACTTTAATACCCCACTCACACCTATGGATAGATCAACTAAACAGAAAATTAACAAGGAAACACAAACTTTAAATGATACAATAGACCAATTAGACCTAATTGATATCTATAGGACATTTCATCCCAAAACAATGAATTTCACCTTTTTCTCAAGAGCACACGGAACCTTCTCCAGGATAGATCACATCCTGGGCCATAAATCTAGCCTTGGTAAATTCAAAAAAATTGAAATAATTCCAAGCATCTTTTCTGACCACAATGCAGTAAGATTAGATCTCAATTACAGGAGAAAAACTATTAAAAATTCCAACATATGGAGGCTGAACAACACACTGCTGAATAACCAACAAATCACAGAAGAAATAAAAAAAGAAATCAAAATTTGCATAGAAACGAATGAAAATGAAAACACAACAACCCAAAACCTGTGGGACACGGTAAAAGCAGTGCTAAGGGGAAAGTTCATAGCAATACAGGCATACCTCAAGAAACAAGAAAAAAGTCAAGTAAATAACTCTACACCTACACCTAAAGCAACTAGAAAAGGAAGAAATGAAGAACCCCAGGGTTAGTAGAAGGAAAGAAATCTTAAAAATTAGGGCAGAAATAAATGCAAAAGAAACAAAAGAGACCATAGCAAAAATCAACAAAGCCAAAAGCTGGTTCTTTGAATGGATAAATAAAATTGACAAACCATTAGCCAGACTCATCAAGAAACAAAGGGAGAAAAATCAAATCAATAAAATTAGAAATGAAAATGGAGAGATCACAACAGACAACACAGAAATACAAAGGATCATAAGAGACTACTATCAACAATTATATGCCAATAAAATGGACAATGTGGAAGAAATGGACACATTCTTAGAAAAGTACAACTTTCCAAAACTGGACCAGGAAGAAATAGAAAATCTTAACAGACGCATCACAAGCACAGAGATTGAAACTGTAATCAGAAATCTTCCAGCAAACAAAAGCATAGGTACAGATGGCTTCACAGCTGAATTCTACCAAAATTTTAGAGAAGAGCTAACACCAATCCTACTCAAACTCTTCCAGAAAATTTCAGAGGAAGGTAAACTTCCAAACTCATTCTATCAGGCCACCATCACCCTAATACCAAAACCTGAAAAAGATGCCACAAAAAAAGAAAACTACAGGCCAATATCACTGATGAACATAGATGCAAAAATCCTTAACAAAATTCTAGCAGTCAGAATCCAACAACACATTAAAAAGATCATACACCATGACCAAGTGGGCTTTATCCCAGGGATGCAAGGATTTTTCAATATCCACAAATCAATCCATGTAATACACCACATTAACAAATTGAAAAATAAAAAACATATGATTATCTCAATAGATGCAGAGAAAGTGTTTGACAAAATTCAACATCCATTTACAATAAAAACTCTCCAGATAGCAGGAATAGAAGGAACATAACTCAACATAATAAAAGCTATATATGACAAACCACAGCAAACATTATCCTCAATGATGAAAAATTGAAAGCATTTCCTCTAAAGTCAGGAACAAAACAAGGGTGCCCACTTTCACCATTACTATTCAACATAGTTTTGGAAGTTTTGGCCACAGCAATCAGAGCAGAAAAAGAAATAAAAGGAATCCAAATTGGAAAAGAAGAAGTAAAACTCTCACTATTTGCAGATGACATGATCCTCTACATAGAAAACCCTAAAGACTCCACCAGAAAATTACTAGAATTAATCAATGAATATAGTAAAGTTGCAGGATACAAAATCAACACACAGAAATCCCTTGAATTCCTATACACTAATAATGAGAAAACAGAAAGAGAAATTAAGGAAACAATTCCATTCACCATTGCAACGGAAAGAATAAAATACTTAGGAATATATCTACCTAAAGAAACTAAAGACCTATATATAGAAAACTATAAAACACTGGTGAAAGAAATCAAAGAGGACACTAACAGATGGAGAAATATACCATGTTCATGGATTGGAAGAATCAATATAGTGAAAATGTGTATACTACCCAAAGCAATCTATAGATTCAATGCAATCCCTATCAAGCTACCAATGGTATTCTTCACAGAGCTAGAACAAATAATTTCACAATTTGTATGGAAATATAAAAAACCTCAAATAGCCAAAGCTATCTTGAGAAAGAAGAATGGAACTGGAGGAATCAACCTGCCTGACTTCAGGCTCTACTTCAAAGCCACAGTCATCAAGACAGTATGGTACTGGCACAAGGACAGAAATATAGATCAGTGGAACAAAATAGAAAGCCCAGAGATAAATCCACGCACATATGGACACCTTATCTTTGACAAAGGAAGCAAGAATATACAATGGATTAAAGACAATCTCTTTAACAAGTGGTGCTGGGAAAACTGGTCAACCACTTGTAAAAGAATGAAACTAGAGCACTTTATAACACCATACACAAAAATAAACTCAAAATGGATTAAAGATCTCAACGTAAGACCAGAAACTATAAAACTCCTAGAGGAGAACATAGGCAAAACACTCTCTGACATACATCACAGCAGGATCCTCTATGACCCACCTCCCAGAATATTGGAAATAAAAGCAAAAATAAACAAATGGGACCTAATTAAACTTAAAAGCTTCTGCGCAACAAAGGAAACTATAAGCAAGGTGAAAAGACAGCCTTCAGAATGGGAGAAAATAATAGCAAATGAAGCAACAAACAACTAATCTCAAAAATATACAAGCAACTCCTACAGCTCAATTCCAGAAAAATAAAAGACCCAATCAAAAAGTGGGCCAAAGAACTAAACAGACATTTCTCCAAACAAGGCATACAGATGGCTAACAAACACATGAAAAGATGTTCAACATCACTCATTATCAGAGAAATGCAAATCAAAACCATTATGAGGTACCATTTCACACCAGTCAGAATGGCTGCGATCCAAAAGTCTACAAGCAATAAATGCTGGAGAGGGTGTGGAGAAAAAGGAACCCTCTTACACTGTTGGTGGGAATGCAAACTAGTACAACCACTATGGAGAACAGTGTGGAGATTCCTTAAAAAACTGGAAATAGAACTGCCTTATGATCCAGCAATCCCACTGCTGGGCATACACACTGAGGAAACCAAAATTGAAAGAGACACGTGTACCCCAATGTTCATCGCAGCACAGTTTATAATAGCCAGGACATGGAAGCAACCTAGATGTCCATCAGCAGATGAATGGATAAGCAAGCTGTGGTACATATACACAATGGAGTATTACTCAGCCATTCAAAAGAATACATTTGAATCAGTTCTAATGAGGTGGATGAAACTGGAGCCTATTATACAGAGTGAAGTAAGCCGGAAAGAAAAACACCAATACAGTATACTAACGCATATATATGGAATTTAGAAAGATGGTAACAATAACCCTGTATACGAGACAGCAAAAGAGACAATGATGTATAGAACAGTCTTTTAGACTCTGTGGGAGAGGGAGAGGGTGGGATGATTTGGGAGAATGGTATTAAAATATGTATAATATCATATATGAAACGAGTTGCCAGTCCAGGTTCGATGCATGATACTGGATGCTTGGGGCTGGTGCACTGGGACGACCCAGAAGGATGGTATGGGGAGGGAGGAGGGAGGAGGGGTCAGGGTAGGGAACACATGTATACCTGTGGCAGATTCATTTTGATATATGGCAAAACCAATACAATATTGTAAAGTTAAATAAAATAAAATTAAAAAAAAGTAAAGGACACTAATGAGGGGAAAAAAACCAATTTAATGCTTTTTAAGCTGAAATGAAATATTTTTTATAGACTCAGTATATCACTGACTTCCTCCCTCTCTCTTGTTCTTATCCAGAATTCAAAACAAACACCTTTTTGGAGCCTCCTTACAGTTTAAGGTAGTGTAGTGATTTGCATTCATTCAATAAAAACCTGTCATCCAGTATATAGTTGGACAACCTGATCATGTAGCCAAGGCCATATTGAAACATTATATTGAAAACGAGTCTCAGTTAGTCAGGCAAGGCAAGCACACTATTAAGAGACAAGGGCTGACCTCGTATGTGAAGTTGGTGCTTTCAGCCCAGGTCCACCAAGGATTTTGTGAAATGTGTGTCATAGGGCCTGTAGAAATATCACCATTTTGGCTCAAACAGCTCTGCCTTGACACCTGGTTTGCTGAGTCCCACTTTCACACATGGTAAAAGAAATTATTTCCTGGCAAGGAATATTAGCATATGTGGGGAACCTCAAGAAAAGGGATATTTGCCTAAATGTATGAGTACTGCACATAAAATCTGACAGAGAAAGTGTTTTGCAATTGGTTTTCTAGCTTTGCTATAGAAGAGCAAACAACAAAGCCTTTTCCAAACCCATTCTGAGATTTGGCATCCAGATTCTCAGGCAGAAGTTCATTTTCTGGCATTGTATGTGCTCAATGTGAATGGCTGTAGATTTACAGAGAAAACTCAAGAAACCTTGTGTTGTTAATAAACAGTATTGTAGCACCTATGTAAATAATCAGCTCAAATCTAAATCCATCAACCTTTTGGGGAACAAGCATACTGTTTGGAGATTATTTATGATCACAAAGTGATACAAAGTTTAAAAAAAGAGAGAGAGAGAAAGAAAGAAATCTGAAACCTAAATAAGACAGAAAAGGAATGTTTTATATTGAGGCAACTCAAGGACTATCTTGGAGAATGACTTAGCAAGATATGACATTGTTATTACTGATTTACAGTTTTACACTTAGTAATGCAACATATGAAGTTTTTGCAGTAAAGAAGCAATTAATTTCTATCAGGTGAAATAGCTAATCCTAATGGTTATAGATGGTGGCCTTGTTGGACTTTAACCAGTTTTGTATCTAATGGAGAAATCATATACTAAAAGTTCATTTATTTTTTAAATGGCCTCCCTAACATTATTTCTCATTATTTAATTAGTTAAATAAATTATAACATGAATCCATTTGTATGAGAGATATGTTAAGTCTTTTGGAAATTATAGTTGAAGACAATATTAAACTATACATATATGGAACTAAAAAAGAGGGAAAAGAGCATTAAACATCCCACATTGTGCCAACCCTCAATACTAGCTGTCAGTGGAAAGTGAATTTTAGACATTTATTCAACTGTATGTCTCTGCCAATATATTATGTGGGCACTCAAGGCAAAGATAAGTACATCAGGAAATTTTCCTGTTGTAACATTTTTAAGGAAACTAATTTTTGTGGAAAACAATATTTCTAATAAATGTTCTAGTTCATAATTATATGAATTGATAAATTTCCAAGTGCTTTATATTTAATTTAAACTTTCTCTTTTACCCTTGAGAAAACTGTTTATTCTCTAAAACTTTATGTTTCTGGAGATACTTGGGAAAATATTTGAAACTTGAAAACCATCTTATAAACGTACATTATCATTATCTTACTAAGTTGGTAACTGAAAGCGTTTCCTATAATACTATGCTCTATTTTTCCATTACTTCACCGGTGTATTGGTGTTATACAGACTCAGAGTTCAGCTACTATGACGACCTATCATTATTTTCAAGTCTGTTTTCAGATATCCAAGGAAAAAAATATTTTGAACTAATTTCCAAAGACTTTTATGTTAAGAATGAAATGACTTCATCCTTTCTTTAGTCCTTGAGCCTTTTGAAGAACTGCTGTGAAAAAAAAAAAAATCATTTCCTCTTTTACCAATTTCATCTTTTGTCCTTGTCCTTTTTAATCTTACATTATAAATTTTAACTGTGTCTACAATGATTTAATTTTGAATGCTAAAGAAATATGCGTCTGAGGATAGTCATCTTCCTTTTGGTGATAAAGGACAAAAATAAAGTAATAAAGTATTCATATTGACATCAAACAATGACAAAATATTATTTATTCATTATTATTTATTCAATACATTCAATGTTCACTAACCTTGTAATTTCATATTTTTTAATAAGAAAAGAGAATTAAGGAGTATCTTTTAAGATCATGAGAAAAGGATCCTGCTGCTCATAGCCTATTTAGCTTAGTCTCCCTTTGAGTTCATATTCCATTCATAGAGATGAACCTCTCGAATGTCATAATTTCAGGATATTTCCTTTCTACTGTTTGTGAGAAAACAAGATATTTAACAGTTATTTCAATATAATTATCAAAATTTCAGAGTGTTTTGTTAAATTAAAAAAAAAGATCAGAAATTCTTTTCTCTATTTTTTTGGACACAGTGCACACATGTGGGGGCCTAGTTCTCAAGTAGGGATGAGATCTGTACCCCCTGCAGTGGAAGACCTGATTCTTATCCACTGGAATGCTAGGGAATTCCCACACAACTTTTTTCAATAATGTTCACAATGGCTTTCCCTAAAAAATATAAACTTATACCTGTAGGAATATTATTATCACATTAATATAATCTTATAATTTGTGTTTTACTAGAATAAAAAATATTAGAAAAAATATGGGTATTTTTCAACTTTTAACTATCTTTTTTTTTGCAAATTTCCTATAACAAGGCTGTCATTTTTACTGATAATAAGCAACTTCATCATTCCATAAAGCCAGTAATACTTCTTTTACATTTTACAAAGGAATTTACTTACTGTCTGAATAAGGGTTACACTTAGTTTCAAGAACAATTAAATACATTATTTTGAATATTATATTTATAACAATACAAGGTATCTCAGGATCATATTTTAATAAAATGTGATATTTGAACCAATCTGTTGGCAATCATAGAAGACAGGAAACCTGCTGATACATATGATTGCTCTAACTTAAGGGGTTGGCAACCTTTAACATTTATGCCAGATGGTGACACACTAGGACATTTGGACTGGCAACCAGCCTCTGGCAGGAGCTCAACCCCCTTTGTTTTTACTACTATTTGGAGTTACTTCTACATTCCTGGCCACTAGCATAGGCACAATCAGTACCGATCTTGGATCTCACAAAGTTATCCTGGCCTTCAGGTCACTCCACCCCATCTGTTCTAAACTCCATAATAGCAAGTAAAAGAGAGAAAAAGATACTATGAATCCTGAGAGGGTTGGTTTTTAAAATATTTTTATCCAACTATAGATTGTTATAATATATGAGGCATAAGAACTCCAATGTTGCATTGAACAATATCCTCAGTAAGTGGCCATCCTGCCTTGATGGGACGGCCACAGTGATGGGGCGCTCACTGTGTTTCAAGGCTGACTTTTCTTCATAGCTAAAGGCAAGAGCAGGTAAAGAATTCAAGTTAGACTCTGGGATTCCAAAAGTCTTAGATTTATATGAAAACCTTTGCAGGTATAAAAATTTTATAAACTTGCTCATTATAAAAATGAAATAGAATAAAAAGAGAAGAATGACTCCTGCATTATTCTAAGCTCATTTCTAATATTCCTTGAGTTCATTAATCTATAAAAATGGACAAAGAAGATAATAGTAGAATCAAAGACACTATTCACCCTTTACAAGGAAATATCATTATTTGAGCTTTTCAAAGCCCATGGACTGTGTGTAGCCTGCCAGGCTCCTCTGTTCATGAAATTCTCCAAACAAGAATACTAGAGTGGGTAACTATAATCCATGGGGTTGCAAAGAGTTGGACATGACTGAGCTAGGACTAACACTTCACTTTCATTCACCCTTTCATATCTAGCATGCTATATTCAATTCTTTCCATTACCACTTTTCCAAAGTAGTCCATGGTATTTTGCCTATACAGTTGTGATAACCTCTCTTTTGCCTCACTCCTTTTTCTATTGTTAGAAAAAGAATTTCTTTTGTTCTATCTGGTTTGGAATGCTGGAGAGAAATCATTAATCTTACACAGAGGAACTATACTTTAATAGAAAAGAACAGAGACCCAAGAAAAAAGAGCCCATGGAACCAGTGGTTACCTATAGTTCTAGTTATATCAAGGCAGCCAGCAAATCTCACTGAACAGTGTTTGGGTCAGCTTTTGATTTCCAAGAAAAAGATTCCATATTCAATTGCAAAATGCATAAGCATTCTTATTTTATGATGGTTTCAAGAAACATGTCTTTAAGAATGTTTCTTGAAAACTGATTCCTATTGTTTATGAAGTACTTTAGACTTCTTTGTAATTCAAGAATGCTCTTTGGAAGATTCTGACACTGAATTTATCTTGAAATGTTGACCTTTTAGAAATAGAACCCCCCCCTCCTTTTTTTAAAGAATATGAAACTCTTATAGGTTGAGAGATTTGATGTGTTCAAATGAGTAGAAAACTAGACTGAAGGTAAAATGTCACATTTGTTTTCTTTTTCTCTCTCTGATCCATTCTCTACCCAAAAGCATTTAATATTTATAGAATGCAAGAAAGATTATTATTCTCATTAAAACATAGCAATGATGTTTTTGTTCACTGGACAAGTAGTCTCATCATATTCTGTAGGATATATATAGAATCTGGCCCTTTTACTTTTCCAGCCTTAACCTATAGTGAAAATTGAAACCATTTAGATTAAAAACGCACAGACAAGAGATGAAGGCTTCCTTGCTCAGGAGAAAATAACTTTATGTTTCAAAAATTCTTGCTCAGGAAGAAAAATATGTTTCAAAAACTTCTAGAACTGAAAAACGGGTTACTCAGTTTTCCTTCATCGGGGTAAAAGACTCCTTTATCAGCATGATAGTCACTCAACTGGGTTTCTCCATCACTGTCATTTGAGTTTCTCTATGTTGTTTATTCTTTGAGATTCATTTAAACCCTCAACTCCCTGTTTCCACCAAATCTAATTTTTTTTTACATAAGAAAATTTTGTCAGTGATAATAAGCCTCCACATTGAACACTCTGCCTGAAATCAGAAAACAAAAATATAAAAAAATCTTATTCTTAACATCAACCTTCAGAAGTGCTACAGAGAATCTATCAAAGTCAATGTCTCTCTTTGTGCACTAATTGATCGACGAGGGTCAGCTTAATCAACAGGTAATGTGGTAATCTTTTAGGAGGTTGCTCTGTAAGCCGCAATCAGCCTTCTCCATCTCTGGCTTCTCCCTAGCTCTTCAGCTATCTAAATAACCAGTCTCTTCAGAAGTCTACTTAAATAGTCTTTCCTCAGAGAGGTTAACATACCACTCCATTTACATGGGACTTGCATTTTCCTTCTATTTCTCTATTATAGTTCAGTGTCCATTTTCTTTATGATCATTCATAATTTGAAATGATGGATTTGGTTTCTCAATTGTTCATTGCTTTTTTTTTTTTCACTAGATGTAATTATGAGGAAATCAGAGACTACCAAGTTATCGTCAATATACAGATATTGAGTGAGTGTGGGAAACTAATTTTAGTAGAAACTGAGTATATAAAATCAAATGAGATACATTACTTATTCAAAGACTACTAGAGACTCAAAGAAAACATAGAATTTATTATCTGTTTAGTCTATGTACAAACTATTTCAAAGTGAAAACTAGATAGTAATTGCTGGTATATGAAGAAATAAATTTGACATATCACCTCCAGGTGGGAAAAAATTATATGTGCCTTGAGTGAGAAAGAGAGAATATTAGCCAGAAAAAAGTCAAATAATCCAGCATGTTAAAGGAGTCTGGACTATCATGCTGTCAATGGAAAAAAAAAATACTGGTATTTACTAAAGACGGAGTGCAGAGTCAAAAAAAAGTCTTACTGTCAAGCATAAAGACTGATTCAGAACAGCTCCTGGCTAGACACTCAGGGACGAGGTACAAAGGGTGAGAGATATGGCCAGACTTTTAAAGCTACAGCCTATGAACTGTCTCCATCCCTTGAAGGATATTTGGTCCTGTCCAGAATGTCCTTGATATATGGTTCAAAGAGAAACTATTTGGTATGGAACAAAAATGCTCATGGACATTTTGAATAGAACCAAATTTCAAGGACCCTTTTGCATGCACTAAATTTTTTAGATGGGATCAAGTTTCAAGGCCCTTATGGCATGGATCAAATGTCTCATGGACCACTTGGACAGGATCAAATGTCTGCTAACCATCTTCACCCCGTATTAAAGAAGCAAAGTCTCTGATGTTGACTGGGTGATGAGTTGGCACTGGGCTATAAGTTATCAACAAATGTAACAAATTATTCCAAAATTTAGTAACTTAAAGCAATAAACATTTACTAACTCAAATCATTTCTATAATTCTGGATTTAGAAAGCAATTCAGCTGGGTGGTTCTTTCTTAGAGGATCTCTCATGATGTTTACTGGAGAAGGAAATGGCAGCCCACTCCAGTGTTCTTGCCTGGAGAATCCCAGGGATGGCAGAGCCTGGTGGGCTGCTGTATATGGGGTCACACAGAGCTGGACACAACTGAAGCAACTTAGCAGCAACAGCAGCATGATGTTTACAGGACTGCAGGAATATTTAACTAGAACTGGAGAATCCACTCCCAAGATATACTTTACATACTTTGTTTATAAATGTGTTACATATATATATATATATATATATATATATATATATATGTATATACACATATATATACACACACACACACATACGTACACACACATGCACATATATATATATGCCAATGTAGGAGGTGTAGATTCCATTCCTGGGTCAGGAAGATTGCCTGGAGGAGGTATGGCTACTCACTACAGTATTCTTGCCTGGAGAATCCCATGGACAGAGGAATCTGGCAGGCTGCAATGCATGGGGATCACAAAGAGTCAGACACAACTGAAGTGACTTAGTACATATGTATACATACACATATATACAATCAAGTTAAATAGCATTTATTTTATTGGCTATTTAATAGTGTTGACTTAAAAAATGCATAGCATGAGAGTTGAGATTTAAATTTTAACTGGGGGCAAAATGACTGCAGCATTGGAGACAGCACCTCAGATAGTTCTGAGAAACTGCTTCAAAGAGGTAGGGGAGAGGACAGAGGATATATGTGATTTTGCTAAAGGAGGAGTAAATGTGATCAAGCATGTTTATTTTTTAGAAAGCTTCTGCTGAAGCTTCTGCTAGTCATGAGAGATAGTTGTCACCATGAAGGGTTTTAGTGATTTATAGATATGAGGAGATACAAGAATTGGGCTCAAAAATAAGCTTCTGAGAATGTCTAACTATCTGAAGACCTGTGCTGCCAGTTTTCTGCGAGCACAAAGTGCTTCAACCCTGCTCTCAACCCTGAACTCCTTCAGGGGGAGTTGGAGGTCAGCAGCTGCAGCAGCACATGATGAAATCCTCGTAAAGGTAGATGGTGTGCACTCGTGGCAAGAGCCAGTTTGTGGTTGATAATAGAAATGTCTTAGTTGACAGAAGATCCCATAAATTTTGTCAAAGCCTTTGGAGGAGTTAGTTAAGTTCAGTATGTTTTCTGTGAAAATGTATGCTAATCTAAATTGCAGGGAAATTTGCCAGAGGGAGCCACAAGGGACACTATTTCTGTAACTCAAGATATTTAGGACCTAAGAGAAATAGTTCTGATAAACCACCAGAATGTCCTGCTGTGAAAATCTTCCTATTCAAGGTATTCACTGATTATGCATGATCTCAGTGCAAACTATTCTACTTGCCAGAAGAATAGTGGGAATGTGTGAAGAAAAACATGATGTACTCAGGCTGACTATAGAGGATGAAGGTCAAAAGAAATGATATAGAGAAAAAGTGAGGAAACAGGGAATTAAATCAAATATGTGGATTCTCTAAGGAAAGAACATGCACAGAGAAGAAATCTGAGTCCAAGGAGACTAAAAGTAGTAATGCTTTTCCTGAAAATTATTTTATTTATCATATCATAAAGTGAAAAAGTGAAAGTGAAGTCGCTCAGTCCTATCCGACTCTTTGTGACCCCGTGGACTGTAGCCCACCAGGCTCCTCCGTCCATGGGATTCTCCAGGCAAGAATACTGGAGTGGGTTGCCATTTCCTTCTCCAGGGCATCTTCCTGACCCAGGGATCGAACCCAGGTCTCCTGCATTACAGGCAGATGCTTTAACCTCTGAACCACCAGGGAAGCCCAATGTCATATCATAAACAAACAGAAAAACTTCAGTTTATGTAAAGCTATTTGTTCATAGGAGATAACCAACCACAGCTCTGTGGTTGCAGTCTGGGGATGGGGGAAGATTTAGGGTAGTAACTGCTCGTGATTCATGTCCTGCTTAGGGAAAGGAAGAATCTGAGGGTAAGCTTGCACTGCAATTCCTTCTTCCCTTCCCTTCAACTCATGAATCTTATGGTTGCATAGTTACTAAATTTGACTTCTGGAAAATAGTTTATGATAGAAGAAGGATGGACTTTTTATAAGAGTTAACATACATCTTATCATTTGTAGTATTAACTTGCCAGGAAACACTACAGTGTGAGTTAGTTAGGGTTCAAACTGAAATAAGAGGGTTAAAAGGACAGAAAATAGATATTCAAAGAAAACCATAAATTGTGTCCTATGCACAGTATATCGTAACACAGGAAAATGGAGAACACAACACAAGGAAATGTTCAGTAATTCTTAGGGAAAGAAAAAGAATAGTTACCTACATAGCAATAAATAGAGGCTGATTAAAAATGGATTTAAAAATTTTAATAAGAATATAAATGAGTATTCAGAGTTTCAGGAACTCCTTATTAGATGTGGAAATAAAATCTTGTGACTTATGAAAATAAACACTGACTTCAAAGTTCTGGACCCTAAGGTAAGCACTTCCTTGGTGCTTACTAAGGTTGGATACTGTATTTTTCTTCTATTTGGCAATACAGCACATTCTGTGAAGTTAAATCATTTACCCAAGGGAAAACATCAGAAAAAACACAAAACCTAATATAAATTCAAGCTTATTTATATTCAACCATATAATCATATACAACTGCTTAGAGTTTCATGAGTGGCATGGGATTAAAAGGGATATCAAGTACATTAACTGTCAGAATTAGAATTCATATAAATATATATACATACATATACAAATATACACATATGCATATGTATACACATATAACACATTTGCATTCATAAACACATATATGGAAAATATATAAATATATCTATTTATGTGTATATATATAGAGGTACATATTTATCTCCATCTCCAGTTCAAGATAGTAAACTAGGAATTTCACTTGTTAACCATACTACCTATGTGATGAGGGGAGGGGAAGACACTGAAGACATAGTAAAACAGGACAAAGGAAGTGCAGTTATTAAAATGCTGTGGACAGAAGGAATTCATCAGTGAGTACATATGGGCATGATTTTCTGGCTTACTGAAAGTAAGTGGATCACACTAACAGCACATCAAAAATGCTTTTTAATTTTTTTATTGTTGATATTTTAGTTATTTGTATGATATTGTTTATCTTTTATTTCTGGGATTTCCATTAAAGTCTTTGTCATAGTTTCCATCTCTCTGTGCTTAGACATGCTATCCTTTTCCACTAGATCCATTAATATATTAATAATAGTTATTTTAATTTTTCTCTGTGATTGAGCCAAGATCTGGATCAGTTCCACTGAATGTTGATTTATCTCTTAAAAACTTTTTAATTTTTGTTTTATGTGTATCTCATAGTTATTGTTTAATGCCAGATAGTATCATTTGATAGGACAGCAGAGATTGAAATAAATAATATTTTTATCTCCTCTTAGGCTATTAGTGAAGAAACCTGTGTCAATCTGGTTAGAAGACTATCTGGGTCTGGGTCCTGTTAGTTCTCTACAGTTCATAGGTCTTCTTAGTGGTGACCTTCTTATCTTATTCTTTGAGTGGGATCTGGGTGCCAAAAAGCTTACCATAGTGTTAATGATCCATTCTCAACTTCCAATTGTATACATATATACAGAGATAGGTTTATATCTCCATGCTCTTGCTTCACCCCAGTAGTAGAATGCTGTTGCATGTTACTTGGTTCTAGGTATGTGGTGGAATCAGGAGACTATTGTTCCGGTCCAGCCTCAGTCTTATGCAAGAGCTATATACCTGGGTACAATATGTGGGGATTTCTCAGTGTGTCTTCTTTTCCCTATGGCAGTGATACTCTGTCCATCTTTAGTTGGATTGGGGCAAGATTTTCCCACTTTGCCGCAATAGGAGAAGACCTTGCTTTGAAATCTTTATGGATCTTGATCCCAGGATATATCAAATCCTGTATCTGGAGCAGAGGTATAGAAGTCTTTGCCTAGCCCTTGGGATAAAAGGAGTTGCTGGCCCTCTCTTGGTAATTTACTATTTTTGCTCCATTGGGACAGAGAGTTAAAAAGAAATGTCTGCACCTTCATTCCTTTCCCTAAGAGTGACTCACAAAATAACACAGAACTGCTCAACAGAGGCTTCCATTAGAGCAATGCCTAATACCAAAAGCTGCGATCATTCCTGACAAAACTGCCTTTCACATCTGGGAAGCTAAAGAGTGAACACTGGAATGAACATTTCTACAGAGTAGCTGCAGGATTCTCCCATATGACTTATCAGGAATATCAGCCAGGAGTTGTAGGAAAAAGCCTTGATATTCAACTTCATATTCTAAATCTCATAGGAGGATATTTGTTTGTTAAAAAAATAATTAAAAGAGATGCAAGTGGGTCTAAAAATGTAGTTTATTTCCAATCTCTCCCAATAAATAGAAACTAGTATGGAGAGTCAATTTATGCCTAATCCAGAATATCCAGAAAATAAATAGAACCTGTATCTTCTGGTATTTTATTCCCATGTAATTCATTTAAAAATATACATGGATTATAATTTTCTTTACATATATATTTTTTTCCACCTGGGTTAGTATTTTTTAAAATGTTTACTGGCATATAGTTACTTTATGATGTTGTGTTAGTATCTGCTGTATAGTAAAATGAATCAGCTATATATATACTACTGTCGCTTCAGTTGTGTCTGACTCTTTGTGACCCCATAGACGGCAGCCCACCAGGCTGCGCCGTCCCTGGGATTCTCCAGGCAAGAACACTGGAGTGGGCTGCCATTTCCTTCTCCAATGCATGAAAGTGAAGTCGCTCAGTCGTGTCCGACTCTTAGCGCCCCCATGGACTGCAGCCCACCAGGCTCCTCTGTCCATGGGATTTTCCAGGCAAGAGTACTGTAGTGGGGTGCCATTGCCTTCTCTGTGTGTGTGTGTGTGTGTGTATATATATATATATATATATATATACATATACATACACACACATACATATACATATATCCTTTATTTTTTGGATTTCTGTCTCATTTAGGTCATGACAGAACACTGAGTTCCCTGTGCTATACAGGAGGTTTTCATTAGTTACCTATATGAAACATAGTAATGTGTGTATATCAATCCCAGTCTCTCAATTGATGTCATACCTCTCTTTCTGCCTCAGTATCTCTAAGTTTGTTCTCTACATCTGTGTCTGTATTTCTTCTTTGCATAAGTTTATGTGTATAATTTTTCTAGAATCTACATATAAGCAACATTATACAGTATTTGTTTTTCTGACTTTATGCAACAGTTTCTAGATCCATCCATATCTCTGCAAATGGCACTATTCCATTCATTTTTATAGCTAGGTAATATTCCATTGCATATATGTACCATATCTTATTTATCTGTTCCTCTGTTGATGAACATTTAAGTTTCTTCCATGTCTGGGCTATTGTAAATAGTGCTTCAATGAACCATGGGGTGATGTATCTTTCTTAATTGTGGTATATGCTTTCTACAGGTATATGCTTAGATGTAGGATTACTGGGTTATATGGTAGCTCTATTTTTTGTTTTTCAGTTCAGTTCAGTTGCTCAGTCATGCCCAAATCTTTGCAACCCCATGGACTGTAGAACACTCAGCTTTCCTATCACCAGCTCCTGAAGCTTTCTTAAACTCATGTCCATTGATTCAGTGATGCCATCCAACCATCTCATCCTCTGTTGTCCCCTTCGCCTTCCGCCTTCAATCTTGCCCACCATCAGGGCCTTTCCCTATGAGTCAGTTCTTCACATTGGGTGGCCAAAGTATTGGGGTTTCAGCTTCAGCATCAGTCCTTACAATGAATATTCAGGACTAATTTCCTTAGACTTGACTAGTTTGATCTCCTTGCAGTCCAAAGGACTCTCAAGAGTTTCTGCAAACCACAGTTCAAGAGCATCAATTCTTTGTGCTCAGCTTTCTTTATAGTCCAACTCTCACATCCATACATGTCTACTGGAAAAACCCTCACTTTTGCTAGACAGACTTTTGTCAGCAAAATAATGTCTCTGCTTTTTAATATGCTGTTTAGGTTGGTGATAACTTTTCTTCCAAGGAGCAAGTGTCTTTTAATTTTGTGGCTGTAGTCACCATTTGCAGTGATTTTGGAGCCCAAGAAAAGAAAGTCTCTCACTGTTTCCATTGTTTCCCCATCTAGTTTCCATGAAGTGATGGGACTGTATGCCATGATCTTAGTTTTCAGAATGTTGACTTTTGTTTTTCTTGTTTTTAGGGAACCTCCGTACTGTTCTGCATAATGGCTGTACCAATCCAAATTCTGTCAACAGTGTAGAAGTATTCCCATTTCTCTACATCCTCTCCAGCATTTATTGTTTGTAGTTTTTTTGATGATGGCCATACTGAGAGATATGAGGTGATACTTCATTGTAGTTTTGATTTGCATCTCTATAATAATCAGTGATTTTATCATCTTTTCATGTATTTGTTCACCATTTCTATGTCTTCTTTAGAGAAATGTTTACTTAGGTCTTCCACCCATTTTTATTTTTTGTGTGTATTGAGCTGTATGAGCTGTTTAAATATTTTGGAGGTAAATCCCTTGTCAGTTGCTTTGTTTGCAAATGTTTTGTCCAATTCTGATGGTTTTTCATTTGTTTTTAATTTTCTTTGCTGTGCAGAGGCCTTTCCGTTTAATGAGGTCCTATTTTATTTTTTTATTTTTAATTTTTTCCATTACTCTAGCAGGTGGGTCAAAAAAGATTTTGCTGTGGTTTATGCCAAAGAGTGTTCCTGCCTATGTTTTCCTCTAAGAGTTTAATAGTGTCTAGCGTTATATTTGTGTCTTTAATTCACTTTGGGTTTATTTTTGTGTATGGTGTTAAGAATTGTTCTAATTTCCTTCTTTTACATGTAACTTTCCAGTTTTCTCAGCACCACTTATTCTTTACTGTATATTCTTGCCTCTTTGCCACAGACAAGGTGGCCGTAAGTGCATGGGTGTATCTCTGGGCTTTCTGTCCTTTTACATTGTTCTATATTTCTGTTTTTGTGCCAGTACCATACTTTTTCATTACTGTAGCACTGTAGTATAGTATGAAGTCAGGGACCCTGATTGTTCCATTTCCATTTTCATTCTCAAGATTTCTCTGGCTACTTGAAGTCTTTTGTGTTTCCATACAAACTTTAATTTTGTTGTTTTGTTATACCTCTGTGAAAAATGCTGTTGGTAATTTGATAGGGATTCTAAAGGAGATCAGTCCTGGGTGTTTTTTGGAAGGAATGGTGCTAAAGCTGAAACTCCAGTACTTTGGCCACCTCATGCGAAGAGTTGACTCATTGAAAAAGACTCTGATGCTGGGAGGCATTGGGGGCAGGAGGAGACGGGGACAACAGAGGATGAGATGGCTGGATGGCATCACCGACTCGATGGACATGAGTTTGAGTGAACTCCGGGAGTTGGTGATGGACAGGGAGGCCTGGCGTGCTGCAATTCATGGTATCGCAAAGAGTCGGACATGACTGAGCGACTGAACTGAATTGAACTGAACATTGAATCTGGGGATTCTCTGATAGCTCAGTTGGTAAAGAATCCACCCGCAATGCAGGAGGTCCCAGTTCCTGAGTTGGGAAGATTCCCTGGAGAAGGGATAGGCTACGCACTCCAGTATTCTGACCTGGAGAATTCCGTAGACTGTATAGTCCATGGGATTGCAAAGAGTTGGACACAACTAAGCAACTTTCACTTTCACATTGAATCTGTAGATTACTTTAGGTAGTATGGTCATTTTCATGGTATCAATTTATCCAGTCTAAGAACATGGATTGTCTCTCCATCTGTTTGTGTTGTCTTTTATTTCTTTTATCATTATCCTATAGTTTTCTGAGTACAGAATTTTTGTCTTCTTAGGTAGGTTTATCCCCAAGTATTTCATTCTTTTTGTTGTAATGGTAAATGGGATTTTCCCTTAATTTCTTTCTGATTTTTCATTATTAGTGTGTAGAAATGCAAGAGATTCCTGTGTATTAGTTTTGGATCCTGCAACTTTACCAAATTCACTGATAAGCTCTAGTAGCTTTCTGGTGGTTTATTTAAAATTTTCTATGTATAGTATCATGTTAGCTGTACACAGTGATAGTTTTTCTTCTTTTCCAATTTGGATTTCTTTTATTTCTTTTCTCATCTGATTGGCATGGCTAGGACTTCAAAAACTATGTTGAATAAAAGTGGTGAGTATGGGCACCCTTGTCTTATTCCTGATCTTAGATGAAACACTTTCAGCTTTTCAACATTGAGAATGATGTTTGCTGTGGGTTTGTCATATATGGCCTTGTTACATTGAGGTAGGTTCCCTCTATGCCCACTTGCTGAGGCATATCATAAATGGGTATGAATTTCATCAAAAGCTTTTTCTGCATCTGTTGAGATGATCATATGGTTTTAATTTTTCAGTTGTTAATGTGTATCTCATTGATTGATTTGTATATTTTGAAGAATCTTACATCCCTGGAATAAACCCTACCTGACCATGATGTATATCCTTTTAATATATAGTTGGATTCCATTTGCTACTTATTTTGTTAGATATTTTGTGTCTATGTTCATCAGTGATATTGGCCTGTAATTTTCTTTTTTTGTAATATTTTTATCTGGTTTTAGTATCAAGATATGGTGGCCTTGTAGAATGAGCTTGGAAATATTCCTCCCTCTGCAATTCTTGGGAAGAGTTTGAGAAGGATCAGTTCAGTTCAGTTCAGTTGCTCAGTCATGTCCGACTCTTTGCAACCCCATGAATTGCAGCATGCCAGGCCTTCCTGTCCATCACCAACTCCTGGAGTTCACCCAAACTCATGTGCATCGAGTCAGTAATGCCATCCAGCCATCTCATCCTCTGTCGTCCCCTTCTCCTCCTGCCCCCAATCCCTCCCAGCATCAGGGTCTTTTCCAATGAGTCAACTCTCCCCATGAGGTGGCCAAAGTATTGGAGTTTCAGCCTCAGCATCAGTCCCTCCAATGAACACTCAGGACTGGTCTCCATTAGGATGGATTGGTTGGATCTCCTTGCGGTCCAAGGGACTCTCAAGAGTCTTCTCCAACACCACACTTCAAAAGCATCAATTCTTCGGTGCTCAGCTTTCTTCATAGTCCAAATCTCACATCCATACATGACCACAGGAAAAACCATAGCCTTGACTAGATGGACCTTTGTTGGCAAAGTAATGTCTCTGCTTTTCAATATGCTATCTAGTTTGGTCATAACTTTCCTTCCAAGGAGTAAGTGTCTTTTAATTTCATGGCTGCAATTACCATCTGCAGTGATTTTGGAGCCCACAAAAATAAATGAGAAGGATAAGTGTTAGCTATTCTTTAAATGTTTGGTAGAATTTGCCTGTGAAGCCATCTGGTCTTGGACTTTTGTTTTTTTGTTTACTCATGATTGGTCTGTTCACATTTCCTATTTCTTCCTTGTTCAGTGTGGAAAGTTGTACCTTTCTAAGTGTTTGTCCTTTTCTTCCAGGTTGTCGATTTCATTGGCATATAATTGCTTTAAGCAAGCTTCCCATGTGGTTCAGCTGTAAAGAATTTGCTTGCAATGCAGGAGATGTGGGTTCAATCCCTGGGTTGGGAAGATCCCCTGGAGAAGGGAATGGCAACCCACTCCAGTATTCTTGCCTGGGAAACCCCATGGACAGAGGAGGATTGTGGGCTGCAGTCCGTGGGCTGCAAGAGTCGGACACACCTTAGCGACTAAACTACCACCACCAATTGTATTTAGTAGTCTCTTATGATCTTTTGTATTTCTCTGGTGTCAGTTGTAACTTCTCCTTTTTCATTTCTAATTTTATTTATTTCTTTTGCTCATGAAACATATTTCCAGGTAGTTTCCCCCATGGAATTTGGTCATATATCATATGCATTTATAACTTAACTTTATAAATATATATTTATATTTATATAAATTTATTTATATATATATAAAATATATATTTATATTCAAACTTTGTATTGACTATGCATTTATATTCCTCTGTAAGAAACTTAAACATGTAGAATGAATTTTAAAATTTATGCATTACCATGATGTTTTGCAGTGTCATACTGAATAATTATTCTGAATTATGTTATCATTATAGTCATTATTGAGTTGCTATCTAATACAAGAAACAAAATACATGTTTATTTTGAAACGTGTCAAATAAAATGATATTATATAAAGAAAGAAGTTATAATGGAATAGATTTTTAAAAAAAACTTCTTATGCACTCATGATTTAGTAATTTTTAATGTTAGAATAAAACATTATTCAGTGATTCTGAATAACAAAATTAAAAGAAGGTACAGGTGTTTTTATCAGTGGAGCTTAAAGAAGGGGCATTAATAATTGTTGTTAAGTACATTATTTCAGTAAAATCTACAACAGTTAAACACCAACATATTTTTATTAAATTAATTTAAATTCAACAAACATGTGAGAATTAATAAAAATTAGAAGAAATAATTCAGGAATGACAATGACAGGAGTCTTTTTCCAAAGGGAAATTCATATTTCAACAAAATTTTGGTAAAATTATGAAAATATGCCCCCTATGACTCAGAAACAAATGTTGAAGAAAATATATTGCCTCTTATTTAAAAATGTAGTTATCATACTTTGAATTTGAATATGAATTTTTAAACCACTACTTTAAATAGGTAGCAGGCAGGTGAATAAAAGTGTTCATCAAGGTTTTTCTCACTACTAATAGTGAAAATTCAGAAATAATATATGTGAGCAGTTTCTTATTTCCCCACATTCTTTTTTACACATTTTGAATACTCAGATATTGACATAGAGAGATGCTGTCCCAATCATCATCATGCATTTGTTATCTGACTGACATAATTTACTGACACCTGCAACTTTATTGGATTTATTGGAAGCTCCTATGAGACTCCTTGCTTTGTCTCATAGGAGCAATGCATCATTTTACAACAGAGGATAGAACAGAGAGTACGTGAGTGAAAGTTACTCAGTCCTGTCTGACTCTTTGCAACCCCATGGACTCTACAGTCCATGGAATTCTCCAATCAGAATACTGGAGTAGGTAGCCGTTCCCTTCTCCAGGAGATCTTCCCAACCCAGGTCTCCCACATTGCAAGCAGATTCTTTATCAGTTGAGCCAGGGAAGCCCTGGTAGGGGATACCTAACTGCAATTCTGATCTCTGCTCACTCTGAAGCAGCATGTGGTCAGTCACAATGTTCACTGAGAGCAGAGAAGTTCATTACAAAACAAAATCCATTCTTATGGCAATGGAGAATAGAAGAGTATTTGCAAAATAAGAAAGTGGTTTTATGCTGATTTTCACAATAAAGCCCTTTTCATTTTATGACTTACTGTCATATTGTACCCTAGAAAGCATTTATAGAAAATAGAGTAGGTTGAATTCATGTCAAGAAAGGTAGATGGTGCATTTTCTCAAAGCCAACAACTAAAGGAAAAAAATCTCATTAAGTATATTTTTCGTCAGAGATTAATGGTTATCTAGGCTTGTCAGTGTATTTCTTAATCTCAAGAAAATAACTAGATAAGTTTCTATTTTGTTCTAACATTAGAATTTGCTGCCAGTTTCTTGATTAGATCAGGAAATTTTAATCTCTGGAATACAATAGTTTCAATATTTAACTATTCTATGAAAATGAGAACAAAATTTAATTCAGAAATTTTCTGAAAGAATAATTTCTATTTTTTTCTATCTAAAAAATTTCCTTTGATTATGTTGTCTATTTTTGGAACATGAACAAATATAATTCAGTTCTATTAACTTTTAACCTTGAAAATGGACTTTCAAAACACGTAGCAGTTAAAAGCTTCATTGTGTATCCTCATGCATAATCACATAACCTATTGGCAGATACATAGAAGTTCAATTGAAATAGCATTGTGTAGGATTAATTTGTGTTGTAAATGCTGAAAATTGTAAGTAGGAATTTTATGACTATTTTAAGAATCCAAATGTATATGATTGAAGTAAATTATTCACCCATGTACAATGCAAATACCTTAGTAACCTAATGAAAGAAATGGTCACATCTTCTTTATTTAGAATAGCAAGTTTTTTTTTTCCAGATTCATAATAGAATTTGAGTGGTATCTGTACAAATCACATAGTATTAATGCACTCAGGTGCATGTCCAAGAGTCAGAATGAATTTATTTTGATCTTGTCCACTGAATTCTCCAGGCAAGAATACTGGAGTGGGTTGCTATACCCTCCTCCAGTGGATCTTCCCAACCCAGGGATTGAACTCACATCTCTGTCTCCTGCATTGGCAGGCAGGTTCTTTAATTAGAGCCACCTGCTCAGTAGTATGTAATTATTTAGATAAGATGTGTGCACATTCAAATAGTTAGACTTTCTCTTGCAATACTTCCCAAGGTGGTAAAAATATAGAAATAAAGTTTATTCTTGCTTTAGTATCTGTTAGAGACAAAATGACTTTTATAAGCTTTTAAATTGTTAAACATCTTTGTTTAAATATAAAAAAGCAATTATTTATTCATGTATGCCTTTCTGGTCTCAGAGATAACTTTTGCAACAAGGAGAGAATCAGATTTATTTATCCTTGTCACTATTTGCATTGTTTTATCTGGAGATGTGCTCTTTCAAACTGTTGAAACAACTTGGTGCATTTTACTATAGAATCGGTTTAGAAAAGAGACAAAAAGAATATAGCACTTGTAATTTAATAGAAACATTGGTAGCTAGATTTAGTACCTTGATATTATCCCTATTTTTTAAAATATTGTTACTTCACATTCATCAGTAAAAGTAGCATCCTGTAATTCATTTGCAGCATGTATATAAAATAATTTGACATAAGTGTTTGTATGAGACACAATTTTGTCTGAAGAAAATACATTAATTAAAAAAAATCTATGTTACATTATGATTACTGCTTAATAGCAAAAGTATCACTAGCATTTTTAGTAATGATTATTATTATTTTGTTAAAATAGATATTTAAAAATTTAAAGCTGAGCATGTTATAGGATTTTTGAATTCAGATCTATGGTAAGATAGCAGATGTACTATACATTTTCATTACTACATTTCCAAAGATATAAAATTCAATTTTTATATAACTTTGAGATTTTTTTTATTTTTTTAATTTTTATTTTATTTTTTATAAGCAATTATATTTTTCCATTTATTGTTTTTTTTAATTATTTATTTTTAACTGAAAGATAATTGCTTTACAATATCGTGTTGGTTTCTGCCATACAGAAATGTTACACTTTTAACCTGTCAACTTTTTTTTTTCCAAGTCTTTTTAAAAATACATATTTATCTGTTTATTTGACTGCACCAGGTCTTAGTTACAACACAGAGGCTCTAGAGCCCATAGGGCTCACGAGTTGTGCTCAGGCTTAGCTGCCCTGTGACACGTGGAACCTTAGTTCCCTGACCAGGGATCAGACCAGTGTCCCTTGTATTGGATTATTTTGGTGTCATAAGATGTTTTACTTGAATAAGTTGTTTTTTTTTTTTTTGAAGCTTCATGACTTAATCCTCTGCTTGGAATTCCAGAGTACACAATTTTTGCCTCCTTACATAGGTTTATTCCTAGGTATTTTTGTTGTTGTTGTAATGGCAAGTGAGAGTTTTCTTTAATTTCTCCTTGTGATCTTTTATTGTTAATGTAGAGAAATGCAAGATATTTCTGTGTATTGATTTTTTATCCTGTAACTTTACCAAATTCATTGATGAGCTCTAGTAGTTTTTTGGTAGCATCTTTAGGATTTTCTACGTATAGTATTAATATCTTGTCATATGCAAAGAGTGACAGTTTTACTTCTCAATTGCCGTGACTAGAACTTCCAAAACTATACTGAATAAAAGTGGTGAGAGGGGGCACCTGTTCTTAGATGAAATGCTTTCAGTTTTTCACCTTTGAGAATGATGTTTGCTGTGGGTTTATGATCTTTATTATGTTGAGGTGGGTTCCCTTTCCTTTCTGGAAAGCCTATCATAAATGAGTATTGAATTATGTCAAAAGCCTTTTCTGCATCTATTGAAATGATGATATGGTTTTTATTCTTCAATTTATTAGCAAGGTATATTATACTGATTGATTTGAAGATATTGAAAAATTCTTGCGTTCTTGGGATAAGTCCCACTTGATCATAGTCTATGATTCTTTGAATGTGTTGATAGATTTTGTTGAGGATGTTTGCCACTATGCTCATTGGTGATATTGGCCTGTAATTTTCTTTATTTGTGTGATATCTTTGTCTGGTTTTGGTATCAGGGTGATGGTAGCCTCATAGAATGAGCTTGGGAGAATTTCATTCTCGGCAATTTTTTTTTTTTTTGAAGAGTTTGAGAAGGATCAGTTCAGTTTAGTTCAGTCGCTCAGTCGTGTCCAGCTCTTTGTGACCCATGAATTGCAGCACTCCAGGCCTCCCTGTCCATCACCAAGTCCCAGAGTTCACTCAAACTCACGTCCATTACATCCATGAGAAGGATAGGTGTTAACTATTCTTAAAGTTTTTGTTAGAATTTGCCTGTGAAGCCATCTGGTCTGGATTTTGTTTGCTGGAAGTTTTTTAAATCACAGTTTCAATTTCAGCACATGTGATTGGTCTGTTCAAATTTTTTATTTCTTCCCAGAATTCCAAAAACAATAATTCCAGACTTTCTGGAGACTTCATAAAGATGATAGACATTTATCTACAGGGTGACATTATGAAGGTTTCAAGAAGACTTTCCTGGACCATGCAGTGCTCTAAATGCATTCTATAAAGAATATGCTTTGTCATAAGTCAGAATTTTTACTTTGTGTGAAATCTGAAAAGCATTGCTTTAATTTATGAAATATATCTAAACCTGAAACCTCAGTGAACTCTTTTTAAGACTGTCTTGCACATGGCTTTCTTTTAGTGGAGAAAGTAGCTTATTATATGAATTCAGAAAAAAAAATTCTAATACTATGGATTGTTTGAGTTTGGAAGAAAAGCTGAATGCTTGAGATTTCTTTGGATTCACCCCATGAAAAATATATAAAATGTGCATTTGTCTTATTTCAGTATCTTTCTGAGTGTGTTTATCATTGTGTGTATATATGTATGTGTGTATGTATGTGGAGCAGCACCACCAGTGAAACTAAATGTGCTGTTGGAAAAAGTTTAGGTTTTGTCTCCCATGCTTTTGTGGATGACCACAATGTTAATACTCACTCTGGCTTTTTTTTTGTTTGTTTGTTTCTTTTTCAGGATATAAAAATGACTAGTAATATGTTGGCTAATGTTAGAATAATTTTAATGTAGTGTGTCGGTGTCATTTTTATGTGTTTTATACACTGAAGAGGGTTGTTTCAATCCATGGACACCTTGTTTCTGTCTCTCTCTCTTCACTAAAATTCTTACCAAGATCACCAATGTTCTTCTATTCCCAGGTTCAATGCACTTTATCGATTTTCATGTACCCTGCCTGAGCAACACTTGAAGAATGCAGCAGTCTGTTTTCTTGATATCCTGTGTTCCTGAGTTTTTCTTGTTTGTCTGCCTAATCATTACTATTCAGTCTCCATTTAGATGATCCTTTGTGTGTGTGTGTTTGTGTAGATGATCTACTGATTTACAATGTTGTGTTAGTTTTAGGTATACAGCAAAATCATTTAATTATATATATACATGTATATATATAGCCTTTTATATATATAGTCTTTTATATAAATTCTTTTTCAGATTCTTTTCCCTTTTCGATTTTTACAAAATTTAAGCATACTTCTCTGTGATATACAATTGGTTAGATTCCACATATAAGTAAATTATTTAATATTTGTCTTTTTGTGTTTGATGTCACTTATGATAATTTTTAGATTTCACAAATAATTGAATCATATATTTATCTTCCTCTGTCTGACTTACTTTACCTAATATGATAATCTCTTGGTCCATCCATGTTGCTGCAAATAGCATTATTTCATTTTTTATGGCTGAATAATAGTCCATTATGCACATGTTGTGTATGTATACATACACACACACCACATCTCCTTAATTCATGCGTCTGTTGATGGACACTTAGGTTCTATCTGTGTCTTTGTTGTTGTGCATAGTGTTGCTGTGAACACTGGAATGCATGTATCTTTTTGAGTTAAGAGTTTTTGTCTTTTCCAGATGCTCAGGAGTGGGATTGCTGGATCATATGGTGGCTCTATTTTTATCTTTTAAGGAACCTCCATACTCTTCTCCATAGTGGTTGTACCAATTTATATTCCAACCAACAGTGTAGGAGGGGATTCCCTTTTCTCCACGCTCTCCCCAGCATTTATTATTTGTGGATTTTTTGATAATGGACATTCTAACTAACATGAGGTGATAACCCATTGTAGCTTTGAAAGCTTTGTGTTTCTTTAATAATTAGCAATTGAATATTTTTTTCATGTGCCTGATGACCATCTGCATGTCTTCTTTGGATAATTGTGGATAATTTTTCTTCCCCCTCCTCTCCTTATACCTAGCTACTCTTTCCTTTTCACTCTGATCATTCTTTCTGATCTTCATTGTCTTCTCTTGCTGGAATTGTCTTTTAGATACTGATGACCATCTCGAATGTCTCTGCTAAACTCCAGCTACACATAGGCAGCTGTTTATTGAACATTTCCATGTGGAAGCTTTGCATCATCCTACTCTCCTGCCATCCTCTCCAACTTCTGTCACCTTGTTCTCAGACTCTGCCAATGTCATGCTGAGCACACTACCATCCTACTAATTTTACTATCTCTCTAATTTTTTCTGCTTCTGAGTGCTAAATAAATGTGTATAATTACCCTTTGCTCTTAATTATCCCTCTGTGCTTGCCCAGTGAACTACTTAATTTAATGTACCTGCAAAACCCTTTTATATCTGGCCTAATTTCCAGCTCTAGTTTCTGTTGGTTAGTATTGTGTGTGGATATCCATAGTCTTTGAGTGACCATGAACATCTTCTTTGTTACTAGGTAAATCTAGTATTAATATTTCATAAAGTAAAAAATAATTGGAAATAAAGAAAACATGCTTTTCTCAAATTTTCATGTATATTATTGTAAAGGTTTTGTAAAAATTATAATCTCAGTGTTGGATGGCATGATAAGAACTTAATAATTATTTCTATATAGTATAATTTATAGGCACGCACAAGCAGAGTGCACATGGCTTAAAGTTTTCAAGATATGTGTATTTCAAAAAACTTAAAATACTATGTAGTTTTGCAAAATTCCTAGCATTTATACCACTCAGCATTTATTTGTCTTTTAGCTGGACTATACTGTTTCATTTTTAAGTAAAAAGTTATTGTTCCCTTTAATGTTATTAACCCTACATTAATGTAAATGGCATTGCTTGCTTTTCAAATCTGATTAATCATATTTAAGTGACCATTTTATGACATTTAAAAACTACTAAATCACACATAGATTTTCTCATGCAATTATATTTATATTACAATGACTAGATTGGAAATAATAATTCTTTGAAATTGAATAGTAATGAATTCCAACAATTTATACTGCAATTCAAACATGTATGTCATACTTTCAATGGTCCATGAAAGTTTCCTGTCTTTTCCATAGTTAAACAATTGTTAAGAATAACTTAATATCTTCTTTCTTTGACTATTATTTTTTACTTACTCTTTCTACAAATAAATCAAATTCTCATTTAATACATTGTAAGAATATTATAATAGCTTTAGGAAATTATAAATTTCTTCACTACTTTTCTACCTCCCAAACATCTAATTACTTTGAAAAATGTAACAGGAAATATTTTAGCATAGTATTAATAGACTATGCTCAGTAATAGACACATGCTTTAACACCACTTTTTTGAAAGGAAATTCATTGTTAACATTAAGGATTCATTTATTCTACATTGATTTGGCTAGTGTATCTAAGACTTGGAAGAGTCTTCATGGCAACAAAAAACTGAAAGAAAACTAATACAAATAACTTGCCTTCAAATAATAAACAATTTAGAAGTCAGCTTGAATGACAGAGGATATAATCATTGATTATTATAGATATCATTGATTATTATAGATATTATTAATGATATATTGTTGATAACTTGAGCTCCTGGATTTGAAATACTATAAATAAAATTAAATCATATTTTAAAAAACATTCAATATACCATTAACATAGTGTGGCATAAGCAAAATACTCTGTGATAAGGGCTATTATATCAGTTAAAGATGTAGGAGACACAAAAATCACAGAATGAATTTTCTCCAATTTAGTCATCACTGAAGAAATCTATGGAATGGCATTTAAGATAAAGCTTTATTAAAAGTTTGTTAAATAAAGGTTTGGGAGTAGAGGTAAGAATAAATATAAGAGAGGTGAATGCAGGCATGTACAGTTCAGGAGGAATGGATATTATATGCAGATGTGAATCACTGAATAAATGAAAATAAAGATGGAATCCCTGCTGAGCTATTTCAAAACCTAAAAGATGACACTGTTAAAGTGCTGCACTCAGTATGTCAGCAAATTGATAAAACTCAGCAGTTGTCACTGGACTAGAAAATGTCAGTTTTTATTCTAATCTCAAAGAAAGGCAATGCCAAAGAATGTTCAGACTACCACACAACTCCACGCATTTCATATGCTAGAAAGGTAATGCTCAATCCTTCAAGCTATGCTTCAACAGTATGTGACCCAAGAACATCCAGATGTTCAAGCTGGGTTTAGAAAAGACAGAGATCTAATTGCCAACATCTGTTGGATCATAGAAAAAGCAAGGGAATTCCAGAAAAATATCTACTTCTGCTTCATTGACTATGCTAACGCCTTTGACTGTATGGAACACAACAAAATGTGGAAAATTCTTCAAGAGATGGAAATACCAGACCACCTGACCTCTCTCATGAGAAATCTGTATGAAGGTCAGAAAGCAACAGTTAGAACTGGACATGGAACAATGTACAGGTTCAAAATTGGGAAAGGAGTACTTCAAGGCTATATATGGTCACCCTACTTGTTTTATTATATGCAGAGTACAACACCAAAATGCTGAGCTGGATGAATCACAAGCTGGAATCAAGATTTTTGTGAGAAGTATCAATAATCTGGGGCATGTAGATGATACCACCCTAATGTCAGAAAGCCAAGAGGAACTAAAGAGTCTCTTGATGAAGGTGAAAGAGGAGAGTAAAAAGGCTGGCTTAAAATTCAACATTCAAAAAACTAAGATCATGGCATCTTATCCGATCATCACTGCACATAGATGGGGAAACAATGGAAACAGTGACAGACTTTATTTTCTTGGGCTCCAAAATCATTGCAGGTGCTGAATGCAGCAATGAATTTAAAAAAATGCTTTCTCCACAAGATCAGGAGCTGACTGTGACTCAGAACATGAACTCCTTATTGCAAAATCAGACTTAAATTGAAGACAGTAGGGAAAACCACTAGACCATTCAGTGGTCAAATAAAATAAAATCTCTTATTATTATACAGTGAAAGTGACAAATAGAGATTCAACGGATTAGATCTGACAGACAGAGTGCCTCCAGAACTATGGACAGAAGTTCATGACATTGTATAGGAGGCAGTGATCAAGACCATCCTCAAGAAAAAGAAACGCTGCAAGGAAAAATGGTTGTCTGAGGAGGCCTTACAAATAGCTGAGAAAAGAAGAGAAGTAAAAGGCAAAGGAGAAAAGGAAAGATATATCCATCTGAATGCAGAGTTCCAAAGAATAGCAAGAAGAGATAAGAAAGCCTTCCTCAGTGACGAATGCAAAGAAATAGAGGAAAACAATAGAATGGGAAAGATGAGAGATCTCATCAAGAAAATTAGAGATACCAAAGGAACACTTCATGCAAAGATGGGCTCAGTAAAGGACAGATATGGTATGGACCTAACAGAAGCAGAAGATATTAAGAAGTGGCAAGAATACAAAGAAGTACTATACAAAAAATGATCTGCATGACCCAGATAACCATGATGGTGTGATCACTCACCTAGAGCCAGACATCCTGGAATGTGAAGTCAAGTGGGCCTTAGGAAGCATCACTACAAACAAAGCTAGCAAAAGTGATGGAATTCCAGTTGAGCTATTTCAAATACAAAAACATGATGCTGTGAAAGAGCCGCAGGACTGGAAAAGGTCAGTTATTCCAATACCAAAGAAAGGCAATCAAAGAATGTTTAAACTGCTGAACAGTTGCACTCATCTCACTTGCTAGTAAGTTCAGTTCAGTCGCTCAGTCATGTCCAACTGCATACAAATTTCTCAAGAGGCAGATCAGGTGGTCTGGTAATCCCATCTCTTTCAGAATTTTCCACAGTTTCTTGTGATCCACACAGTCAAAGGCTTTGGTATAGTCAATAAAGCAGAAATAGATGCCTTTCTGGAACTCTCTTGCTTTTTCCATGATTCAGCAGATGTTGGCAATTTGATCTCTGGTTCCTCTGCCTTTTCTAAAACCAGCTTGAACATCAGGAAGTTCACGGTTCACATATTGCTGAAGCCTGGCTTGGAGAATTTTGAGCATTACTTTACTAGCGTGTGAGATGAGTACAATTGTGCGGTAGTTTGAGCATTCTTTGGCATTGCCTTTCTTTGGGATTGGAATGAAAACTGACCTTTTCCAGTCCTGTGGCCACTGCTGAATTTTCTACATTTGCTGGCATATTGAGTGCAGCACTTTCACAGCATCATCTTTCAGGATTTGAAATAGCTCAACTGGAATTCTATCACCTCCACTAGCTTTATTCGTAGTGATGCTTTCTAAGGCCCGCTTGACTTCACATTCCAGGATGTCTGGCTCTAGGTCAGTGATCACACCATGGTGATTATCTGGGTCATGAAGATCTTTTTTTGTACAGTTCTTCTGTGTATTCTTGCCATCTCTTCTTAATATATTCTGCTTCTTTTAGGTCCATACCATTTCTGTCCTTTATCGAGCCCATCTTTGCATGAAATGTTACTTTGGTATGTCTGATTTTCTTGAAGAGATCTCTCGTCTTTCCCATTCTGTTGTTTTCTTCTATTTCTTTGCATTGATCACTGAAGAAAGGCTTTCTTATCTCTTCTTGCTATTCTTTGGAACTCTGCATTCAGATGCTTATATCTTTCCTTTTCTCCTTTGATTTTTGCTTCTCTTCTTTTCACAGCTATTTGTAAGGCCTCCTCAGACAACCATTTTGCTTTTTTGCATTTCTTTTTTCTATGGGAATGGTCTTGATCCCTGTCTCCTGTACAATGTCACGAACCTCATTCCATAGTTGATCAGGCACTCTATCTATCAGATCTAGGCCCTTAAATCTATTTCTCACTTCCACTGTATAATCATAAGGGATTTGATTTAGGTCATACCTGAATGGTCTAGTGGTTTTTCCTACTTTCTTCAATTTAAGTCTGAATTTGGCAATAAGGAGTTCATGGTCTGAGCCACAGTCAGCTCCTGGTCTTGTTTTTGCTGACAGTATAGAGCTTCTCCATCTTTGGCTGCAAAGAATATAATCAATCTGATTTCGGTGTTGACCATCTGGTGATGTCCATGTGTAGAGTCTTCTCTTGTGTTGTTGAAAGAGGGTGTTGGTTATGTCCAATGCGTTCTCTTGGCAAAACTCTATTAGTCTTTGCCCTGCTTCATTCCGTATTCCAAGGCCAAATTTGCCTGTTACTCCAGGTGTTTCTTGACTTCCTACTTTTGCATTCCAGTCCCCTATAATGAAAAGGACGTCTTTTTTGGGTGTTAGTTCTAAAAGGTCTTATAAGTTTTCATAGAACTGTTCAACTTCAGCTTCTTCAGTGTTACTGGCTGGGGCATAGACTTGGATTACTGTGATATTGAATGGTTTGCCTTGGAAACGAACAGAGATCATTCTGTCGTTTTTGAGATTGCATCCAAGTACTGCATTTCGGACTCTTTTGTTGACAATGATGGCCACTCCATTTCTTCTGAGGGATTCCTGCCCGCAGTAGTAGATATAATGGTCATCTGAGTTAAATTCACCCATTCCAGTCCATTTCAGTTTGCTGATTCCTAGAATGTCGACATTCACTCTTGCCATCTCTTGTTTGACCACTTCCAATTTGCCTTGATTCATGGACCTGACATTCCAGGTTCCTATGCAATATTGCTCTTTACAGCATCAGACCTTGCTTCTATCACCAGTCACATCCACAGCTGGATATTCGTTTTGCTTTGGCTCCATCCCTTCATTCTTTCTGGAGTTATTTCTCCACTGATCTCCAGTAGCATATTGGGCACTTACTGACCTGAGGAGTTTCTCTTTCACTATCCTATCATTTTGCCTTTTCATACTGTTCATGGGGTTCTCAAGGCAAGAATATTGAACATGCTGTCATGACCAACCTAGACAGCATATTAAAAAGCAGAGACATTACTTTGCCAACAAAGGTCCATCTAGTCAAGGCTATGGTTTTTTCAGTAGTCATGTATGATGTGAGAGTTGGACTGTAAAGAAAGCTGAGTGCCAAAGAGTTGATGCTTTTGAACTGTGGTGTTGGAGAAGACTCTTGAGAGTCCCTCGGACTGCAAGTAGATCCAACCAGTCCATCCTAAAGAAATCAATCCTAAATATTCATTGGAAGGACTGATGCTAAAGCTGAAACTCCAATACTTTGGCCACCTGATGGGAAGAGCTGACTCATTTGAAAAGATCCTGATGCTGGGAAAGATTTAAGGTGGGAGTAGAAGGGGACGATAGAGGATGAGATGGTTGGATGGCATCACCAACTCAATGGATTTGAGTTTGAGTAAATTCCTGGAGTTGGTGATGGACAGGGGGGCCTGGTGTGCTGCAGACCATGGGTCACAAAGAGTCAGAAATGACTGAGTGACTGAAGTGAACTGAACTGAACTCTTTGGAAGAAAAGCTATGACAAACCTAGACAGCATATTAAAAAGCAGAGACATCACTTTGCCAACAAAGTTCATATAGTCAAAGCTATAGTTTTTCCAGTAGTCATGTACGGATGTTAGAGTTGGACCATAAAGAAGGCCGAGCACCATAGAATTGATGCTTTCGAACCGTGGTGCTGGTGAAGACTCTGGAGAATGCAAGGAGTTAAAGCCAGACAAACCTAAAGGAAATCAACCCTGAATATTTATTGCAAGGACTGAAGCTAAAGCTCTGATTCTTTGGTCACCTGATGCAAAGAGCTGACCCATTTGAAAAGACCCTGATGCTCAGAAAGATTGAAGGCAGGAGAAGAAGAGGGCAACAAAGGTTGATGTGAGTTTGAGGAAACTCTGGGTGGCATGCTGCAGTCCATGATGTCTCAAAGAATTGAACATGACTGAGTGAGAGAAGAACAACAACAAAAGCAGAAAGAGACATTCTGAGGGGTACTTGGATGGATAAGTCAAATAACTTTTAAAATGTGTTCAAATTTGGATAATTAACCACTTAAGATATTTTTAAATGTAAACACAGTGAAAGTGGCACTTTTAGAGAGTCTAATTGGATAAAACTGCACAAAATTCACCAAAATATATGAAAATGGAAAATAAGAATTTTAATGTGAGTATCATAATAGTCTACATATTAATTCCAGACATGACCTTCATGATGGATGTTAACCAAAAAAATGTAAAGGAGTGCCACTGAATCCAATTCCATGATATTGAAAGAATTCCTTCTAGATATTGCCTGATACCTGAGCTAATCACAAATATTCCTCCTTTATGTATATATCAACATGAATTATCTAATTTTTTATTTGTTGAAAGTGTAAATGATATATATAGTGCATGAAAGTATTAATATCATATTTAGTCATAGTATGCCTTACATTATAAAAACATAAAATCATTGCTAATTTTTTTCTGAATAAACTATTAGTTTTTTTTAATTAATAAAAAGACAAGCACACTAACTGAGATATATGCTGCCTAATTAGTTAACTCATGCCTTCATCATGGAAGAGGCTGAGCTTGCCTTGCCCTTGTCATGCTGTGGTGACTACATTTTCCCATTCGTGTTATTACACCTGCTGCTGCTGTTGCTGCTAAGTCGCTTTAGTCGTGTCCAAATCTGTGCGACCCCATAGACGGCAGCCCACCAGGCTCCCCGATCCCTGGGATTCTCCAGGCAAGAATACTGGAGTGGGTTGCCATTTCCTTCTCCAATGCATGAAAATGAAAAGTGAAAGTGAAGTTGCTCAGTCGTGTCCGACTCTTAGCAACCCCATAGACTGCAGCCTACCAGGTTTATCTGTCCATGGGATTTTCCAGGCAAGAGTACTGGAGTGGGGTGCCATTGCCTTCTCCATATTACACCTGTGGAAGCATCAAAAAGATTCCCAGTAAATTCTCCAAGTTTCAAATATACATTTCTCTTCGTTTACTATGTAGCCACAACCCTACCTCCTCATAATCATAAGAATCCAGTACTCCCACCAGTATTATAATTCCTTTCCTGCCTGTTGATCTGAAAGAGTAACTCAAGACTTTCAAAGCCTCAGGTTCATACTTGTGTTCTCTGATGATAATGTTGCTCTGCTAGCAACCAGGATCCCTAACCAGCAGAGTTCAGTTTGTAGGGTAGCAGACCCCAATCTCAAGTGATTCACTAAGAACAATTAAGAAGCCAGTCTTTATTCTATCCTTTAGATGCCAGACCTTGCCTTCTATATATAGAGAACATACAACCATGTATTGCCTGAATAAATATATAACATCCTAGAGGATAGCATCAACAAGGGTGGTCCTCAAGTTGATTCTTATCTGAATGTCAGTCTTTAGCCCACATATTTCCTAGCACTTTGATATGTGGCAGAAAGAGTGGATCATTTAGACCATATGTCCATCATTGCATGCACATTGCTATAAAATGACTACTTTGGTCTTAGACTGAATGATGTGAAATTCCATATCAGTGTATTAGTCATACTAAGCCCTTGGATAACAGTGACTGCAGAAACACCTGGAGTAGAGAAGAAAATTCGTATTGAGAGTGAGGTGTCAGTTCCAGTAAGGAAAATTTCTGCCCTTGCTAGAATGGAAGGGATCTATGTAAACACCTTTCCTCCAAATGGCCAGTTATTCTCATTTAGGGCTCACTGCTGATGAAATGTTCAATATAGCAGTAGCTGGGTCAGCATTGATGAGAGAAAACACATGCATTTGGCTGCAAGTATAATCTCCCTCTCTACAAATATGGCCACTTCATTCATGAATCCATTTCACAAGCATTCACCATATTGTCTATTCACCATATCGTCAATGTCCTTCTGCACTGGATCTTTCCTACTAGGTCCATCTACATGCTTCTACTCCAGAATCTCTTTTCTGTGATCTTGTAGTTTTGCTTCTCTTGGTCCTGATTGAGCAGACATCTGTAGTAGCCAGTAGCCCACCTATATCTTTATATCAGGCATTATCTGTTCTCTGTGACTCTTGCCTGAGTTTTTTCGCATGGGAATCATGGGAACTCCATTACCTCTGCTGCGACGGTCCCTCTTAACTGAATTACCCCATAATTTAACTTATGGAAAAGGGATCATTATGACAGAGGTAATGAAGCTCTGCAATGGCACCCCACTCCAGTACTCTTGCCTGGAAAATCCCATAGGAGGAGGAGCCTGGAAGGCTGCAGTCCATGGGGTCGCTGAGGGTCAGACACGACTGAGCGACTTCACTTTCACTTTTCACTTTCATTCATTGGATAAGAAAATGGCAACCCACTCCAGTGTTATTGCCTGGAGAATACCAGGGATCAGGGAGCCTGGTGGGCTGCCGTCCATTGGGTCGCACAGAGTCGGACACGACTGAAGTGACTTAGCAGCAGCAGCAGCAGCAATGAAGCTCTGACCCAAATGTTCATGTAACTTTGGGGGTCCTCTGTATGTGCTAGGAGGTTATTCTGACAATATTATTTTCATCATACAATGGATTATGGATGCTCATTCCCAAAATGATGACTTGGTGAATTTGCTAACTGCCAAAGAAATGGCAGCCCACTCCAGTACTCTTGCCTGGAAAATCCCATGGACAGAGAAGCCTGGTAGGCTACAATCTATGGGGTCACAAAGAGTCAGACACGACTGAGCGAATTCACTTTCACTTTATTTCATAGAGTGGCCTTAGTCACATGGTCACTTGAAATCTATCAGTCAGGCTTTCATTCTCACTTAGTGCTCAGTAGCATGCCACAAAGTGGTTTTCAAATCGTGAGTAGAAACCAAAATTCCTGGCATTTTTCTAGAACTTAGGCCTGTATTGTGACTATCCATTTGGGTTTTACTAGAGACCACACATATATTGGCAAGTTATGACCAACCTAGATAACATATTATACAGCAGAGATATTACTTTGCCAACAAAGGTCCATCTAGTCAAGGCTATGGTTTTTCCAGTGGTCAGATATGGATGTGAGAGTTGGACTGTGAAGAAAGCTGAGCACAGAAGAATTGATGCTTTTGAACTGTGGTTTTGGAGAAGACTCTTGAGAGTCCCTTGGACTGCAAAGGAAACCAGTCCTGGGTGTTCATTGTAAGGACTGATGGTGAGGTTGAAACTCCAATACTTTGGCCACCTCATGCAAAGAGTTGACTCATTGGAAAAGACCCTGATGCTGGGAGGGATTGGGGCAGGAGGAGAAGGGGATGACAGAGGATGAGATGGCTGGATGGCATCACTGACTAGATGCACATGAGTGTGAGTGAACTCCAGGAGTTGGTGATGGACAGAGAGGCCTGGCGTGCTGCGATTCATGAGGTCGCAAGGAGTTGGACATGATTGAGTGACTGAACTGACTGACTGACACATATATTCCTTATTCAACATAATTATTTCTTGTAATATTGAATGCAACCTTACACCACAGCTTGGACCTAATTGCATAAGCCTTCTTATTTGGAGTCTCTAAATTGTGAAATTTTGTTATTTTAAAAATTTTCATTGGAGTATAGTTGATTTACAATGTTGTATTTTTTTCTCATGTACAATAAAGAGAGTCAGTTATACATATACATATATCCATGATTTTTTAGATTCTTTTCCCATGTAGATCATTACAGAGTGTTGAGTAGAGTTCCCTTTGATATACAGTTGGTTCTTATAAGTTATCTGTCTTATATATGGTAGTGTGTGCTAAGTCCTTTCAGTCATGTCCGACTCCCTGTGACCCCATCAGGCTCCTCTGTCCATGGGACTCTCCAGGCAAGAACACTGGGGTGGGTTTCCATGCCCTCCTCCAGATATATGGTAGTATATATACATATATCAGTCCCAATCTCCCAGTTTACCCCTCCTTCCCCTTTCCCCCCAGTAACCATAATTTTGTTTTCTATATCTGTGACTATATTTCTGTCCTATAAATAAGTCATTTGTATAATTTTTTTTTTTAGGTTCACCATATAAGTGATATTTGTCTTTGTCTGACTTCACTTACTATGATAACCTCTAGGTCAATCCATGTTGCTGTGAATGGTATTATTTTATTCTTTTTTATGGCTAATTAGTATTCCATTATGTCATCTCATCTCTATCCATTCACTTATCAGTGGTCATTTAGGTTGCTTCCATGATTTAGCTGTTGCAAATAGTATACTATGAAGGGGTGCATATATCTTTTTGATTTAGAGTTTTCTCTGGATATATGGTCAGGAGTGGGATTACTGGATTATATGGTATTATAGTTCTATTTTTAGTTAAGGAAGCTCCCTATTATTCTCCATAATGTTTGTACCAATTTATTTTCCCACCAAAAGTATAGGAGGGTTCCCTTTTGTCTACACCCTCTTCAACATATATTTTTTGTAGAATTTTTGATGAGGGCCGTTCTGAGTAGTGTAAGGTATTTAAATTGTGAAGTTTCCAGTTCACCTGATAAATGATGGAAACAATATCCCCAAGAACAATATATGCTTTTCAAAAGTCATACTTTCAAAAGGTTTACATACTGTTATGTTTTTTAGTGGTCAATAGTGCAGGACACAATAATTTGACCTCGACATTAATTGGAATGTTTTTCACAAGAATTTCCTGGACATTTCAAGTAAGAGCCATTATTATAAAGAGAATCAAGTGGAAGTCTCCAAAAATGTCCTTGTAGCCAAGATATTAAATCAGATGCTAGATAAATATTGCAAAAACTATTTTCCAAGGGGCCATCATTGTCTCTATAGTTTAAGGGATTATAATATGATTATCAGTACCAACTATCATGCCAGGAGATTATATTCTTAAATCCTAGGTAAATAATCTTATTGATGTTTAATATTAATCATTTTTCCATTTATGGTTTTATATCAGAAAACATACAGCCAATATACAAACAAGAAAAAAGTTGGCAAAAAGAAACATAAAGAAGCATTCATGCTGCAAATGTATTATGTAATTCATCACAATATTTTGTATGATATAAAAATATCCAAATAGGGATTAAAGTTAAAGAAAATATTCATCATGTAGATAAAATTTTAAAATAATTACATGTGTGTGTTTTAGTCACTCAGTCATGTCCAGCTCTTTGTGACCCCACGGACTGAAGCCTGCCAGGCTCCTCTGTCCATGGAATTCTCCAGGCAAGAATACTAGAGTGGGTTGCCGTTTCCATCTCCAGGGGATCTTCCTGGCCCAGGAATCAAAACTGTGTCTCCTTCATTGCAGGCAGATTCTTTACCACTGAGCCACCAGAGAACAGTCCAATATGAAATTTAGAAAATTCATATATAGAGAATAATATCTCAATGGACAAGTGTCAAAATATGAATACAGCTATTTTTAGGTATTTCAGATTATATTTTATGTTTACCATTGGTTTTTATCTATTCATCATAAATATTTCTAGAAAAATTAAGATAAATTATTAAAATATAAACTGCAATCTCTTACATAAGTGTAATGCATTAATGCTTTAAAGAGTCAGGCTGAAAATATTTTTTTGCAAAATATGCCACATGCAAAAATTGTCCAATGTGCATCTTAAATGAGTTTGTGTTTAATAGGATGTATTAGTACATAATTGAATAGAACAGCTATAAAAACATTTAAAAAATACCCTTAATATTTTTTTGGTATTAAAAATACCAGAAATTTCCTATCCTAATTAAATATTTCCTTATCCTAATTAAAAAAAGAATTCAACATTTGGTTTCAATGCAACTTGATATATATCCAGTTATCCATTCATTAATTTTCTTTATGCTTACTAATTTCTATATATCTTTTGTATATTAGATGAGAAATTTTAACTATTATTAGATAACCACAGTGACTTGCCTTAAGAAATACAACTCCATCAGAAGAAAGTATAGAAAGTGTTGTACTATTTATTAAAAAAATTTTTTAAAGCTGTTAATAAAAATTCAATAGAGCACCAAGTTTATCAGTGATTGAATAAAATGCTCAGAACTGTAAGGTAATGTTCTCATTATCTCTAGAAGGGTTTAGTGTAAGATATCATTAGATTATCCAATCTGCAAAGAAGACAGTCCAGCTTCCAGCACTCTTCTAGTAATGTAGAGAAGCAATTATTCCCAAATGCTAATGAGGGTTAGACTTTACTGCTTTCAATATGCTTATAGAAGGAGTTTACTCTCTTGACTATATTCTCAGTTATATTAGGTATGTGACAGTAATTTGAAAAGACAAAGTGAATATCTTATTAAATTTAACATAGTGCTGTAACTGTTAAATTGGTTTTATAAAGTGGCCAGATGTCAAGCTTTTCTTAAAGTGATAGGCAAGTAACTGAAATGATAATAAAAATGAAAGGAAGAAAAAGCATGTGTGGTAAAAGGAGTCAGATTGGCTATGAAAATTCAAGGTCAGGTGTGCTATTATATGTGAAAGATGCAGCCACATTCAATGAAGACCATAGCAAGATAAATAAAAGTTTAGGTACAACAACTTAAAAGAGGCTGGATTCAGCAGGCTTCAACAGGTTCAAGATATAGCAAAGGTTGCCAGTAATTTTGCTGAATGGTTGAAGAATATTTTCCCGGGTCACACTGAATATTAAAAGGACAATACAAATAATAAGGAGGTGGTAGGATCCTGAGGTAAAGGAAATTGTCTCCATTGACCCAGGAAATTTCCTCTGAGAGTTAGGGACAGTTTATGACCAACCTAGATAGCATATTAAAAAGTGGAGACATTACTTTGCCAACAAAGGTCCATCTAGTCAAGGCTATGGTTTTTCCAGTGGTCATGTATGGATGTGAGAGTTGGACTATGAAGAAAGCTGAGTGCAGAAGAATTGATGCTTTTGAACTGTGGTGTTGGAGAAGATTCTGGAGAGTCCCTTGGACTGCAAGGAGATCCATCCAGTCCATCCTAAAGTAGAGATCAGTCCTGGGTGTTCATTGGAAGGACTGATGTTGAAGCTGAAACTCCAATACTTTGGCCACCTCATGCAAAGAGTTGACTCATTGGAAAAGACTCTGATGCTGGGAGGGATTGGGGGCAGGAGGAGAAGGGGACAACAGAGGATGAGATGGCTGGATGGCATCACTGACTAGATGCACATGAGTGTGAGTGAACTCCAGGAGTTGCTGATGGACAGGGAGGCCTGGCGTGTTGCAGTTCATGGGGTCACATAGAGTCAGACCCGACTGAGCGACTGAACTGAACTGAACTGAAAGACTGTTTACTCCTGGAAAAATGCTAAAATGTGTTTATTTTAGCATGGGACTCTGAGATGAAACTTTCTCTGAAGGTAGTAGAGAAGGCCAAGGCCTACGCAAAACTTGGACCTTGGTAGTATGAAAGAAGACAGAAAGAGATTACAAATGTTAATTAGCTTAACCAAACTTATGATTTTATTCCAAGAAGAGTGCAGACCTTTCTCTCTGTCCTGCTCTCTCTCTCTCCTTACTTTTCTATTACCTGCTGTGTCCTTAGTCACTCAGTTGTGTCCCACTCTTTGCGACCCTTTGGACTATAGCCCACCAGCCTCCTCTGTCCGTGGGATTTTTCAGGCAAAAATACTGGAGTGGGTTGCCATTTCCTCTTCCAGGGAATCTTTCTGACCCAGGGATCAAATCCATGTCTCCTCTGTCTCCTGCATTGCAGGAGGATTCTTTAACCATAAGGTGACGTTCTCTACGCATCAGGGAAGCTATAAAACCTTTGAATAGAAGACAGATAGATTGTCATGACTCAGAGGTAGCTATTTTAGCCATCTTATATTCTTTTCCCCATCAATTTACATTGTTTAGAGTTTTAGATCATAGATTGGCAAACTTTTTCTGTAAAGCATTAGGTGGTAAATATTTTAGATTTAATAGGCCAATACTGTTAAAATGATTTAACTCTTTTATGTGACATAAAAGCAGCCATAACAGTACATAAATGAGTGGGCATGACTGTTTTCTAATAAAATGTTCTTTACAGAAATAGGTTACAAGATATAGCACAGGAATCATAGTTTGAAGTCTTTAATATAGAACATGGAGACTATCATTATGTATAGATTAAACTGTCATAATAAACAGATCCCCAACTACAGTAACTTATGTATGGTATGCATCTAGTTATCTTCAATATAAATTTTCAGAGTTAAGCAGTTTGGGGCTAATCAACAGCCCATACCATCCTAAAATCTGAGTCAATCACAGCCTTCTTTCCCCTTAGATATGGATTTGGCTGTTTCTGGTCCAGTGATTTTTAAATCAATTATTTTGGTGCCTTTTACCTGATATAGGATGATAGAGAAGAAACAAGATATCTACCAAAACAAACATAGAAACAAAGCATAAGTAAAAACAAAGACACAAAATCCAAATAAAACAAAACAAAAACCTCCCATTTTAAAAAAGAGAAAAAAAAATAAAAATAAAAGCTGCTGGAGTAAAAAAATAAAAAATAAAATAAATAAAAGAGAAGGTCTTAAAATAGTTGCCTTTGACTGGTACATACACAGAAGAACAGTGTGAGGAAGTTTTTATTCATTGTCCTTGGTAATCCTAGACTTTCCATCTGGATAAATCTTCATTTTCTTTATTTCATGTATCACGTGTGAATTGGACATTATACTCTATGACCTCCTTTGCCATATTGTATATCTCACACTTCTGTGGATTTGGGGCCTAAGGTTATTTTAGAAATGGAACCATCGGGTTTTACATGCTAAATTTTCTGGTATGACTGGCAGTACAATTCTTTTGCAAATTCAGAAATGTTCCAGTCTATTTGGTTTCAATTTTTCCTTTGTGAATGTAAACAGCATAGCTCAAGATTTATTTCAACATAGGTTTTAAGCCAACATTTCCATCATCTCTGTCTTCAGTGTCAGCACTATTAAGCCCCCAGTTAAAGACAATGTTGTGTGGCTACATAAGTCTGAGTAAGTTCAGTGTTCAGAGTATCTGTGAACTTATATATGAGAATTGGGAAAATTGCCCTCAGAAAAAGTAATTGTGTTCTGCTCTGGTTCTTTCCTCATTTTAAGAGTAGGAGATGGGAATTGGACTTGCCCTCTGAGTTCAAAAGCTATGCTTAGACCAGCTAATTAGTTAATAATCTGATCACTTAATATAAATAGAAGTTAAAACTGTGTTAGTAATAATCCAGGGCTAGAAATGCCAAGAGTAGAAATACAGTCAAAAAACTAGTTTGTTATATTTGCTTATAATGTTTATAGCACCAACAATAATCTACTTCTTTTCCAAGTGGGCTTTTTATATGTAAAACTCTGAATTTTCAACAAGACTCCTGAAAGCACTGTGTGAGCCAGGAGTTTGTGCATAATTTAAGTAATTCAATCCTTTGCTTTAAAATGATAGTAGGATTTGTATCTACCTATCTCTAATAGTCTCTAAAAATTTATTGAAGCAACAAACTATACAGACAAACACAACATGAAGGAAAACTATACTCAAGTTGTGTCCATATAAATATTAATATCTATCAAAATCACATCTTCTACAACTAATTTTCTTGAGCATTTTCTACATGTTGTTTTCTGTAGTAATAGAAGATAATTTAGAAAGGAGAGAGACTAAGTTCAAGCTCATATAGCTAGAAAGGGGCAGAGCTGAGATTTAAATTTTTAACATTTGAGATATGAAAACTTTCAATTGATTCCATCAGGGAAGTGACAACCAGAAAGCATGATAGTTCTCATCTTATAAGAATTTATGAAGATTAGCTATTTTTTCATTCGGATTTGATGATTACAAGTTTATTAGTATAGCTGATCCGGGTTGCAAAAGTTTTTTCTCACCAAATTCAGTTTTGAAGTTTCTCTGGGTATCTCCAATTTTAGTTAATAAAAAGCTCCTACTAAGCATTTTCCTGTTTCCCCTCTCATGATCTTTACATTTAAATGGTGTGTATGAGATCCTGTGTTGATTAAAAAGGCAGTCAACAGTGTCACTTCTCTATATCCTGAGTTCTATTTCTCCATCAAAGACCAGTGATTTACATTATATTCAGCCAAAGAATATGCTTTAAAAACATCAAGCAATGAGTGTGGTGGTGAGCATGACCTGTAAATCCACAGAGGTCAGACTGTGACATTAACATGAGAATGAAACCAAGTCCTCTTCTGAAATTTATCAAGTGTATTCAAGAGTAAGTCAATAGGTGAGCTCTCCGATAGGCAAGACTGATATTCCAAGATAGGTCACAGGCCAGTTACCAGGGAAATTGGAGATGAATGTAGGTACTTAGAAAACTAAAAGAAGTTATTTACCTCAGGTTTTTAAGATTTTTGTAAAAAATGAATTTTTACAATGTACCAGTAAATGATCTGTATCTCATTCATATTATCCCCTTTCTCTGGATTTTTCAACTTAGAGGAAGAATTTTGGAACAGCTGTGAGAAATTGGGAAATTCAAAGTATATTCTATAGCTTAAGGCTGGGTCCTGGTAGCTCAGATGGTAAAGAAACCGCCCACAATGCAGGAAATCTGGGTTTGATCCCTAGAGCAGGAATGGCTACCCATTCCATTATTCTTACCTGCAAAATTCCATGGACAGAGGAGCCTGGAGCGCTTTAGTCCATGCGGTTGTAAAGAGCTGGACTTGACTGAGTGACTAACAGAGAGTGAGACAGTGAATTCCATCCAAAATGCACCTCCAGCTGAGTGAAGGGAAAGACTGACTCTTTTCTTGTATTTTGGAGGAGTCTTATGTCTTGAGGGTATATATTTGCTTTATTTTTCAAATAACTGTCTCCAATTACATTTTGATGAATTTTCCTTTCTTACTGGGAAGGGATCAAGATATTTTGGCTCCATTTCAGAATTTCTGTCACCTGGTGGTAATAGAACAGCCTCGTTTCAGTAGTTATTTGGTTATTTTCATGTAAAGATTTTCATATAAATATTCAGTGGTTTTCATTTTTAAGAATTTATTCTCAACTCAATTAGAAGTCTTTTCTGTCCCTTTACCTGAGGGCAGGTTGTTTCTCTGCTGTGGCTTTCTGAGTTGAGTTCTCTGGCTTTCAGACACTTCCTCCCTCTCTCTTTTCTATGCATGGGCCCCAGCATAGGGCTCAAGGATCAGAGAGAGGGGTTAGACCAAAACCAAGGCCTACTGTCATGCCAGTAAGGGCCTCACTATGATTCAGTCTGTCTGTTCTTACTGATCATTAGCCATCTGCTTGTGTGGTGGTCTTCACATGGTTATGTCTTTGGAATATGTCACCAAGTTGGTTGTGCCTTTACTTAACTCAGTAGCTGCCTAGCAGCCCACAGCTCCTTCTCCTCTGCTTAGCCCACTATTCTTAGTGTGAAGTTATGGGTGCAAATGAAGATTTTGTTCACTCAACCTTGAGCCTCAGATACAAGGTGAATAACCCACCATTTTCTCCCCAGGCACACAAAAACCACTTCCGCTTCTAACACTCCGGCACAGACTGCTTCAGAATTTACTAGACCAAGGTGGACACTACTTTTCATTCAAATATATGCTTGATTTTCCCCATAGTAGAGAAGAATTAATAAGTATCAAAGCCATAATGCTACCTCTCAGAATATTCCCAGAAACAATTGCTATCCCCTCTGCTCTTATTTTGGAGAAGGCAATGGCAGCCCACTCCAGTACTCTTGCCTGGAAAATCCCATGGACGGAGGAGCCTGGTGGTCTGCCATTTATGGGGTCACACAGAGTCAGACATGACTGAGCGACTTCCCTTTCACTTTTCACTTTCATGCATTGGAGAAGGAAATGGCACCCCACTCCAGTGTTCTTGCCTGGAGAATCCCAGGGATGGGGGTGCCTGGTAGGCTGCTGTCTATGGGGTCGCACAGATTCAGACATGACTGAAGCGACTTGGCAGAAGCAGCTGCTCTTATTTGGATGCCAGAGGGGTCTGAGTAAGCATCAAGCTGGAGAATAAGGTGCTAATATCACTTTTTGCAAGTACCCTTAGTCTTTGCAAATGATTTTGGGAGTTACTTGCCTTTAAGCCTCTCAAACATGGACCTTGCACTCCCTAGGAGGCTGAAAACTTTCTCAGCCATCTACTTGTACTAGCTGGAAGGCAGAGGCAGAAGCAAGGAGCTGAGTTATTAATGCTCTCAATTAACTTTGAGGAAAATTTACTGATCTCACCTACTTCCTGGTGTTTTCACCTTAGACTGTTGGGTACTTAGCAATTTTGTCCTCAGCTTTGGTCTATGGCATCAATTCAAGAACAACAGGAAAAATTCCATTTGCTATTCTTTAAGGTCTTATTAGCTAATTTGAGATAGAATCTTCATATGATTCACTCATTCTACTAGTTATTCTAGATGGTCAGAATAAATAGATGTTTATTTGCTCCTTCTAATACCACAAAAGAAAAATCCTTTTGTTCTACAGAGCATGTAGAGCTCATTTTGATTAGGAGGGAGTACAGACCTCTGCTCTTCAAATGTAACTAAAGGTAGAGGAGGAGAGTAGTACCAATTACTTTAATGAGTACAAAAGGAAAGTGCCATTCTGTTGATAGTTGAGAGAGACTTTATTTTTAAAACCAAGTCATCAAATGTCAGCACTGGAAAGGATTTTAGAGGTCACATGGGTCAAGTCTGATTTTATACTGGAAAAAAAAAAAAAAAAAGCAAGGTCCAGAGTGAAGGGAGGATGTGCTGAAGCTTCCTCAGCTATTTTGAAAAAATAACAATAAGTCAGATTGTCTGACAACAGATGATTTACACAGAATTTATTGTTTTGTCAAAAAGTTGGGACAGAGAGAGATAAGTCCATGCACATTTTACTGGAATAACACACTCATAGTTATGATAAGAAAAATATCATGCATTTGTTGACATCAGCATTGAATACCATTGGGTTAGAAGAGTTCCTTTCAGTGCAACTGCCAGTCTGTTACCTACCTGGCCTTTCAGGTTTACTGATGGAGTCTCACTAAATCATTTGAAAGTATGTACCATGTGTATTTCAGATTTAAGATTATGAGATCTTCATTTACTGAGTATGCATGCCCAGTGGGACTCATCCTCACTAAGTCACAATAGTCAAAGATACCAAGACTGGCAGTGAGAGAAAGCAGTTGCCTAACTGGAAATACTACCCAACACCAGAAAAGCTGCAAATGACATAGATCAGGGGAAAGGAGAATGTAAGGTCTTTGTAAAATGAAAGCATGTGCTAATTTTTCTTAAAGTGTGAATTTGAAATCATCCTTTTAAACACTTTGGCATAACTTAGATTTGCTTTCTTTTCTTATCCTTCTCATTTTTCCCATAAGGAATAAACCTCACTCAGAGTTAGTACCAATGTATATGTAAGCTCTTGGAAATAATAATTTAGTCATATGCCATGTCAGGAAAAATGGCTGACTTTGAGATGGAATCTTTTATATTGGTTGGAGTCTGCTTCAAATAAAAACTGTGTGTTAATGAGCTGACATTTCCATCACCCTGAAGAGATTCTATAATTAGCTATCTAAAAACAGTGGTGCAGTTATGCAATTGTAGTTATTTTTAATTGCTTTATTCCTAATGAGGAAGCTTTTTGGATTAACTCGCTACATTTGTAGTGGGTGAAGAAAACATCTTAATAAAAATAGTATTCTCAAATATTTGTCTCTGTCCCCAAATAAGTAAAAGAACATTTTTTTCCTTCTTTTTATCTTATGAACCAAAGGTAGTCTGCAATCTTCACTTGGCTATTTATTAAATTCACTATTTATTAGCGAAGCAAGTGGGGAGCCCTGCTCAGCAGTTTGGTGGTAACCTCAGATGGCTTATAGGACTTCCCTGGTGGTAGAAGATAAAGAGTCTGCCTGCAATGAGGGAGACTTGGGTTTGATCCCTGGTTTGGGAAGATCCCCTGGAGAAGGAAATGGCAACCCACTCCAGTACTCTTGCCTGGAAAATCCCATAGACAGAGGAACCTGGCAGACTACAGTCCATGGGGTCGCAAAGAGTCTGACACGACTGAGTGACTTCACTTTTATGCTTTCCTAAGGGCTTCCCAGGTGGCTCAATGGTAAAGCATACACTTGCCAATGCAGGAGACGTGAGTTCGATCCCTGAGTTGAAAAGATCCTGCTGGAGAAGGAAATGGCAACCCACTCCAGTATTCTTGCCTGGGAAATCCCATAGAGGAGCCTAGTGGGCTATAGTCCATGGGATAGCAAAAGAGTCAGATATGATTTAGTGACTTGTTCGTTGTTGTCATCCAGTTCCCCAGTCATGTGGGTGACCCTATGGACTGCAGAATGCCAGCCTCTCTGTCCGTCACCATCTCCTGTAGTTTGCACTAGTTCATGCTCATTGCATCGGTGATGCCATCAAGCCATCTCATCCTCTGATGCCCTCTTCTCCTTTTGCCGTCAATTTTTCCCAGCATCAGAGACTTTTCTAGTGAGCTGTCTGAGGCAAGAATACTGGAGTGGATTGACATTTCCTATTCCAGGGGATCTTCCTGATCCAAAAATTGAACCCACATCTCTTGTATATTCTGTACTGGCAGGCAGATTCTTTACTTCTGTGCAATGTGGGAAGCCATAAGTGGTTAGAAGACAAAAAACTCTCAGGGCTGAGTGGTAGCATCACAAAGAGCAACATAATTTGCCAGATGCACTCTTGTGGTAGAAAAAATGTTTTGTTGTCCTTCCTGATTTCTAAGGATTTGCCACCCAGGGCATGACTGCCCTGGTGTTATTATATGCATCAAGTTTAAAACTGCATGTGAAGGAGAATTTAGTGACTAAACAACATTCCTTCCCATGATGACTGTTCTCAGACAGTAAAGTGTCTGTCCGCAATGCAGGACACCAGGGTTCAATCCCTCGGTTGGGAAGATCCCCTGGAGAAGGAAATGGCAGCCCACTCCAGTATTCTTGCCTGGAAAATCCCATGGATGGCAGAGCCCGGTAGGCTACTGTCCATGCGGTTGCAAAGAGTTGGACATGACTGAGCGACTTCACTCACTCACTCACTCACAAAAGCAATCCGATACTGATTAAACCATAACAAATTTGTTCAGGATCCTATAAAAAATTATTTACATTTGTCAAACTATTTTCTTTTCTTTTTTTTTTTTTAAATATTTATTTATTTGGCTGTGTCAAGTCTTAATTGCAGCACACGGGATCTTTGATCTTTGCTGCAAAGTGTGATCTCTTAATTGCAGCATGTGGGATCTAATTCCCTGACCAGGGATGGAACCTGGCCCCCTGCATTGCCAGCATGGAGTCTTAGCCACTGGATCATCAGGGAAGTACCTCAAACAAACATTCTGAACAACCCCTGTCCTCCAACTTAAGAAAGGAGGAGACCAAGTACACCATGACCCTTGGGACTTTGTAGCCTCGACTTTCTCTCCTCAAAGATGAGCGATCACATTCCTTAATTCACAAAAAGCAGAGAGGATAAGAACTGAGGGAGACGTCCACTAGGCTTTGGAAAAATTTACACAAGAAAACAACCTAACAGATCATTTACTTTAGGTTCTTTATTTTATAAGTTGGGAAACTGTAGCAAAGGGAGACATAGAGACATGCCCAAGCAACCCAGCAATTGGATAACTGCGAAAATTTAGAAGGAAGCAAATATTTTATTCAGAAAAAAATCATTCATTTTCTAAATACTTGCATATCTATAAATGCTTTTTTGTTTGTTCACACAATGAGCTACACCGAGGCTTCCTTACCAGCCCAGACTTTCTAAATACTGGAGGTTATACCATTTTCCTCCAATGTTTGAATGTTATACATCAGTCTTCAATCAGCCTGTTTTCTGGGTAAGATATTTTGTTGGTACTTCTGAATGTTGATTTTTCTTTTTATTATTGAGTAATATTTAGATTATTCTTAGATTATCCTTTGGTTTTGAAAGTTAAGTATGTGTATACGCATAGATCTCTTTTGATAAAATTTACTTGTAACATTATGTGCCAGTTTCAGACATAATTTTTTTATGTGGAAGGAAATTTTTGTCCTATTGTGTATTAAATCATTTCATTTGTCTGATTCTTCCTGAGACACCATATATTCTAGGTTTTAAAATATACTATTTGTCCTCATAAAGTACCTCTTTTCCTATAAATTCCGCTTTTTTAGATTTTTCTCTCTTTTCTGAAAGTATTTGTGAAGTTGGTTCTCTGCTTACATATTTTATTTTTTGCTCTATCAAGCAGTTTACTTTTTCATAAGGTAGAGTACATTAATCTTGACACCTTACACTCATAATATTTTTTATTATTTTATAAAATACTGCTTTTTGTATCTTATTCAGAACAGAGGTTATGGTTTTTCACTATCATTCTTCCTTAGACCACCTGGTATCAGTACAAAAGAGAGGCCAAGGAAAACTTGTTCTTCAAAGAGTCACTGAAAATTATCTGATAAAAAATAAGATACATTCTTATAAACAGACCCAGCATTTAACATCCCTCATAAAGAGGTAAGAAGTTGAGTATAAGGGGAGAAAGAGGACATAGTAAGAGATGAAAAAGTGGTGGATATAAAGTTCTAGCTCTATTTGGTGTAGCAATCCCCATGATAGTCATCTTCCATATACAGAAATAAACATTTCTTTCCTTAATCTCATGGTTTTCTTTCCCAGCATAGAGATTTCATATCAATCATGGTAAGAAATTGGGAGATGTCCTATGTACTTATTCTCATGTTATCATCTTATCTAGAATTTGCTTCTTTTAAGAAAAGTGAGGGTCTTCCTTGGTGGTCTAGTGGTTAAGAATCCATCTTCCAATGCAGGGGACATGGGTTCAATCCCCAGTTGGGGAACTAAGATCCCATATGCCTTGGGGCAACTAAGACCTGGGGAGGTAAAAAATAAATACATACTTTAAAAAAAAAAAGGAAAAATGATGAACTGTTTTTTTTTTTTTTGGTTGGGTGGAGGGTAGTCACATCAATGGGAAAGGATACCCATCAGGTGTTCTTCTTGCCTGGAGAATTCCATGGACAGAGGAGCCTGGTGGGCTATAGTCCATGGGGTTGCAAAGAGTCAGACACAACTGAGCAACTAACACTTCTACTTTTTCACATAAAAACTATGCTAGCAGTTCAAGTTTAGGTGACTCAAAATAATGTACTGCAACTTACATGAGTGCAGAAGAGTTTGTGTTCATCTCTCTTTATATATGGGCTATTTATTATCTTGACTGTGTGAATACAATGAGCCTCTGTTTCTGTGATGGTGGGCTGCTTATGAGATAACTCATTTGTAAATACAGCAAACAATTGTTAGAACAGTGGCAAAGTCACATCGGCCTTTCTTGCCAGTCAAATCTATAAATATCTCTGGCATTCTGGAGAATGAGACTCCTGAACATATCACTGTGGAATGTTGACAGAAAATCCAGATTGCTACTCAAACTGTATGGAATACAAATGAAGGATATTCTATCTGGTTGTGCTGGAAAGGAAAAAAGCATGTAGTATAACAAATATCAATGACTGAAAAGACTGAAAATATAAAACAATTTGAACTAGTTTAATGCTGACTCAGATTGTAGTAACACAAAATGCAGTGAGACAAGCATGTTTAATTAGCAAATTAATGTCATGGATTTGAGACTGGAGGCAACACACATCCTATTTGAGAATTATTGGATTCCATTGGTGGGGTGGCCTGGCAATTCATATTCATATGGACATATGAATTTATATTCTCAATATTTACTACTGTCACTGCTTGTTTCCTGTTTAATTTCTATTAAAGCATGCATGTGAGTGAAATGAATGCTATTCCATTTGTAAAGATGTACTAAAAATGTGCTCATTCCAATATATATCAATAATTTGTTTATATATAAAAATGCAATTGTATAGCTTTGAGAGTTTTCAGTATTTCTGGCTTTCTGAAGGTATTGCTTTATTCAGTGTTCAACGATTATGTTTCAATAACTGTATTAGGGTTCTCTAAAGAAACAGAACCAATAGGCTATATGTAGATATATAGAGATTTGTTATGAGGGACTGGTTTACCTGATTATGGACGCATAAAGTCCCAAGATCTGTTATCTGAAATCTGGAGGCCCAGGAAAGTGGTGGTGTACTTGAAGTGTAAATTCAAAGACCTGAGAATTATTAGCACCATTATCCAAGAGTAGGAAAAGACGAATGTTCTAGCTAAAGCAGAAAGAGCATATTTGTCCTTCCTATGCCTTTTGTTCTATTCAAGGCTTGGATGGTACCCACCCTTATAGGTGAGGGTGAATTTTACACAGTCTACCAATTCAAATGCTAATCTTTTCAAAAAACACATCCAGAAATATATATAGATATAGATATTTTTACCAGCTATCTGAGCATCCATTAGCATCTATTAGGTCAAATAGAAACATAAAATTAACTATCACAACAGTGAAAGTTAAGAAAGTGTGTCATTTTGTTATTACTTATATTTAAATGGGGGCTTCCCTGATGGCTCAGAAGATGAGGAATCCATCTGCAATTCAGGAGACCTGGGTTCAGTCCCTGGGTTGGGAAGATCTCCTGGAGAATGGAATGGCAACCCACTCCAGTATTCTTGCCTGGAGAATTCTATGGACAGAGGAGCCTGGAGGATTACAGTCCATGGGGCTGCAAAGAGTCAGATATGACTGTGCAACTTTCACACTAAAAAAATAAATCACATTTTTCTTCTTTATCCTTATTTTAAAATATAGCTCTCTTATCTATCAGTGAAGATCAGAGGAGGATGGAGACGAGGGAAAGTAATAGAAATATTTGTAATACCTTATGATAACTGACCACTTATTAGGTGTCAGAACATATTCTGGAACCTATATATTGACTACCTTCTTTATTCTTCAAAGGTCTTACTATTTTAGAGCATCTGAGTTAAGTTTTAGAAATATGACTTAGCTCTGAAACCAGAATTTTGTTTTTAGCCACTGTGATATTCTAATGGGTAGACACTCCATACTAAGAGAACCACTTGAACTGCATAACCATATTTTTATATTGTCTAATATTAAATTAGTTTGTCTATTCATTTTATACATATTAAATTTCATCCATAGGCCAGACCTGTGCTAGAACCAATGGATACGGTGAACCAGATAACATGATATCTATCTTTATATTATTCATTCATTTGCTTATTTTCCTTTTGCCATACTTACTAATTTATTCAAGACATATATTACTGAACATCTTTCATGTTTCAAGTACTATGCTCGAGAAATGAAATATAAGGCAAAATCCCTTTTGCTCAAGAATTTCAAAGTCCAGTGATGCAGATAGACAAACTGGCCTTTTTTTTTTATTTTTAAAGAAAGCAGTGTGTGCTATGGTAGGAGATGCAGAAACTATTATATTAGGAGGAGTCCTTATGGGCTCAGAGAAGACTGCTCAAAAAAAAAAAATAGGTAAGAGAATTGAGACTTGAATGGTGATGAGGAATTAGTCACACAAGTCTAGGAGAGGTGAAAATTGATAGGATGTTTCAGGCAGAATAAATAATATGTGCATGTATATAGGGACAAGGGAGAGAGGTATCATTAGAATGATATGGCTTGAAGTAGGACATGTGAGGGAGAGAGGTTCAAGTCCTAAAGAGATTTTGAACCACAATAACAAATTTGTCCTTGGAATGACAGAGACAGTTGATTTATATTACTAAAGGGAAAGATATGATCAGCTCTGCGTCACTGAAGTCACTGAGGAGGCTGGATTATATTCAAGGAACGGGGTGTATGTTGGGAGCAGACTGGAGTTGTAGAGAAAGGGAAGGGATCTATTGCAATTAAATGGAGTGAAAGAGGACAAGGTTTTAAAGACACTTGAATTAATTTATTGTTCATACCATTTCACTGAGCCTAGAACAGACATAGATAAACAGTCTGACGTGGAAATAAATCAAGAAAATGTTTAAACTGCATCTGGCAATGCTGATTGCTTTTATCCAATTGAATATATATGTGCATAATATCGCCCTATTGTTTTGGGCTTTAAAAAACAAAACCATTAGATCAGTCATTTGTTTTATGAAGACATCTTTAATTCAATAAATGGTGCTTTGCTGATTTCTTTTTGGAATTGGAGGAAAACAAAATAAAACTTTTTTCAAAATACTTATAAAATATGTGAAAGTAAATTTGTAATTGCTGAAGCATTGAGTTGAGTTAAACTAGTAGGGGACAATTTGTAGACCAGGTTGAAGTATGTCAAATTATCATATCTTGTTTGAAAAGATTTATGGAAAAATTACATATTTGCCATAGCTTTATGAAATCATTCCATTATTCTGCTGTATTTAACAATTTTATTTCTATAACTTTCTTTATATTAATATAAAAATAAGAAATTTGTATTAGGACCTAATTGTTCTAGCAGGTATCAGATATGTACATGGCTCGATATCTGCCTCATCATTAACTGGGAGCTCACTCTATGACACCTGTGTAGTAAGTAAAGTCTTTGCCTCATGGAACTCACATGTGGAGCTGAAATAAGACAATAAACAAACATGTCAGAAAAAATATCTCCAACAGGGACCAGTGCAACTTAGGAAATCAAGCAAGTTTATAGTTAGTGAGTGGTCAGATTTGGAGAGATTTTAGTTAAAGCTTTCAGGAAGCCTTCCTGGGGGAAGTGCTATTGAAGCTAGGAAGTAAATGACAGAGTGGTAACCATGCCTTTATCTGAAGAACATTCCAGATGGAGTGAATGGTCATAGCCGTTATGAAGAAAGAATAAGTCATTGGTTGGAGCAGGGAAAGCAAGAGAGAACCTAAGTAGGAAAGTGTAAAGATTAGAGAGCCAGGGACACTTGAGATAGGAGAGAGAACAAGACCGTGTAAGACCTTCTGGGCTGATTTTATTTTGATTGCAATGGGAAAATTTTAGAAAGGGAAACTTGGTTCAATGTGCCCCATGTTGATTTCTCTGGATCTGTACAGTGGTCTTACAATGCCAGCCTTCCGATCTAACTGGTGTGAAATAGTGAACAAATTCCAGGAGAGCTACATTTCTTCATGACCAAAGGGTATTTACTGTGATCTGTAGTTTGGGCAGCTTAGAGATTAGATAGATAGGAAGTAAGTTCTGCCAAGTTATTTTGCTCCAAATAATTTCAAATTATGTATAAAATATAAAATATATTTTATTTTAGGGTGTGTGTTTAAACATACTATATTTCCAAATTATTTTTAACATGGTGATTTTTATTTGTTTTATCACTAAATCAATTCTCAAATCTTTTACTCATATATGTTTTAATTGAATCTCATCACAAGCTCAGGATACTATAGAAGATCTTCATAGGTAGAAAGGGAAAGAAAACTCTGTTTCTCTTTTGCATTCTTATCTGCTTGTCACCTGTCAAAAGACAACCTTGTACTTTTGACCCAGAGGAACTCAAATGAGAAGCAAGCCTCACCAATCCCATTCAAGTCTTCTCCATGCAAGGGTGGTTCTTGTTCCTACTTACAGGACACACTCCTACACATGCAGTTTTAAACTTGATACATAAAATAACACCAGGGCAATCATGCCTTGGGCAACAACCTTTAGAAAGCAGGAAGGACATAAAAACATTTTCTCTACCACAAGGGTGCAGCTGTCCATTTATGTTGCTCTTTGTGGCTCTACCACTCAGCCCTGACAGTTTTGTCTCACTACCCATGATTATCGCTACCTGTGATTATGGCTTCCCATGTCACCCAGTAGTAAAGAATCCTGCCAATGCAGGAGCTATTAGAGATGTGGGTTCAATCCATGGATCAGAATCCCCAGGAGTAGGAAATGGCAATCCACTCCTGAATTCTTGCCTGAGAAATCCCATAGACACAGGAGCCTGGTGGGCTACAGTCCATGGGATTGCAGAGTTGAATGCAACTGAGTAAACACACATACACCCGTAATTATATGATAGTTCTTACCGACAGAGGAACAGCAGCATGGGGAAAGGAGTAGTCAATATTCATTTTCTGTTTGCGTTTTTGGTGCTCATTTTCACTATTTCTTCATGTACAAAATTGTAGAGTGTGTGCTGGCCTGAGTGTATGTGGGTCTCCCTGTTAAAGACAGATTGAAAGATGTTGATACCCCTCGGACTGAGAAAATTTGTTAAATCCTTTCACTGGGTGCTCAATCAGAAAATGACAACAGTCATCAAATTAAACATGTCCTAATTTCTTTCGCTATTATAAGTTGACAATTTAACATACATTTTTGTGACTCTAAGCTGAGTGATAATTGGTCCATTTTCCACAGTCCAGATTCAGCAACTCAGAAAATGCTAAAGAACCATCTTAAAAAAGACCAATGTTTTTGCCCTATTATTTCCCCATATTTGCAAATAATAAAAAAATGCAGGTACCATATTATCATCATTATTGCTATTATTCATATATTAATGTATATATACAGTCACAACCGTATATCATGTAATGATCATTGAAATATGAAATATCTTTTTGTTTTATAAAATATATTTATTCAGCATCTTAATAATTAGTTTTAATGTGACCAAAAAAATAAAAAAATACATTAAAAGAGCTACTGATTTGACCTTTTCCTCATTCAGTAAATAGAGGCTGATTTTCAGAATAGTTCTTATAAGTTTTAATATTGAGGTTTTTCAAAAAAAATTTTTTCTATTTAGTTAAACTATGTACAGTTATTTCCTTTCTTAGAAATCATAACTAAGTAGACATTTACAAATATGGTAATAAGGAAAGGAAGCTGCAACTGTTATTTTCCATGCCCCACTAGGAATCCTGTGTTTTATGAATGAATCAGGGAAAACAATGAATTCTGAAGATATACCTGGTATGGCGTTAGTCTCAGTCAAATAAATCATAACTTATTCTTTCCATGGAAAGAAAGTGATGACATCTATCAAATGTAACAAGGAATTTTGTTTTTGTTTTGTATTTCGTTGCTTAATACAAAAATAATATGTTTAAGGAATGCATGGGAGTATATTTTTGACTTATTAGAATTACAATAATTATTGCATTCTGTCAAAAGTCTTTAAACTTAATCAGATTGAAATTACTTTTACTTCTGATTTTGGTATTGACCATCTGGTGATGTCCATGTGTAAAGTTGTTTCTTGGGTTTTTGGAAAAGGGTTTTTGCTATGAGTAATGTGTTCTCCTGAGAAGACACTGTTAGCCAATGCCCTGGTCCATTCTGTACTCCAAGGCCAGGCTTGCCTATTATTCTGGGTATCTTTTGATTTCCTAATTTTATATTCCTATCCCTTATGATAAAAAAGACCATTTTTTTGGTGCCAGTTCTAGAATATGTTATAGGTCTTCACAGAAGCAGTCAACTTTCAGCTTCTTCAACATCAGTGGTTGGGACATAGACTTGCATTATTGTGATGGTGAATGGTTTACCTTGTAAATAAACTAAAATCAGTGGATTGTTTCTGAGGCTGTACCCAGGTACTGCATTTCAGACTCTTTTGTTGCCTATAAGGGCTATCCCATTTCTTCTAAGGGATTCTTGCCCACAATATTTGATTAAATGGTCTTCTGAAATAAATTCTCCCATTTTTGTCCATTTTAGTTCTCTGATTCCTAAAATGTCAATAATCAGTCTTACCATCTCCTTCCTGCTTGACCATGTCCAATTTGCCTTGGTTTATGGCCCTAACATTTCAGGTTCTTATGCAATATTGTTCTTTACGGTGTCAGACTTTACTTTCACCAGCAGACACTGTCACAACTCAGTGCCATTTCTGCTTTGGCCCAGCTGCTTTATTCTTCCTAGAGCTTTTAGTAATTGTGTTCCAATCTTCCCCAGTAGCATGCTGGACACATTCCAGCCTGGTGGGGCTCATATTTCAGTGTCATATCTTTTTGCCTTTCCATGCTGTCCATGGAGTTCTCCAGGCAACAATACTGGAGTGAGTGGCCATTTCCTCCTTCATTAGACCACATTTTTTTTCAGAACTCTTCACTATGACCCATCTGTCTTGGGTGGGCCTGCATGGCTTAGCTCATAGCTTCATTGAGCTAAGCAAGCCCCTTTACCACAAGGCAGTGATCAATTAAGGGGGTTAGACTATTTAGAAATACCTTTTTTTTTTTTTTTTTAATTTCAGAATACCATGATTTTTCACTGTTTAAGTCTTCAAAAGAAAATGCACATTGAATCTCATACTCCTGGGGAGATGTCTTATTGACAATAAATCACATTGTTTTGAAGTCATAATGTACGTTGCTGCTGTTCATGTATGAAAGGAAAAATCAAGAAAATGATTTTATTGGAGTTACATACATATCAGTAGAAATTATGGGGGAGATCCCATGTTTTGAAGCTCAGTATTAATTAGAACCATGAAAGCATGTCCTCTCTCAAACCATTTTTACTAGAAAGTAATAAATATATTCCTTACTTCAAACACAAGCTAAATTCTTGATGAGGTTAATTTTCTTCACTACATTAAATCCTCTGTAAATGATCTAAAGTCACTGCTCTCTGACAGCAGTTCAGTAGTTTATGTCAGTGATCACAGTCCAGTTCCTAGTATTAATGTGTCCACATCATGAAAGCTGTCAGGAAAATTGATATTAATGAGAACCCTTGCTAGAAAACCCAGGACAAAGGCCAAGTGGAAACTCTATGGACAATGAACTCTGTCTTAACTTCAATAGACTGTACATTCTTATCAAATTAAAATGCACCAATACAAAGATTTTGTGAACACATACATTTGATAAACTAGATTTAAATCTATAGTGTCAGAGGCTTTCATCTCTCATGGCATATTCAACACAGACATTAATCAGTATACACTTGACCAAAATACTTAAACTTCTCCAGTTTCAGGAACAAGGGATGATAAGAACACTTGGGAATACAGGTAGAATGTGGTATAAACAGGTAACCTCTTATGACCACCTCACAGACATGTACTGTATAAAACTCCAAGGAGTGAATGGAAGCTTACCTCTTTTTATACAAATGTTAAGGAAATAAATTACCAGCACAAAAATATATATATTTTATGTATGCATCATATATATATGTATGTGTGTGTGTGTGTATATATATATATATATATATATATATGTATGTATACACACACAGACATATATACATCAATTTACTTTTTCCACAGCAACCAAAATAGATACTTAGGTATTCTTCCACAGGGTTTAAAGTGTATTCCAGGCTTCCCAAGTAGGATTTTAGAAATCAGTTGTCCTATAAATATAAGTAAAATTATCTCCATGACAACCTAACTACCATAGTTAGCATGAAAAGATGATTTCAAGTTCTAAAATAGTTTTTAATTTATTTCATTTATTGAAGTGTAATTGATTATAATGTCATATTAGTTTCACACATACAGCACCATGACTCAGAATATATATCAGTTCAGTTCAGTATCTCAGTCATGTCTAACTCTTTGCAACCCCATGGACCATAGCCTGCCAGACTTCCCTGTCCATCACCAACTCCTGGAGTTTATTCAAACTCATGTGCATGGAGTTGGTGATGCCATCTAATCATCTCATCCTCTGTTATCCCTTTCTCCTCCTGCCTTCAATCTTTCCCAACATCAGGGTCTTTTCCAATGAGTTGTTCTTCAAATCAGGTGGCCAAAGTATTGGGGTTTCAGCTTCAACATCAGTCCTTCCAATGAACACTCAGGACTGATTTCCTTTAGGATGGACTGGTTGGATCTCCTTGCAATCCAAGGGAATCTCAAGAGTCTTCTCCAGCTGGAGTCTTCCAGTTTTCAACTGTAGTCTTCTCCAGTTCAAAAGCATCAATTCTCTGGTGCTCACCTTTCTTTATAGCCCAATTCTCACATCCAAACAAGAGTACTGGAAAAACTATAGCTTTGACTAGATGGACCTGTGTTGGCAAAGTAATGTCTCTGCTTTTTAATATGCTGCCTAGGTTGGTCATAAGTTTCCTGACAAGGAGCAAGCGTCTTTTAATTTCATGGCTACAATCACCATCTGCAGTGATTTGGAGCCCAAGAAAATAGTCAGCCACTGTTTCCACTGTTTCCCCATCTATTTGCCATGAAGTGATGGGACCAGATGCCATGATCTTAGTTTTCTGAATGTTGAGCTTTAAGCCAACTTTTTCACTCTCCTTTTTCACTTTCATCAAAAGATTCTTTAGTTCTTCACTTTCTGCCATAAGGTTGGTGTCATCTGTATATCTGAGGTTATTGATATTTCTCCCGACAATCTTGATTCCAGCTTTTGCCTCATCCTGCCCAGTGTTTCTCCTGATGTACTCTGCGTAGAAGTTAAATAAGCAGGGTGACAATATACAACCTTAACGTACTCCCTTCCCTATTTGGAACCAGTCTGTTGTTCCATGTCCAGTTCTAACTATTGATTCCTGACTTGCATACAGATTTCTCAGGAGGCAGGTCAGGTGGTCTTGTATTCCAATCTCTTTCAGAATTTTCCACAGTTTATTGTGATCCATACAGTCAAAGTCAATAAAGCAGAAATAGATGTTTTTCTGGAACTCTCTTTCTTTTTTGATGATCCAACAGTTGTTGGCAGTTTGATCTCTGGTTCCTCTGCCTTTTTTAAAACCAGCTTGAACATCTGGAAGTTCATAGTTCATATATTGCTGAATCCTGGGTTGGAGAATTTTGAGCACTACTTCGCTAGTGTGTGAGATGGGTACAATTGTCTGGTAGTTTGAGCATTCTTTGACATTGCCTTTCTTTGGGATTGGAATGAAAACTGACCTTTTCCAGTCCTGTGGCCACTGCTGAGTTTTCCAGATTTGCTGGGATGTTGAGTGCAGGACTTTCACAGCATCATCTTTTTATGATTTGAAATACCTCAACTGGAATTCCATCACCTTCACTAGCTTTGTAGTGATGCTTCCTAAGGCCCACTTGACTTCACATTCCAGGATGTCTGACTCTAGGTGAGTGATCACAGCATAGTGATTATCAGATTGTGAAGATCTTTTTTGTACAGTTCTGTGTATTCTTGCACCTCTTCTAAATATCTTCTGCTTCTGTTGGGTCCATACCATTTCTGTCCTTTATTGAGCCCATCTTTGCATGAAATGTTCCCTTGGTATCTCTAATTTTCTTAAAGAGATCTCTAGTCTTTCCCATTCTATTGTTTTCCTCTATTTCTTTGCACTGACCACTGACGAAGACTTTATCTCTCCTTGCTATTCTTTGGAACTCTGCATTCAAATGGGTATATCTTTCCTTTTCTCCTTTGCTTTTCACTTCTCTTCTTTTCACAGCTATTTGTAAGGCCTCCTCAGACAGCCATTTTTTTTAATGCATTTCTTTTTCTTGGACATGGTCTTGATTCCTGTCTCCTGGACAATGTCACAACCTTCCATCCATAGTTCATCAAGCATTCTATTAGATCTAGTCCCTTAAATCTATTTCTCACTTCCACTGTATAATTGTAAGGGATATTACTTAGGTCATACCTGAATGGTTTAGTTGTTTTCCCTACTTTCTTCAATTTAAGTCTGAATTTGGCAATAAGGAATTCATGATCCGAGCAACAGTCAGCTCCCAGTCTTGTCTTTGCTGACTGTATACAGCTTCTCCATTTTTGGCTTCAAAGAATATAATCAATCTGATTTTGTTGTTGGCCATCTGGTGATGTCCATGTGTAGAATCTTTTCTTGTTTTGTTGGAAGAGGGTGTTTGCTATGACCAGTGCGTTCTCTTGGCAAAACTCTATTAGCCTTTGCCCTGCTTCATTGTGTACTCCAAGGCCAAATTTGCCTGTTACTCCAGGTGTTTCTTGACTTCCTTATTTTGCATTCCAGTCTCCTAAAATGAAAAGGAAATTTTAGGGGGGTGTCAGTTCTAAAAGGTCTTATCGGTCTTCATAGAACCACTCAACTTTTCTTCTTCAGCATTAGTGGTCGGGGCATAGACTTGGATTACCATGATATTGAATGGTTTGCCTTGGAAACAAACAGCGATCATTCTGTAGTTTTTGAGATTGCTTACATATATATATATATATATATATATTAATTATTTTCCCCTATAGGTTATTACAAAATACTGAGTGTAGTTTCCTATGCTGTACAGTAGGTCCTGTTAGTTATTCATCTTACATATAATAGTGTGTGCATGTTAATTCCAGCCTCCTAATATATCTCTCCTTCTTAGAGTTCTAAAGTGTTTTAAAATGCACATTAGGTAAATAATATCCTTATAAGGATTATGTATATTAGTTCTATCTTTCAATATTTTTAAAATGTCAACAATCTGCTTTTCCATGAGTAATTTATTTACAATCTGTTTATGACCGTACCTTGTATATGTGTTTTTTCTAAGTGTTGTAGTAGCTGAGCCATAAAATTATGGAATTGCAGGTGACAACTAGCGACTGATCTGATCTGAATTGTGATTGGAGTGTGAGGGGGCTTGACCATCACAGACCTGTAAAAAAGAAACTTTAAATGCTTATTTGCACAAGATGTTGTTGTCAGAAAAAATTAATATAGTTCACATGAATTTTTAAAATATTTGTCAAGTATAATTTAGGTTAATTCAATAAAATTCATAGAACACTGTTCAAGTTTTTAGGGATAATTTACTGTAAGTGAATTGTCTATTATTAAATCCATTTTTATGTATAATCTTAAGATTATCCATGTTTTAAGACATTTTGGGAAATCCTGCACTGTGTTATTCCAAGCTATGCCATTTCAATATGCTCCAGGCTCTCTACTCTGGTATTTCATAAAAATGAGTAATCTATATAAGACTTTTCAACTTTCCCTGTGGTACTTTTTGACTATTGGTCTCCTGCCAGTATTTAGCTTTAGATGGAGTTTACCATCAGCTTTGGGCTGCACTCCCAAGCAACAGACTCTGGGAAGACCCAGGACCATCATGCTGGGGGCCGCTAGGGGCCTCACACCATCCACGGGCTAGGCCTTGATCAGAAGGACTTGGGCCCCCCATGAGCAGCCCCCAGGTGGCTTTCATGTGAGCTCCTGACTCGTGCACGTGCAGACTACTTCATTCCTGTTTCAAGACTATATATATAAAACTAGTCTCATTATATGTAAATTCCTCCCAAAATTATAACCTGGTTTTTGGTTTCAGTTCAGTTCAGTTCAGTCACTTATTTAACTTATATGCAGAGTACATCATGAGAAACGCTGGGCTGGAAGAAGTACCAGCTGGAATCAAGATTGCTGGGAGAAATATCAATAACCTCAGATATGCAGATGACACCAACCTTATGGCAGAAAGGGAAGAGGAACTAAAAAGCCTTTTGATGAAAGTGAAAGAGGAGAGTGAAAAGGTTGGCTTAAAGCTCAACATTCAGAAAACTAAAATCATGGCATCTGGTCCCATCACTTCATGGCAAATAGATGGAGAAACAGTGGAAACAGTGTCAGACTTTATTTTTTGGGGCTCCAAAATCACTGCAGATGGTGACTGCAGCCATGAAATTAAAAGACGCTTACTCCTTGGAAGTAAAGTTATGACCAACCTAGATAGCCTATTCAAAAGCAGAGATATTACTTTGACAACAAAGGTCCATCTAGTTAAGGCTATGGTTTTTCCAGTGGTCATGTATGGATGTGAGAGTTGGACTGTGAAGAAAGCTAAGCGTCAAAGAATTGAAGCTTTTGAACTGTGGTGTTGGAGAAGACTCTTGAGAGTCCTTTGGACTTCAAGGAGATCCAACCAGTCCATTCTAAAGGTGATCAGGCCTGAGTGTTCACTGGAAGGACTGATGCTGAAGCTGAAACTCCAATACTTTGGCCACCTCATGCGAAGAGTTGACTCATTGGAAAAGACCCTGATGCTGGGAGGGATTGGGGGCAGGAGGAGAAGGGGACGACAGAGGATGAGATGGCTGGATGGCATCACCGACTCGATGGACATGAGTTTGAGTGAACTCCAGGAGTTGGTGGTGGACAGGGAGGCCTGGCATGCTGTGATTCATGGGGTTGCAAAGAGTTGGACGTGACTGAGCGACTGAACTGAACTGAATGTAGTTAAATTTTTTTCTAATTCGGTTTTGAAGTGTTATATTTATTAATATTTAGGGTAAGTATTCTTTATTCAAGGTCCTCTTTTATAAAGCATTTACTGTCAGGAATATTCATATAAGATCCTTAAAACCAGTGAATTTAACAGTTTCCTTTATTTCTAGACATTAATAGGTAGAAAATGAAAGTAAGACAGGCCCTAAAATGAAGGGAAATGACACAAAAAATAGAAATAGGACTTCTAAAGTATTGAGAATACTACTTATTTTGAAATATTTTTTAAAATTTCTCAAAGTTTAGAGAAACTCTGAATCTTCACTCTTGAAAATTCAGAAGTTCTCAAGGGAAGAAAGTAACTAATTTCACTCACAACTTTCATAGTCTTCTATGACTGAAAATTTCATTTTTGATTCTCCCAGGCTTTTAAATTCTTTGGCCATTAGATGGAATATATATTTTTTCTGATTTTTACCTTGCAATTTAAACAGAACAAGAAAACATTGGGTATAACGATATTTCAACTTTTAAGTATACTGTGTAGTTTGGTTATTATAAATCTCAATGATATATATAAAGATATTTCTGAAGTGATGAATTGCCTTCTAAGGACATGTACAAATAACAGGTGTCTTTAAATTTGGAAGTAAGTCTGCTCTCTCTCTTTTATTTGTTATCCTCAGTCTATGTCAAAGTGACTCGAGTTTAGTTTCCACTTAAAAAACATTTTAGGAAACAAATCACATCAACTTGATGAGATTTCTTTTCACTTCATACTACTGTTTTTCAAAATTACGAATTGCCTGTCTTGACACTAAGGCATTCATGATGATTAACTTGGCTGTTTACTCAATTATTTCTTTCTAAAATTAGAAACTTCAGAGTGCTTTTATATTTAAATGACTAGCACTCCAGTAGTACTGCTGATCAATCACTTCAAGCTAATGATTAAATACAGTAAACATTCTCCTGCTTTCCATAGCTACTCTAAATAGTATGTCAAACACAGCAGGTTCTATTTATTTTCACCGCGTCTAAACTTGGGCCATGAAGGCAACAGAGATGAAACACTGTTCAGGGCATTTATATTTTCCCCTTAATATCTGCTTTGAGTGGTTTTAGAAAATGTCTTTTTCTCAATTGAAATATTTTATTTAGAAAGTTTTGTTCTTTTGGGATTTGTTATCCCCTGGAAAAAGGTTTCATACTTTGAAAAGATGAATTTTCAGGTTTCTCTATAGAAGAGGAAGGATATCAATTTCCTAAATAGTTCCAGAGGCACTTAATTATTTATGGAAAATAATGTGTGTAGAAAACAGTGGAGAGTCTGTGCTTCTCATTGTAGACACTGTCATTTAGACAAATACAATTAATTTACTTTAAGTAAAATTTGAACTCATTAATTCAACCCAAAAATGATAATAGAGGTTTGTTTAAATGATACAAAATAAGAATGAGCTACCTAGCTTGAACAATAAATTTCTCAATAGATTGTTTCATTATATTGTAGCCTCTTAGGTCCTTATAACTAATAGGACTCACTTCTGAGCAATTTCTTGATACTAAGATGGAGTCAGAACATGAGATGTACCTTATTTATTCACTGGCTACCTGGTTTTTCTCAATTCCAGTTCTGGTTCCTCTGCTTTTTCCCACCATATTTACACTTGACTAATTCAGGGCTCAGTCATTCTAGGTCCCCTCTACCTACACCCTTTCCCAAGGTGATCTCACTTCATCTCATAGTTTTATATACCAACCAGTTCTCACTTTACAACTCCTATATTCAATTTATAACTCAATATGCTTTTCTGGTACTTGTCCTTCAGCTTTTAAGTGTTCTCTATAAGTAAAGTTATTAGCTGTTTTTCTGTGGTGTAGGCTGTGGAGATGATATATTAGTTTGTCAATTGTCTTTTGACTTTGTTTATTTTCACCAGGCATTGTATAATATTATCAAATTTATCACTTTTACTGAAGCTGGATTTTTTGAGTCAGAGTTAGAAAGGTTATGCCAAGGTTAAAGAGTAATTCACTCAGGTTTCTTCCATCACTTGTATGGTTTTATTTTTCCTTTATTTTTGAATAAGATCCCTTATTCATTTAAAGTTTATTCTATGTATGATGTGAGATATGGGTCAAATTTTATCTATATGGCTAACACAGTTTTTTCAGCATTATTCAGTAAAAAGTCCATCTTTACTCAGGTGGTTTAAGATACTTCCTTTATCATAAACTATATATATGCATGTTTGGAGTTTCATTTCTAGAATTCTATTTCAAAAGATATGTTTCTTTGTGAGTTGGCACCTCATGACTTTAATTTTAGAGAAAGTATAGTATGTTTTAATGTAGGGCAAGATAGCCCCACTCAGAGATTTTTTTCTCAAATATTCTTAAATATTCTTTCTTTTTATGGTTTTTAGTGTTACTTTTATTTTATTTAAGTCAAGAGGTTAGGTTATATTTTTCCCCAGCTTTATTGACTCATAATTGACACACAACATTGTGTAAATTTAAGGTGTACAAGGTGATAATCTGATATACACATACATATTGTGAAAAGATTATAACAATAAGGTAAAAAAGTTAGTTAACATATCCATCATCTTATGTAGTTATAATATCTTTTTGTGTGTGCGCTGAGAACTTTTAAGATCTAGTCTCTCCACAACTTTCAAGTATTCAATACAGTATTGTTAACTGTAGTCAGCATGGCATATGTTAGATCACCAGAAATACTCATTTATAACTAGAAGTTTGGTTTGAAATTTTTGGCTACACTGACTTATTTCCCTACCCTTATCCCTACCGTACTCCTGGCAACTATCCATCTATTCTATGTATTTATGAATTTCTTTTTTTCAGATTCCACATATACATGAGATCAAATAATATTTGGCTTTCTTGTCTGACTTATTTCAATCAGCATAATGACCTCAAGTTTCATCCATATTGTTGCAAATGGCAAGATTTCCTTTTCTTTTATGGTGGAATAATATTCCATTGTGTGTATATATATGTATATGTATGTATACACCATATCTTCTTTAAAGTGATTCATCTAAAGATGGACACATGATTATTTCATATTTTGGCTATTGTGAATTTTGCTGCAGTACTCATGGGAGTACACAAATCTCTTAGATATTTTGTGTTTATTTCCTTCATATATTTATCCAGAAGTGGACTTGCTGGATCATACAGTAGTTTTACTTTTAATTTTTTGAGGAATCTTCATACTGTTTTCCACAGTGACTGCACCAATTTACATTCCCACCAATATGGATTCCATTTTCTCCACATCCTCACCAATATGTTATTCCTTGTCTTTTTGATGATAGTCATTCTAACAGGTGAGCTGATATCTCATTGAGGTTTTAGTTTGTGTTTCACTGATAAGTGATGTTGGGCACGTTTTTAAGTATTTTTTGGTTATTTGTATGTGTTCTTTGGGAAAAACTGTTCAGTTTCTCTGTCCATTTTTTTTATCAGGTTTTTTTTTCTTGCTCTAAAGCAATATGAGGGCCTGTGTATTTTGGATATTAACCTCTTCTGTAAATTGTAAATACTTTTTTCCATTCCATAGGTTACCTTTCCATTTTATGAATTGTTTCTTTTGCTGTGCAGAAGCTATTTAATTTGATATAGCCCCACTTGCCTGTTTTTGCTTTGGTTGTCTGTATTTGGTATCATAGCTAAGAAATCACTGCCAAGATAAATGTCAAGGAACTCCTTCATTTTTTTCTAGGAGATTTACATATCCAGGTCTTACATTTAATTCTTTACTCCATTTAAAGTTATTTTTGTGTGTAAGATAAAAATAGGAGTCCTATTTCATTCTTTTGCACATGGTTGTCCAGTTTTCCCAATATCATGCAGTAAAGACTTCCTTTCTGTCAAATTGGCAACCCACTCTAGTATTCTTGCCTGGAGAATCCCATGGACGGAGGAGGCTGGTGGGCTACAGTCCATGAGGTCGCAAAGAATCAGACACAACTGAGAGACTTCACTTTCACTTTCACTATATATAAAATAGGTAACTTTTAAGGATCTGCTGCATATCACAGGGAAATCTACTCAATACTCTCCAATGACCTGTATGAGAAAACAATCTAAAAATAAGTGGATATATGTATATGTATAATAGATTCACTTTTTACTGTACACCTGAAACTAACACAATATTGTAAATCAACTATAATTAAAAATTTTTTAAATAAGTAAACCTTTACTTAATCTATACCTTTAGTGTAATAAAAAGAAAATATACATACAAAAACAAATAAAACCACTGTCTTAACCACAATAAAAAATTATGCCACAAAATATAATAAATATCAAAGTAACAGGATACTAATATAAAAACATACATACTACTTGAGGTTTTTGTTCAGTGCAAATTTTAGAATTATTTTTCCTATTTCTGTGAAACATGACAATGAAATCTTGATAGAGATTATATTATATCTACAGGTAGATTTGAGTAGTTTGAACATTGTAACAGTATTGATTTTTCTGATCCATGAACATGGGATATCTTTCCATTTGTTTGTATATTCTTCAGTTTCTTTCATCACTGCCTTCTAGTTTTAGTATACAGAACTTTCACCTCCTTGGTTATATTCATTCCTAGATATTTTATTGTGTTTGATGCTGTTGCTGTTGCAAATGGAATTGTTCTCCTTATTTTTTCAGATAATCTGTTATTAGTACATAGAAATACAAGTGATTTTTATGTGTTGACTTTGTATTCTGAAACCTCACTGAATTTGTTTACTAGTTTCAACAGGGTTTTTTTTTTTTGTGGAGTTTTCTACAGTTTTATATACATATATATATTATATATTTTATAATATATAATATTATGTGTTCTATATGTACAATCATATCATCTGCAAACAGATACAATTTTACTTCTTCCTTTCTGATTTGATGCCATTTCTTTCTCTTACCTGATTACTCTGGTTAGAACGTCCAGTATCATGTTGAATAGGAATTCTAAGATGGGGAACCATTGTACTATTTCCAAAATTAGAGGTAAAACTTTTAACTTTTTTGCCTTAGTGTAGAATATTAGCTGTTTGGGTTTGTTACATATTTATTATATGCCTTTATATTTTTTATCATGATAACATGTTTGAATTTTATCGGAACGTTTCTTCTGCATTTATTGAGTTGATCATAGGATTTATTTTTCATTCTATAATGTGATGTACTGATTTGGCTCTGTTGAACCATCTCTGCATCCTAGGGTTAAATCCCTCATGATCATGGTATATGATCCTTTTAATGTATTATTGACTTCAACTACTAGTATTTGGTTGAGAATTTTGATGTGTGTATTCATGGTAGATATTGACTTGTGTTTTTCTTGTAATATACTTATTTGGTTTTGGTATCAAAGTAACACTGGCTTCTTAAAGTTAGTTTAGATGTGTTCCCTCTCTTCAAATTTTTGAAGAATTTGAGAAAGATTGACATTAATTCTTCTTTAAAAACGTAGAATTTTCCAGTGAGACCATTTAGTCCTGGACTTTTCTTTTCAGATGGTTTAGATTACTGGTTAAGTCTCCTTACTCATTATTGATATGCTCAGATTTTCTGTTTCTTCATGATTCAGTCTAGGTAGGCTATGTATTTCTAGAAATTTGTCAGTTTATTTCAGGTTGTCCATTTTGTTGTCATATCATTATTCATGACAGCCTCTCATGACCCTTTAAATGTGTTTGTATAAATTATAATGTGTTCTCTTTTATTTATAGTTTTATTCGAGTTTGCTTTTTTTCTGACTAGCTAAACGTATGCCAATTTTATCTTCTCAAAGAACCATTTTTTAGTTTTGTTAATCTTTTTATTGTTTTTCTAGTCTCAATTTTATTTACTTCTGCTGTAGTCATTATTTCTTACCTTCTGCTAACTTTAGGCTTAGTTCATTCTTGGTTTATTTTTAGTTTTAAAAAAAAATTTTTTTTAATTTATTTTTTATTAGAGGATAATTGTTTTACAATTTACTGGTTTCTGCTGTACAACAATTCAAATGAGTCATAATTATATATATAAATGTATCTATCTATCCCCTCCTTTTCAGCCTCCCACCCGCCTCCCATCCCATCCCTCCAGGTCATCACGAGACAGCAACCTGGGCTCCCTGTGTTCCCGTCTTTCCACTAGTTATTTATTTTACACATTAGCAAGTATATACTTCAGTGCTCCTTTGTCAATTCATCCTACTCTCTCCTTCTCCCACTGTGTCCACACGTCCATTCTCTACATCTGTGTCTCCATTCCATCCGGCAAATGGGTTCATCAGTACCATTTTTCTAGATTCCATATATATGCATTAATAAGCAATGCTTGTTTTTCTCTTTCTAACTTACTTCACTCTGTATAATAGGCTCTAGATTCATCTACCTCATTAGAACAGACTCAAAATTATTCCTTTTATCACTGAGTAATATTTCATAGTATATATGTACCATATCTTCTCTATCCATTCATCTGTCAATGGACATCTGGGTTGCTTCTGGGTGCTCATTACTGTAAACAGTGCTGCAATGAACACTGGGTTACATGTGTCTTTTAGAATTGTGGTTTTCTCAGGGTATTTGCCCAGAAGTGGGATTTCCCTGGTGTCTCAAATGGTAAAGAATCTGCCTGCATTGCAGGAGACCTGTCTTCAATCCCTGAGTCAGGAAGATGTCCTAGAGAAAGGAATGGCTACCCACTCTGATATTCTTGCCTGGATAATTCCATGGACAGAGGCCATAGTCCATATGTTCTCAAAGACAGGGATACAATTGGGTGACTTATACCTTCCCTTTTTTCATGATAGTTTTTTTCTTCTGAGTCAAGGAATCTTCACACTATTCTCCTTAGTGGCTGTATCAATTTACATTCCCACCAACAGTGCGGGAGCATTCCCTTTTCTCCACATCCTCTCCAGCATTTATTTTTTTTAGTTTTGCTTTAGTGTGAGGTGATACCTCATTGTAGTTTTGATTTGCATTTCTCTGGTAATGAGTGATTTTGATCATCTTTTCATGAGTTTATCAGCCATCTGTGTATCTTCTTTGGAGAAATGTCTGTTTAGATCTTCCGCCCATTTTTTGATTAGACTGTTTGTTTTTCTGATATTGAGCTGTATGAACTGCTTATATATTTTAGAGATTAATCCTTTGTCAGTTGCTTCATTTGCAATTACTTTTTCCCATTCTGATGGTTGTCTTTTAAGCTTGTTTACTGTGTCCTTTGCTGTGCTAAAATGTTTAAGTTTAATTAGGTCCCATTTGTTTATTTTTGTTTTTATTTCCAGTACTCTAGGAGGTAGGTCAAAGAGGATATTGCTGTGGTTTATGTCAGAGTGTACTGCCTATGTTTTCCTCTAAGAGCTTTATAGTTTCTGACCTTATATTTAAGTCTTTAATCCATTCTGTTTATTTTTGTGTATGGAGTTAGGAAATGGTCTATTTTGATGGGTAAAGTTAGTTTGTGTATTTGAATTCTTCCTTTTTTCTTAATGTTTGTAACTATTCAGGGATGTAGGTTTTGCTCTGAGATCAGACCAGGTTTTGCCTTGAAGTTGGGCAGGACTACTGGCTTCATGATCAGGTAAGTTGCTGGCTTCATGATCAGGTAAGTTGCTGCCTGTGCACTGCTGTTGGGTGAGGTCACTGGCCAGGCTTTCTGGTTAGGCAGTGCCTCCATCTGTATCCTCTAGTTGAGTGGGACTGGAGACTGTTCTGTGGTTGGGCAGTGGCACTGTCTGTGTTTCCTGGTCAGTTGAGGTACAGGATATACTCCACAGCTGGGTTGTGTGGCTATGCTTTCTGTGTGGATGAGATTGCATTCTGCATTCCACAATGGGAACAAGGCATAGGCTGGGCTCCAAGGCTGCCCAGGATCACTGTTCAGTCTCTCTGGTTAGGCAGGGCCAGAGGCTATGCTCAACAGTTGAGAAGATTTACTGCCTTGGCTTCCTGTCCAAGTGAGGCTGTACCATTGGCTCTACAGCTGCCTGGGTTTTCTGGCATTGCTTCCTGCTGGGTGAAACTGGAGGCTATGCTCAGCAGTTGGAGGTGGTGGTTGTTGTGAATTTGTTTCCCTGCTGAGGCAGGCCAAAGAATGTGCTTCTTTGTTATCAGGCATCTGTGCTGAAGCTGAGAACACTGCTTTGTCCAAGAAAGTGATCAGCCATGATCTGAGTGATGGTTGCTATAAGCTCCTGTCCAACAGTGGTCTAGGCCAAAGGATTCCCTTAATGATCTCCACTAGGCAGGTCCTAATTGGGCCTCCTGAGAATTCTCCCTCACTGATGGGAGAGCTGGATGTTCACTTTGGGCTCTTCTTCACTACTAGATAAAGTTTAGATGTAGAGAAGAGCTATAGATTCATGTCTGTACTGGCCTGGGGGAGAGAAGATATGGTCAGAGTGAAGCCACTCCTCTTACTCTTCTAATGCAGTCCTTTTCTGTGGTCCAGGTGGGTGCTTCAGGGGCATCGCCCACTTCTGGCATTTTCACAGGGATGTTTTATCTGTGGATAGTCTTCTCATGAAGGGGACAGATGTCACGAATGATCCATGATACCATCTTGATGATGTTACTCTTTCATGGCTATTCTAACATGTTATATGTCTGTATGAATTTTTGTAATACTTTAATTCACTTCCTAGAATATTTTGTTTGCATTTTATTTGGTATTGTAGTGACTTTATATATTAAATACATATCTTTATATATATATATAGCATATACACACATATATATTATATGTATAATATATATAAAGTATTAAATATATATATATAAATTTTTAGATATACATATTTATATATATCTTTATATATTAAAGATAATTGTCATCTTTTTAATGTGTTATTGTTTTTGTTCAATTCTACTTTTGTGTCCTTCAGGTATATTCTAAAATGTTTCACATAAGATTTGCATATTTCTTATTAAATTATTCTTAAATGTTTAACTTTTTGTGCCATTAAAAATTGATTATTTTCCTACCAGTATGTCCTCTATTTTTTTTGAAAAGAAAGTCATTTTTATATTTTGTCACTTGACTAAATTAAAACTAAGATCCATGTTTTATTTCAAGTGCTTCCCATTTCTCAAAGAAATGTTTCATACCATCAACAACCATCATATTACAATAGGGTATTCAATTAGGTGTGTAGTGCATGAAGAAATACTAAAGGAGAAATATTTTTAATAAAATGGAAATATAATTTCCCAATAATGCGTTATGTTTATGTCTCTAAAATTGAGAGATATTCTCTAGCATGGAGGCAGAGGTCAGAATTTCCAAGACTCAATTTGGAAACATGCTATGCCTAACTATGAGTGGAATAGGGCAGACAGTGGTGATTCCACTGACAGTTTAATTCATAACAAAGTCTCATGTGATATGTCATGTGACCACAACAGCTTCCTATATTTAGCATAATTTTGCATGGATATTTTTGATTTTTGCTTTATTTTTAAAGGAGTATCACTTTGAAAATCTGTTTTTTCCCCCTTGACAAGGGTAGAAATATTGTATCCTTATCAGCACCTTAATTCACTTTCAAGTTCAGTTTCAATTCCCCATTGTTACTCTTATTTGAAGTTGGCAGATTTAATTGCTCCTTTAGTTGCCCATGGAAGCATCAGATGGAGCAATTTGAACCAGACCTTGTTTCCAAGCATCAGTCTATAGAAACTGCTTTAAGTTCTGCAAAATTCTTTGCTTTTCTATCCAACAATGTTAGATAGAAAATTTGGGACCGTCCACTTGCCCACAAATGGTAAAGCCAAGCTACTGACACTGGGTTGTGATGAAGGAAAGTACAGTGTTTATTATAAAAGTGGCAATACAAGGAGAACAGGTGGCTCGCCCTTGCTCTAAAACTTTGATCTCCTAGAAGGGTTTCAGCAAAGCATTTTAAAAGGCAAAGTGAGGGAGGTGTGTCACAGGGTATGTGACCAGCTCCTACACGGTCCCCTGATTGGTTGATGGTGAGGTAACAAGACGGTGTCATAGGAGTCAACATTAACAATCCTTAGGTGCTAGAAGGTCAGTTCTACATGATCATGATCATCAAGTAGTTAATTTCTTCCATTTGGTAGTGGCTTTAACATCTGAAAAACTCAGGGAAAATGCATTAGATACTATTATCTAAGTTCTTCAGAGAGGAGCTAGGGGGAGGTGTCTGTCCCAGAAAGGCCTCCATATGATCATTGCAAGATTGGTATGTGAAAAAGATGGCTTAAAACTCAATATTCAAAAACAAAGATCATGTCATCCAGTCCCATCACGTCATGGCAACTAGATGGAGAAACAATGGAAACAGTGACAGACTTCATTTTCTTGGGCTCCAAAGTCACTGCAGATGATGACTGCAGCCATGAAATTAAAAGACACTTGCTCTTTGGAAGAAAAACTATGACCAACCTAGACAGCATATAAAAAGAAGAGACATTACTTTGCCAACAAAGGTCCATCTAGTCAAGGCTATGGTTTTTCCAGTGGTCATGTATGGATGTAAGAGTTGGACTATAAAGAAAGCTGAGCACCAAAGAATTGATGCTTTTGAACTGTGGTGTTGGAAAAGACTCTTGAGAGTCCCTTGGATGCAACCAGTCCATCCTAAAGGAGATCAGTCCTGGGTGTTCATTGGAAAGACTGATGCTGAAGCTGAAACTCCAACACTCTGGCCACCTGATGTGAAGAACTGACTCATTGGAAAAGACCCTGATGCTGGGAAAGACGGAAGGCAGGAGGAGAAGGGGATGATAGAGGATGAGATGGTTGGACAGCATCACAGACTCGATGGACATGAGTCTGAGCAAGTTCCAGGAGTTGTTAATGGACAAGGAGGCCTGGCATACTTCAGTCCATGAAGTCACAAAAAGTCAGACACAACTGAGTGACTGAATTGAACTGAACTGATGTCAGCCAATGATAGTGCTTCTATCCAATTGTGCCTATATGTTTTGAAAAAGGATATATGCTTTAAGCCTCCTGACCAAGACTGTAAAAATCAGTTTGTTTTCTAAAATTTGGATAAGATTATCTATCAAATGATGATGATGGAGTGCCCTGATTTCTGAGTGCCCTCTCTTCAACATCATTTTACAGACTGCAATAAAAATGCCTCCAAACAAAGCAGCAATAGATGAGCACACTTACATTCAACTGCTTTACTATTAGCTTCAAATCATATATTTACATTTTACAATTTTTCATGATTTATTGGTGGTCCACCCAACTGGGCAGTATGCTAAGCAAGACTCAACTTTAAAGTACCAAAAAGGAAAAAACAATAAAGTTTCATATGTTGTATGGTCATCTTTCAGTTGTCAGATCTTACTTCCTAATCTATTTTATTTTGAAGAAAAAAATCTAAAATAATAAACTGTTAGTTTGAGAGGATTATTTTATCACATCTGCCTTGGTCTATGGGTTTAATAATGCTTTTCTCAGTATATTATTTTTGAGCTTCAATTACAGTGTTTTGCAATGATATATCTAGAAACTATTCAATAAAATATGGAGAAGAGATTTGATGTAATATTCAACCTCTAAAATAATCCTAAAGATTTATAAAGAAATATGGGATAATGTTGTATATATGTCTATTTATTTTCATATATGTATGATTGCCTTCTATTTAGATATTTTAAATAAAATTAACATTTAAGCATAGTAAATTTACTCTCAGATACATGTAAGTAGTCACTGTGATAAGAATAAATATAGATCTAACTATGCATGTGTATAATATTCTGATACAAAATTGGAGCCAGCTATGTTTTGTAAACTTGATGATCTGTTTGTTACCAGGATTATATGTTTCTATATGTTTCTATAATGGCCCAGATACTAAGTTAGATACTAGAAATCTCTATCTTTAAAAATATAATCTGCAGGGACTCTATATTCTGCACATGCTCAACAATTGCTCAGTTCCTAGTTAATATCCCAACATGATATCAGATTAATTAATTATAAAGGGCTCTCTCTGAAAGCTTTGGGTTGAGAATAATGTTAATAATTACCAGAATTTAAAAAAACAGTTCATGTCTATTTGTGAACTCCTGAAAATTTTCATTACACTTAGTGGAAGAAATATTAAATCCAAAATTAAAAATCCATTTTGCCTGTCTTTCACACTCTCACATGATTAAATTATGCATAAGTATTACAGGGCTTTCCTTATAGCTCAGTCGGTAAAGAATCTGCCTGCAGTGCAGGAAACCTGGGTTCGATCCCTGGGTTGGGAAGATCCCCTGGAGAAGGAAATGGCAACCCACTCCAGTATCCTTGCCTGGAAAATCTCATGGAAAGAAGAGTCTGGTGGGCTGCAGTCCATGGGGTCGCAAAGAGTCGGGCACAACTGAGCAACTAACATTTACTTACTTAAATATTAAAAGTGCAGTTATTCCAAAAACTGTTGACTGCATTGACATGACAGAAGATTATGTTCTCTGAATCCTCTTGTTTATATGAACAGACTCTAAGTACAAATGCTACAAGAACAGAAGAATTTATAACTTTCTTATGGGTTTTCTTTATAAAAAAATACACACTAAATGTCTAACATTTTTTAAATGTGGAAGAGCGTAAAAATTTCATTCATCCATTCCTACTTCAATTTTTAACTGAATGCCTCTGTTTGCTCAGTTTGCTAGACCTACAACTTGGATGATTTCACTAGAAAATTTATACCTAACATTTTTAAGTGCACAAAGCTAAAATTGTAATTAAGATCATGTTGTAGCTAATTCTGAGCCAGCCACAAAATACCAACTCTAGAAGTCTTCTACGCGTCTGTGAGTAATAAAAGGACCCTGTTTCCATGGAAATGATTGTGTGGGTAGGGAGATTAATATGAAACAGGTAAACTATTAAATCAGATTGCAATAGCTAATATAAATACAATTTTTAAAAGATAAATAATTTTAATATTATTACTAACTTGCATAGCTTTTAAACATAAAGGACTATACATTCTGGATTCAAGCATGCTGTGGTTTCAACCTGACTCTAGCCTACTGCTCCACGTGGTAACTGCTAATACCAGTGATAAACACACTTGCCCTGGATATACAATATCGTCTGATTATGGTACTTCTAACAATGTTCACACATCAAAGCCAGACTTATCTCAAAGTAGTTTTGAATTCAATTAAATATTTGAGGCACTACAAAAAATGCTGCCCTAAAAATAATCTATGTTTACTGAATTCCTTTCATCTAATGCCATGTTCTGACAAAAAAGATACTCAGGGATTTTCTTGCATGACTTCTCCTTCTTGGATTTGTGCCATCTTATTGGTTATGGCTCTGCTAAACTCTGTTTCCTATCTCCCATTTTTCATTCTATTAGCTAAAACATAATTTTGTCCAAGTATTGCTAACTCTCATATAAAAGATAAGCCAGATTTTCAAATAAGGCTCCCATTACATCTTTTAATAAGTGTATATTTTACACAAGGTGTTAGCGTGCAAAGCAAAGAATGAGGACAAGCATGGAACTTGCCATAGTAGTTAATAAAATGTGACATACAATATGTACTTTGCATGCAAAGTTTCCTTCTACCAATTAAAACCTTATTTGTAAGTGTCACTAAATGCTAATTTTAAATGATTTTAGGGTCTTGTACATTTTTATTGATGAATATGTCAAAGGGATGCAAGTTCTGAATAACTGTACAAACTTCACTGCATTACAAACAGAAGCTAATAGAGAACTTATAAAGCAAAGAGATAAGATGTCAGCTTTTCTCTGTCAGTAGTGAATCTCTGGTTTTAACATGTCTGATATCTAAGCTTAGTGACCCATGCCACATCCTTTACTTTTATTTGGTATGTTCAATGAATTATAGATTTTTCAAATTAAAAAAGTAATATATAAGGAATAAACATTTCCTCTGTCACTGAAGAGATTTATGGTGTTTTGTGTGTGTGTGTACTCTATGTTTAGTTTTTTTTTTATTTTTTGGTGGTGATACTGTGTGGCATGTGGGATCTTAGTTACCCAATCAGGGATCAAATCTTGTTGTCGTTCAGTTGCTTAACAGTGTTCGACTCTTTATGACCCCATGGACTGCAGCAAGCCAGGCTTTCCTGTATTTCACCATCTCCCAGAGATTGCTCAGACTCAGGTTCATTAAGTCAATGATGCCATCCAACCATCTCTCCTCTGAAATCCCCTTCTCACTCTGCCTTCAATCTTTCCCAGCATCAGGGTCTTTTCAAATAAGTCAGCTGTTCCCATCAGGTGGCCAATGTATTGGAGCTTCAGCTTCAGCATCAGTCCTTCTAATGAATATTCAGGATTGATCTCCTTTAGGATGGACTGGTTGGATCTCCTTGCAGTCCAAGGGACTCTCAAGAGTCTTCTCCAACACCACAGTTCAAAAGCATCAATTCTTTGGTGCTCAGCTTTCTTTACAGTCCAACTCTCATATCCATACATGAGTACTGGAAAAACCATAGCTTTGAATAGACGGACCTTTGCTGGCAAAGCAATGTCCCTGCATTTTAATAGCTGTCTAGTTTTGTCACAGCTTTTCTTCCAAGGAGCAAGCGACTTTTTCATGGCTGATCACCATCTGCAGTGATTTTGGAACCCAAGAAAAATAAAGTCTCTCACTGTTTCCAATGTCTCCCTATCTATTTGCCATGATGTATTGGGACCAGATGCCCTGATCTTTGGTTTTTGAATATTGAGTTTTAAACCAGCTTTTTCACTCTTCTCTTCCACATTATCAGGTGGCTCTTTGGTTCCTCTTAGCTTTCTGCCATAAGGGTGGTGTCATTTGCATATCTGAAGTTACTGATATTTCTCCCAGCAATCTTGGTTTCCACTTGTGCTTCATCCAGCCTGGCATTTCACATTAGAAGGGCATAGTCTTAAACACTAGATCACCAGGGAAATCCCTTGTTCTTAATCAGTTCAGTCCAGTCACTCAGTCGCATCCGACTCTTTGTGACACCATGGACTGAAGCACACCAGGCTTTCCTGTCCATCGCCAACTCCCGTAGCTTTCTCAAACTCATGTCCATTCAGTTGGTGATGCCATCCAAACATCTTGTCCTCTGTCATCCCTTTCTCCTCCTGCTCTCCATCTTTCCCAGAATCGGGGTCTGTTGCAATGAGTTAGGTCTTCCCATCAGGTGGCCAAAGTATTGGAGCTTCAGCTTCAGCATCAGTCCTTCCAATGAATATTCAGGACTGATTTCCTTTAAGATTGACTGGTTGGATCTCCTTGCAGTCCGAGGAACTCACAAGAGTCTTCTCCAACACCACAAATCAAAACCACTATGAGGTACCATTTCACACCAGTCAGAATGGCTGCGATCCAAAAGTCTACAAATAATAAATGCTGGAGAGGGTGTGGAGAAAAGGGAACCCTCTTACACTGTTGGTGGGAATGCAAACTAGTACAGCCACTATGGAGAACAGTGTGGAGATTCCTTAAAAAAACTGGAAATAGAACTGCCTTATGATCCAGCAACCCCACTGCTGGGCATACACACTGAGGAAACCAGAAGGGAAAGAGACACGTGTACCCCAATGTTCATCGCAGCACTGTTTATAATAGCCAAGACATGGAAGCAACCTAGATGTCCATCGGCAGATGAATGGATAAGAAAGCGGTGGTACATATACACAATGGAGTATTACTCAGCCATTAAAAAGAATACATTTGAATCAGTTCTAATGAGGTGGATGAAACTGGAGCCTATTATACAGAATGAAGTGGGCCAGAGGGAAAAACATAAATACAGTATTCTAACGCATATGTATGGAATTTAGAAAGATGGTAACAATAACCCTGTGTACGAGACAGCAAAAGAGACACTGATGTATGGAACAGTCTTATGGACTCTGTGGGAGAGGGAGAGGGTGGGAAGATTTGGGAGAATGACATTGTAACATGTAAAATATCATGTAAGAAATGAGTTGCCAGTCCAGGTTCGATCCACGATACTGGATGCTTGGGGCTAATGCACTGGGACGACCCAGAGGGATGGTATGGGGAGGGAGGAGGGAGGAGGGTTCAGGATGGGGAACACATGTATACCTGTGGTGGATTCATTTTGATATTTGTCAAAACTAATACAATTATGTAAAGTTTAAAAATAAAATAAAATTAAAAAAAAAAAAAAAAGCATCAATTCTTTGGTGCTCAGCTTTCTATCTGGTCCAATTCTCACATCTTTACATGGCTACTGGGAAAATCATAGCTTTGACTAGACGGATCTTTGTAGGCAAAGTAATGTCTCTGCTTTTAAATAGCTGTCTAAGGTTGTCATAGTTTTTCTTCCAAGGAGCAAGCGTCTTTTAATTTCATGGCTACAGTCACCATCTGGGTGATTTTGGAGCCCCCCAAAATAAAGTTTCTCACTGTTTCCATTGTTTCTCCTCTATTTGCCATGAAGTGATGGGACCAGATGCCATGACTTTAGTTTTTTTCAATGTTGAGTATTAAGCCAACTTTTTCACTCTCCACTTTCACTTTCATCAAGAGACTCTTCAGTTCCTCTTCACTTTCTTCCGTAAGAGTGGTGTCATCTGCGTATCTGAGGTTATTGATATTTCTCCTGGCAATCTTGATTCCAGCTTTTGCTTCATCCTGCCCAGCATTTCTCATAATGTACTCTGCATAGAAGTTAAATAAGCAGGGTGACAATATAGAGCCTTGACATACTACTTCCCAATTTGGAATCAGTCCCTTGATCCATGTCCCATTTTAATTGTTGCTTCTTGACCTGCATACAGATTTCTCAAGAGGCAGGTCAGGTGGTCTCTTTCAGAATTTTCCACGCTTTGTTGTGACCCACACAGTCAAAGGTTTTGGCAGAGTCAATAAAGCAGAAGTAGATGTTTTTCTGGAACTCTCTTGCTTTTTTGATGATCCAATAGATGTTGGCAATTTGGGCTCTGGTTCCTCTGCCTTTTCTAAATCCAGTTTGAACATCTGGAAGTTCTCGTTTCACGTACTGTTGAAGACTGGCTTGGAGAATTTTGAGCATTACTTTACTAGCATGTGCTGCTGCTGCTGCTGCTGCTAAGTCACTTCAGTCGTGTCTGACTCTGTGCGACCCCATAGATGGAAGCCCACCAGGCTCCCCCGTCCCTGGGATTCTCCAGGCAAGAACACTGGAGTGGGTTGCCATTTCCTTCTCCAATGCATGAAAGTGAAAAGTGAAAGGGAAGTCGCTCAGTCATGTCCGACTCTTGGTGACCCCATGAACTGCAGCCTACCAGGCTCCTCCACCCATGGGATTTTCTGGGCAAGTGTACTGGAGTGGGGTGCCATTGCCTTCTCCAGATATGAGTGCATATATTTTTCCAAATTAGTGTTTTTCTATTCTTGAGAAAAATACCCAGAATTGGGATATCTGGATCATATGGTAGTTCTTATTTTGTTAAGGAATCTCCATTTAAATATTTTTAAACAAATTTTATCGGCATATAGTTGATTTGCAATATTGTATTAGTTTCAGGTGTACAGCAAAGTGAATCAGTTACACATATACATATATTCATTCTGTTTCATATTCTTCTCCCATTTAGGTTATTGCAGAGTATTGTGTAGAGGTCTCTCTCATAAACAGTAGATCCCTATTAGTTATCTATTTTACATACAGTAGTGTGTGAGTGTCAATCCCAGTCTCTCAATTTACCCCTCTCTCCCTTTCTTTCTGATAACCATAAGTTTGTTTCCTACATTTATTTGGTTTGTTATAAAGGCTGAGCCTGTTTATGTTTCTTCTAATAATGTATGAAAGTTATCTCTTCTCCACATCCTTACCAACTTTTGTTATATCTTGCCTTTTTGATGAAAGCCATTATAAATGTGGTTTTGATTTGCATTTTCCTAATAATTAGTGATGTTGAACATCTTTTCATGTAACTCCTGGCCATCTGTATGTCTTGGATAAATGTTTATTCACTCTTCTATCCATTTTTAAATTGAGGTGTTTTTTCTTGTTGTTGAGTTGTATGAGTTCTTTATATATTTTGGATATTAATAACTTATCAGATATATCATTTGAATATATCTTCTCCCGTTTGGTTAAGTTTTACTTTTATCGATGATTTCCTTTGCCTTGCAGAAGGTTTTTAGTTTAATGCAATTCCATTTATTTTGTTTTGCTTTTGTTTACCTTTTCTGAGGATTCCTATCTAAAAAGACATTACTAAGACTGATGTTAAAGAGTGTAATGCCTCTGCTTACTTCTAGGTATATTATGGTTTCAGGCTTACATTCAAATCTTTAATCCATTTTGTTATTTTTGATATGATATGAGATAATGCTCTAGTTTTGTTTTTTTTGCATGGGACTGTCTAGTTTTCCAAACACCATTTATTGAAGAGAATATCCATTCTCCATTGTGTATTCTTTGCTTTTTTTGTCATATGTTAATTGTCCACATAAGTGTGGGTTTGTTTCTCAGTTGTCAGTTCTATTTCATTGATCTATGTCTATGTTTTTCTTCCAGTACTATGCTGTTCTGTTTACTATGAATTTGTAATATAGTTCGAAATCAGGGAATGTAACACCTCCAGCATTCTTCATTTTTCTCAGGATTTCTTTGGCCATCCAAGGTCTTTTGTGTTTCCATATAAATTTTAGAATTTTTATTTCTTTTTCTAAATACAATGTCATTGGGATTTTGGTAGGAAGTGTATTGAATGTGTATATTTCTTTAGGATATATGAACATTTTAACAGTGTTAATTCTTTCAATCTGTGAACATAGAATATATTTCCTTTTGCATCTTTTTCAATTTTTTTCAACAGTATATTATAGTTCTCAGTATACAGGTCTTTTGTCTCCTTGGTTAAATTTATTCCTAGGTATTTTTCTCTTTTTTTGTATGAAGGTGAATAAGAATGTGTTTATAATTTGTTTTTCTGTTAGCTTATTATTAACATATAGAAAGTGAAGCCCATTTTCCTGTTGATTGTGTATCCTGCAACTTTACTGTATTTATTATTTTTAATAATTTTTTGTGGAGTCTTTAATGTTTTATATATATATATAATTATGTCACCTGCAAATGATGCCAGTTTTGCTTCTTCCTTTCCAAATTGATTTCCTTTTATTTCTTTTTTTTTTGCCTAATTACTTTGGCTTTAACATCAAATACTTTTAAATAAAAGTGCAAGAGTGGGTATTTTTGTGTTGTTCCTGATTTGAGAAGGGTAGCTTTCAGTTTTTTACCACTGAGTATGATGTTAACTGTGCATTTGTCATGCATATGTTCAGTCGTGACTCTTCATAACCCAATGGGCTGTAGCCCACAGGGTTTCTCTGTCCATGGGATTCTCTAGTCAAGAATACTGGAGTAGGTAGACATTCCCTTCTCCGGGGTTTCTTCCAAACCCAGGAATCAAACTCCTATGTTGCAGGCAGATTCTTTACCATCTGAGCTGCCAGGGGAACCCAGATTTGTCATATATAGCTTTTAATATGTTGATATATGTTCCTTCTTTACTCGTTTTTATTCATAAATGGGTATTAAATCTTGTCAAATATTTTGTCTACATCTATTGTGATAATTGTATGGTTTTACCCATCATTTGGTTAATGTAGTGTACCATGTTGTTTGATTTTTAGGTGTTCAACCATCCTTGTATCTCTGGAACAAATTCCACTTGATCATAGTGTATGATCCTTTTAATGTGTTATTTTATTTGGTTTGCTAATGTTTATTAACAGACTGGTTCCAAATTGGAAAAGGAGTACGTCAAGCCTGTATATTGTCACCCTGCTTATTTAACTTATATGCAGAGTACATCATGAGAAACGCTGGACTGGAAGAAACACAAGCTGGAATCAAGATTGCCGGGAAAAATATCAATAACTTCAGATATGCAGATGACACCACCCTTATGGCAGAAAGTGAAGAGGAACTCAAAAGCCTCTTGATCAAAGTGAAAGTGGAGAGTGAAAAAGTTGGCTTAAAGCTCAACTTCAGAAAACAAAGATCATGGCATCCGGTTCCATCACTTCATGGGAAATAGATGGAGAAACAGTGGAAACAGTGTCAGACTTTATTTTTGGGGGCTCCAAAATCACTGCAGATGGTGGCTGCAGCCATGAAATTAAAAGATGCTTACTCCTTGGAAGGAAGGTTATGATCAACCTAGATAGCATATTCAAAAGCAGAGACATTACTTTGCCAACAAAGGTTCGTCTAGTCAAGGCTATGGTTTTTCCTGTGGTCATGTATGTGAGAGTTGAACTGTGAAGAAGGCTGAGCGCCGAACAACTGATGCTTTTGAACTGTGGTGTTGGAGAAGACTCTTGAGAGTCCCTTGGACTGCAAGGAGATCCAATCAGTCCATTCCGAAGGAGATCAGCCCTGGGATTTCTTTGGAAGGAATGATGCTAAAGCTGAAACTCCAGTACTTTGGCCACCTCATGCGAAGAGTTGACTCATTGGAAAAGACTCTGATGCTGGGAGGGATTGGGGGCAGGAGGAGAAGGGGACGACAGAGGATGAGATGGCTGGATGGCATCGCTGACTCAATGGATGTGAGTCTGAGTCAACTCCAGGAGTTGGTGATGGACGGGGAGGCCTGGTGTGCTGCGATTCATGGGGTCGCAAAGAGTCGGACATGACTGAGTGACTGAACTGAACTGAATGTTTATTGAAGACTTTTATGTTTCTGTTCATCAGGGATATTGGCTTATAATTTTCTTTTTTGTGTGTCTGGTTTGTCAAGTTTGTTAGGTTTTAGTAACAGGATAATGTTACCCTCATAATAAAAGTTTAAAAATATTCCCTTCTCTTCAATTTTTTGAAAAAGTTTGAGAAGGATAGGTATTAAGTCTTCTTTGAGTGTTTGGTAGACCTTACCTGTGAAGTCATATGTTCCTGGGCTTTTGTTTTTTGAGAGCTCTTTGATTACTCTTTTAATCTCTCTACTAGTGATTGGTCTATTATGGTTTTCTGTTTCTTCAATCTTGGAAAGTTGTATGATTCTAAGGATTTGTCCATTTTGTCTAGGCTCTCCAATTTGTTGACATATGGCTGTTTATAACATTCTCCTATAATCCTTGGTATGACTATGATATCTGTTATTTCTCCTTTTTCACTTGTGATTTTATTTAGAAAACCCTTTGTTTTTTCTTTAGTCTAGCTAGAAGTGTGTTGATTTTGCTTTAGATAAGTTTAAATAAGTATTTAAATATGTCCCTAACACTAGTGAAAAGTTTATCTCTAATTCTACAAAAGTAGCTCTTTTAATATATGTTTTAGTATATGTGTCTGTATCTGCCAGAGTTATTAATTATGAAAAATTATTATTTTTATTTTAGAATATTTTACCCATAGATATTATATGATATACTATTGAATATGAAGTATTTGATATAAAATGTTTTTAAGCTCAAGTAATGAATTAAATAATTTAAATGCTTAACAAACCAGATTTTGACTATCTATAAATATATTTCTTTTCTAAGCCCTGAAAGACTACAAGTGCTTTATAAAGCTTCAAATCCCCCAAAATTTACTTGAATATCATCTGTTCTCCACTCTAATTACTTTTCGTATCAAAGCTAGAATGCTGTTTAACAAATCAGATACAATCATGTCACCTCTTCATCCTACATGAATGGTTTGATGGCTTTGATAACTCTAATAATACAGGCTGAAAGTCTGTGTCATACACAAACACATACACATCATGATCTGTTTAAGTCCACCTCATTTCACAGTCCTTCATATTCCAACTACATTGATCTTTCTGTTCAAGAATTGCTACAGTTATTTCTGACTCAGGTTATTAATGGCACTGTTCTTTCTGTTTGGTTTTGATATCAATCATCCCCTCCTCTATCCACAAGCCCCTCTTTCATTCTTCACCAATCAAACATCTTTCACTCAGCCTTCAGATCTTAAATGTTACTTCCAAAAGAAGCCCTGGGGTTTCCCTAATGGCTCAGTGGTAAAGAATCCACCTGCCAGTGTAGGAGATGTGGGCTTGATCTCTGGATTGGAGAAAGAAATGACAACTCACTCCAGTATTTTTCCCTGGGAAATCCCATGGACAGAGGAGCTTGGGGAGCTACAATCCATGGGGTTTCAAAAGAATCAGACACAACTTAGACTAAACAGCAACAACAAAATAAGCCCTTACCCTTTCTCCTCCCTACATTTCCACACTCTATATCTAGGCTGTTTTCTGGCATATGCTCCTATGATCCTGTAATTTTATTCTTGGCACCAACAGTATATTTTTTATTAAATATTTATTAATATTTATAGTTTATTCCCATGTCCATTACCAACTGAGCTATCAGGGAAGCCCGATATTCTACTACTGCAGTGTTATCATACATAGTAAGTATTTAATTAATGTGTTGCCAAATGTGTTGAAAATACAAATGAATAAGTTTAAATTATGCAAAGTAATATTCTATATGCTCTGATGAAATTTATAGTCATTGTGAATAGATGATTTTCTTTCCGTCTTTCCATCTTATCATTTTTACTCGACTAACTTGTCTTTGTCAAGATGCTTTTTTCTACTCAAAGCTACATTGCTATGCTGTTTAATGAAGGTAGGATGAAATGCTTTGATTCAGAGGAAGAACATTCACAGACTTTTGTATAAAAGAGAAAAGAAAAAAAAAAAAGAAATGGCTATCTCATCACCCCATGCTGCAGCGTTAATTTGTATATGTTCCCAGTTAAATATTTCGACCTATATATACGGTATAAGTATTTGTGCAAGAAGCTTATAGTGCTCAAATCAAAATAGGTGCTATCTTGTGAAACCTGGGCCCTGCTCAGCCTAAGCTAACTTTGCTTGTTGATAAAAATCACTATGGCTATGGTAATAATACTATACTACTATACCTTATAATGCCATACTTCTATAATACTACTACTACTATAGTTGTAGTTGCTGCCTACACTATTATATTGAGATTTTTAAGCACAGCAAAAGGTAGCGATTCTAAATTAGATTGAACTGCTTAGGAAAGTAAGCATTTAATTGAGGTTTTCTTTCTCATTGAAACCATAAATTAAAAGAGCACAAAAAATATGTAACTTCAAAAGATATCAGACAGCTGTCAGAAATATTTTATATCAAAAGACATACCCAGTGATTTTTCCATTTGCAGGTATCACTGCAGTGCTTTTTTCAAATGGTAAAAGGATCTTGAATCTGTCGTGATTCTCTAAAACACCCATTTTCTCTATGATGTAATGACAATTATTTCTTAACACTGGTGGACATAATTTAGATGATCATGCTTTAATAAGGTTTCTTTCCCTTGATACCATCTATTTTCGCTAATGTCCCTGGCATGTGAAACTTTTAGAGTTTTCACCAAATTCTCATCCATTAGTGATACATGATAAGATTTATGTGCAAAAATTCCATTAATATTAATGAGATTAACTTTCATAAATCTTATGTTATTGCTGATAGAGTAGATTCTAGTAACAGTAAAACTCTGTGCATTAATTAGAGGACAAATAGGGTTACTTTATCAAGTATATAAAAACATTAAAAGTTACATAATTAATATGTGAGCAATTAGTCAAAGTTATGAAAATTCTAATAATTATGATAATAAAGAATTTGAAACAGTTACCATTTCATTCTGATGACTTTTTCTTTTAAGCCAACTGCTGTGAGCAATATGTATGAACAATACCCAACAAGATGGCTTGTCTGGATATTGTGTGGAAGACTGGTTATTGCTAAAACATCTTTATTTGCATGTTAATGGTCTGAATGGAATGCACATACTGCTGTATCAATTCATGCCAGCTGTTTTATATTCATATGAAATCTTCTTCAGCTACTCAGCACCCTCAGTTCTGAACTTAGATAAATTATTTGATACTGACTTTTCCCCCCTTGCACAACTCTAATGATTTTCCCGGAAAAGCAATAGATGTGGAAATGGCTACATCAGTTGTCACTCATTTTCATTTATTTGGGCTTCCCCTGTGGCTCAGGCAGTAAGAATCTGCCTGCAATGCAGGAGACCCAGGTTTGATCCCTAAGTCAGAAAGTACCCTGGAGAAGGGCAAGGCAACCCACTCCAGTATTCTTGCCTGGAGAATCTCATGGACATAGGAGCCTGGTGGGCTACAGTCCATAGAGTTGCAGAGACTCAGATATGACTGAGCGACTTCACTTTTTCACGTCTTTTCATTTATTTATTAGAATTTCAATAAACATTTATTAAACATTTACTATTTACTAGTAAATGCCGGAGATATAAAGAAATTTATCTCTTCCCTAAAGGAATCATGGTCTACCAATAAACATAAACTTGCAAAATAGAAATGCAAATATATAGTGGTAATTATGCATAATGAATTATGGAAGTGCAGAGAGGAGGAACTCATTGAACTTTTGGGGTAGATGATATAGATGATCTGGAAAGGGTAGGAAAGCTGAAAAAGGAATCCTCTATATCCTTGTATTATAATTAGCTGGTACTCCAGGATCAATAAGGACTTCAATATCCAACTTTGGGATTTAATCAGGTAAAAACCCATAAGTTGATATTTTTCTTTTAACTGTATCATGCAATATTTTAATTATTAATTTTTTGTTTAGACAAGAGAAGTTGGACAGATTGAAAACAACAGAGGGTCTCCCTGGGCCTGCTTAGGGACACTAGACAATGGATCTACTGATCAGATTGAGGTCATTGTCTCTCAGCCTTCAAACTCACCTTCATGCTGTTAGGATAAGCCCCATTCAAATCCCCACCTCTTGTCTCTTGCCTTTTGCAATTAGTCTTCTGATAAATGAATCTCCAAGTGTGTTGTCTCTGTCTAAATCCTCCTTCTCACTCCTCACAGCAAACCTCAGTAACTTGCAAGGCCCACCAGATCTTCAAATTCCATACCCTGCCAGTACTTTCAGGCTTCATTACCCTCTGTTTCCAACCCACCTGTTGCGTTACATCAAACAGAATCCCTTGCAATTACCTGACCCTTCCCCTTCTTTTTCATGCAGATGCCTATGTAATAAAAGCTGCTTTCTCTAGCTTAGTCTTTGTTTTCCTTGTAAAAGTTCATTTTGCCTTCTAAAATCAAAGGCCACTGTATTCTTTTTCATTGCTGATGTAACAAATTGCCACAGACCCAGGGGCAAATGTATTATCTTCCAGTTCTGGAGGTCAGGAATCTGAAATAGGTTTTGTAGAGCTAAAAGTAAGGTTTCAGGAGGACTGTATCCATCTGGAGTCTTTAGGAGATGATATGGCCCCTTGCCTTGTCCATTTTCCCAGGGCCACTTGTATTCCTTCATACATGAGCCTTCCTCCACCTTCAAAGCAAGAAGTATAGCATCTTCAAATTGGCCCCACTGGGATAACCCAGAATAGTCTTCCCATTATTATATCTTTAACTTAACCACATTTGCATAGTCCCTTTTGCAAAGTAAAGTAACATATTCACAAGTTTGCAGGACTAAAATATAGTTTATTTTATTTAAATATAGATATCTTAGGTTATTACTTTACCTACCATAGTCCCCATCCCGTCACCCAGGGTATATTTTTCCCATAACATATGTATTAGTCAGCTCAGGCTGCCATAACAAAATACTGGGTGGCTTAAAAAATAGAAACTTATGTTTCACAGTTCTGGGTGCTAGAAGTCCAAAATAAGGGTGTTAGCATTGTCAGATTCTACTGAGAGCTCTCTTCTAGGTTTTCACCTTCTTGTTGGGTACCACATGGTGAAGAGTGACCTCCAGTGTCACTTCCTCTCTTATAAGTGTCCTAGTTCTACCAGATCAGTGCTCCACCCCTATGATCTTATTTAACCTTAATCATTTCCTCAAAGACTCTCCTATAAATCACATGGGGTACTAGGGTTCTCAGAATCATGTACACATGAGTCTTTCCTGTATTATAATTTACCTTTTTCACATCCTCCTTAGTTAGACTTGGAGATAGTTAAAGTACATGCCTTTTCAATACTATAAGACGAGTGTTTCAAAAATAACAGATATTTGTTTAACCAAAGGCATTTGATTTAAGGTAGAAAAATCATCTCAGCACTCCTTTGAGAGGATCAGGTTAACTACCTGTGAAATTAACTGTAACAGGAGAAATTGCCAACACAGACCATTGTTGTTTTGGTTGTTGTTCAGTTGCTAAATTGTATCCAACTCTTTTCTACCCCATAGACTGCAGCACACCAGGCTCCTCTGTCCTCTGCTATCTCCTAGAGTTTGCTCCAATTCATGAGCAAAATTGAGTCGGTGATACTATGTAACCACCTTATCCACTGCCACCCCTTCTCTTTTTGCTTTCTATCTTTCCCAGTATCAGGGTCTTTTCCAATGAATTGGCTCTTCCCATCACATAGCCAAAGTATTGGAGCTTCAGCAACAGCACTTCCAATGAGTATTCAGAGTTGATTTCCTTTAGGATTGACTTGTTTGACTCCTTGCTGTCCAAGGAACTCTCAAGAGTCTGCTCCAGCACCACAGTTTGAAAGCATCAATTCTTCGGCACTCAGCCTTGTTTATGGTCCAGCTCTCACATCTATACATGACTAATGGAAAAAAAAAAAAAAAACTATATAGAGCTATATATAGACTTGATATATATATATATATATATATTTTGACTATATAGAGCTTTGTCAGCAAAGTGATGTCTCTACATTCTAATATGCTGTCTAGGTTTGTCATAGCTTTCCTTCCAAAGAGCATCTTTTAATTTCATGGCTGCAGTCACTGTCTGCAGTGATTTTGGAGCCCAATAAAATAAAATCTGTCACTGCTTAGATGTTTTCCCCTCCTATTTGCCATGAAGTGATGGGACTGGATGCCATGATCATAGTTTAGGAAAAGGCTTAGGGGCAGGCAATGATCTGTGACAGACGTGATAGAGAGAAGACCGCCAGTGGTACATATTCTTAATTAAAATTTACCCATGCCCATTGCCCTTGGTTATCTTTGCTATTTCTACAGATCTATTCTATTTGGCAAGATAACAGATGACAAAATAAAAGTGAACACTGCCATGAAAAAGCAAAAGAAAAAGTCTTAAGACCCAAAATGAGTAATATTTTAACTTACCTTCCAGATCATGGTGATTGCATTTATCAGAAATCACTTGGAATTACAAACCTGTATACATTGGTCTCAATTATGTTTTCTCCTCTAAATTTACTTTAGAACTGATAAATTTAGCATCACAGATATAAGTGCCTTAATAAACAACTATTTAATGAACAATTTCAAGAATATACTAAAGTGTTTATACTTGATTTTACTAATATATAAATAGAAATGAAATTACAGCCCTGAATTGATGTTGAAAATAATGCTTCTTACTTATATCTGAAGTAGTTATAAGATGTTTTATATCTCATTATGTTATTTCAGTGAACTACATTTGAGTCAGAATCAGAAATGAGATTTTTAAAAATTCTTATTTTATTCAGAATCAGGACTAGAAACAGTCATATGATTAGAGAGATCTTCTATGAGAGATTTTTATTAGAATGCTATATTCATCTTTGTTATATTTGAGAAGAGTAAAGCTGTAAATTGCTTATTCTCCCAGCTCATTATCCATGACCATATTTCATACAGGATAAAGTTCATGTCAATGTAAATACTGAGACAACATTCTTTATACAGATAATCTTAAGAATTGTCAAGTTAATATATGCAAAAATACTCTATTTTCATAATAATATGAATGAAATATGATTGTCCTCATAGGGCTTCCATTGTGGCTCAGCTGATAAAGAATCCATCCGCCTGTAATGTGGGAGACCTGGATTCCATCCCTGGGTTGGGAAGATCCCCTGGAGGATGGAAAGGCTACCCACTCCAGTATTCTGGTCTGGAGAATTGCATGGACTTTACAGTGCATGGGGTCGCAGAGTCAGATACAACTGAGCAACTTTCACTTCATAGAAGCTATAATTTAACAAGTGGTATGAATGGTTAAGTTACCAAAATATTTCACTAAATGGGTTTTTTGCTTTGTTTTGTGGAACAGAAATTTACTCAAAGGGAAAAGAGGCTTATTTTAATACTTGAACAGAACTTTATAGAACACAATAGGAAATTTGCCTCAACTTTATAAAACTGTAAAACAGGATTTTGTCTGATTTGTTGTTACCTGCAACTCTTGAAATGAGACCTTTGGAAACAATATTATTTACTCTGCAGAAATTAGATATGGACCCATGCTCAGGTCAATCATGTAGGAAAAGCACCAAAGGTTGCAAAAATGACTTCTTAGGCCCAAATCTGCTGTAGAGACCATGACTGTGGAGGTGGGAGTCCCCAGGGTTAGGTCAGTAGGGAGGAAATATCACTTAGGTATGATATACATAAGACTGGCCAGATACTTGAAAACCCAATGAAGAAAGTTTGGACTATTTCAAAGTTTGGACTATTTCACTAGTTCTATAAAGTACATACCTGTGGGCACTTATTGACAACATTATATCTCTTTTCAGAAGCTACTCTGAATTAGATGTGGGATAGTTTAAGATAATCCTCTTAATGGAGTTACATTTTTCCTATTTTTCATCTTTATCAGTTTGTTTCCATTGTTGTAAGATTTTTCTCAACTTTACTTTCAACATTTCTATTTTTTTGAATAAATACCCACTAGCACCATTTTTTTTTTTAATTTCCAAAACTTTTTTTATGTTTTATGACCATTTGTCTTATGGCCTTCTGTTCTTAGTGAATGCAATATCATCTTTCATTCCTCTGAAGATAATAAATTCCTTCTTGTCTAAATTTACTTCTGGTCTTTATAATGTCTATGCCTCTGTTTTCTCAGAGTCTGCTTTTATGATTTTATGTTTTGATTTCTTTCTGCCAGTTTAGGTACTTTTCTCAAATATCTGTCATTCTTTGGCACTCACGAGGATATTGTAACCTCTGTAGGTGGGAATGGCTTGAAAAGAAAAGACTTTATTGTAAGACCCCCAGATAAAGATTTCTGTACATTTTTTTTTTCTGCTTGTTCTGTCAGGTTTCCTGAGATGAATTTCTCAATCTCTTCCTTGGGAGGACAAGTCTAACACAAATGCACCCTCCTGAGGGAGTGTAGAGGGAGTGTAGAGTGTATAAAAAAAAGTATATATATATATATTTTTAATATATATAAATATATACAGTGAACTACATTTGAGTCAGAATCAGAAATGAGATTTTAAAAAATTCTTATTTTATTCAGAATCAGGACTAGAAACAGTCATATGATTAGAGAGATCTTCTATGAGAGATATTTTTAGAATGCTATATTCATCTTTGTTATATTTGAGAAGAGTAAAGCTGTAAATTACTTATTTACATTTACATTTAAATAACAACATTATTTGTTATATTTGAGAAGAGTAAAGCTATAAATTACTTATTTACATTTACATTTAAATTACTTATTTAAATATATATATATATATATATATATATATCAGGTAGATTTTTCACTTAAACATTCTGCTTGCAATACATAATTCCCTCCCTTCTTCCTGATGTCCTTTGGAGCAGGCCTTGGTTCAGCGAATCCAGTAACATCCCTACAATAGTGTGGAAAGGTATTCATTAATCCAACTCCTCTTCATAAGAACTTAGCCACCTGTTATTTTCAGCTCTTTATATCGAATCCTGAGAAATTTAGGAGAGCTTTAGTTTAGGTCACTTCAACTCTAATTGACTTTTTTCTCTGTAGATTGAGTTGAATAGATCCCAACATTCTAAGTCAGATATTAGATTTCCATCTACTTTCAATTTCCAAAATGTTGTTGTCATGTCTAATCTTCTCCACCTGCTGTTAGCTCTTCTCTCTCCTTCATGTCCTAGTATATTTAGTCCTTTTTTGTTTACCTTAATTTTAGTGTGCTCTCTGGGCATGAGCTAAAAGTACGTTACCAATGTGTATTTTTAATTTTCATCCATTAGTCTTTTCAAACCATGTTCATGTTTTTGTTAGATAAAATGAAATAGAAATAAAAGCATTCTTCCTTAAATAATGACCTTAGTGTAGCAAATACTTGGTTATTATGATAATAATATGCTTTTGAAAGGGGGGCTAAGTTTTTGAAAAATTTATCATTGGACTTTCCATATTGGTTCTTCAAGTATTTTTCTTCACCATGTTAAAAAAAAAAAACAACTTAGTCATCTTCCTTGAATGGTAGTCAACATTAAAGACACAATCTACCAAATTTAACCCTCAATCTATAAAATTAAAAATTAACTCCTTTAGACCATAGTTGAACATATTTAGTCATTGTTACAGGATCAAACTCTTTGCCATTGTCTGCTCTTTATTAAGATTGTTTCTCTTTCAGCCATCTCTTAAAACACACAGAGGTATGTGTGCACACACACACACATTCATATGCAAAAACATACTGACACATTACTCACACACAAATATTCATTTTCAAACTGCCTGGTTACATCTATGTTGCTGCAAATGGCATTATTTCAGTGTTTTGTGTGGCTGAGTAGTATTCTATTGTATATATGTACCACATCTTCTTTATCTATTCATCTGTTGATGGGCATTTAGATTGTTTCTATTTCTTAGCTATTGTAAACAGTGCTGCATTGAACATCAGAGTTGCATGTACCTGTTTAAATTACAGTTTTCTCTGGATATATGCCCAGGAGTGGGACTGCTGGATTATATTACAGTTCTTATTTGTAGTTTTTTAAGAAGCCTCCATGTTGGCCTCCATAGTGGCTGTGCCAATTTATATTCCCACCAATGCTGGAGAAAGGTTCTTTTTTTTCCATACCCTTTCAAGCATTTGGTATTTGTAGACTTTTTGATGATGGCCATTCTGACCAATGTGCGGTGATACCTCATTGTATTTTTGACTTACATGTCTCTAATGATTAGTGATGTTGAGCATCTTTTTATATGCACATTGGCCACTTGTATGTCTTCCTTGGAGAAATGTCTATTTAGGTCTTCTGCCCATTTTGGTTGGGTTGTTTGTCTTTTTAGCTATATGTATATCTTGAACATTAATCCCAAGTAGCATTACTTGCAAATATTTGCTCCTGGTCTCTAAGTTATCATTTCATTTTGTTTATGGTTTTCTTTGCTGTGCAAAAGTTTATTAAGTTTAGATCCCCCCCACTTTTTTTTTTTTTTTTTTTTGCTTTTATTTCTATTTCCTTAGGAGAATCAGCAAACTGGTTTTATTGGCTGAGGATAATAGAAGTCTAGAATCACCATGAGACCATAGTAGTAAACCATACTATTATCACTGTCCCATGTAAAACCTTGTTTGTGTTTAAATAATTTGTATCTATCAAATATCAGTTGTATGGTCAATGTGTGAGTCATTTTAAAAAATCATGTATTAATTCAAGTCGCTTAGTGTTTTAGAATGGAAATATTAAAATGTTTTTAAAAATTTATTAAACTATAGTTTATTTACAATACTATAGTAGTTTCAGGTATATAGCACAGTGATTTAATATTTTATAGATTATATTCCATTTAAAGTTACTTCAAAATAATAGATATTTTTTTCTATGCATAACATATCCTTGTTGCTTATCTGTTTTATACATCGTAGTTCATATCTCTTAATCCCCTACCCTTATCTTGTCCCTACCTCCTTTCTTTTTTCTACTGGTAATAACTAGTGTGTTCTTTGTATCTGTGAGGGAGCTATTATAGTTTCAAGCAACACTGAACACATTATATCATTAGTCTGTTCAATAGATCATCATGAATTCTTTGGAAATTATTGATCTATCAAAGGCAATGTCCTAATGGATTCTATTTATAATATTCTTCTTTGGATATATTTGCTGCACATTTCTGACAATCAGCTAACTAAAGAAATGTCTTTCACATTTATACCAGGAAAATAAACTGTTATCATCTTTAGTTTACCAGTAAACAATATCTAGTATAGTTGTATGTTTTATCTTTCTTCAATGCAGCCGTAAAGGCATAAAAATAAAATGACCATTAGCATTGTTCAGGTTTAAAAATGTATCCCAGAAGATCTTCTCTGCTTTGTTCTGTATGTCAGGAAGTTTGTGGTTTCATATATATTTTCTGTAATTGTGCTACAAGAAAAATTTGAGTAGAAATCTTAGAGCAATTTTTCAACAAATAGTTAATAGGCCTGTTCTAGGAGCTGGTCCTTGGGCTCAATGCAGGGCATCTATTTAACAGTAGTTTTTATTTTCTTCAAACTTTCTTACTGATTCACTTTCTAAATGGTAATATTAAAACACACACACCAAATTAATATAAATCGGTTTTAAAGTTTATAGACCTAAGTCTCTTTTCTAAGAAGAGTCAGGAGAGAGGACTGTAATGAGCTTTAAATGTTAAGGAGTGTTAATTATGCCTAGACATTGCATATTATAGTATTTTAGTATACTGAAATATTATAACTAAATCTGAATCTAAATAAGTAACAATTTTATTTAATTCCTGGCATATGTAGTAAAGGTACCAGAGCATGGGAGATATGAAGGTATAAGACATGGTATAGTCACATAAAAATGATAAGGCACAGAAATACCTTTTTTTCTCTAAGAATTTATTTTTAGTCTTAGATATAATTGGTATTGTGTGCATATTTGTGTGTGTGAAATATGAGAAAAAAAGTTTATTTTTGTTGTGTAGATAACTTTTCTTGTTTTGACCTCACAATCCATATGTGCTCAAATTATATTTAGCTTTCTCAAATTACTTCCATATCAAAAATCCTACTAGTTTATTTTCTGTAATTTCTTTTTTTTTTTTTTTTGCCTCGTCCTCTTCTGCGTCCACACATGCTGGCTCCCCTCACCCGGCGCTCCCACCAGCAGCTGTAATTTCTTAATAGCTAGATCAATGGTGAAGTATTTACTCATCCCTTAATAAGCTAGATATTAAGCAAAATTGTAAAACCTTCTCATGTAAATTCTCATCATTTTTTAAGTCAATAGGAAATCTGATTTTCAGTTTTGTGTGAAAAGCTCGGTAATAATAATTGTGTGGGTAGACAGTATCACCAGTTCAGATGCTCACAAGAGAATGCATTGTTTGATTTAATATTGAGTTTTAAGTAATATTTTGAGAGCCTACTCTATGCCAAGTACTCTGTCAGTTACTGAGAACTGATGTGAGTAAGTTAACAAAAATAGTTCTGACCTGACTTATACTTTGTGGAGAAAATTGACAATTTAAAAAAATGACAAAATAAAGCTTTTCATATCTTTGAGGACAGTGTGAACATAAATTGACAGCAAACTTTGGGGACATGGAGGAAATCTTACAGTGTAAATGCAGCAGATGCTTAATGTCCCTGCTCACATCCCTTCAGTGAGCTGCATCTTACTTCTAATTCCAGCATCTGCATCGCTTGGCCAGATTTGTTTTTTTCTCTGAAGACATCAAAAGGACACACAGCCTTCATGGTTAGCAAGCCCAGGAAATAATCCTCAGTCAGTGGCTGGGAGGAGTGTGTGGAGATCAAGGCTTATTCCCTCCTGGGTGGGTTAATCCTGAGATGTATATTTTACTGTTTCCAAAGTTTCCCCATATGTTCAATTCTAATCATCCCTTGAAAGTGGACCTTTTATTGGCAGCCTCTCCTCCCTTGTATGACTCCCCAGTTTTCCAACAAGGTTTTCCTTCTACTTCTCAAATAAACAGTGCACTGAAATTCTGTCACATGTCTGCTTCTGGTGGCTATTTGACTATACAAGTGGCTTCAGGAAGAAAATTCTGTGAATAGGACACTAAAATTGGAATGCCTGTGAGACAAATGAAAAAAAAAAAAAATTCCCTTTGAAATAGTACTTTTGAGAATGGTGCCCCCTGACATGCTGGAGTATCACATTTGCAAGAGTCTCATATGTGGTGACTTGGGTTGAGCTGTAGATGGAGAAAGAAGCAGTAGTTTATATGACATCTCCAGCACTTGAGAGAGCTGAAGGACTTGGGTTTGGTTAGTTGTTGGAAATGAAGGTAATGCACTGAAGGAGAGGAGGACATGCTCAAATTATTAATTAAATAATTAATAATTATTAATTCAGGGCATGGTGTGAAGGCCAAATGGTCTCTGTTACAGCACTTAAGGAGATCCTTATTTTTGGCAAACAAAGAGCAGATTTGTAGAAAATCTGGTTTAGGAGCTTATTGTAAAACTAGAACTACCAAGAAAGTCATATTGAACTCCCTGAAGTGGTTTCTCCTACAAACATCCCACTCATGGATTAATGTCATATTCAAAGTCCTGAAAGTTGTCAAAACCCATATTGATTATGAGAGATGACACTGTAATATAACAACTTTATTCAAACAGCAGCCACAATCACATCACTGTGGTAGATACTGCATTGTTTGTTTTGGAAAAATAAGTTAAACAAACATAACTTTTTGAGTACTTTATTACATTGAATAGTGCTCCCCATCAAAAAAAAAGAGATATAACTAAATCATAATCTCTGGTATCTGTGAAAGTAGTCATATGAGATTAGAGTAGACCCTAATGAGAATATCCTTGTAAGTAACAGAAAAGGACACATAGAAACACAGGGAAAAAGCCATGTGAAGGCAAAGGCAGGGATTGGACTTATGTTGCCAGGAGCTAAGAAACCACCAGGACTGGAGGAGGTAAGAAAAGATTCTTTGTGAGAGTCTTCAATGGAGAACAGCTCTGCTAACACCTTGATTTGGGGTTTCTGGACTCCAGTTAAGTGAGAGAATAAATTTCCATTATATTAAGCAAATAGACCAACTTTAAATTTCTAAAATAAAAATGCTGCCTCTGACTTCACTAATTGCAGCTGGTTCTTGTGAATACCCTAAGGAAACAAAATTATTAGTGCAAGGGTAAGTTTGAAGGGTTTGAGCAGGAGTGTTCTTGAAAAAAGCAGGATTGTGGCACATATCCTAGGGCACAATTGTAATTTAGGAGGAAAATTTGTCTTCTATACTTTTCTTGAAAGTTAGAATCCTCAACATTCATATACATTTTTTGGGTGCAGTTTTTTACCTCAATTATAGTACCTCTGACACAAACTAGTTACCTAGAGTTAAATTAACTCACCTTCCTTAACCCTTGTTTTTTTCATACACAGAATGAGGGATTTCAAACAGGAAAAACAAAAAAAACCTTTTTGTTGTAAAATAATCTCATTGTAATTCCCAGATATATTTAAAAGATAAATCAAGGAAACTTGCCATAAGATTATTAAATTGATTAATAAAAGTACATGTATACAGTTGGTCAATGTTGTTTAATTATTGCCACAGAGATTCATTAGTTTAGTTGTCTGCATTTAAACTGCCTACATTTAATCTATTTATCTCCTTTCATTTGTGAGGTAGTACAGTGATTCAAACACATGGGTTTTGTTAACACTGGCAAAATCAAATGTTGATTCAGGTCTTCCTTATTCAGTGGTACAATTGGATTATGTTCAACACCATTGATTCTGTTACCTCGTTTACATATTCACTTAAAATATTAGCAACTAATCATCACTATGTAGACAATGTTGAGATAAGAAATTTGCCTCTAATAATTAAAGTTTTATTTAGGGCCATTAAAATACCTTTTTTTTTTCTTCTTAATGAACTAAAGCCAGTTTGCATCTATATTTGAATATAAGTGCTGACATATGATAAATAAATTAAGGATACTTCAATCGGTGATTCAAAGAATGGGACATACACAAATAAACATCAATACATTCAATATTTTATAAATTTGCTGTCCATTTCCAGTACAAAATTTTTTTCTTCTTCAGATGCATACCCACTGTTTCTTTGTTTCCTGTTTTAACTCATAAAATAACATTTTGTTTCATTATTGAATATATTAGTTTCCAAATTTATTAAATTTAGAAGATATCAGAGGTTGTTGTGGTCTTCAATATCTGTTTTCCCCTTTATTTTAGTAATAGAATTCACAGTTTTTTTTGGCCCCTGATTTCTCAGTTCAGTTCAGTTGCTCAGTCATTTGCGACTCTTTGTGACCCCATGAACCGCACAGCCAGGCCTCCTTGTCCATCACTAACTCCCAAAGTTTACCCAAACTCATGTTCATTGAGTTGGTGATGCCATCAAACCAACTCATACTCTGTCGTCCCCTGCTCCTCCTGCCCTCGATCTTTCCCAGCATCAGGGTCTTTTCAAATGAGTCAGCTCTTCGCATAAGGTGGCCAAAGGTATTAGAGTTTTAGCTCCAACATCAGTCCTTCCACTGAACACCCAGGACTGATCTCCTTTAGGATGGACTAGTTGGATCTCCTTGCAGTCCAAGGGATTCTCAAGAGTCTTCTCCAACACCACAGTTCAAAAGCATCAATTCTTTGGCGCTCAGCTTTCTTTATAGTCCAACTCTCATATCCATACATGACTACTGGAAAAACCATAGCCTTGACTAGGCAGACCTTTGTTGAAAAAGTAATGTGTCTGCTTTTTAATATTCTGTCTATGTTGATCATAACTTTCCTTCCAAGGAGTAAGCGTCTTTTAATTTCATGGCTGCAATCACCACCTGCAGTGATTTTGGAGCCCAAAATAATAAAGTCAGCCACTCTTTCCCCATCTATTTGCCATGAAGTGACAGGACCAGATGCCATGATCTTTGTGCTCTGAATGTTGAGCTTTAAGCCAACGTTTTCACCCCCTTGTATTTCCATATACTGTACGACTAAGGTGTGGCCAGTTGGAAACAAGCAGATGGGAATCTTCTTCAGGGAATATACTTCAGAAAGATGATGTGTATCCTTTGCCCTTCTTCCTAACCTCTTGCTCCTTGAATGCATAACGTCTCACGTAACAGCAATCATTTTGGAATTAAGACTTCAGGGATAAAAAAAACATTCCTAGGAAAATAAGATAACCTGAATTTCTGGAAACATCACAGAGAAGAACTTGCATAAAAATAGTTGGAAGGTTTAATTCAAAACTTTCACATATGAGAACAATAAAGGCAGATCTTGTTGAAGGCACTGATATGCTTGGTCTTTTTCTGAGAATTTCAGAAAAAGAAATTGGGATGCTAGACAACCTTACCTGCCTCCTACAAAATTTGTATGCAGGTCAAGAAGTAGGTTAGAACTAGACATGGAACAACAGACTGGTTCCAAATTAGAAAGGAGTATGTCAAGGCTGTATATTGTCACCCTGCTTATTTAACTTCTATGCAGAGTATATCATGAGAAACGCTGGGCTGGAGGAAGCACAAGCTGGAATCAAGATTGCTGGGAGAAATAACCTCAGATATGCAGATGACACCACCCTTATGGCAGAAAGTGAAAAAGAACTAAAGAGCCTCTTGATGAGGCAAAGGAGAAGGCAATGACACCCCACTCCAGTACTCTTGCCTGGAAAATCTCATGGACGGAGGAGCCTGGTGGGCTACAGTCCATGGGATTGCGAAGAGTCGGACATGACTGAGCAACTTCACTTTCACTTTGATGAGGCAAAAGCGGAGAGTGAAAAATCTGGCTTAAATCTCAGCATTTAAAAAATGAAGATCACGGTATCCAGTCCCATCACTTCAGGGCAAATAGGTTCAGTTCAGTTACTCAGTCATGTCCGACTCTTTGTGACCCCATGGACTACAGCACACCAGGCTTCCCGTCCATCACCAACTCCCGGAGCTTACTCAAACTCAAGTCCATTGAGTCAATGATGCCATTCAACCATCTCGCCGTCTGTCCTCCCATTCTCCTCCCACCTTCAATCTTCCACAGCATCAAGGTCTTGTCCAATGAGTCACTTCTTTGCATCAGGTGGCCAAAGTATTGGAGTTTCAAATTCAGCATCAGTCCTTCCAATGAATATTCAAGACTGCTTCCTTTAGGATGGACTGGCTGGATCTCCTTGCAGTCCAAGGGACTCTCAAGAGTCTTCTCCAACACCACAGTTCAAAAGCATCAGTTCTTTGGCTTTCAGCTTTCTTTATAGTTCAATTCTCACATCCATACAAGACTACTGGAAAAACCATAGCTTTGACTAGACAGACCTTTGTTGGCAAAGTAATGTCTCTGCTTCTTAATATGCTGTCTAGGTTGGTCACAACTTTTCTTCCAAGGAGCAAGCATCTTTTAATTTCATGGCTGCTGTAACCATCTGGAGTGATTTTGGAGCCCCCCAAAATAAAGTCTGTTACTGTTTCCATTGTTTCCCCATCTATTTTCCATGAAGTGATGGGACCTGATGCCATGATCTTCATTTTATGAATGTTGAGTTTTAAGCCAACTTTTTCACTCTCCTTTTTCACCTTCATCAAGAGGTTCTTTAGTTCTTTCTTTACTTTCTGCCATAAGGGTGGTATCATCTCCATATCTGAGGTTATTGATATTTAGTCCAGCAGTCTTGACTCCAGCTTGTGCTTCATGCAGTCCATCATTTCTCATGATGTACTCTTCATGTTAGTTAAATAAGTAGGGTGAAAATATACAGCCTTGACATACTACTTTCTGATTTGGAATCAGTCTGCTGATATATGTCTGGTTCTAACTGTTGCTTTTTGAGCTTCACACAGATTTCTCATGAGGCAGGTCAGATATTCTGGTATTCACATCTATGAAGAATTTTCCACAGTTTGTTGTGAGCCACAAGCTAAAGGCTTTGGCATAGGTAATAAAGCAGAAGTAAATTCCAGGATGTCTGGCTCTAGGTGAGTGATCACACCATCGTGATTATCTGGGTCATGAAGATCTTTTTTGTATAATTCTTCTGTATATTCTTGCCACCTCTTCTTAATATCTTCCGTTTCTGTTAGGTCCTTACCATTTCTGTCCTTTATTGTGCCCCTCTCTGCATGAAATGTTCCCTTGGTATCTCTAATTTTCTTGAAGAGATCTCTAGTCTTTCCCATTCTATTGTTTTCCTCTATTTCTTTTCATTCATCACTGATGAAGGCTTTCTATCTCTTCTTGCTATTCTTTGTAATTCTGCATTCAAATGGGTATATCTTTCCTTTTCTCCTTTGCCTTTCACTTCTCTTCTTTTCACAGCTATTTGTAAGGCTTCCTCAGAAAACCATTTTTCATTTTTGCATTTGTTTTTCTTGGAGGTGGTCTTGATCATTGCCTCCTGTACAGTGTCATGAACCTCCATCCATAGTTCTTCAGACACTCTGTCTATCAGATATAATTCCTTGAGTCTATTTGTCACTTCTACTGTATAATCATAAGGGATTTGATTTTGGTCATACCTGAATGGTCTAGTGGTTTTCCCTGCTGCTGCTGCTGCTGCTAAGTTGCTTCAGTCGTGTCCGACTCTGTGTGACCCCATAGATGGCAGCCCACCAGGCCCCACCGTCACTGGGATTCTCCAGGCAAGAACACTGGAGTGGGTTGCCATTTCCTTCTCCAATGCATGAAAGTGAAAAGTGAAAGTGAAGTCGCCCAGTCATGTCCGACTCTTAGCGACCCCATGGACTGCAGCCTACCAGGCTCCTCCATCCTTGGGATTTTCCAGGCAAGAGTACTGGAGTGGGGTGCCATTGCCTTCTTTTTTTTTTTTTTTTTAATTTTATTTAATTTTTAAACTTTACATATTTGTATTAGTTTTGCCAAATATCAAAACGAATCCACCACAGGTATACATGTGTTCCCCATCCTGAACCCTCCTCCCTCCTCCCTCCCCATACCATCCCTCTGGGTCGTCCCAGTGCACTAGCCCCAAGCGTCCAGTATCGTGCATCGAACCTGGACTGGCATCTCGTTTCATACATGATATTTTACATGTTTCAATGCCATTCTCCCAAATCTTCCCACCCTCTCCCTCTCCCACAGAGTCCATAAGACTGTTCTATACATCAGTGTCTCTTTTGCTGTCTCGTTCACAGGGTTATTGTTACCATCTTTCTAAATTCCATATATATGCGTTAGTATACTGTATTGGTGTTTTTCCTTCTGGCTTACTTCACTCTGTATAATAGGCTCCAGTTTCATCCACCTCATTAGAACTGATTCAAATGTATTCTTTTGAATGGCTGAGTAATACTCCATTGTGTATATGTACCACCGCTTTCTTATCCATTCATCTGCCGATGGACATCTAGGTTGCTTCCATGTCCTGGCTATTATAAACAGTGCTGCGATGAACATTGGGGTACATGTGTCTCTTTCCCTTCTGGTTTCCTCAGTGTGTATGCCTAGCAGTGGGATTGCTGGATCATAAGGCAGTTCTATTTCCAGTTTTTTAAGGAATCTCCACACTGTTCTCCATAGTGGCTGTACTAGTTTGCATTCCCACCAACAGTGTAAGAGGGTTCCCTTTTCTCCACACCCTCTCCAGCATTTATTATTTGTAGACTTTTGGATCGCAGCCATTCTGACTGGTGTGAAATGGTACCTCATAGTGGTTTTGATTTGCATTTCTCTGATAATGAGTGATGTTGAGCATCTTTTCATGTGTTTGTTAGCCATCTGTATGTCTTCTTTGGAGAAATGTCTATGTAGTTCTTTGGCCCATTTTTTGATTGGGTCATTTATTTTTCTGGAGTTGAGCTGTAGGAGTTGCTTGTATATTTTTGAGATTAGTTGTTTGTCAGTTGCTTCATTTGCTATTATTTTTTCCCATTCTGAAGGCTGTCTTTTCACCTTGCTAATAGTTTCCTTTGATGTGCAGAAGCTTTTAAGGTTAATTAGGTCCCATTTGTTTATTTTTGCTTTTATTTCCAATATTCTGGGAGGTGGGTCATAGAGGATCCTGCTGTGATGTATTCCAAGTGGTTTTCCCTACCTTCTTCAATTTAAGTTTCAATTTGATAATAAAGAGATCATGATCTGAGCCACAGTCAGCTCCCAGTATTGTTTTTTCTGACTGTATAGACCTTCTCCATCTTTGGCTACAAAGAATATAATCAATCCGATTTCAGTATTGACCGTCTGGTGATGTCCATGTCTAGACTCTTCTCTTGTGTTGTCAGAAAAGGTTGTTTGCTATGACCAGTGCGCTCTCTTGGCAAAACTCAATTAGCCTTTGCCCTGCTTCATTCTGTACTCCAAGGCCAAATTTTCCTGTTACTCTAGGTATTTCTTGACTTCCTATATTTGCATTCCAGTCCCCTGTAATGAAAAGGACATCTTTTTTGGGTGTTAGTTCTAAAAGGTCTTGTAGATCTTCATAGAACAATTCAACTTCAGCATTATTAGTCAGAGCATAGACTTGGCTTACTATGATATTGAATGGTTTGCCTTGGAATGAATAGAAATCATTCTGTCATTTTTGAGATTGCATCCAAGTATTGCATTTCAGACTCTTTTGTTGACAATGATGGCTACTCCATTTCTTCTAAGGGATTTTTGCCCACAGTAGTAGATATAATGGTCACCTGAGTTAAATTCACACATTCCAGTCCATTTTAGTTCACTGATTCCTAAAATTTTGACGTTCACTCTTGCCATCTCCTGTTTGATCACTCCCAATTTGCCTTGATTCATGGATCTAACATTCCAGGTTCCTATGCAATATTGTTCTTTACATCATGGGGCTTTACTTCCATCACCAGTCACATCCACAACTGGGTGTTGTTTTTGCTTTGGCTCTGTCTCTTCATTCTTTCTGGAGTTATTTCTCCACTAATCTCCAGTAGCATATTGGGCACCTACCAACCTGGGGAGTTCAACTTTCAGTATCCTATTTTTTGCCTTTTCATACTGTTCATGGGGTTCTCAAGGCAAAAATACTGAAGCGGTTTGCCCTTCCCTTCTCCAGTTGATCACATTTTGTCAGAACTCTTCACCATGACCCGTCCATCTTGGGTGGACCTACATGGCATGGCTCATAGTTTCATTGGGTTAGACAAGACTGTGTTCCATGTGATCAGATTGGTTAGTTTTCTGTGATTGTGGTTTTCATTTATTCTGCCCTCTGATGGAGGAGAATAAAAGGCTTATGGAAGCTTCCTGATGGAAGAGACTGACTGAGGGGGAAACTGGGTCTTGTTCTGATGGGCGGGGCCATGCTCTGTAAATCTTTAATCCAATTTTCTGTTGATGGGCAGCTTTGTGTTCCCTTCCTACTATTTGACCTGAGGCCAAACTATGGTGGAGGTAATGAAGTTAATGGCAACCTCCTTCAAAAGGTCCCATGCATATAGTTCTGCACTCAGTGCCCCCAACCCTGCAGCAGGCCACCCCTGACCCATGCCTCTGCCATGCCTCATAGCAAATAGATGGGAATAAAATGGAAATAATGAAAGATTTTAATTTCTTGGGCTCCACAATCACTGCAGATGGAGACTGCAGCCATGAAATTAAAAGAATCTTGCTCCTTGGAAGAAAAGCTATGACAAAAAAAACTAGATAGCATATTAAAAAGCAGAGACATTACTTTGCCTACAAAGGTCCATATAGTCAAAGCTATAATTTTTCCAGAAGTCATGTATGGATGTGAGATTTAAACCATAAAGAAGGCTGAGTGCCGAAGAACTAATGTTTTCAATCTGTGGTGCTAGAGAAAACTCTTGAGAGTCCCTTGAACAACAAGGAGATGAAACCAGTCAATCCTAAAGGAAATCAACCCTGAAAATTCATTGGACAGACTGATGCTGATGCTGAAGCTGAAGCTCCAATACTTTGGGTATGTAATGCAAAGAGCCAACTCATTGGAAAAGACCTTGATGCTGAGAAAGAATGAGGGCAGGAGGAGAAGGAAACAACAGAGAATGAGATGTATGGATGACGTCATTGACTCAATGGAAGTGAGTTTGAACAAGCTCTGGGATTTTGTGAAGGACAGGAAAGCCTGCCATGCTGCAATCCATGAGGTTGCAAAGAGTCGAATATGGCTGAGTGACTAACAACAGTCCTACTTGATACCAATAAGAACTATATAATACTTAAAATGGAATCGAAAAAGGTTTTTTTTCAGTAGGTTTCAATTTTTGTATAAGAAGTAACTGAAAAGTCTGAAGAATAAAGAAAACTTTGCAGGAAAAAAAGGGGGATCATTTTAACCAGTGGACTTGTAGAGCTTTATGGCAATGTTTAGAAGCAGAATGGGTAGAAAGGGGGATAAAAGAACTTTTTTAAACAATAGACATCAGAGCTTTCTGACAATGGTTAGAAGCAGAATAGGTAGAAACGGGGATAAAATAACTTGAAAAGTCAAAGTTGCTCAATTGTAACCAATTCTGTGTGACCCCATGGACTATAGAGTCCATGGAATTCTCCAGGCCAGAATACTGTAGTGGGTAGCCCTTCCCTTTCTCTTCCCAAGGGCTATCTTCCAAGCAGGGATCGAACACAGGTCTCCCGCATTGCAGGCACATTCTTTACCAACTGAGCTATCAGGGAACTTAACAAAATATAAATGACAAGCAAAAGATACAACCTGACATAGTTACTCTACAATTGTGCACAACACCTTTTAGTGTCTCAAGATCACCCTTCATTCTTAACTAGTGCCTTTGGTGTGCACGTCTCAAACTCAGAGATGGAATAAATACGGCTTTAAGTGGTAAATATATGATACAGGAATATATGATACAGTCAAGAAACAAGTTCAGTACTTTCTCTACTAATCTAAGTCATCAGAAAGATAACAAACGAAAATGTCCATTCTTGATCTGTGTCAATCATAAAAATCAAGGAAAATGAATGCAACACATTAGAGAAAACTCTTGGCTACCACAGCTATCTAAAAGTATAGAGATGGAAACCAAAACAAGAATGCCAACAATAACCAGTATCTCCAAATGTACAGTGAACAGCTAAAATCAAATGAGGAAGTTATTCATTTTGTTTTGCTACTTGTTCAAGACTTGATTTTCATTTTTCCCACTTTTAGGTCATAATGTTGCCCATAAAGTTTTTCATTAAATTTTCATCTTGCAGGCAGGTGATAGTCTTCAAACGTTATGAATTAGTTCCATAATAGGAATCCTTGCTTGAGGCTCTGAGTCTGCATTTCTGAGTCAGAACATTGTTCAGGATTTCTGCCAGGGAGAATTTTTAGAGGTTGGTGCAGATTCTAAAGTAAGGATTCTTTTCCAGTCTTTTCCCTCCATCCAAACTCTTCCCTTCAGTCTTTTTGTATTTATTTAAACAGTCTTGTTCTTCTGGAATTCAAGCTAAGGAAGAAAACCAAGTAAACAAAGAAACTGACTACCAGAGATGGTATTGCCTATCATGATTTTCTTGAAATACGAAGCAATGTTGAGATCAAATCACTCAATTTTAAGGACGTTTACTAAATCTATTAACTGAATTAAATTTATAAGACACTAACTCTCAGTGGCCTGCTGAAATTTTTTCTATTTAATTTTTAAACTAATTATTCTAATAGCATTATTTTCTTTATATGTTATATACCAAATAAAATTTTCTCCTTAAAAAAGTGGATATTAAAAGCAGATAAAATGAAAACGTATTTGGGATACTTTTCTGTACTCAATGATGTATTTAGGGCTAACATATTTAAGACATAGGAATATCGCTTCAGAAATAGAGAGTAGGCAAAAATCCAAGCAAGATGTGAAATTCAAACTTCAGAAAACTGGGTTAGGGCCTTAAGAACTATGGCGCAAACAAACACAGTAATTTAGAAAATATTCTATCCATTTTCCCTTGATTATCTCAATGTTTTAGACATTGGCCGGACACAGAAGGTGTCCCTGAAACAATCCTGTTTGCTTATGGATTTAAAAGAATTGGGAAATTCAGCATTCCTGGGATGTAGCTACATTTCTCAGAAAACCTATAAATATTTCTCAGATGATATTAAATATATGAAATGACTCCAAACTAATGAAAATTGAATGGGAGCTGGAGAATTTCCCTAAAGCCTAATGTTTAGAATTTTAATCTACCAAATTCAGTCACCCCTAATTAGAAGACTTCAGCACTGTGCAGGCATCTATCACCATGATATGACTCTGGGGAGGCCTGTGTGTGTAATTAATCACCACACGTACCTGCCGTTTCTTCTTCTCCCTTGTGAAGCTTAGAAGGGAGAGAGAGGAGTAGAATTACCATACTGTGTAAACAATTCCACATCTTAGCCATTCAGTTATTTTACTTCCCTAGAAGAACCTTGCTTTAAAAAGTTGTTAATGTTCATTTTTTTCCATTCTTTTTAGTCTGTACACTCACGTGCATTTAATTCTTCTAGCCCCCAAACTACAGAGCTATTTCACTAGAATAAAGGGCATGGTGGGGAGCAGGCAGTTTCCTGATTGTCTTATGAAGAATATGCTGTTGTATCTCAAAGGACAGACTTCCCCCTTGTGAATCCCCAGTACTTATGCATAAGACACCTGTCTTTTCTTTGGAGATTTCTACCCAAGTACTGAGAGAATCTGACCTTTCTTCACTCATAAGAAAATGACAAGACTGCCAAACATGTGCTGCCTCATAATTGCTTTTACAGATCTTTGCCATAAGCTATGATTAAATACTAGGAGAAAGGTCATGAAAAGATAAAACAAAGAACATGACTTATTTATGCAAATTAATGAATTTAGAATTCTGTAGCACCTATGATAAACCACACATACAGTGAGACAATAAGCATTAATGAACTTTAAATGTAAAAGAATATTTTTCTCCTGGGCCATCAACAGTTTGAGTATGAGTAGCACCCTTTGCATATTAAATTCTGATATTTGTACTTTGCAGGACAATAATAAGAAAAGTGGTGGGAGTTGTCTTTCAGTGTAAAATAATAAAGAACTGGTGGCTCTGTTGGTAAAGAATCTGCCTGCAATGCAGGAGACCCAGGTTCGATCCCTGGGTCAGGAAGATCCCCTAGAGAAGCTAGTGGCTACCTACTCTAATATTCTTGCCTGAAGAATCCCATGGACAGAGGCTACAGTCCATGGGGTCACAAAGAGTTGGCCATGACTGAGTGACTAACACTTTCACTTTTCAAGGACTCATTCCTATAGGTCCCATAGGAATTATATTCTTTCAGTTACTCTGCTCACATGTGTGTCTCATCCAAAATTTCAAATTCAGAAATTTTCCCACCAAGCAAATCAGAGTAAGCAGAAACAAAATACATCACTGGGTCCAAGGTTCAAAAACCATTGGAAGTATCAGAGTGGACCATAAATATGGTCAGAGTAAAGAAACTACTGGACTTGAAAAAAAATTTGCTTTTGTGGCAGCTCTTCACTGTAGATAAAGCAATGCATCTTAAGGACATGATACTTGATTTTGGGTGCCTTTGATCTGAAGACAAGTCAAGAGGTTCCTTTTAAAGCTCTGAGGGTCAGCTCATAAATGAGAAAGCTTATATCTGAGAACAGGAACAAAAAGGCCTCTAGTTAAAAAGCTCCAAACTGAATGCAGCAAGAGTAAAATGCAAAGCAGAAATTGTTCAAAGACACAAGTGATTCTAGCAGAAGCAGAGTAATAGAAACTGGAGTTATCAGAATTTGGTTTCAAATAACAAAGACACTTAAATGAGCCTTCCTCCTGCAAAGAAAGGAAAAACACAAAATTTTACAAAAGGCCTTTAAAATCACATCATGATTGGATATTCTGCTTCTGCCTGTCTGAAGCTAAGTTAATTCCTGAGTTCCTTAAACAGAAGGAAGCATGTCTATGTTGCCAAGACTTTGACAGTTGAGGAGAAAAGGGAAAAGTCAAGAAGAAAATGCCAGTCATGCAATCTTAGCAAAATGTATTTTTCCTGGCTCCAGTGCTTTTCAGGGAAGCACATTGTGATGAATCCAAAGTCTTCTCAGACAGGATTTGGGTTATATTTGCAAGAAAAGTTTCCCGATGATATCAAAAGTATACTTTTAAAAACACAATTAATAGAGCTAATATATTGTGATCTACTGTTTAAAGCAATTTCCCACTCAAATTTTGGGGAAACGATTTAGAGAGGACAATGCCAACAATAGTTTTATATAAGCATTATAAGATTACCAGTTTTTCCTTTCCTTTGATAGAATCAACCACCTTCTTTGTAGAAAAATAATCTACTTATGGTTCCTGGGTTGGGAAGACCCATGGAGAAGGGAAAGGCTACCCGCTCCAGCATTCTGGCCTGGAGAATTCCATGGACTGTGTCGTCCATGGGGTCACAAAGAATCAGACATGACTGAGCGACTTTCACTTTGACTTTCTAAGTAAAGGCAGCAACAGAAAGAATTAAATAGCAGTAGTTACCAGCAGTGCAAAGGAAGCATTTTATGAAGTGAGGCAAAGAAAATGTCCAATTGTCTGCACCTTTAAAAACAAAAGCTTTGAAAAGGAGAATAATGCATTATCTTGGTTGAAAGATTTTTTTGTAGAGTGCTCATGTTTTGGGTCATCCTTTCATCCAATAGTGCTGATTCATCGGTTTGAGGAAATGAATAAATTCAATGCCAGGTACAGAGTCACGTTCTTTGTGGGAACTCAGTAAACATTAATCAAGGGAGCTGATGAGAATTTACAAAGAGGAAAAGCTGTATTGTCCACTTATTTGTGACATACAATAAAGATTCCATTAGCCCTGGCATTTAAAATATGGACTACATGTGGCTGTCTTTCTTACTTTGGCAACCCTGTTTCCAAATGGAAGATGACCCGTTTGGCAGATGAATAATTCTATCTTCTATTTCTAATCACATTACCTTGCAAAGTTCCCTTTAAAGAAAAAGGAGATACTCAAGTACCAACAGTTACGTTTATCCAACATTTCAGAGAGATTTAACATCTTCCTAAATTATAAAAATGATGTTGCTTAACTCTTCAATACTCAAGTTGCAATAATTGGATCTGAAGATTTAATATGTTCACAGTTACACATTTTGATAATTTGACAGATAAATACTTAGGGAACTTGCTATGAGCCAGGCTATCACAAAAATGAATACCACTTCTTTCAATTATTAAACTTATCATTATTACTTAGCTCGTACATTGCATACTAATGAGGTAGTGGGATGAGGGAGAGAGGTGGGAAGACACAGGTCCCTTAAGAAAAGTGGGAGAAAAAAATAACATCCAGACATCTAGAAGGTACTTTATGATTCCTCATTTCACTCAATCTTTAACATTCACCTCACTCCACTGAGATAAGAGGGATTACCTATCTTCTCTATATTTTTCTTTATGTTTCTTTCTTAACACATGAAAAAATTCTTGGCTTAAAGTTATGTGATTCTCCTAGAAATTAAGCTATGTAATCAGAATTTGAAGCTGTGCCTATTTTACTTCTGATATAGTATACCAGTATAACTATGGTGGTTATAATTTTAACCATATTGCCTTAGGATCTAGAGGGAACACTTCTGCTATCTCATCCCTACTCAACAGTGTTATATCATTCCTAGCTATAAAACAGACTAATGGTTCCAGGAACCCATAGCAACAAGTTTGAACTAATGGCCCACTTTGCTCAATGACACAGTCATTTCAAATCCCACTGTTTACCATTGCTTATTGTGGGGAATATTCATCATTTCCAGAAACTGGGCATCCCAGTTAATGCATTATCACCTGAACTCTAATTTCCTTGCCATCTTGGACATCTCTTAATCTGTTCTCATCTTTCATCCCTTTTGTGAAGGCCAAGATTAAGGCACTGTGCCCTTGGAAGCTCTGAACCAGTAATTAACAAGCCATAAATCTTTAGTCTTTTACTTATGCTCACCTCCTGACCTTATCTAAAATTTAACTCTCTGCTGAGGATAATGCTTTGCCTGTATCCCTCAGATCTAGGAAGCAGATAGGAAGTCCTCAATTCTTAAAACTTTTATTTTAAGCACATCACTTTTCTACTATCACATCTAACTGATTCATTTTATCCTACCATAGTTATTTTCATCCTTCATCAGCACCATCTTCCCTGCACTTCCATTTTCACTCAGTTAGTATATACTGAGCCATCATTTTAAAAAAGAAAAAAAAAACCTGCATTGAAAATATTGACAACTCCCTTTCCACTCAACTTCTATGAGCTTGAGCAAGCTCTGGGAGTTGGTGATGGACAGGAAGGCCTAGAATACTGCAGTTCATGGGGTCACAAAAAGTCAGACATGACTGAGTGACTGAACTGAACTGAACTCTATCGTGCTTTAATGCAGGATCTTCTATCTCTACACCTGCCACAAAACTGCCGGCTGTAGCTGGGGAGAAATATCACAAGCATGGTGATCTGTTTCACTAGTAATTCCTAACTGCAAACAAATAGCAGTGCTCCCAAGTAAACCTACTATTTTTTGTTGGTATATGTTCTTTATCTTCCAAGTTCTCACCACCTTCCTTTCCCACCACCCTTCACTCTCATGTCATGACTCCATTTTATGCTTCCTTGAAAAATCAAATCTAACTCTGAAAACAAACTATTTTCTCTGCTTGTTGCTCTTTAGTCGCTAAGTCATGTCCAACTCTTCATGACCCCATGGACTGTAGCCCACCAAGCTCCTCTGTCCATGGGATTCCCCAGGCAAGAATACTGGAGTGGGTGACCATTTTTGACTCCAGGAGATCTTCTTGATCCCGGGATTGAACCTGTGTCTCTTACACTGGCAGACAGGTTCTTTACCACTGAGCCACTAGGGAACCCCCCTGCTTTTTCCTGTAATCCAACATAAATTCTATCTTCTGTCTACCTTTTCTCTTAACTCTTACTTTTTCAAAATCCCTTCTTTTTTCCTTGGTTCTGAATAATATTCATTTGATTTTAGTCAAAATTTTAGCTTATTCACTATTCATCCTAGGCCTCTCTTTTAAATCATCAGATTATTCTGCCGCTCCACTAGATTATTGACATTAGCTGGTCTACTGTCTCCTACTAAAAGAATTATAACTCCACTGTACACACACACACACACACAAAAACAAAACAAAACAAAAAAATTAATTCTTGATGACACAACCCCTACAGTGACAGGTCATTTTCTGTTTATCATCATAGAAAAATATTCAAATTGTCTTCTACAATTCGTGTCTGATTTTCTTATCTTCTATTTACTTGTTAACCAATTTTAGTTGCACTTCTCTCCTCACAACTAATGTGACTATATTAACCTAGTTGATAAAAAAAAAAAAATACATTGCCAAACTTACCAATATTTCTTTAGCCTCATCTTACTTGAAATCTCATTAACCTGCCTTCTTTATCGAATGGTTCCTCTCTTGAATTCTTTGAATTCATACATTCCTGACTTTCCTCTCCTCCCTTTCCCTCCTTCCTAGGCACCCTTTTCAGGATATACCTACTTAGACGTGCTCCTGAGGTTAAGCTGGAGGACTTTTCGTTATTTTCTATCTACCTTCAACCCAGGTAATTGCATCTAATACCATGAGTATAAACAATATTTGTATATGATGAGTGCTCATTTTATATGATCAGATGATTAATCCAACATTTTATTTTACATCTTCAGTTGGACATAATATCAGTATCTCAAGTTTATCATGTCTGCTGCTGCTAAGTCGCTTCAGTCATGTCCGACTCTGTGCTACCCCATAGACAGCAGCCCACCAGGCTCCACCGTCCCTGGGATTCTCCAGGCAAGAACAGTGGGGTGGGTTGCCATTGCTTTCTCCGTTATCATGTCTAGTATGCATTATATCTAAGTAAATAACATTGTAGAGCTCACAACTTGGGAAATGTCTATTTTTCTCACTCATGTGTTCCTCCTCCAACACATCATCACATGCTTTTAGGAATAATTCAGGGCTTCCCATGGTCCAGTGATTAAGTCTCTGCACTTCCACTGCAGGGGATACGGTTTGATCCCTGGTTGGGGAAGTTCCATACGCCCTGAGGTGCCGCCAAGGAAGAAAAAAAAGGAATAACTCAAATATTTCTAAGTATGCCAATTTTCCTGCCATGATTTCTGGGCTCCGTTAAATCAGTTTTTCATACAGTATTTAGAATGACGGTATTTTTTGTTGTTGTTAGTCACTAAGTTGTGTCCAATTCTTTTGCTTCCCAGGCTCCTCTGTCCATAGGTTTTCTAGGCAAGAATCCTGGAGAGGGTTGCCATTTCCTTCTCCAAGGGATCTTCCTGACCAACCCAGGGTTTGAACCCGTGTCTCCTACATTGGCAGGCAGATTCTTTACCACTGAGCCACCAAACCCAGTCAAATAATACCTCTTTCCAGCTATAAAAATTCCTCAGTTACTACAGTTTTTTAAAGCATAGTATCCAAACTTCTTGCTCCAGCCTTTAGGCCTACCAGCTATCTCACTTGATTCTGAATTCTTCTCATTCAGCATCCTACAGTCATAAGACTCTTGTTCCTCTTCCTTGTTTTGGGACCTACCTCTTGCCCTTTCCATTCTTTCCTTGCACTGTTTTCTTAGGGACCTGGCAGTGCTGATCCTTGTGTGTTTCTTGTCTCTTAGCTCATGTCTCATCTGTGGAGAAGCTCTTCATTTTCATATGCTGTAAAATCCTTACGCAGGATTCCATCACATCATCTTGTTTATTCATTTTATTGCAAAGTATGTTGTAATATTATTTTAATTTTCCATTTAAATTTAAATTCAGTCAGAATAAGGGTCTTGTCTATTCTGACCAGATGAGACCTAAAGCTTTCTTGCCCAGAACAGTCACTTGCACACAGTAGGTGCTTAAGAATGATTTGTTAAAGTAGAGAATGAGTCCATGGATGTGTCATTTTCCAGAGTTATCAGTAACAGGACTATAAATGCTAGGAAAAAAGAGACTGTGGTACCCAAAATTCAAAAGCTTATTACAATTTTCTTTCTTTTTTTTTTTTTTACAATTTTCATACGAATTAACTTTTACAAGTGTGATAATGAAGATGTTGCTATTTCTAGCCTATCAACAGAGACAGCTAATCTTTCAGAATGTGGGCAAGATAAGCCTCAGAAGTGAGACCTGAAAGTTCCAAAAGAACAATGTTTTTTACTTCAGAAATGATAACTTTTAAGATTTCATCTTCATACCATTTTTGGAAACATCTCAGGTTTCCTAAAAAAGTCGCTGGAGCCACATTCTGTACACTAAGTCTATGTTTTGACTTAATCACATGGTACATATGACAGAGGTGGGAAAAGTTACATCAATAGACTTTCTACTTTATTACAAGGTTTTTTAATATGAGTCCATTTCAGAGATGCTACTAGCATTTAGCTCTAAATTAATTACTCCCCCTTTATTGTTTTATAGATTTACTCCTTTCTTGGTGTCCAAAATCTTTAAATTCTTTTTCCACTTTGAAAATAATGAATAATTATAGAGAATGGATGGAAGGTTTGTTAAGACAATGTTCAGTGAAAAGATATTTAGAAATACATGGGTACGCTTCACAATGATTACCCTTCATTTCCCAAAAGTATAAGTGCAGGTATATTGATTAATCTAGAATCTGCAGGTGCCCAATGATAATCCTTCTTCATTTAAAGAGTTTTTAGAAGACAGGTCTTCATGGATCTCTCATGTTTCTGCCTGTCTTGCTAACAAGGCAGTAGCTGCCCCTTTTTTCCAGACTCTTTTCAAGGATGTCTGTATAGGAAATAACCTTGGGAAATAGACATAGCACCTGCTTCTGAAACACTAAGAAAAAAAGTTGAAATTGCCTATGCTTGGAGTTCCTCTTTTGTAACAAAACATATTCCTTTGCAGTTATCATCAGGCCCTCTTTTCATTACCATGTGAGGATGCGGTTTGGCAACTGATGTAAAGTGATGAAATTGTGGTTACTGCTACTGCTCTGTGGAGAAGGGAATGGCACCCCACCCCAGTACTCTTGCCTGGAAAATGCCACGGATGGAGGAGCCTGGTAGGTTGCAGTCCATGGGGTTGCGAAGAGTCCAACGTGACTGAGTGACTTCACTTTCACTTTTCACTTTCATGCATTGGAGAAGGAAATGGCAACCCACTCCAGTGTTCTTGCCTGGAGAATCCCAGGGACGGGGGAGCCTGGTGGGCTGTTGTCTACAGGGTCGCACAGAGTCGGACACGACTGAAGTGACTTAGCAGCAGCAGCAGCAGCAACTACTGCTATAAGTTATCAACTCTCTTTGCTCTTTAGCCTGGGAGTTATGTGCCTTCTACTAGCATCTATATAGTGAAGGCAGACTAAATTGTTTGCTTGTGCATAGGTTAAAATTTCAGATCCTTCATAGTTCTTGATAGTCATCATTTTTATATAGTAGTCTATAGCCTCATCAATGACTTTTGTTTCCTATGTGACATTATGTGTTTATCTCTTGTTATTAACTAATTGCATATATCTGTTTACATACATATATCACTATTTGTACTGTATAAACTAAATTCCATTAATGTGAAATTCTACTGTACTGTGCAAATATCTTCCACTTTCTATTTTCTTTCTGTCTTTTAAAAATTAACCTTGATCTTTTTTTTATTTGCTCTATTCTTAGAAAGATGTAAAAATAAACATCTGTGTTTTGAATTAAGTTTAGCAATTAATGTTTGGAAGATATGTTCCAACAAGAAAACTGAAGTGTTAGTCTGATAAAAATCACATTGGGGAAATTTGAGCATTTTCTGTACAAAATATTGTAATTTGAGAGCTTCTGTGCATTTAGTCCAGAAGAACCTCAGAATGAGTTAATTTACTGAAAAAAAAGTCAGTCTCTGTTACATAGCAAACTGACTAGGAAACATATAAAATGCAATAATACCACAAAGACTAGCTTTTCCTCCTAGCTGTGTTCTCTTGGGTAAATATTTCAACTTCTCTCAGTGACAGTTTAGAGCAGGTAGATTTAGAACCCCATTTGTAATCCTTTTAACTACATTCTTGCCAATGATATGTTTTCCTTTCCCTTACTGTCCCATCCTAAAAATCAATCCATACATCTGGCTTTTTTGAATCTGAACTAATAAGCAATTGCAAATAAAATCACATAATTACGCAGACATGTGCTCCTCTGTATGTATAGACTATCATCTCTAGAAGTCATTTAATACTTCCTGGAAATTCTTTATATTTCCAAGGCTTCTTTCTAACACGTTATCCAGCTGCTTCAAACCTCTGTTTCCCTTCTCAAACCTTCCTTTCCTTCTTCTTTTCACATCCTGATAACCTCTTCTAGCCTCCTAAACCTGAACCTAGAAGCAGGTTTTTCTGCACCCACATCTTCTGGTTCCTTTCCTTTTGCCCAGGCTCAACTCTCTTCAGTAGCTTCAGTTTCCATCTTCTCCTGCTTTGCAGAACTATCATACTATTGACTTCCTCTCTTTTATTATATTTTACTTTTTTTGTACCAATACCTTCTATATTTGTCTTTTATTGCTGCTGTAACAAATTACAGCTTTAGTGGTTTAGAACAAGAAAAACTTATTATGTCAGGAACTGATCTTTAAGGGCTAAAATTAAGGTGTCAGTAGAGCTCTGTTCCTCATGGAGGCTTTAAAAGAGAATCTGTTTCCTTGCCCTTTCCAAATTCTAGAGGATACCTTGAGTTCTCCCCTTGTGGACCCCATAAACCAATCATGCTTCCAATCTCTGCTTCCAACCTCTTACTTTTTCTTTGACAGGAGCACCCTCGTAGGGTTGAGCCCACCCGGAAAATCCAGGAATATCTTTCCAACGCAAAATACTAAACTTAATCACACCTGCAAAGTCACTTTTGCTATGTAAGTCAACACATTCACAGGTTTCAGGATGAGGGCATAAACATCCTTGGGGACCCATTATTTTATCTACCATGCTTTCCTATCACCACTACTTGATGCTCATTCCTTTCCTGTTCTTACGCCTTAACCCTGCTTTGTGGTCGTCTCATTTCTTACTACTTCAGAGCCAGTATTGAGTTGTCTGCATAATTTTTTTCCTATTCTCTCCCTATACACACACACACACACACACACACACATACACATTCTATGGAAACCAGTTATATTAATTCCATTTATGAATTTTTAATTGCAAAATTCTTTGAAGATCTTACCTTACTTGACTTTTCAGCAATATATATATCACTGACAACACACTGATTCTTGAATATATTTCTGTAGGGTTCTATGACATGTAATTTTCTGGTTTTCCATCTATGACTTATTCTTTTTAAATTTACTTTCAACATCTTTTTCTGCTTACTATTTACAAGATAGTTTTTCTCTGGGTTTTGTTCTTAGCTTTAATCTCTACTTACTGTTCACTGTCTCTCTAACTTATCTCAAAACTGTTATAATTTCAAATTCTTTGTTTTTTAATTTAATTGGAGTATCAGTTCAGTTCAGTTCAGTCGCTCGGTCATGTCCGACTCTGCAACCCCATGAATCGCAGCATGCCAGGCCTCCCTGTCCATCACCAACTCCCGGAGTTCACTCAAACTCATGTCCATCAAGTCGGTGATGCCATCCAGCCATCTCATCCTCTGTCGTCCCCTTCTCCTCCTGCCCCTAATCCCTCCCAGCATCAGAGTCTTTTCCAATGACAACTCTTCACATGAGGTGGCCAAAGTATTGGAGTTTCAGCTTCAGCATCAGTCCTTCCAATAAACACCCAGGACTGATCTCCTTTAGAATGGACTGGTTGGATCTCCTTGCAGTCTAAGGGACTCTCAAGAGTCTTCTCCAACACCACAGTTCAAAAGCATCAATTCTTCAGCGCTCAGTTTCTTCATAGTCCAACTCTCACATCCATACACGACCACTGGAAAAACCATAGCCTTGACTAGACGAACCTTTGTTGGCAAAGTAATGTCTCTGTTTTTGAATATGCTATCTAGGTTGGCCATAACTTTCCTTCCAAGGAGTAAGCATCTTTTATTTCATGGCTGCAATCATATAGTTGATTTATAATGTTGTTGTATTAGTTTCAGGTGTATAGCAAAGTGAATAAGTTATACATGTACATGTATCTACTCTTTATTTAGATGATTTCCCCATATAGGTAAGTGACCTCTATATGGCAAATGACCCTTATATGGGAAGTGACCTCACTTAGTTAATTACAGAGTATTGAGTAGAGTTCCCTGGACTATAAAGTAGTTCCTTATTAGTTATCTATTTTATACATAGTTCTGTGTATATGTCAATCCAAATCTCCCAATTTATCCCTCCCCATTTACCCCCTGGTAACCACAAGTTTGTTTTCTACACCTGTGACTGTATTTCTGTTTTCCAAATAAGTTCTTTTGTACTGTTTTTGTATTCTACATATAAGCCATATCGTATGATATTTGGCTTTCTCTGACTTACTTCACTTAGTATGATAATCTCCAGGTCCATCCCTGTTGCTGCAAATGACATTATTTGTTCTTTTTATGGCTGAGTAGTATTCATTGTATATATTTAATATGTACAACATCTTCTTTATCCATTCCTCTTTTGTGGACATGTAGGCTTTCTATAAATACCAGTGATTTTCTAGCTTCTATTTTTAGTGTAGACCTCATTTTTATTTCATAACATACAACTAATTACTGTAATTTTCAATGAGGTGATAAAACACTTTATGCTCTAATCTTTTCTTTTTTGCCTTTTTTTCCCCAAAAGAAATGCATGCAAATGTTAAAACTGTATACTTAATATGAATATGTGGCAGCAAATAAAACATAGTTATATATTTATGCTGATCAGGTTTGTACATCTACCATAATTCAAAGAGACAATGGCATTTTGGGTTTTACCTCTGTAAGTATTGAAAAAAAGGGAATATTTTTCAAATCAGAGCACAATTATAGCATTCCTCATTGACAAATCTCTTTTTTTACTTTTACAGGAATGGCCTTTTATAGTTAAACAAATATTATTATTCTGAAAAAGTAAGTCAATTGCTAGGCTTACCATGCATAAGGTTTACTATGATAAGACCAAAATAAGTGAAAAATTGGAGGTCAATTTTCCTGTCTTACTATGATTACCAAAACAGTTCTTATTTGTTCTGTGTAAATAGAAGACAATGGTGGAAATGATATTAGAGTAAAAGTTTAAGAGAGAGATATATCCAAAAAAGGTGTATTTTTTTGGTAAATGAAATAGCAGTGTGGTACATGATGCTAGAAAGGATTGAAAAATTAGCTTCTGGAAATGTTGAAAGTGGATCAGAGTGGGAAACACTTCTCTACCATATAAATTTGTCCTAATGTTTACCGTTATCAAGTTCATCAGAGCTATTGGGTAGTAGGGTGAGCCTGAACTGGTTTACAGCACTGCTCAATTATCTGGATGTTATTATCCTTCATTAAATGAGGATCATCATCTTGAAGCAAAATTTACATAGAATCTACTATGCTCAAGATGCTAAGATGACAGAGAATTGAAACAGATAAGCATCTTAATTTGATTAATTTAAAAAATTTAACTGTATTTCAAATTTTATTAAAGAAGAGCCCAGGCCCCTCTTCTTTGTTATGCAAATGAAAGTATGACTTTGCTTTTCTAAGACTCCTCATTTTTCTTTCCACAAATTGATTCTGCCCTACGTTCATCTAGCTGCATTAACCTAAGAGCATTTCCCATATATTTAAAGACATGAACAGGAAGATCAAGTTAGATAAAAACTTACAAACCCTATGAGAGTTAGGAAACTTATGCTAAATGATGAAACATAAAATCAATTACAAAATAAGGCAATTGAAAGTCCAAGAAAATCGTGTGATCATGACTAGCACCCAGGAAGAAAGAATCTGTATGCTGGGCACAGATGCGGTATCAGCACAAAAGACAGATGTTTTCCCTAGCACTATTATATAACCTTATTTGGGTACAGCTGGGGGGACATTGTCAGTCAGATCCAGACAGTGTTCATTAGAGAAGCAGTGACAAGTGATAACAGAAACTCATTTTTTCCTTCCAAGAACTATCTGCTAAAGCAGAGTTGTCAGTCAGCCTTTGGGAATCTTTGCCCATGTGCAGATGTTACTATTCTCCTAGTGCATAATCAGATCTGTCATTAACACCTCCACAGTCTTCTATATTTGAGCAGAGAAGAGAGTGTTTTCCTCTTACGGGCGAATTGAAGTGTTTTGCTATGCCCTAGTCAAAAATAAAATGGAAATTATTTCTGGGATCTCATTTATGTTTTATATGATCTTGGATGAAAATTTAGGTTCCTTCTCAATGTTATGGTAAGTTTTCCAATTTGGCTGAATATTTCCCTGCCTTAAAAACTGGAGGGCTAATGAAGAAGGTAATAGACCTTTCCTCACCCTGTGTTTACTATATTACCTTTGACTATAAAATCTCACTATTTGCTGAATGTTTTCCCTCAAGTCAAAAAAAAAAAAAAGAAAGGGAAGAAAGTCATCTCAAAGACCTATTCATTTTTTTCAGCTTGTTCTGGTTTTGCTAGTTAGAGATGGAATGATTAATTAACTTATGGTTAAATGTTGATTTCCTGTTCTGAAGAGCAAGGATAATGTGTTATTAATAATAAATAACATAAATTGTTAGACACAGAATAGGCACTCAGGATATACAGAATCTAAAAGATACATAACCAGGGCATATCACGATAAACATGACATAATTTTTATCCCCTAGATGACAAAAGAAACCATCACCAGTGCTAGCCCTTCTTTTGGGCACACTGTAGACTGCACTCCCAATACCCCTATTTGAGTTAGGTGTGTCCAGATGACTTGCTTCATTTATGAAATGTGGACAGAGGTGTTGTTTTACCTTTTGCATGGAACCCTGAAGAACCAGTGCATCATGTCTTGGTACTTTCTTCCCTATTAATTGCCATAACCATCCTGAAAGAATGAGCTAGGGCCTCTGTCAGCCCTATGGACCTGCAGTTAACAGAGCCTCCTACCAACCCACATCAGACATCTGGTGTGAATGCAAAATGAACACTTAATATTTTTAGCCATGAGATTTAGGGATTATTTGCTACCGCAGAGTAACCTAGCTGCCCTGACTTACATGAAGTAAGATCAAAACTGAATTTGAAAGAATGAATAAGAGTTCATTAGAAACATGGAAAGAAGGAGTGTTTAAACAAAACAGGGTATCAAAAGCAAAGAACAGGCAGATTTCAAAGTCTGTCATTCGGGGATAAAACACAAAATTAGTAACTTGGGTTTGATAAAATCAGCAGAGAAATCTCAAAAAATAGGTTTTTTACCACATATTGAAGACCTGAGCAGAACTGGTGGAGTTGTTGAGGGAATATGGGATGAAGGAAATGTCAAGCATATGTTGGATAGAATGAGATTCTACTTTTCCTGGAGAGCATATGCTCCTTGGAAATCTCTGCTTTACTCGTGTGATTCCTTTCCGTGGCCCATGGCAATTGCAATCTGTGAAAATTCCTCACATTCAGCTTTTGACCTCTTAGACAATCTTCAGATTTTTGCCTTGGTGCCTTTTATAATCTACAGGTATTTTAAAAACTGCATAGGAAAATTAAGCCAGAAAAAAAATTTACAGATGTTAAGAGCTTTAGTGAAATTAATGGTCTAGTCCCAATTGCAAAGCAGTGCAAATGAGGAATAAGGTTGAAATGTAAACAAACAGAAGTTGTATCATATTACACTTATTTAATATTAATATATACACTTTTGAGGCTTCCTTGGTGGCTCAGTGGTAAAGAATCCTCCTGGAATGCAGGAAACACAGGAGACACAGGTTTGATTCCTGGGTCAGGTTGGCAAGATGCTCTCGAGGAGGGCATCATAATCCACTCCAGTATTCTTGCTGGGAAAATCCTATGGACAGAGGAGCCTGGTGGGTCAGGGTCCATGGGGTCACAAAGATTCAGACACGACTGAGCACGTGTCACTCTGGAGGAGGGCATCATAATCCACTCCAGTATTCTTGCTGGGAAAATCCCATGGACAGAGGAACCTGGTGGGTCAGGGTCCATGGGGTCACAAAGAGTCAGACATGACTGAGCACACATCCATACACTTTGAACTACTATTTGAATAGAGATGTTGTTTTTCCCTAGTTAAAGCTTTATGTAAAATGTAAAAGAATGATTCTTGAAAATGTTGATGGATAAAACAGAAGGATACAGTGCTCTCTTTCAGTTGGTCAATCCAAGTACAGCATAACTTACAGTACTTAAGTGCTGGTAGAATTTTACGGCAGTTTAGTGTTAGATAACCTGCATCTTGATTATGTGGAGATTCTCAGTGTGTTATCTGGGTTCTGAGTTTATACCTTCATTGAGCGTGAACGAGGAAGGGCTCCTGCTCAAATCCTTTTGGCCCAAAGTTCTTTGCATAGCATCTGTTACAGTAGATTTCACCTTTTTTCATAGTCAGTGTAGTTGATACCAGACTCTTGCCACACTTGGCACATCAGAAACAATTTTGTGCCTGAGCTTTGCAGTTCCAATTACCTTCTCAGCAGCATATATAAAATTCCCATATCATCTCCCTATTTATGAGTATTTCTAGACGTGCTGGGATGGGTTGTAGTCCTCTAAGTTTGGATGCCCAGTCTCTCACTAGCATCCATCTAGAGCACGCCAGTGCTCCTGCTGCACCTCAGCTTTCTGACCCATTCTTCTTTCCGTAGCAGGATTTGCAGTGGGTCTTTGATCAGGAAATTCAGCAGGACTGCTATGGAAATTTCTCCTATGGAATCATGGATAGAAAGCAGTGGTAGAAGCTTCTCCCAACCTCTTAGGCAGGATTCATAATGCTCCTACAAGCCCCAGCTTATTTCCACTCCCTGGACCAGCTTTTGGAGTTGCAGAGAGGGCCATGCAAATGCGTGCCCCACCTCCACACGAAGCTGGGCAGAGGGAAGTGATGGACTTGTGGGTGTTAGGCAGCCAGGAGAGTTTTTACAAGTTTGTGTGTATTGCATGTAATGAAACCTTTAGAGTTGCTATGAAACCTTTCTCTAACAGAATTTATGTTTTTCTGAATAATATATTATCTTAATAATGATGAATTTACATATTCAATTGCTAAATATTGGTCCTTAAAAAAGCACCTATTATTTTCAAATTCATTAATGTTATTTGAAATTGTTCTTCCTTAAGAACTAAATTTATTCTTAATACTATGCCTGTTCATTTCTTCTTCATATTCTTTAAAATATAATAACTCTCTTGGGAAAATAAAACAGTCCAAACAAAATGTGCAAACTAATTTAATTGAAAGTGAAAGTGTTAGTCTCTCAGTCGTGTCCAACTCTTAGCCCACCAGGCTCCTCTGTCCAAGGAATTCTCCAGGCAATAATACTGGAGTGGGTAGCACTTCCCTTCTCCAGGGAATCTTCCTGACCCAGGAATCGAACCCAGGTCTCCTGTTTTGCAAGCAGATTCTTTACCATATGAGCCACCAGGGAAACTCAATTTGGTTATTAGTCTTCAAAATAACAGTGAAATTTCACTGACTATTTGGTTGTTGTATAATTAGTATGGAAATAAATGGACTATAAATAATCAGGCTTGTGGAGTATAAATCTAAACCTGTCAGGCTTAGCTAGTTAGAAACTGCTTTTGTGTGTATGTGTTTTCATTAGTCATAAAATGTCTGCAGAACTGCTTCCATGTCACTTTTAAGTAGCTGAACTTTCTGTATGCATATCCCCTGGGGATATTGGAAATAGAACCCCCCCCCCCAAAATTAAGTACCAGATTGTCTAGAAGCATAAACACAAGGGGTAAAATTTTACCTTTAGCTATATTAATGCAAATCTGGTCACAGTCATGAATATATTATTTGTAATCTTTTGGGTCTGAGATTGCCATATCAGAATTTAGCCCATTTATCCTATGGATATAACACATTGCATATGTACCAGAGAACTCATCTTCTTTTGATTTCTTTTTATTGGTATTACAGAATAGAGCCAGCTTATTTTCTTATAGAATCTGAGAACAATCTCCAACCCTGAAACGGTAAGGGACTATCATTCCCGTGTAAACCAGAGTGGTGCTTGACATTGCTAACCCTGGCAGACTCCCCTCCAGAGTTATCACACAAAACAAGTTGATTGAATTGATCAGTGAACTCAGCCAATCACTGATTGATTCCATGAAGCAATCATACCTCCACGATGATGTGTAGTTTTAAGTTGCATGTTAGTATTGTATAGACAGTTCAGATTTCCCAGACTTTACTTAGGGCCCTTTTTTATTTGGTTACATTTCCCATTAATGTGTAGCTGAATAGTGTGTGTGTGTGTGTGTGTGTGTGTGTGTGTGTAAAAGGGGGGCAGGACTTTGTAGTCCTTAGATATCATGCATTATATTGCACTATTATGTATACTTACTCTGTCCACTCAAAATTCAGAAACTATAGATAAAAACTAAACATGATAGGCAAGAAAATGTAATGGTTTGGGATTTCCATTTGAAATGGAAACACACCAAGAGAATATGAACCGTCTTCATTAATATTTTAGTTTCTATTCACATTGCTGACTTACCTATCAGAAATATTCTTTGTTCCTGTCATTTATTTTATTTGTTTTCATGTACTCCACAGCATAATTGCAGATGGACCTCCTGGGATGGTGAGATGTTCTGTATATACACACTGCTGCTGCTGCTGCTAAGTCGCTTCAGTCGTGTCCGACTCTGTGCGACCCCATAGACGGCAGCCCACCAGGCTCCCCCGTCCCTGGGATTCTCCAGGCAACAACACTGGAGTGGGTTGCCATTTCCTTCTCCAATGCGTGAAAGGGAAAAGTGAAAGGGAAGTCGCTCAGTCGTGTAGGACTCTAGCGACCCCATGGACTGCAGCCTACCAGGCGCCTCCGTCCATGGGATTTTCCAGGCAAGATTGGAGTGGGGTGCCATTGCCTTCTCCGATATACACACTAGACAACCTATAAATGACAGTGAATTTACTTGTCTAGGAGTTGACCAGGAAGGAGCGAGATTATGAATCATAATAATCAAAGTGTTGGGTCCCCATGCATAAATATAATGAATACTTACTGAGTAGTTACATTAGCAAAGCACAATCCATGTTTTACATGAATTACTTTCATTTAATCATCTCAACACTCCTGTAAGATATGCACTGTTTACTGTTGTTGTTCAGTCACTCAGTTGTGTCTGACTCTTTGCAGCTCCATGTGCTGCAGCACGTCAGGCTTCCCTGTCCTTCACAATCTCCTTGAGTTTTCTCAAACTCATGTCCATTGAGTCAGTGATGCCATCCAACCATCTCATCCTCTGTCACCCCCTTCTCCTTTTGCGCTCAATCTTTCCCAGCATCAGGGTCTTTTCCAGTGGGTCAGCTCTTCACATCAGGTGGCCAGAGTATTGGAGCTTCAGGTTCAGCATCAGTCCTTTCAATAAATATTCAAGGTTGATTTCCTTTAGGATTGACTGTTTTAATCTCCTTGCAGTCCAAGGGACTCTCAAAACTCTTCTCCAGCACCACAGTTCAAAAGCATCAATTCTACAGTGCTCAGCCTTCATTATGGTCCAACTTTCACATCCATACATGACTAATGGAAAAACCATAGCTTTGACTATATGTACCTTTGTCAACAAAGTGATGTTTCTGCCTGCTAATACACTCTCTAGGTTTGTTATAGCTATTCTTCCAAGGAACAAGCATCTTTTAATTTCATGGCTGCAGTCACAGTCCACCTTGATTTTAGAGCCCAAGAAAATGAAATCAGACACTGTTTCCACATTTCTCTCATTGTTATTGCCCATTATTTGTACATGAGGAAAGTAAGTCTTGGAATGCTTAAGTCATTACTAAAACTGCTTAACTTGTATTCTTTATTTTTCAATTTTTTTGAGAAGTAATTGATATATATATAATGATAAAAGTTTAAAGTGTACAACATGATGGTTTGACTTACATATATTGTGAAATGATCACAATAATAGGTTTGCTGCTGCTGCTAAGTCGCTTCAGTTGTGTCCGACGCTGTGCGACCCCAGAGACGGCAGCCCACCAGGCTCTGCCGTCCCTGGGATTCTCCAGGCAAGAACACTGGAGTGGGTTGCCATTTAGTTAACCTTTATTTCATTTAAACACAATAAAAGAAAACAAATTCTCCTTGCAATGCTTAATGTGTGTTTTTAAGCAACATGCTGTAACAATGTGGGGTTTTTGTTTCAAAATGTAAGAGTTCCTTGAACAGGAAGACTATATAGTTATGTAATTACCGATATAAAAATCAAAGCAAGACTTTATTCTCTTTTTAACACTAGCCACACATAAAAGTGAAAAATGGACGTCTCAGTATTGTCAACCATGCATTTTTTGTTGCAAGATTCATAGGATGAATATAATACCATGATCGAAAAGTAGAAGGGGAATGCTGTGGAGAAAGACTGAGAGAGGAGTAGCAGTATTTCCTAGGCTTATCACATGACTGCACTTGAAATCTCAGATAACAGAATGTTTAAAGAATCAGAGCTAATAGGCCAGTTCATTTCTTTACATAAGGTGTTCTTATTCTTCTTGGATATAAATTAGCCCAATCATATTAAATATCACACACTGTATGTAGAGCTGGGTAATGATCTCCATCAAATAATGAGTGCAGAGGGTTCGCTTCACTCAGAGTGCTTCTGTTCCAGCTGTTTCTACTTATCTTAATTTTCCTAATTGGGTTACAATTAGGCTGTGATTGAGACATTATCATGGGAATTGGAGCTTTCCAACAAAAGGGTTTACTCCTTTTATTGTTTTGTGGTTCTCAACTTTCAGAGGCCTATTTCTTGCTACATGTTAATTAAAAAAATATTACAAAATATTTAAGACAAGCTTATGGCACACAAAGAATAACCTATTTACATCTGTGTAGAACTAGCAATTTGACTGTAAGAAAAACACTATTCAGGAATTTTTTTTCAATTTTGACTAGGGCATGAGATATTTATTTTAAAACTATTATTTTTGTTTCTGACATCATCCCCAGGTCTGACTTTGATTACTCAAAGGAAAGCTATCCGATGGACAAGCTTTAGATTGGGATGGTAAAAGTCAAGTCTAAGCCCTTGCTATTCAGAGTATGATCCTTGGATCAAGAGCATCAGTATCACCAGGGAGCTTGTTGGAAATTCAGCATCTCAAACTTGGTTGATTTTAATCCTATTGAAACAGAATCTGCATTTTAACAAGATCCCTGTGTAATTGATATGCATATTAAAGTTTGAGAAATTCTGTTAGAACCTGATGATAGCAACAAATTGAAGGCAATTCCAAATTAAAAAAAATTTCTCATCATGCATTCTGATCATATATAAGAAACTATGAAATCTCAACTAGTAGTCTAGTGACAATTATGTTTAGCTTTTTAATAACATCACTACTTTAGATTTTAAAGAATAAGTTAAAAGATTTTAAAAGCATTATGTAAGGAAAGTACAGGGGCAGAGTTGAGTTGGAAACTGTTGTTTCTTTTGGTTGTTCTCTATGGAATCTAGACAGTCTAATGTTTTTCTCTGTGGATCAGGGCTGCTGAAACTTGAAGACTCATAATAAGGCTACACAACCAGTGGAAAGTATTTCATTTCATTCATAAATCTCCCCACTATGTTTTCTTATTCATTTTAGTAATCACAGACCTCTTATTACTTCTCTTTACCCATTAAATGCACTTTGTCATTTAAAACTTTAGTAATATGCTTTCAGGACTTCCCTGGTAGTCCAGTGGTTTAGACTCTGCACTTCCACTGCAGAGGTTGAAAGTTTGATCCCTAGTTAGGGAACGAAGATCCCACATGCCATGCCTCTCAGTCAAAAAACAAGTGTGTTTTCAAAATTCCTGTTTTAGAAGAGTAGATTCCTAAGGAATGCTCTGTTGCTATTTATTAGAGGGTAACCTATTGCCGGCCATTGGTGTCAAGGTGACTTAGCTGAGATTTTTGCAGTTGTCCTATGAGAAGCAGGACATCCTTGTTAAGCTTTTCATTCTGTTGGTGATCACTATTATCTTTTCTTCGTTTGTTGTTTTGGTGTCCTGAGATTTGAGAATGTTATCCACTAGTTTTATCTGTACTTCAATTATTGGACTACCCAGTTCCTGATTGAGGCGGAATTTTATCATTTCTGTAACTGGTTTAATAGCCCAGAGAAGGCAATGGCAAGCCTCTCCAGTACTCTTGCCTGGAAAATCCTATGGACGGAGGAGCCTGGTGGGCTGCAGTCCATGGGGTCGCTAAGAGTCAGACATGACTGAGCAGCTTCACTTTCACTTTTCACTTTCCTGCATTGGAGAAGGAAAGGCAACCCACTCCAGTGTTCTTGCCTGGAGAATCCCAGGGGCGGGGGGAGCCTGGTGGGCTGCCGTCTCTGGGGTCACACAGAGTCAGACATGACTGAAGTGCCTTAGCAGCAGCAGCAGTAACTGGTTTGACAGCCAGGACTGGTACTATTTGGAGCAAGTCATTGGAGGACAGTTTACCCAGGCTTCAGAAATTATCTCTGCTGCAATTTGCCATGTACTTCATCTTATCCACATTATATATAATCAATAGTCAGCATATCTATATGCCCCAGCCTCTCTTTTCTCTTCCTTCACTTTCATCATCAACTATTAACCTTTTCAAAGAATTGAGGAAAGGTGCAAGCCTTTGATGCTTCATAATTGTGACAGGACCTGAATACATGTCCTGATCTGTGGCTGTATTCTGAGATAATGACGGGATTGCTATCTTTGCCTTCTGTTCCCCTACTAAGCATTGATTAAGGCAGCAAATACTGGTTCCTTGTACCTGGACAAGTATGTCCTTCTTTATTCTACATGGTCTCTTCATTGGAAGAAGTTTATATATTCGTGGTCAGCTCAGTCACTTTCCAAGTATTCATATAGATGTTCACAAGACATTTCTCCCAGGCAATCTCTGTGGCCTTCTATACTTTTTACCACCTGAGTACCATTTTCTGACTGAAGTTCTCCTTTGTGTGTTTGTGTCTCGTTTTGCTAGACATGTGCCTTTGTGGATTACCTGTGTAACTCTTCTTTAAAGTGTTCCCTCCCTGATAGCTTTGTTCTTTCCACTGTGGGAACTCTATTCATTGTGACTCTGGATGAGGTGTTTCTACTCCTCATTCTTGGTGCTAGTTTCAGCCACCAATCTGGTCCTCATATTATTTTCTGCTACTTACAACAATAAACCTTAAAAAACTCAGGTACACACATGTCTTCATTCTCTTTACTTCCTTAAAATAATTTTGAAAAACATGGCAAAAATTTAAAATTAAACTGAGGTGGTGAATTTATGGATTTTTGGCTTATTCTATTTACTCTAAGCTGCTAAGTCACTTCAGTCGTTTCTGACCCTGTGCAACCCCATAGATGGCAGCCCACCAGGCTCCCCAATCTCTGGGATTCTCCAGGCAAGAACACTGGAGTGGGTTGCCATTTCCTTCTCCAATGCATGAAAGTGAAAAGTCAAAGTGAAGTTGCTCAGTTATGTCCAACTCTTAGAGACCACATGGACTGCAACCTACCAGGCTCCTCCATCCATGGGGTTTTCCAGGCAAGAGTACTGGAGTGGGGTGCCATTGCCTTCTCCAATTTACTTTAAGATTTGAATTGTTTCACAGTGAATGATAGTTTTAAAATATAATTTTTTTCCAAATAGTTTTAAAGATTAAAAATGAAGAAAAATGCAGAATTCCTATGAACAACTTTGTCAAGCTCTTGTATGGCTATGCTATTATTGACTCAGGCAAAATAACAATGCCAGGAAAGTTTAAGCTTTGAGTAAGCCGCATTGCCATGTGGTTCCCCAAAACACAAATCTTGGTCCCTACAAACAAGGCATTTTATTAATTTTGATCTCAAAATGGCCTTTCTTACTCAATAACTACTAATCCTCCAACTCAATTCTAATTCTCTTCTCTCTAAACATCTAGTTTAGAGAGCTAGTGGTAAAGTGGTGCTAGTGATAAAGGATCCTCCTGCCAATGCAGGAGATGCAGGACTGCAGTTTTGATGCCTGCATTTTTAATGTTTCCTACCACCAAAATGAGAAGAGTTGACTCATTGGAAAAGACTCTGATGCTGGGAGGGATTGGGGGCAGGAGGAAAAGGGGACGACAGAGGATGAGATGGCTGGATGGCATCACCGACTCAATGGACATGAGGTTGAGTGATCTCCAGGAGTTGGTGATAGATAGGGAAGCCTGGAGTGCTGCAATTCATGGGGTTGCAAAGAGTCGGACACGAGTGAGCGACTGAACTGAACCACCAGAATATAACTTCCATGACAGCACAGAATACATCCAGTACCTATAATGGTGCCTACAACATATTGAGCACTAAGTAAATGCTTGCTGAATGGATAGATCAGCAAGAAAATTGATGTTGCAAAGATGGGCTCGATAAAGGACAGAAATGATATGGACCTAACAGAAGCAGAAGATATTAAGAAGAGGTGGCAAGAATACACAGGAGAACTGTACAAAAAAGAGCTTCACGATCCAGATAATCACGATGGTGTGATCACTGACCTAGAGCCAGACATCCTGGAATGTGAAGTCAAGTGGGCCTTAGAAACCATCACTACGAACAAAGCTAGTGGAGGTGATGGAATCCCAGTTGAACTATTCCAAATCCTGAAAGATGATGCTGTGAAAGTGCTGCACTCAGCGTGCCAGCAAATTTGGAAAACTCAGCAGTGGCCACAGGACTGGAAAAGGTCAGTTTTCATTCCAATCCCAAAGAAAGGCAATGCCAAATAATGCTCAAACTACCGCACAATTGCACCCATCTCACACGCTAGTAAAGTAATGCTCAAATTCTCCAAGCCAGGCTTCAGCAATATGTGAACCATGAACTTCCTGATGTACAAGCTGGTTTTAGAAAAGGCAGAGGAACCAGAGATCAAATTGCCAACATCCTCTGGATCATAAAAAAAGCAAGAGAGTTCCAGAAAAACATCTATTTCTGCTTTATTGAATATGCCAAAGCCTTTGACTGTGTGGATCACAATAAACTGTGGAAAATTCTGAAAGAAATGGGAATGCCAGACCACTTGACCTGCCTCTTGAGAAATCTGTATGCAGGTCAGGAAGCATGGACATGGAACAACAGATTGGTTCCAAATAGGAAAAGGAGTACGTCAAGGCTGTTTATTGTCACCCTGCTTATTTAACTTCTATGCAGAGTACATCATGAGAAATGCTGGACTAGAAGAAACACAAGCTGGAATCAAGATTGCTGGGAGAAATATCAATAACCTCAGATATGCAGATAGCACCACCCTTATGGCAGAAAGTGAAGAGGAACTAAAAAGCCTCTTGATGAAAGTGAAAGAGGAGAGTGAAAAAGTTGGCTTAAAGCTCAACATTCAGAAAACGAAGATCATGGCATCCGGTCCCATCACTTCATGGGTAACAGATGGGGAAACATTAGAAACCGTGTCAGACTTTATTTTGGGGGGCTCCAAAATCATTGCAGATGGTGACTGCAGCCATGAAATTAAAAGACGCTTAGTCCTTGGAATGAAAGTTATGACCAACATAGATAGCATATTGAAAAGCAGAGACATTACTTTGCCAACAAAGGTCCGTCTAGTCAAGGCTATGGTTTTTCCAGTGGTCATGTATGGATGTGAGAGTTGGACTGTGAAGAAGGCTGAGTGCTGAAGAATTGATGCTTTTGAACTGTGGTGTTGGAGAAGACTCTTGAGAATACCTTGGACTGCAAGGAGATCCAACCAGTCCATTCTGGAGGACATCAGCCCTGGGATTTCTTTGGAAGGAATGATGCTAAAGCTGAAACTCCAGTACTTTGGCCACCTCATGCAAAGAGTTGACTCATTGGAAAAGACTCTGATGCTGGGAGGGATTGGGGACAGGAGGAGAAGGGGACGACAGAGGATGAGATGGCTGGATGGCATCACTGACTCGATGGACGTGAGTCTGAGTGAACTCTGGGAGTTGATGATGGACAGGGAGGCCTGGCGTGCTGCAATTCATGCGGTCACAAAGAGTTGGACACGACTGAGTGACTGAACTGAACTGAATATGCTTTTGGGGTTTCCCAGGTGGTGCTAGTGATAAAGAATCTACCTGGTGATGCAGGAGATGCAGGACTGCAGTTTTGATGCCTGGGTTGGGAAGATCCCCTGGAGTAGGAAATGGCAATCCACTCCAGTACTCTTGCCTGGAAAATCCCCTGGACAGAGAAGCCTAGCAGGCTACAGTTCATGGGAGCACAAAGTGTTGGACACGACTGAGTGACTGAGCACATACATGGACGAATATGCTCACACGCCCTTAGAGTGGCTTGATGTGTGAGACCTGGGCCCTGTAAGGCCCTCTTTTCTTGATATCTTTCACATTGAATGCTCTACAAATTCTTGACACATAGATTCAAAATCATGAACCAATCTATGGATAGCTAAAATACATAGGGACATCTATTAAGAATACTACCAACAGGAATAGAAATTGTGAATTACCACAATGATCCAAGATTATCTATGTCCTGAATATTGTGGACCCTGGGTCAGTGTAAAAGATGTTAGGATTTTTTATTCCTAATAGCCACTCCACTGTGAGTTAGCTGAAAGAAATGGGAATTTCCTCAAGTTCTATAATAACCAGAAGAAAAGTAAATAAGTTTGATGTTCCTTACACACCTCATTGGTGAGAACTAATACCAGAAAGGAAGGAAAAGAATGGTAAGCACTCAAAACACTCACTGAAGTAGTAAGCTGGCCTTCCGATAGCAGAGAAAGATGAAGAGCATTGTGATAAGGAGCTGCTTCAGAAGGCCATGTTTCTGATTCATTTTCATACTTTGAATGCATCTTTTAAACAAGGATTTAAGGAAGGTGTCTTTACTGAATATGTGTGGATAAAGCTGCCTCTGCTCCATAATGAGTTTCTTTCAATGAAGTGTAATACTTCACATGGGTTATCCCAACTTGTGTTAAAATTATAGAAGAGATGCATATCAGGCCAGAGCAAATGTAAATGGCTATACCACTCCAGTGCCATCATGTAATGATGTGTTATGTCTTAAAATGAAAAGAAGGATATTTTAATTCAACTATTAAAACAAGTGGAAAGGTACAAGACAACTTGGCATATTGTCAGTTATGTTTTTCCTCAATCTTAGAATAAAAATATGTTTTCTTTTCAGTTTTGCTCAAGAAATACTGTGGACCCTCAATGACCCAGAAGCCTACCACAGTAAGTGCATTTCTTTGTCTGTAAAGTTGAGATCAAGAGCAAATAAAGTCTCCAATGTTTAAAAGCAGGGAACAGACAGCTTTATGTTGGAAGCATATTGTGTTATTTGGATAAGGCAAGGGAAAATGGAAAAGTAAGAAGCTGTGAACAAGGTCTGGAAAGACATTTTCTCTACCTGGCCTACATAATTGCTATAGAGATTATTCATTTGCCATTAGCAGGCATTTTGTTTCCTCAGTATCATGATTTGGCCTATGTCTTTTTTTTTTTTTTTCCTTTTTGTAAAATTAAGAGTTGAATTTTAGGCCAATGTGCTCTAACCTGTGCAGATTCCCTTCCACCCCTAAGAACTATTTTAAGTACCTATATGGATACTGTACCCTCTTAAATTACAAGCTCCACAGATGGGGAATTGAGTGCAACGGAAAACTGAGATTCCTACTACTGCTTTAGCCCCAGTGAAAGCATCCTTTTGTGTTTTAATAATTAATATTCTACCTTTATAAATCATTCCTGGAATTTGTGAGATTGTTTCCCATTTTGACATGAATCCACTTGGAATTGCCAAAAGACGGACATTTTATTGGACATCTACAATTTTGCATAAATTAGATTCTTCTTCCTCCTCCCCTTTCTCTCCTCTGCTCTCTTCCTCCCACTGTTATCCACTCTCCTTTTCTCCTCTCCTTCTTTCTGTTTTCTTTTCTTAGCCTACCTATTGCTTTGAGAATGGGAAAAGCACAAAGGTTCTCACTCTTTTTGCAAATATTTATCTCTCTGGTCAAAAGAACCCTGAATCTAAAGTCTGTTTACTTTTAGCCAAATGTGCATTTTTTTCCCCCTAAGAGATTGTGCGTTCCATTAGTAGATTCAAGGCTGTATGTCAACTGATGGGTCTTAATTCTCTCTCAGTAAGCTTGATTACTGGTTCTGCCTCTTTGTTTTCTCTTTGGAGAAATGAAGAAACTACCAGTCATGTGTAAGATACAGTTATCTTTCACCTGCAGTTGATCAACTCTGTGCTTATCTCCAGGAATCCCTGGAAGTCTGGTATGGACATTTGATAAGAATTAAGATGTGTTAGTTATTGATAAATGGCAGTTTACCCTTTGAGTCTCTCATACAGGTGCCTAGTGCCAAATTCTCTACATTATTTGGAGATGAATTGATGGCTTATGCTTGGTTCAATCTACAGAGCCTGGTCTTAGCTATGTAACCAGTAGGATGTAAAAAAAAAAAAAAAAATACCATTGTAAAGTTTTGAGTGAGCGACTCTGAAAACAAGATGCCTTAGATATGTCTTGTTGGCTTATAATCTAAAGACAGAAGACATCTGCAATTGAGAAAGGAATTGCAGATGTTCTGCAATGGGCTGCACCTGGAAATGTTAGACTTTCTATGGTGGTACATTCTTTTTCCTGCTGTACTATGCTCTTTGGTTTTTTTAAAGCTTTTTGTTGGTACATCCTATGGAGGCTTGTGAGTCGTCTCAATCATCTGGCCCTTTGTAATGGATGCAATTGATCTTTTTTTCAGATATAATTGAGAGGTCACTTCAGATAATGTATTATTACTTTCATTTTCTTCCTTGCACTAACTCTGACTAGAGTAAAGCATTTATTTGTAAAATTAAACACAGAATAGTAGTAAAAGATTTGTTCCTATTTCCAAAGATTTTCAGGATGTGAACCATTTTAGAGAAATGTTAGATTATAAAATAAGGGGGTGAGACTCTAAGAAATTTTGGAGGAAAAATCAATGGGAAGTGATGTTTGACATCTATTTCAATTCAGTGTAACAGATTTTTTGGCTGTATCTCACTGGGTTAGTAGATGTTTACTTAGTGTCATTATTGTCTTCAAAAATATGCAAATAAGACCTTTTAAATGAATTATCCAGTAGATGTTCCCAACTTACAGACAATAATTCAAGATCATATTTTAGGGAGAGTGAATTTATTTTATTTATTTATTTATTTTTTTGGATTGTTCATTACAGGTTTTTATTTTTATTTATTTTTTTAAATTTTATTTTATTTTTAAACTTTACAATATTGTATTAGTTTTGCCAAATATCGAAATGAATCCACCACAGGTATACATGTGTTCCCCGTCCTAAACCCTCCTCCCTCCTCCCTCCCCATACCCTCCCTCTGGGTCGTCCCAGTGCACCAGCCCCAAGCATCCAGTATCGTGGATCGAACCTGGACTGGCATCTCCTTTCATACATGATATTATACATGTTTCAATGCCATTCTCCCAAATCTTCCCACCCTCTCCCTCTCCAACAGAGTCCATAAGACTGTTCTATACATCAGTGTCTCGTACACAGCGTTATTGTTACCATCTATCTAAATTCCATATATATGCATTAGTATACTGTATTGGTGTTTTTCTTTCTGGCTTACTTCACTCTGTATAATAGGCTCCAGTTTCATCCACCTCATTAGAACTGATTCAAATGTATTCTTTTGAATGGCTGAGTAATACTCCATTGTGTATATGTACCACCGCTTTCTTATCAATTCATCTGCTGATGGACATCTAGGTTGCTTCCATGTCCTGGCTATTATAAACAGTGCTGCGATGAACACTGGGGTACACGTGTCTCTTTCCCTTCTGGTTTCCTCAGTGTGTATGCCCAGCAGTGGGATTGCTGGATCATAAGGCAGTTCTATTTCCAGTTTTTTAAGGAATCTCCACACTGTTCTCCATAGTGGCTGTACTAGTTTGCATTCCCATCAACAGTGTAAGAGGGATCCCTTTTCTCCACACCCTCTCCAGCATTTATTGCTTGTAGACTTTTGGATCGCAGCCATTCTGACTGGTGTGAAATGGTACCTCATAGTGGTTTTGATTTGCATTTCTCTGATAATGAGTGATGTTGAGCATCTTTTCATGTGTTTGTTAGCCATCTGTATGTCTTCTTTGGAGAAGTGTCTATTTAGTTCTTTGGCCCATTTTTTGATTGGGTCATTTATTTTTCTGGAGTTGAGCCGTAGGAGTTGCTTATATATTTTGAAATTAGTTGTTTGTCAGTTGCTTCATTTGCTATTATTTTCTCACATTCTGAAGGCTGCCTTTTCACCTTGCTAATAGTTTCCTTTGATGTGCAGAAGCTTTTAAGTTTAATTAGGTCCCATTTGTTTATTTTTGCTTTTATTTCCAATATTCTGGGAGGTGGGTCATAGAGGATCCTGCTGTGATATATGTCACAGAGTGTTTTGCCTATGTTCTCCTCTAGGAGTTTTATAGTTTCTGGTCTTATGTTGAGATCTTTAATCCATTTTGAGTTTATTTTTGTGTATGGTGTTAGAAAGTATTCTAGTTTCATTCTTTTACAAGTGGTTGACCAGATTTCCCAGTACCACTTGTTAAAGAGATTGTCTTTAGTCCATTGTATATTCTTGCCTCCTTTGTCAAAGATAAGGTGTCCATATGTGCATGGATTTATCTCTGGGCTTTCTATTTTGTTCCATTGATCTATATTTCAGTCTTTGTGCCAGTACCATACTGTCTTGATAACTGTGGCTTTGTAGTAGAGCCTGAAGTCAGGTAGGTTGATTCCTCCAGTTCCATTCTTCTTTCTCAAGATAGCTTTGGCTATTCGAGGTTTTTTGTATTTCCATACAAACTGTGAAATTATTTGTTCTAGCTCTGTGAAGAATACCATTGGTAGCTTGATAGGGATTGCATTGAATCTATAAATTGCTTTGGGTAGTATACTCATTTTCACTATATTGATTCTTCCAATCCATGAACATGATATATTTCTCCATCTATTGGTGTCCTCTTTGATTTCTTTCACCAGTGTTTAATAGTTTTCTATATATAGGTCTTTAGTTTCTTTAGGTAGATATATTCCTAAGTATTTTATTCTTTCCGTTGCAATGGTGAATGGAATTGTTTCCTTAATTTCTCTTTCTGTTTTCTCATTATTAGTGTATAGGAACGCAAGAGATTTCTATGTGTTGATTTTATATCCTGCAACTTTACTATAATCGTTGATTAGTTCTAGTAATTTTCTGGTGGAGTCTTTAGGGTTTTCTATGTAGAGGATCATGTCATCTGCAAACAGTGAGAGTTTTACTTCTTTTCCAATTTGGATTCCTTTTATTTCTTTTTCTGCTCTGATTGCTGTGGCCAAAACTTCCAAAACTATGTTGAACAGTAATGATGAAAGTGGGCACCTTTGTCTTGTTCCTGACTTTAGAGGAAATGCTTTCAATTTTTCACCATTGAGGATAATGTTTGCTGTGGGTTTGTCATATATAGCTTTTATTATGTTGAGGTACGTTCCTTCTATTTCTGCTTTCTGGAGGGTTTTTGTCATCAATGGATGTTGAATTTTGTCAAAGGCTTTCTCTGCATCTATTGAGATAATCATATGGTTTTTATTTTTCAATTTGTTAATCTGGTGTATTACATTGATTGATTTGTGGATATTGAAGAATCCTTGCATCCCTGGGATAAAGCCCAGTTGGTCATGGTGTATGATCTTTTTAATGTGTTGTTGGATTCTGATTGCAAGAATTTTGTTAAGGATTTTTGCATCTATGTTCATCAGTGATATTGGCCTGTAGTTTTTTTTTTTTTTTTTGTGTGGGATCTTTGTCAGGTTTTGGTATTAGGGTGATGGTGGCCTCATAGAATGAGTTTGGAAGTTTACCTTCCTCTGCAATTTTCTGGAAGAGTTTGAGCAGGATAGGTGTTAGCTCTTCTCTAAATTTTTGGTAGTATTCAGCTGTGAAGCCGTCTGGACCTGGGCTTCTGTTTGCTGGAAGATTTTTGATTACAGTTTCAATTTCCCTGCTTAGGGAGAGTGAATTTAGAGTCTGTAAGTGCCTGTTTGACTTTGGTTCACTAAAATTTTGCAATAAATTTAATAAAAATATACCATTTAAGGCAGGCTTACTTATAGTTATTTTAAAAGCATTGCTATTAAGTTCCAAAATAATGCTTAATTTTACTGTCTGTTCCCATGATATCCACAGAATTTTTGTCAGATGTCCTTAAAAAACATAATGCCTGGAAGATGCATATTAGCATCTGAAAGCCTCAATAATATTTATAAGATGAATATTAGAAGATATTCCTTGTATTGGTGATTACCCTGAATAGAAGGGAACCTTACGACTTTCATGCCAGTTTTCAAACTTCACTGTAATTTTTTTAAATGCCTATATATAATACATTTTCATAACACACACATATTAGTTTCTTAGTGCTGTGTTTACAAACTAGACAACAAATGGCGAAATACTAATAAAAGTATTTACTACTTTACTTCTTCCATATATTTTAAATTATAATCATGAATGTCTTTTAGAAAACCTATATAATATGCATTCACATTAAAGCTGAATCAATATTATTCGTTTAGGAAACATCTGTAGCACCCACTTTTCAGGACACAAAGGTTTTAACATATCTTTTTCAGTTTACACTGCCTTCTCCACCCATTTTCCATCCTAAGATTGCCAGAATAGAAATATCTGTATTTTTCTTTTGATAAGAACTTTGTCATGCCCTATATTCTGAGATAATACTGCAGAATTTTCAAAGTGATATTCAGCTATGCTTCCCTAATCTCTCCAGCTAAACTATATTTAAGGAGAATTGAATTGAATTTTTTTTTGCCTTTGAAATCAACTTTACATTTAAATATACTCCAAAGAAATTCAGAAACAGAGACTCAGCTGTGATAACCCAGTTTCTGATAATAAACAGGCTTTACTCCTTTCCTAAGTGAGCATCTCAGATGTAGTTTGACTGATTTATCACTAGAAAAGAAAATGGAAAAATTTTTTTCTCATCTTCATTAGATTCTTGTTTTTGCCAAACTTGTATGTTGAATGTCAAATACATTCAAGGATAAGATTTATTTATCATTGTAAATTGGTGATATCTAACGAGAATACACAGGCTTTCCTTGTGGCTCAGCTGGTAAAGAATCCACCTGGAATGCGGGAGACCTGGGTTTGATTCCCTGGGTTGGGAAGATCTCCTGAAGAAGGGAAAGGTTATCCACTCTAGTATTCTGGCCTGGAAAATTCCATGGACTGTATAGCCCATGGGGTCACAAAGAGTCGGACACGACTGAGCGACTTTCACTTTCATAATGAGAATAGGAGCAAGTGTTTCCCTTTAAAATAGAAGGAATTGTAGTCAGTATATTTCTTATTTCTTCCTTCCTTCCTTCCTTACTTTATTTCTTCTCTCTTTGGCTTTGCTGGGCCTTAGCTGTGATCTGTGTGGGGTATTATCATGTGGGATCTTTTGTTACCATGCACAGACTCTCTAGCTGTGGCACCGGGGCTCCAGAGCATGCAAGTTCAGCAGCTGTAGCACACAGCTCTTTAGTTGTGTCTCATGGGCTCTAGAGCATGTGGAATCGTAGTTGCTCCACAGCATATGGAATCTTAGTTCCCTGACCACGGATCGAACCTGCACCCCTTGCATTGCAAGGCAGAGTCTTAACCACTGAACCACCAAGGAGGTCCCTGTCAGTACACTATTTAGAAGCTTGAGGTAAACAACGACTGAGGTGGGAAAGACCAGATGTTGAACACTGTAACCTAAGGAACAAAGAATAAAAGTATTCCTCTTATCTAATTAAAAGAGAAACAGAAAGGAAAGCTTGAAAATAATCTAAAGACATGATTTTTTTTAAAACAAAGCAAACCAATCTAGTATTTTTTACTTCAACTATAAATAGACAAGCTAAAAGGGATATGTCATAACACAGACATTAATATTTGAGATCTCTAATATCCTGAACATGAAAAGTGATATAAATTTTAATAGTTTGTTCAATATATTGTTGAATTTTAGTTGAGTGTGTATGGATTTGATGACTTTCAAAGTCCTTCCAGCTCCATGAATTGCTGAGTCTCTCAAGGATCACCTTCTACTGTTTGACATAATTATACCTGCAAAACAGCCTTTCATCATATATAATAAAAACAGGCTTAAAAAATGAGATGGAGATAGGAATGTTTAATCTAATTTCATTTTACAGATTAGAACAAAGGCACTAAGTTTTTGTAGTGTTTGTTTTTTCTCCATAAAACAGTAACTTTATTTTTAAGATAAAACCCATCATTAGACATCTTTCTTTTTACATCTCAGTGGTTTTGTGTAGCTTTGAGCCATATGCAATATGTTCTCCTTTCCTTGAGGTTGTCTGATATAAGTGAATTTGTGGTGGCATAAATATATTAAAGAGAACCATGTTGTGCTGTTTAAAAAAAAAAACGCTAACATCAACACTTCCCTATAAGGAGAGGGTAAATAAAAGAGAAGTTTATCTTATGTTAGGTATACATTGTCCTCTTTACACAAACCACTGCATGAAAAACTAAGCATAAGCATTTTTCCAATAGCCGTGTTTAATAGAAATATAACACAGAGATAGCAAATAATGGATGAATTTTAGGTGTTTGGTACACAGTCATTATATATTTGCAAAGAAAGAATAAGATATTTGAGGTCTAGTGCTTTTTAATTTACTTTAGAATACCCACCACCACATGATTTAAAAATTATCATTTACCATATTTATTTCTGATATACCAAATTCATGTTGAAGATACTCAAGTTAGTAAGTCAGACAAAGGAGGATATCTGGAATAGTTCATGCTTCACCTATGATAATGCTATTGTTAGCAACTATTCCCTTAAAAATCTCCCTCAATAGATCTATACAAATAATCAAGGGCTAAAATTTTATATCAGGATTATTTGATGTATAATACAGAAACCAAAAAATTCTTTATTATATAAAATATATTCAATAGCATAAAAGCTAAACTGGACACTACCAGCTTAGTTTTTATGTTCAGTTCAATTCAGTTCAGTCACTCAGTCATGTCCGACTCTTTGTGACTACATGAATCGCAGCACGCCAGGCCTCCCTGTCCATCACCAACTCCCAGAGTTCACTCAAACTCACATCCCTCGAGTCGGTGAAGCCATCCAGCATCTCATCCTCTGTCATCCCCTTCTCCTCCTGCCCCAAATCCCTCCCAGCATCAGAATCTTTTCGAATGAGTCAACTTTCACATGAGGTGGCCAAAGTACTAGAGTTTCAGCTTTAACATCATTCCTTCCAAAGAAATCCCAGGGCTGATCTCCTTTAGAATGGACTGGTTGGATCTCCTTGCAGTCCAAGGGACTCTCAAGAGTCTTCTCCAACACCACAGTTCAAAAGCATCAATTCTTCGGCGCTCAGCTTTCTTCACAGTCCAACTTTCACATCCATACATGACCACTGGAAAAACCATAGCCTTGACTAGACAGACCTTTGTTGGCAAATGTCTCTGCTTTTCAATATGCTATCTAGGTTGGTCATAGCTTTCCTTCCAAAGAGTAAACATCTTTTAGTTTCATGGCTGCAGTCACCATCTGCAGTGATTTTGGAGCCCCAAAAAATAAAGTCTGACACTGTTTCCACTGTTTCCCCATCTATTTACAATGAAGTGATGGGACCAGATTCCATGATCTTCGTTTTCTGAATGTCGAGCTTTAAGCCAACCTTTTCACTCTCCTCTTTCACTTTCATCAAGAGGCTTTTTAGTTCCTCTTCACTTTCTGCCATAAAGGTGGTGTCATCTGCATATCTGAGGTTATTGATATTTCTCCCGGCAATCTTGATTCCAGCTTGTGCTTCTTCCAGCCCAGTGTTTCTCATGATATACTCTGAATATAAGTTAAATAAGCAGGGTGACAGTATACAGCCTTGATGTACTCCTTTTCCTATTTGGAACCAGTCTGTTGTTCCATGTCCAGTTCTAACTGTTGCTTCCTGACCTGCATACAGATTTCTCAAGAGGCAGGTCAGGTGGTCTGGTATTCCCATCTGTTGAAGAATTTTCCGCAGTTTATTGTGATCCACACAGTCAAAGGCTTTGGCATAGTCAATAAAGCAGAAATAGATGTTTTTTTCTGGAACTCTCTTGCTTTTTTTATGATCCAGAGGATGTTGGCAATTTGATCTCTGGTTCCTCTGCCTTTTCTAAAACCAGCTTGAACATCAGGAAGTTCATGGTTCACATATTGCTGAAGCCTGGCTTGGAGAATTTTGAGCATTACTTTACTAGTGTGTGAGATGAGTGCAATTGTGTGGTAGTTTGAGCATTCTTTGGCATTGCCTTTCTTTGGGATTGGAATGAAAATGGACCTTTTCCAACAAAGGTCCATCTAGTCAAGGCTATGATTTTTCCAGTAGTCATGTATAGATGTGAGCGTTGGACTGTGAAGAAAGCTGAGCACCGAAGAATTGATGCTTTTGAACTGTGGTGTTGGAGAAGACTCTTGAGAGTCCCTTGGACTGCAAGGAGATCCAACCAGTCCATTCTAAAGGAGATGATCAGTCCTGGGTGTTCTTTGGAAGGAATGATGCTAAAGCTGAAACTCCAGTACTTTGGCCACCTCATGCGAAGAGTTGACTCATTGGAAAAGACCCTGATTCTGGGAGGGATTTGGGGCAGGAGGAGAAGGGGATGACAGAGGATGAGATGGCTGGATGGCATCACCGATTCGATGGACATGAGTTTGAGTGAACTCCGGGAGATGGTGATGGATAGACAGGCCTGGGGTGCTGCAATTCATGGGGTCGCAAAAAGTCGGACATGACTGAGCGACTGAACTGAATTGAACTGAAGGTTACCCACTGAGAATTTGGTAGAACTAGGACTTAAAATGAAATAAAAATAAAACTTAAAAGGTTCTGAGCGACTTAGCTACTCTGCTGTACTGTATCTCTAATGAAATAAGGATAATTTTTCAGGCAAAAGCATCATTTCTGATTTTTTTTTTTTTTTTTTGCATTTAATTTGCCCTTAGTAATACATGTATAACTTGGAATATTTTACTTCATTGTATTAGTTTTCTATTGGGCTATAACATTTTTATATATATATTTAAAATCTTATTTCTGAGCCCAGAAGTCTGATATAGTTTCACTGAGCTAAAATCCAGCTGGCAGGGCTGCATTCCTTTCTGGAGGCCCTAGGAGAGAATTCACATTTTTGCCTTTCCCAGTTTCTAGAGGCTGCTCTTGGTTCTTGATGTAGCTCCTTTTCATTTTCAAAGCCAGTGATGGCCAGTTGAGTTTTTCTCTTGATACTGTCTCTCAAATTCAATTCTCCTAGCTTCCTCTTCTGCATTTATGAACCCTTGTGATTACACTGGGCCCACCAAATAATCCATGATAATCTCTTTAAAATCAGCAGATTAGCAATCATAATTTCATCTATAACTCAAATTCCTCCTTGCCATATGACATAACATATTCACAAGTTCAAAAGATTAGAACCTATATATCTTTGTGTATTAGTGGCTCAGTCTTAACCAACTCTTTACAACCCCATGGACTATAGCCTGCCAGGATCCTCTGTCCGTGGAATTCTCCAGGCAGGAATACTGGAGTGGGTTGCCATGCCCTTCTCCAGGGGATCTTCCTGACCCAGGGATTGAACCTGGGTCTCCTGAATTGCAGGCAGATTCTTTACTATTTGAGCTATAGGTATCTTTGGGAGATCATTATTCTGCCTTCTTATGTACCCCTCTTCTTATGTACTATATGGGTATTTTGTACCTGTATGTGTATGTGTACATGTGTGTGTGAAATATCATCACAATATAATGGGAAATTTAATTATCCATTTAATTGACTGTACTTTAGACATTTTTGTTCATTAGTCTAAAACTTAGAAAGTGTTACCTTATTGCCATTGATGAGTTAATTTTTGTTTGTTTGTTTTTGGAAATTCCCATTTGGTCAATAAATTAAAGTGAGACAGTGTGAGGACTGCAATTAAGGCTCCCTACAGGATTGGGAAAGTAATGGTTGACATGGAACACCTTTCTAAGTATCTGCAGGTTGCAGTTTGCAGCCAGTAGAGGCTTATCTACTCTTTGGAACTCTTTGGAACCTTACTGGTAAAAATTTTGTAAGTCTGTGAAAATATCTGTTTGAAACCTTTGATAATGTCTGTTATTATCTGGGATCATTTGCTTACATTCACTTTGCTGTTTTAACTTGTTTCATGAAAAGCAAAGGGAAATTAAAAGAGAAAATTCTGTGTTAAATTTATTTAAACAACCACATATGCTTGTTTTGTCTTCAAAGTATTGGATTTAAACATGAGAAAGAGCACTCATTTTATTGGTATTCTTCATATATAATATTTAAAAATGGAAGAAGCTTTTCCTAAATATTTATAGAGCAACTTGAATCATGCTCAACTGTTTGTTCTCTTTTTAAATCATACCTTATAATTCAGAATTTACATAGTCCAATATTCTCAGCAGTAAGAGAATATTTATTACAAAGCTAGAAAATCTTCTTTTCACTGTATAAACTTATTCCTGAGGGCACTTTTCTTTAGGATTCAAGTCCTTTCTTGGAAATAATAACATAGAGATGCAGGCCTGAAGACTGAAATATACAAGCAATGTCTATATGCAAACAAATATGGAGCATAAAATAATCACTGTGAACATCTTTGTGTATGACTCACATGATGATTCTATGGAAAAGTACTAAAAGGAGTTGTAGCAATAATTTAGCCTGAGTCCATGAATTAGAAGCACATAAATGCAAGAAGCATTTTTTCTCAACTTAAAAAAAAAAACTACTCCCTCTTAAGAAACCTTTCTAGACATACTATTCTTGTTCACACCTTTCTGTCTACGGAATTTTAATACCATAGATTTACTGTGTGTCTGTTCATATATGGTGCCCCTTTGGAGAACCACAAACTATTATATCTAAGAAACAATTGGCCACATATTCAAGACAAAACCATCTGCATTGAAAATGCATAACACAGAGTGGCAGCAAGGAAGCTCACCGAGTTGTTATTCAAAACTGTGCATTTTACTGACAGGAAGCTGAGACACAGGGAAGGAAACTGATTTGTCTAAAATAATGCATACTTAATTGGTGTTAAAACAAAAGAAGTATGAGGCTTAGAACTTAGTCAATTTGTTTTTCTATATAACTAATATTGACCAAAACAAGAACCATTGGAAAGAAAAAACCCATAGTACCTGCATGGTGACTAAGTGATGATGTAACTGTTGGACCCTCAAAGTTACATCTTAGTCTGATATTTTAATATAAACAGAATGTAACATATGAAAGTTCAAAAGCTATGCATTACTTATATGATAATTTATAATAGAAAAAAGTCCTATGAGAAGAGCTCCGCAATGGAAACTTAAACATTGCAATACAAGGCAAGGCTTGTTTAAAGGTCAATCACTGGTATACTCTTGGTATTTTCCTTGGGTTAGAGCTTGTTCAACAAAGTAAGGAGTTCACAACTGTCAGATGCTGGCATTTCAAAGGGTAAAAGGTTGCTTCATGAAATAAGACAAAAATCTTTTTGTACAATATTGTATTAAATATCGCCTAGAAAGAGTGTTAAATTTTTTCTTTCTGTTTATAAAAATTTATCTCCTTTCTTAGAGTAGCACAAATAAAAATAATAGTCATGATCAGAAAGTAAAACTGCCATCAAGTCCTGGTAAGTAAGTAAGTAAGTAAAGTCGTTCAGTCGTGTTTGACTCTTTGAGACCCCATAGATGGTAGCCTACCAGGCTCCTCTGTCCATGGGATTTACCAAGCAAGAGTACTGGAGTGGGTTGCAATTTCCTTCTCTACAAGTCCTGGTAGTCCTAATCTAAATGATTACAAAGATTTAGTAGAATATTGTTAAGTTCAGAGCACTAAACGATGTACTGTGATTAAACTCCACCATTTAGAGAGAAAAAACAAGCCATGTTCCTTGGTCATAGGGAGATATGGTTTCTGACAGGTAACTACATATATTCCTAGTTGGAAGCATTAGACCTCTAATTAAAACTAGTAGGATTCTCTTGGTCCAATAAATAATTTTTAAATTGCTTCACTCTACATGATTGACTTTTAATGCATTCCCAGAAGTATTAGAAATAGCTGTTGTAAAGTAATACAAAGAATGTGCAACTCACAGGGAAAACATAGTAGTTATAGTAGAGGGAGATATATAACTAATATAACTAAAGCATGTATTTAAACTTTGAAGACATGAATAAGTAGTTATGTCCTTGTCTTGGCCCATGTGTTTGAACATGATAACATTTATTTCCCTTGAAATCACGCTTTATCCCATTCACCTACCCTAAATTTGTCTCAAGGTCAGTAAACTCAGGTAAACTGCTCTTCAGTTTCACTCATATAGATTTCCTAGGACCTTGTCACTTTTTTATTAGCCTTACCCCCAAATCAATTTTGAATTTTGCCTGGTCCCTGACTCCTGGTTTATATTCCATTGTGATTTTCCTCTACCCTTCACAGGCTGCACCCTTAAACCTAGTAAATTTTTGTCTTAATATTTTATTCCTATATATCAACTAGAATATAACATTTAATTCTCAGATCCTGGCACCATATCTCCCAAGCAGACATCATTGGCTGGTGCCCTAGCTGAGAGCACTCTATAGAAATCAGATAATTTATTTTATCATGTTTTATTTTATTCATCACAAAAATATCTGTTGAGCATTTCAATAGTCAGGGAACTTTGCTAGGCTTGGAGACACAGTGGTGAAGAGAAATGATTGCTTTTTAATTCATGGATATTCCATTCTATTTAAGGAGACAAATCTAAAAAATAATAGCCTAACTGCACAGTTAATGATTCCATTATAATTTTGATAAATACTACAAATAAGCTCACAAAGCATTTGTAACTAGAAACTTGTCTATGCTGATAAGTCAGGGAAGATGTCACTGTATAAATGATATTTCATCTGAGGCTCAAAAAATGTAGTTTTCTTTTCAAAGAATAAGGAGAGAAAGAAGAGTGAGTGAAAAGCACAAAGGACCTACAACAACTAGGCGGCTCATTAGCGGAAGTGTGAGAAAACCAGTGTGGTAGAAAGTAAGGGATGAATTGAGGTGAATAAATGCATCAGTCATGGAGATAGATGCCAGATTAGGCAGTACAATTCCAAGCATTTTTTAATTTTACCAGAGGATCTCTCTCCTGGATGGTGGGGATGGCTGTGTAGAGGCCTCTCTCCGTCTCTTGCTGGTTTTGTGAGCAGTCAAATCAGGTTCTTTGGGAATGACATGAATATTGAATGGAAGTCAAATGGAGGATAGCTTTGTACCACGGGGTTTGAAGGCCTGTCTTTTGGAAAACTCCCTTCTAGGTAGGGGGGGCCACCACTTTCATCATCTTAAAGAGTTTCCACTATTTCCTGGCCACTATTGTTTGTAATGATAGTGACTTCTCAAATATTTGTTTCCAGGTATGTATTGTGTCTTTTTTCTTGGGCCATGTTCAAGACTTTTTCTTTACATTTGATTTTCAGCAGTTTGACTATGATATACCTCTGTGTGGTTTACTTTCATCTGTGTTCTGATTGGGGTTCACTAAGACTCATAAGGGCTTTCCTTCTGGCTCAGTGATAAAGAATCTGCCTGCCAATGCAGAAGATGTGGGTTCGATCCCTGGGTTGGAAAGATACCCTGGAGAGGGAAATGGCAACACACTTCAGTATTCTTGCCTGGAAAATTCCATGGACAGAGGAACCTGGTGGGCTACAGTCCATGGGGTGTCAAAGAGTTGGACACAACTGAGCAACTGAACAACAACAACAATTTTATCATGAGAGTTTTGAGAAGGCATGAATGTCTATAAGGTTGTGAAATGACTTGATTATATTTAGGCTTTATAGACTATGGATAATGAATTGAGAGTTGTAAAAAGCAGCTGGCTAAAATCAGATCAAAGGATAAAATCAACAATGAAAAGGCAATCTAAGGGCTAGGAGAAAGTTTTTGCAAATCTTTATCTATAAAGAGTTAATATCTGGAACTTCTGTAACTCAACAAAAAAGTGAAATGAAATAATCCTATTAAGAAATGAACAAAGAAATAGACAATTCTCCAAAGATGGTACAAAAATGAAAAAAGTATATGAAAATGTGTTTACCATCATTAATCATCAGAGAAATATAAGGCAACGCAATTTTGAGAAACCACTTCCCACCCATTAGGATGGCTACTATTAAAAATAAATGAAATAAGTCCTAGTGAAGATATAGAGAAATTGAAATACTTGTTCTCTATTGGTGGGAATAAATGCAAATGGTACAACTGCTAGGGAAAACAGTATGGACGTTCTAAAAAAAAAAAAGAACTGCAATGTGATCCAGCAATCCTCCTGCTGGGTATAAATACAAAATAATCTAAGGCAGGTCTTGAAGAGATATTTGTATTCCCACGTTCATAGCAGCACTGTTCATAATAAGATGTTGAAACAACACAAATGTCCATCAATGATGAATGAATAAATAAATGTAGTATATAAATGCAATTGATTATTCAGTTTTAGGAAGGAAGAAATCTGTCACATGCTTCAACATTGATGAACCTGAAGGACATTAGGCTAAGTGAAATATGCCAATCACAAAAGACAAATACTATGTGATTCCATTTATATAAGGTACATAAAGTGGTCAAATGCATAGAAACAGAAAGTAAAATGGTAGTTACTAGGGGTTCAGGGGAATGAGGAAAAAAGGATTTGTTGTTTAAAGGCTATCGAGTTTCAGATTGCAAGTTGAAAAAGTTCTGGAGATCTGTTTTGTATCACTGTGAATACATATATATATTTTTTAAATTTTATTTTATTTTTAAAATTTACAATATTGTATTAGTTTTGCCAAATATCGAAATGAATCCACCACAGGTATACCTGTGTTCCCCATCCTGAACCCTCCTCCCTCCTCCCTCCCCATACCCTCCCTCTGGGTCATCCCAGTGCACCAGCCCCAAGCATCCAGTACCGTGCATCGAACCTGGACTGTGAATATATTTAACACTACTGAAATGTACGCTTAAAAATGGTTAAGATTATAAGCTTTATGTTATGTTTTTTTTAACCATTATAAAAAGCTATTTAGGAGCTATTGCTACAGTTCAAGAAAAAAGTGGATGATAGTTTGGATTAAAATTATAGCAAATGGATATCAAGAAAAAAGGTAAATTTAATGGATATTTAGAAAGCCATATTAGATTAAATATATAGAATAAGGAAGAGGAAGTAGCCTAAACAATTATTTAGATTTTTTTTTAAATTATAAAACTGTATTTATGCTGTATTCTGTTTGAGATACAGACAGTAGGGAAAGTCATGGAAATAGATGAGATCATGAAAGATACAAGAAGCTGAGAGTAGATAAAGAAGAAAGACATAAAGAGAATATACAGCTTAACCTAACTATCTCCAGAGTTTATAGGTCAAATCAAGGGAAATGAGTTAACAAAAATGTTGAGAAGTGGAATTTTAGTAGGTGTACACTCAATCAATTAACCATTCAAACTTGTATTTACTGATTCTTTCTTTTAACCTATTAATATAACAAAAAGAGATTACATAAGGAAAGAATTCCCCAAAAATCTAATCTCATATAAAAACTACATAGTTTCAACTAATGCTTTCTTTGTTTTGATTTATGTAAAATATGTTGATATATAGATTAGGATAAAATTCTAAAGCAAGCAACTAATTTTCAACTTTATAATCATATGCAAATCTATATATATTTAAAATCCATTTGTATATTTTTAATTTTTAAAAATTTGAAGAAACAAAAATTAAACCTTTTTCCACATTAGAAACTTCAGCCATGATGAATGTAAAAATAAAAGATAACAATAAAATATCCTTATTTATACTGACACACAAAAAAACTTTGTTATCTAACCACAAGTGCTTATCTTCATTTCAACAACTGAGAAAAATTGGATCTTATATTTGTATTTACACTAGATAGCATATTAAATATGCTTGGGTTTCAAATTTTTAATTTAGGGCAGAAAGAGTAAGATTATGTAAAGGTTATTGGAATGAATACATAATACCTTTAAAAGATGGGTTAGACTAACTAATTGTGTAGATTTACCACTGAGTTCAGAATATTTGGTTACACTGTAACTGATTGGCTTCCCTGATGACTCAACAGGTAAAGAATCCACCTGCAATGTAGGAGACTAGACACAGGAGACGTGGGTTTGTTCCCTGTGTTGGGAAGATACCCTGGAGAAGGAAATGGCAACACACTCCAGTATTCTTGCCTGGAGAATCCCATGGACTGAGGAGGCTGGCAAGCTATAGTCCATGGGATTGAAAAGAGTCAGACATAACTAAATGACTAAGTACACAAAAAACTGAACTTGAAAATACTAGCCCTTATGTGCATAGTTTGTGGACAACTTTCAAAACGTGATCCTTTCTTATCATCTGAGCACACTAAAAACGCTGAAAATAGCCCCTAATTCTTAAGGCTAATTATTTTATTATAGATACATTGATGAATTAATGTCCAACTCACTCTTTCTTATAAGATTAGACTAGGATGTAGTCAAATATATTTTCACTGCACTGCTAATCACATTATAGATGGCATCATATTGAACATAGATAGAGATTGTAATAATAACATTTAGGTCTATCCTTGAATTTCTGCCTTATGAAATGTAGACTGTTTTAGGGATTGGAAATCACTTAATTTTTTTTAATTTGGTGCTCCTCTGATAGCATGATCAAATATTACCTTCTCTGAATTTCAATTTATAAACCTGAAGTAATATAAACCACATTTATAAAACTATATAATAAAAAGTTTGTGGTGTAGAACAAATACCTACTTGAGAATTTATATTGTTTTTAAATTTTAAGGTACTACTTGAATAAAATATTTCTTAAGATTTGTTTTTGTCTATATTTCATACTGGCTTTTTGGAGGGAATTGAAATCAAGACTTTTAAAATTTGCAGTAAAATTAATTACAAATCATTAAAAATACCCTTTTAGAAACTAATTAAAATAACCTTTCTTGTTCTAATCATTTTGCTATTTTGAAATATGTTAGTCATTCAAATTTTCATGTTTACTCTGGCATGACTCTTGCTTTTTGAAGGCCTTTTTTAACCATGGGGTAATTTTTACTTTTGAATTAGGCTTGGTCCTTCCTAAAAAGATTCTATCAGGTATTCTAATACAATTAAAACTATATTCAGAGCTAACAATGACATATTATTTCCATTTTATTCCAAGAAATGAATTTTCCATTGGGAAGAATTACAAATATATAAACAATGACCTTAATATACTATGGACTGTAAATATAGTACTGTGTAATAGGAAACATAATCTGAAAATAAAGCTCAATTATAAGAATAAAACAAAAGCTCATGAAAGCATTTAAAAAACAATCTATCTTTTATTTCAACATGCAAACTAGATCATTGAAGATAATTATTATGTAATTTCAATCGATTTGGAGGGAAATATTACTATGATAAGGTAACTTTTATTATTAAAGTTTTAAAACCAAGGAAATACAAATACATTGATGGGATCATATACATATAAATATATGCATGCATATCAGATATATGCACATATTTATAATTTATAACTGTAAAAATATAACCAGTAGTTGTTTGACCCTTTATATGGATAGAAAATAATTATATTGAAAGATGATAGGGAGTAAACAATATTCACTACATATAGTTCATAGGCTATAATGTTTAGAGTATTATTTTAAAATCCTTCATTAAAAATGAAATTTAATGGTTATATATGGATGGAGGAGCCTGGAAGGCTGCAGTCCATGGGGTCGTGAAGAGTCGGACCGCACTGAACGACTTCACTTTCACTTTTCACTTTCATGCATTGGAGAAGGAAATCGCAACCCATTCCAGTGTTCTTGCCTGAAGAATCCCAGGGACAGGGGAGCCTGGTGTGCTGCCGTCTATGGGGTCACACAGAGTCAGGCACGACTGAAGTGACTTAGCAGCAGCATATATATATATATATATATATATATATATATATATATATGTATCTATATCAGAATTTGTGTAAACATTCTAGAACTTAGCACTACATACCTACAAAATCCTGATATTTTCTGTTTAAAAAATTTATCTTCACCATTTGAAAATTGTGTAGAGACTTGAAATAGTTCTTACTCTGATTAAACTGGGGCACTCTTCCTTTCTTGGAATAAGTCAATATTAATATTTAATTAAAGTCAGCACTTCAGTAAATGTACCCTTGCCCTTGAAAAGATAAATCACTTACTCAGGAGAGAAAAACAGAGTGTGCACAAACTTCACCTTCTATTTAGAGAAATGCTGGAGTGAGCAGGTTGTAACATACATCTCTATCAGTCGACCCTTGGAAGGCACTGGTAGGAGAGTTTTAACAAATCAAAAATCAAACTAAATTGTTGCATGTGTCTAATAAAAAAAGCAAGTATAAACACAAATAAGGTATTACAAGCTAACTCAAAACTGGAAAAATATTAGTAAAACTTAATTGTTACTATATTATTTAAAAGCTTGTTTAAATGAATGTATTTCCATAAAATTTCATCCATATCACTAAAGAGGAGAGTTGCCATAATTATTTTATATCATAAAGATTCATTAGACCATTTAAATGAGTTTTATTTCCCTGTGATTGTATATTATAATAAAATTAAAGAGAGACTCATTTTATTTCAGTGACACAGTTCTTTCCTCAAAATACTGAATTCATGATAGAATCTGTGCTAATGAATGAAACTGGAAACTTGATAAATAGGAAAGTTTGCAGGAGGAGTCAGAGATTCTAAAATTTTCTTGAGTACTGAAAACCCAGGGTGATTAGTTTTAAGAGTGGTAATTAGTTTTAAGTACTTACCTAAGGCTTCCCTGGTGGCTCAGAGGGTAAAGCGTCTGCCCGCAATGCGGGAGACCTGGGTTCGACCCCTGGGTCAGGAACCCTGGAGAAGGAAAAGGCAACCCACTCCGGTACTCCTGCCTGGAAAATACAATAGATGGAGAAGTCTGGTAGGCTGCAGTCCATAGGGTCACAAAGAGTCGGACACGACTGAGTGACTTCACTTTCACTTAAGGGTTAATAGCTCCCATCACTATCTTATAACAAAGAATTGTAAACTGGGCCATATGATAGTTAGGTATAGTAACATACCCAAGGACATGCTACTTCTAGCTTCTACAACTCTTAGGGATCCTTTGAAAGTCTTCTTTGACTTCCTCCTGTGATACCTGTTGCTATCCCTGCTCCTAAATTGCAAAGAGTGCTCATTTTCCATTTAACATCCCAAAGGGAAAGGGGAAAATCATGATATTATTTAAATTTCTTCCCCCCATCATTCCATTCCATTATATTTCCTCTTTCCAAGAATGATTACCAAACCTTGATAGCCTATTTAGTTATAAATGGCAGGCTGTCCACTATTCCTATAAACAGAGATGGAAATGAACCTAGAAGGGAAAAGGGAGTGATGTATTTATCAACAATTTTTCTCCTGAGAACACTGGATTTCAATTTTATTAAAAAGAAATAGACTTCTGTTTTCCAGTCTGTCATATAAGGAGGTTAGAAGTCATCACTCCATCCTCACAATAATTAAAAGCTTAACAGACTTAAAAATTAATGTATCTTCTTAGATCCATCAGAGAAATAAGCTCAAAGGGCAAACTTCTACCCCTAAAATGGAGAGACAGACAGGTGAGTAAATAGAATCATAACTCATTGGAGCAGAAACCCATGAGCAGTAACGTCCATGGGAACCAGTATTGGAGTAGCGAAGCCTAAATTTTAACTGGTGAATTTTTGGAGGATCAGTGTGGACAAGCTTCAGAACTATGAACTAAGGGAATCCAGTCATAGGGGGATCTCCATACTTATGAATTTTATCTCCAAGAGCCCTACCAGGTTCTCAGAGTGAAAAATCTAAGAAAATCCCCTTGTGCTTCCAATGAGGGGAGGACAGAGGAGCCATTTTGAAATATGCCAGAGGATTTGGTTTTTCCTTAACAAGTTCCACCTTCAACAGAAATGGTTTTATAAGAACCTACTTGTTTGGGAATGGAGATACCCAATACTAGCCCCACTAACCATTCTGTACTACCAAAGGGGAAGGTATAGTAAGCTAAAAAAAAAAAGCTTGAAAAGCTAAAAAGCACTTGCAAAGTTCATAGCCCAAGGACACAGAGTCACTGAAAGACTGAGACCTAATCATGTGACTATAGAATGCTTTCTCTCTCCCCACAGTACATCATGTTCAACTTGAAACAAAAAGTTTAAAGAAAGAGTCTCCAGAACCAGACTTAGATATGGCAGCAATGTTGGAATAATCAGACCAGGAATTTAAAACAACTATGATTAATATTCTAGGGGCTCTCTTATGGAATAAGTAGACAACATATAAAAACATGGGCTATGTAAGCCAAAAGATGGAAATTCTAAGAAAGAAATGCTAGCAATCAAAAACCAAATAACAGAAATATAGAATACTTCTGATAGGGGCATTAGTAGATTAGATACGGCCAAAGAAATAATCTCTGATCTTGAGGGTATGTCAGTATGAGATTACAAATGTAAAAAGCAAAGAGAAAAAAAAGACTGAACTACAATAGAAAAGAATACCAAAGAACTGTGGGAAAACTTCAAAGGTATAAAATGTACATAATGTAGAACCAGAAGAAGAAAGAGGAAGGGGATAGAAGTAATATTTGAGTCAGTAATCACTGAGATTTCCTCCTAATAAAGGCAGATGCCAAACCACAGAACTGGGAAGCTCAGAGAACAACAACAAAAAATGCCCTCAAAACCTAGGCATATCATATTCAAGCTGCAGAAAATTAAAAAGTAAAAAAGAAGCTTTGAAAGAAGATAGAGGAAAAGAAACACTTTTCCTATAGAGGAGAAAATATAATAATTAAATATGACACCTCAGAAAATGTGTAAACAAGAGTATTATGAAATATTGAAAGCATTGAGGGGAAAATACCCATCAGCCTAGAATTCTGTACCTTGCAAAATTATCCTTCAAAAATTAAGGAGAAATAAAGACTTTCACAGACAAATAAAAATTGAAGGCATTTGTAGCCAGACACCAGACTTATAAAAAATATATTTTAAAAGTTCTTTAGAAAAAGTAAAATGATATCACTCAGAAATTCAAATCTAAAATTTATATGGAGAATCAAAAGAGCTAGAATATCCAACATAATAAGAACAAAGTTGAAGGACTGACAGTGTTCAACTTCAAGACTCCTTGAATAGAAGCAGTAGTCAAAAACTACAGAATTTGCATCAAAGGAGCCAAACAGATCAATGGGACAAAATAGTGAGCCTAGAAATAGACTCACAGAAATAGTCAATTGATCTTTGACAAAGGAGCAAAGACAACCCGATGGGAAAAGTAGTCTTTTCTAGCAAATGATGCTGAAGCAACTAGACAGCCACATATAAAAAATATATCTAGACACAGACGTTACAGTTATCACTGAAATCAACTCACTGTGGATCAGAAACCTAAATGTAAAACAGAAAACTATAAGACTCCTAAGGTGTAGGTGATAAGAGAAAATCTACAAGACCTGTGACATGGCAGTGGCTTTTAGATGTAACGCTAACAGCATGATCTCTGAAAGAAATGTTGATAAGTTGTACTTTGTTAAATTTTTCTTTAAATGTTTTTCTCTGTGAAAGCATTGTCAAGAGAATAAGAAGCCTCAGAGTAAGTTTCTAGAAAGAACATATCTGGTAAGAACTATTATCTAAAAACTACAAAATACTCTAAAAACTTAATAAGAAAACAAATAATTTGATTAGAAAATGGGCAAAATCTGAAGAGACACCTCACCAGAGAAGATATACATATGAAAAAATAATCTATGTATTATGTCATTTGGGAATTGCCAATTGAAACAACCCTGAGATACCACCAGACACTTATTAGACCGGCTAAAACTCCAAACACTGACAATGCCAATTGCTAATATGGATGTGGAACAGCAAGAACACTCGTTTAGAACTAGTTCATTTCAGTTACTCAGTTATGTCCCAGTCTTTGGGACTCCATTGACTGCAGCACGCCAGGCTTCCCTGTTATCACCAACTCCCTGAGCTTGCTCAAGCTCATGTCCATCAAGTTGGTGATGCTATCCAACCATCTCATCCTCTGCTGTCCCTTTCTCCTGCCTTCAATCTTTCCCAGTGTCAGGGTCTTTTCCAATGAGTCAGTTCTTTGTATCAGGTGGCCAAAGTATTGGAACTTCAGCTTCAGCATCAGTCCTTCCAATGAATATACAGGACTGATTTCCTTTAGGATAGATTTGTTTAATCTCCTTGCAGTCCAAGGGACTCTCAGGAGTCTTCTCCAGCACCACAATTCAAAAGCATCAGTTCTTCAGTGCTCAACTTTCTTTATGGTCCAACTCTAATATCCATACATAACTACTGGAAAAACCATAGCTTTGACGAGATAGACCTCTGTTGGCAAAGTAATGTCTCTGCTTTTTAATATGCTGTCTAGGTTGGTCATAGCTTTTCTTCTAAGCACCAAGTGTCTTTTAATTTCATGGCTGCAGTCACCATCTGCAAGATTTTGGAGCCCAAGAAAATAAAGTCTGTCACTGTTTCTGTTGTTTCTCCATCTACTTGCCATGAGGTGATGGGACTGGATACCAAGATCTTCATTTTTAGAATGTTGAGTTTTAAGCCAGCTTTTTCACTGTCCTCTTTCACTTTCATCAAGAGGCTCTTTAGTTCCTCTACGCTTTCTGCCATAAGGGTGGTGTCATCTGCATATCTGAGACTATTGATATTACTCTTGGCAATCTTGATTCCAGCTCATGCTGCATCCAGTCAGGTATTTTGCATAACGTACTCTGCATATACGTTAAATAAGCAGGGTGACAATATACAGCCTTGATATACTCCTTTCTCAATTCGGAGCCAGTCCATTGTTCCATGTGTGGTTCTAACTGTTGCTTCTTGACCTGTGTACAGGTTTCACAGGAGTCAGGTCAGATGATCTGGTATTCCTATCTCTTGAAGAATTTTCAACAGTTTGTTGTGATCCACAAAGTCAAAGACTTTAGCATAGTCAATGAAACAGCTGTTTTTCTGGAACTCTCTTGCTTTTTCTATGATCCAACAAATGTTGGCAATTTGATCTCTGGTTCCTCTGCCTTTTCTAAATCCAGCTTGAACATCTTGAATTTCTTCATCTGGAAGGACATATGGAATATCCTTCAGTAGGTGAATGGATAAACTCCAGAACATTCAGACAATGAAATATTATTCAGCACTGAAGAGAAATGAACTGTCACAGCATGAAAGGCTCTAGATGGAACTTAAATGCATACTGCTGACTAAAAGAAGCTGATCTGACAAAAGAGCTACATACTGTAGGAATAAAACAATATGATACTCTAGAATAAGTAAAATTATGGAGACAGGAATAATATCAGTAGTTGGCAGGAGTTATGGAATCAATAAAAATAATCTACATGATACTATAATGGTGGGTTCCTGTCATTACACATTCATCAAAAGCCATGTAACATACAGCATCATGCATGAACCCTGATATAACTATGGACTATAGGTGATAATGTGAATGAGTTGAGGTTCGACAAATGTAAGAAATATACCACCCTGATGAGAGAAGTTGATAATAGGAGAGGCTGTGTTTATCTGGGGACTGAGGAATATGTGGGAAAACTCTGAACCCTCTGTTTAATTTTGCTATGAGCTTATACAATCTTCTAAAAATACTCTATTTTTTTTAAAAAATGAATGTCCCCATATGAGCAATTATTTAAGGCTTTTTTAACCACTTTATTGAAGTATTTTTTGAAGACTTCCCTGGTGGCTCAGACGGTAAAGCGTCTGCCTACAATGCCTACAATGCAGGAGACCCGGGTTCAATCCCTGGATCGGGAAGATCTCCTGGAGAAGGAAATGGCAACCCACTCCAGTACTCTTGCCTGGAAAATTACATGGATGGTGGAACCTGGTAGGCTACAGTCCATGGGGTCATAAAAAGTTGGACACGATTGAGTGAGCGACTTCACCATTTCACCAGTTATTGAAGTATAAGTGAAGTGAAAGTCGCTGAGTTGTGTCTGACTCTCTGTGACCCCATGGCCTATTTAGTCCTGGGAATTCTCCAGGCCAGAATACTGGAGTGGGTAGCCTTTCCCATCTCCAGGGGATCTTCCCAACCCAGGGATTGAACCCAGGTCTTCCGCATTGCAGCTGGATTCTTTACCAGCTGAGCCATAAGGAAAGCCCTATTGAAGTATAACTGACATGTAAAAACTGGATATATTTAATATATACTACTTGATGAGTTAGGAGGTAAGTATAGAACTGTGAGGACTTCCCAAGTGGCCCAGACAGTCAAGAATCTGCCTGCAATGCAGGAGATCTGGGTTTGATCCCAGGATCTGGAAGATGCCCTGGAGAATGAAATGGCTACCCACTCCTGTATTCTTGCCTGGATAGTTCCATGGTCATAGGAGCCTGGCAGGCTGCAGCCCACAAGGTTGCAAAAAAGTCAGACACGATTGAGCAACTAACATACACATACTCCTGTGAAGCCATCACCACCACGAAAGCCATAAACATAGCCTCTCAAAGTTTTCTCCCACTCCATTACTATAATTATAGTTTTTTTGTGGTAGGAACATTTGACATAAAATCTACCCTTTTAGGGTTTCCTAGGTGGTACAGTGGTAAAGAATCCACCTGCCAATTTAGTAGATGCAAGAGATGTGGGTTCAATCCCTGGGTCAGGAAGATCCCCTGGAATAGGAAATGGCAACCCACACCAATATTCTTGCCTGGAAAATTCCATGGACAGAAGATCCTGGGGTTGCAAAGAGTTGGGCCCGACTGAGCATACATTACCCATTTAATAACTCTTAAGTATAGAATAGAGTATTGTTAGCTACAGGTACTATGGTATATACTAGATCTTCAGAAATTATTTGTATTGCATAACTGAAACTTCATGCACTTTGACTATCACCTCCCTATACCCTCCTTCCTTTAACCCTTGGCAACCACCATTCTACTTACTCCCTGTTCTCTGAATCTGGCTATTTTAGATTCCCCACACAAGTGGTATCATTTAGTTTTGTCTTCTGATGCTTTGTTTTTTTGTTTCTCTTAAGTAGCTTAAGAATACATAAGGAATTCATACAAAAGTTGAAATTATATATTTAAATACCATTATTGTTGTATGTATAATTATTATTTTGTTAGAATATGCTTCTGTCTTTTTAAAATATTCATAGTAGTCTCGGTATTCACAAAGTACTTACTAACATCTGCTAAGTTGTCTGCCGGACATTCTTCCAGGCCCTAGAAATGTTGGGTTGGCCAAAAATTTCTTTTGGGCTTTTCTGTAAGAAATAATGATTAAATACAGAAGATTTTATAAGCAGCTGTGTACATTTTAGTAAATAGATTTGCAAACAAAATGCAGTGTCATTCACCCATGTGTTAACTAGGTATTAACACAAGGGGCACTGCTAGCATCTTAAGAAAGAACCACTGTCAAATAATTATTTACTTTTACTTCTGATTCTTTCTGTGATTGGTTATTATACTGACTCTTAACATTTCACAGTTAATATTTTGACTCCTTAAGTATCTTTCTTATGGAAGCTCTTCCCATTTTGGCAAAAGACATAAGAATATGTACCAATTGGGTTGGAACCAACCCTGTACTATAATATGCCCATATTGAAGCCCTTTTTCTTTCTTTCTTTTTAAACCAGGCCTTTGTATTTCAATCACCATACCGAAGCTGAACTTTATTTAACATCATAATGTAGTTTAATATTAACTAGAATTTGGAGAATGCAGAACAAAACCTTACTTTAAACATTTGAAAAGCAAGTTAGATAATCAGTTCTCATTGAAGCCACTAATTGTCACAGTAATATCAAGGCACTTATTAAACTATTTTGATTAAATTTCATATACTTGCTTATTTAAATGATTTCTAATTACAAAATAAGGGAAAATTTAGTCCAGTCATATTTTTTCCCTCTGTAACAACTTGGTTGATTAAATTCCCTCACTACTTAAGGACTATAATTAATATGAGCACATTTTTAATTCTAAAGGTATTTGACCATTTTATTCTCTCACATTTAGATTAATATATATATATATGTATAACAGATTTTCATTAAAAGCTACTACTAATGCAAACTTAATTGCATTTGTAATTCAGCTTAATATTTACTCGTGGGTAACAACAGACTGGTTCCAAATAGGAAAAGGAGTACGTCAAGGCTGTATATTGTCACCCTGCTTATTTAACTTCTATGCAGAGTACATCATGAGAAACGCTGGACTTGAAGAAACACAAGCTGGAATCAAGATTGCCGGGAGAAATATCAATAACCTCAGATACGCATATGACACCACCCTTATGGCAGAAAGTGAAGAGGAACTAAAATGCCTCTTGATGAAAGTGAAGGTGGAGAGTGAAAAAGTTGCCTTAAAGCTCAACATTCAGAAAACAAAGATCATGGCATCCGGTTCCATCACTTCATGGGAAATAGATGGGGAAACAGTGGAAACAGTGTCAGACTTTATTTTTCTGGGCTACAAAATCACTGCAGATGGTGACTGCAGCCATGAAATTAAAAGACACTTACTCCTTGGAAGGAAAGTTATGACCAACCTAGATAGCATATTGAAAAGCAGAGACATTACTTTGGCAACAAAGGTCCGACTAGTCAAGGCTATGGTTTTTCCTGTGGTCATGTATGGATGTGAGAGTTGGACTGTGAAGAAGGCTGACCGCTGAAGAATTGATGCTTTTGAAGTGTGGTGTTGGAGAAGACTCTTGAGAGTCTCTTGGACTGCAAGGAGATCCAACCAGTCTATTCTGAAGGAGATTTGCCCTGGGATTTCTTTGGAAGGAATGATGCTAAAGCTGAAACTCCAGTACTTTGGCCACCTCATGTGAAGAGTTGACTCATTGGAAAAGTCTCTGATGCTGGGAGGGATTGGGGGCAAGAGGAAAAGGCGACGACAGAGGATGAGATGGCTGGATGGCATCACTGACTTGATGGCCGTGAGTCTGAGTGAACTCCGGGAGTTAGTGATGGACAGGGAGGCCTGGCTTGCTGCGATACATGGGGTCACAAAGAGTCAGACATGACTGAGCGACTGAACTGAACTGAACTGAACTAGATAAAGCTATAGCTACTGAGATTACCTTCATAGCTTAAGCAGAACAGGAAACACTACAAACTTAGATCAAACTGTTTCCTCTGAGAGAGGAAAACATGGAAGGAAATCTAATAGGTGCCTAGCTCTCTAGGCAAATAGAACTAATGAGGCAAAATTTCCATTTTGCAGAGAATGAAAAGAAAAAGTAAGATGCATAGTATCAAATGAGAAATATATGATAAAGCATCCAGTTTAATGATGTAATAGATTAATTCCAAGTGCAGTTCTCAATATTGGTATAAATGTGAAAGTACTGAATGAATGCTTTACCCACTTAAACATCTGCAAGGACTCTCACGCAGATAGAGCAAGCTTACCCAGATGATACTGACTACTCTTGTTGACCAATGTATCCTCTACATGCAAGGCAAATGTCAAGGGAATTTAATAAATTGGACTATACTCACCAAAACAACTATTCAGGCACATGAAATACGGCATGGGGCCCTAGGAGTGAGTGACCATGACACAAGAGGATAGTGTTATACAAAAATAAATATACCCAAGTGTAGAAAAGTATTTTGCTTTATTTAAAGAAGGCACATTGCTGCCATGCATGAAAGCTGTCAAATATAAATATCCAAAAGGGAAAATATAATCAAATAATCTAGAAATCTACAAATATGTAATTTTGACCTGTGAATCACATGTAAGTACCATTAATTCATTTAACAAATCCATGTTTTATGAAGGGAAAGTTTTTTAAATGCTTAAAGAAATTAGTTTAATTTTACAGAAAATTCTTCAATCAGTTCATATTTTTAATTAATCAGATCAGATCAGATCAGATCAGTCGCTCAGTCTTGTCCGACTCTTTGCGACCCCATGAATCGCAGCACCAAAGGCCTCCCTGTCCATCACCAACTCCCGGAGTCCACTCAGACTCACGTCCATCGAGTCAGTGATGCCATCCAGCCATCTCATCGTGTCATCCCCTTCTCCTCCTGCCCCCAATCCCTCCCAGCATCAGAGTCTTTTCCAATGAGTCAATTCTTTGCGTGAGGTGGCCAAAGTACTGGAGTTTCAGCTTTAGCATCATTCCTTCCAAAGAAATCCCAGGGCTGATCTCCTTCAGAATGGACTGGTTGGATCTCCTTGCAGTCCAAGGGACTCTCAAGAGTCTTCTCCAACACTACAGTTCAAAAGCATCAATTCTTCGGCGCTCAGCCCTCTTCACAGTCCAACTCTCACATCCATACATGACCACAGGAAAAACCATAGCCTTGACTAGATGAACTTTTGTTGGCAAAGGAATGTCTCTGCTTCTGAATATGCTATCTAGGTTGGTGCCGGGGTCCAGCCCCAGCTGATCCAGGGTATTCGAAGGAGAGACGGCATCAGCGAGGATCAGGAAACAATTGCTTAATTAAATGTTAATTAAGGATATAAAAAGTAACAGAATGAGGATAGCTCAGTGAGGAAATTCAGTGGAGAAAAGAGGCTGAGTAGCTTGGTTTATGTGGGAGACCAATAAAACTTCAAGACAAGAAGTTTGCACCACTTCCATAGGCCACAGGCATCCTTCCGTTCTCCCGAAGGAGAGGAGACACTGAGGCCTCCCCGGTCGGATCTTAGAAGCCCAGGCATAATTAGTAAGCACGGTGGGTTCCGCGCTCCAGATGGAGACTCAGCCAGAGTGAGAGAGAGAGCGACATGGGGAGACCAAGTTTTGGTGTACAAGGCCCGCACTTTATTTTCCAAAGTAGTTTTTATACCTTAAGTTGTGCATAGAGGATAATGGGGGAAGGGGTGGAGTCATGCAAGGACAGCAGTTCCTGGTCCTAATCAAAGCCAGGCTTTCAAACTTATCATATGCAAAAGTTCAGGTGAATTACATCATCTTCTGGCCAGGAGGCCTGTTAACATTTTAAGAAACTTATCTTTCTCTAAAGGTGATTATTCCAAAGTCAGGCACCAGCCTCCAAAAAAACACTGGACAAAGCTGCATTCCTATAGTGCAAAGGTGAGGTGGGCTCAATCAAGAAAAGAATTAACTCAAGGGTCCAAGGTTACAAACATTGAGGCTACTACTTACATTTCTATACACCCATTATATCAATCAATACACTGCCAAGGACACAGTAGGTAAGGAGTATGGAGACTTAGCAGCAAACATTGGCCCAATAAGTGAAAAACCCTTCACCAATACAATTTCTAATCAATCTTTTAACTACTCAAAGGAATCTGTGTTTAGACAGTTTAGAACATCTCCTGCCTCTCAAAGTTGGGAAGCTCTGAACAATCTCATGTGGCCGGAAAAACCTATTCAGGCAGGCTAGAGGATTTCCAAAGGAGTTTGTAGGTTAAACACTGTCACACCCAGGAATTATTAACTGGAGCTGTAAGCTAACTCTTTTTTCAGAGAGAGGTAGTGGGGGACAGCCCCCCGTAAAGTCAGAGGTGTAGGTGAAAGCACAAAGCAGAATGTAGGCAGACTCTGGTTTTGGGGGTAGATGCTCGAGAATTTCCAGGGGGACTCCTGAGGCTCGATCCCGCCTTTGTGTATGCCGAGCCTCCTTCCTCATGACCTTTGTCATGGGCGGAGTTCCTCACGCTGGCTCCTGGCAGTGATAGAATTCCAGTTGAGCTATTCCAGATCCTGAAAGATGATGCTGTGGAAAGTGCTGCACTCAATATGCAATATGCACTCAATATGCAATATGCCGGCTCCCGGCAGGTTGGTCATAACTTGCCTTCCAAGGAGTAAGCATCTTTTAATTTCATGGCTGCAGTAACCATCTGTAGTGACTTTGTAGCCCCAAAAAATAAAGTCTGACACTGTTTCCACTGTTTCCCCATCTATTTCCCATGAAGTGATGGGACCGGATGCCATGATCTTCGTTTTCTGAATGTTGAGCTTTAAGTCAACTTTTTCACTCTCCACCTTCACTTTCATCAAGAGGCTTTTTAGTTCCTCTTCACTTTCTGCCATAGGGTGGTGCTATCTGCATATCTGAGGTTATTGATATTTCTCCCGGCAATCTTGATTCCAGCTTGTGCTTCTTCCAGTCCAGCGTTTCTCATGATGTACTCTGCATAGAAGTTAAATAAGCAGGGTGACAATATACAGCCTTGACGTACTCCTTTTCATATTTGGAACCAATCTGTTGTTCCATGTCCCGTTCTAACTGTTGCTTCCTGACCTGCATACAGGTTTCTCAAAATGCAGGTCAGGTGGTCTGGTATTCCCATTTCTTTCAGAATTTTCCACAGTTTATTGTGATCCACACAGTCAAAGGCTTTGGCATAGTCAATAAAGCAGAAATAGATGTTTTTCTGGAACTCTCTTGCTTTTTCTATGATCCAGTGGATGTTGGCAATTTGATCTCTGGTTCCTCTGCCTTTTCTAAAACCGGCTTGAACATCAGGAAGTTCACGGTTCATATACTGCTGAAGCCTGACTTGGAGAATTGTGAGCATTACTTTACTAGCATGTGAGATGAGTGCAATTGTGCGGTAGTTTGAGCATTCTTTGGCATTGCCTTTCTTTGGGATTGGACTGAAAACTGACCTTTTCCAGTCCTGTGGCCACTGCTGAGTTTTCCAAATTTTCTGGCATATTGAGAGCACTTTCACAGCATCATCTTTCAGGATTTGGAATAGCTCAACTGGAATTCCATTACCTCCACTAACTTTGTTCGTAGTGATTCTTTCTAAGGCCCCCTTGAGTTGACATTCCAGGATGTCTGGCTGTAGGTCAGTGATCACACCATTGTGATTATCTGGGTTGTGAAGATCTTTTTGGTACAGTTCTTCTGTGTATTCTTGCCATCTCAAACAATAGAAAAAAAGTTAACTAACCCTGAGAAAATGTATGGAATCACAAGAAAAATGATAAGGAGAGCTTAATTGTTCTGTTTTTATATTGAAAGCAAAAATAATAATAATAATAATAATGAAAGGGACAATGGCCACTTGTATTTAACCTAGTAAAAATCAATCCTAGAGAAAAACGTGGTAAATTGTGTCAGCAGTTACCCAACTATCCAATTTTATGCTATCACCAGTGTGTGATTAAGATTTGTTTCATTAACAGATTAGGAAATATTTAAATTCATAACCATAATTACCAGTTATCTTATATTTCCAGTAATTTTTTGTCAAATAGTAAATGGTGGTCTAGATGACTATACTATTCTTTTATTTTTTATAGGCAAAATAAACTCTTGCATAATTGGCATTGCTCTTGATTTTATACTTTGTTGTTCAGTTGCTCTGTTGCATCTGACTCTTTGCGACCCCATGGACTGCAGCACATCAGTATTCCCTGTCCTTTACCCTCTCTTGGAGCTTACTCAAACTCATGTCCACTGAGTCAGTGATGCCATCCAACCATCTCATCCTCTGTTGTCCCCTTCTCTTCTTGCCTTCTATCTTTCCCGGCATCAGGGTCTTTTCCAATGAGTAAGCTCTTTGCATCAGGTGGCCAAAGTACTGGAGCTTCAGCTTTAACATCAGTCACTTCACACACGTAAGGTCCTGGGTTTGAAACCACTCAGAAACATATTTTGTGGCTTCCCTGGAGGCTCAGACAGTAAAGAATCTGTCTACCATGCAGGAGACCTGGGTTCAATCCCTGGCTTGGGAAGATCCCCTGGAGGAGGGCATGGCAACCCACATCAGTACTCTTGCCTGGATAATCCCCATGGACAGAGGAGTCTGGCGGGCTACAATCCATGTGGTTGTTAGCTCCAAGTTAGTTGGAAATTAGTAGGACTGAGCAACTAATCACACATCACAGCATATACCCTAATCTTGTCAGAAACTACACCCTTGAAGTATTGTTATAAAACTTCCCCAGAGTAGGACACACAGTTTTTCAAGGTTTAAACCAGTAGAAAATGTTTTTTTACTTCACCCAAATCTCTGTCTCCAAAATTTGGTATGGCTCTGGTGTACAGAGAAGCTGAACTTTTGGCATCAGGAGGAGTTAAAGTGTGCTTCTTTGTATACAACAGCCCACATGCATTAATGATGTCAGTTTTGAAACAAAGAGTGTTCTACAATCAGGTGGTTCAGCTGTATTCACAGCTGGAGAAATAGGATCCATGAGAATGACAGAGGAGTCCTTTTAAAAAGTGAGGCTTAAGAATGAAGAGTCATTGAAATGGAACAAAGAATTGCACAGGGAAGAGATGGACTCTGTAACCCATGATAAAAGGCAAAAACTAATGCACAGTAATATCTGGAGGAAATATGCTGTGTGTGCTTTAGGGAAAAGTATATCGAAGAGGAAATCTCTTTGATTTCCTTCTTCTTCCAAGAATATGTTAAAAGATCATTTATTTTCTCCTTAACACAGAAGATTGGACTTGAAAAGAGAACAATATTTTTGAAATATTAGTTGATGTTTTACTCCTGAAATTCCCTCTTTTTTTCTTACCCCCTTCCATCATTTCTTTCAATTAAGCAGATTTGAAATGAGTATCTTGGGATAAAGGATATGAGTTAGATGAAAAATAGAAAACACTCTAAGTTGTTACTTTTGCTTCCAAAACACTAAAGCCCTTTAAAAAATTCAGAGGGCCTCTGGCATATTTAAATGTTTGAAGGAGTGAGGTTTGAGGATTGTGTCTCTTCTCTGGAGCAGTATTTCTCATTCGGGAGCAATTGTGCACCCCTGGGTAACATTTTGCAAAATCAGGAAGTATTTTTAAATGTCACCAGAAGGTAGGATGGAGCCATGCTCCTGGCACCTAGTGGGTGCTGGTAAACATCCTACAATGCACGAGACAGCCCTTCCAGCCCTAATGGAGAATTATCCAGCTCCAAATGTCAAGAGTGCCAAGGTCAAGAAAGCTTGCTCTATGCAGGCTGGAGAATGTTGTCTTTGTTTCATAGGAAGACAAGAGAATATGAGTGAGAAAAGAGTACAGAGGCAGTTGCTGATTATGAAGGATAGCATCCATTTCCCTGGTAGAGTACTGGATGCTATAAGGACACCTTGTCTCACAACTGACACCCAGAGACATGGCATGGCTGCAGTCAAGGATTGTGCATTGTGTTCAGGACAGTCTGGTCTGAATCTGGCATAATTGTGCTTCTGTAAGTCAGGGAAGCTATAGAATTATCCCATGTTCAGGGCACAGGAAGGTGGAGAGGGGTGACTGGAAGTGAAAATGCTAAGCAGAGGATGGGGAGGGGGCATCTCAGGGAAGAACCTGATGAAAACCAGAGACAGAATCCAAGGGATGCCCTCAGGTTGGCTCATTTTAGAATGCTGTGCATTGAGGGGGATATGGAAATCCAAATCCTAGAAGACAACAGACTCAGTTAGTCTGAAGAAGGTGCTATCAAAGGGCACAGGAAACTGTTTCCCAGAGAGTAAATTAAGTTTGTTGTTCTTTAGTCTCTAAGTTGTGTCAGACACTTTGCATCCCCATGAACTGTAGCACGCCAGGCTCCCCTGTCCTTCACTGTCTCTGAGTTTGCTCAAACTCATGTCCATTAAGTCAGTGATGCTATCTAACCATCTCATCTTCTGCCGCCATCTTCTCCTTTTCCCCTCAATCTTTCCCAGCATCAGGGTCTTTTCAAATGACTTAGCTCTTCACATCAGGTGGTCAAAATATTGGAGCTTCAGCTTCAGCATCAGTCAATCCAATGAGTATCCAGGACTGATTTCCTTTAGGATTGACTGGTTTGATCTCCTTGCTGTCCAAGTGACTCTCAAGGGTCTTCTCCAACACCACAGTTTAAAAGCATCAATTCTTTGGTACTCAAACTTCTTTATGGTCCAACTGTCACATCCATATATAACTACTGGAAAAATCATAACTTTGACTATATATACTTTTGTTGGCAAAGTGATGTCTCTGCTTTTTAATACACTGTCTAGATAAGTTTAGGCAAGCATTTTGCATGGGGAACATTTTCCTAGAGATAAGTTAAAAATACTGTTCTATACATCTGTGTCTCTTTTGCTGTCTTGCATACAGGGTTGTCGTTACCATCACAGGAAGCTTGGGGCTGGTGCACTGGGATGACCCAGAGGGATGGTATGGGGAGGGAGGTGGGAGAGGGGTTCAGGATGGGGAACACGTGTACACCCATGGCGGATGCATGTTGATGTATGGCAAAACCAATACAATATTGAAAGGAAAAAATAATAATAAAAAATTTAAAAAGGAAAAAAAAAGAAATAAGTTAAAAATAATCCAATTTCAGATAATTACACTTGAGCAAGGGACATTGGTGTATATGTCAAACATTATAATATCTAAAGCTAAATTTAAATTCATCAGATAATCACGAAGGTGTAATCACTCACCTAGAGCCAGACATTCTGGAATGTGAAGTCAAGTGGCCTTAGGAAGCATCACTACAAACAAAGCTAGTGGAGGTGATGGAATTCCAGTTGAGGTAACTCAAATGCTGAAAGATGATGCTGTGAAAGTGCTGCACTCAGCATGCCAGCAAATTTGGAAAACTCAGCAGTGGCCACAGAACTGGAAAAGGTCAGTTTTCATTCCAATACCAAAGAAAGGCAATGCCAAAGAATGCTCAAACTACTGCACAATTGCACTCATTTCATTCATGAGTAAAGTAATGCTCAAATTTCTCCAGGCGCGGTTTCAGCAATGTTCAGCAAGTTCATGTGAACCGTGAACTTCCAGATGTTCAAGCTGGTTTTAGAAAAGGCAGAGGAACCAGAGATCAAATTGCCAACATCCTCTGGATCATGGAAAAAAGAGCTCCAGAAAAACATCTATTTCTGCTTTATTGACTATGCCAAAGCCTTTGACTGTGTGGATCATAATAAACTGTGGAAAATTCTTCAAGAGATGAAAATACCAGACCACCTGTCCTGCATTTTGAGAAACCTGTATGCAGGTCAGGAAGCAACAGTTAGAACTGGACATGGAACAACAGACTGGTTCCAAATGGGAAAAGGAGTATGTCAAGGCTGTCTATTGTCACCCTGCTTATTTAACTTCTATGCAGAGAACATCATGAGAAATGCTGGGCTGGAAGAAGCACAAGCTGGAATCAAGATTGCCGGGAGAAATATCAATAACCTCAGATATGCAGATGATACCACCCTTATGGCAGAAAGTGAAGAGGAACTAAAAAGCCTCTTGATGAAAGTGAAGGTGGAGAGTGAAAAAGTTGGCTTAAAGCTCAACATTCAGAAAACGAAGATCATGGCATCCGGTCCCATCACTTCATGGGAAATAGATGGGGAAACAGTGGAAACAGTGTCAGTCTTCATTTTGGGGGGCTCCAAAATCACTGCAGATAGTGATTGCAGCTATGTAATTAAAATACGCTTACTCCTTGGAAGAAAAGTTATAACCAACCTAGATAGCATATTGAAAAGCAGAGATATTACTTAGCCAATGAAGGTCCGTCTAGTCAAGGCTATGGTGTTTCTAGTGGTCACGTATGGATGTGAGAGTTGGACTGTGAAGAGGGCTGAGCGCCGAAGAATTGATGCTTTTGAACTGTAGTGTTGGAGAAGACTCTTGAGAGTCCCTTGGACTGCAAGGAGATCCAACCAGTCCATTCTGAAGGAGATCTGCCCTGGGATTTCTTTGGAAGGACTGATGCTAAAGGTGAAACTCCAGTACTTTGGCCACCTCATGCGAAGAGTTGACTCATTGGAAAAGTCTCTGATGCTGGGAGGGATTGGAGGCAGGAGGAGAAGGGGACGACAGAGGATGAGATGGCTGGATAGCATCACCGACTCGATGCACATGAGTTTGGGTGAACTCCGGGAGTTGGTGATGGACAGGGAGGCCTAGCGTGCTGTGATTCATGGGGTCGCAAAGAGTCGGACACGACTGAGCAACTGAACTGAACTGAACTGATTAGAAAATGGGGAAATTCTTCACTTTTCTCAAATAGTTTTTAATTTAAGGCTGCATGTGGTTTGTTGCTGTTATTTGTTTGCACTTTTTCTTTTTTTTCCCCCTTGTTTTTATTTTTCTTTTTAACTTAGACATCTAACTCACATGGCTGAGACTGAGAGCACTGAAGGATTGAGAACACTTACAGTCCTATATTATGATTATGCTGTGAAAATTTCTAGCAGAGCTTAGAGGAAGGGCAACAGAACTGTTTTTTTCTTTTTTTGAATAACTTGACCTCTTTATATCATGATTCTATATTAATATCAATGTTATAACTCTTTTAATGGCTATACTATTTAAACATTTTAAAAATACATCAAATCCATGAAAAGTGAAAAATCATGCCTTTACAGTATAGTAGCTGGATTTACTAAGCACAAAGTACGTGCCCACCATTATACTAGGCCTCTGTGTGTGTTGTCTCATTTATTTGCAAGAACACTGTGAGAAAGTTCATGCCAATATCTCATTTTAAATGTGAAAAAAATATATATAAAGGTGTTAAGTAACAATAAAGGTCACAGATTTACAAATAGAGAAATCATTATTTAAATCTAAGCAGTCTGGGTTTAGAGTATGTGTCCCTGGCTTAGAAACACTCTGTATTCCAGGACCGAAGTTTCCCAGAAGCTGTCATATAACACATCTATTTTACACCATTGATTAATTATTACTACCTGCAAAGTGACTGGGAAATGACATCTTTTTCTCTGCAAAGCCATGTAGTCAGCTATATATCTAATTCTATGGAAGAGGAAAAATTAGATTTAGGAGACAACTAGAAGTCTGTGCCCCTGGCTAATTAGAATAAATATATTTTATATCTCCTGTTTGTATCATCATCTCGATGTTGCTCTCCTAGTACAAGCATAATATTAATAAACTTGTCTAGACTCTCTGTCCTATGCTAGATTCTCTATAGGTCCCTTGACTAATATTGAAATAATTTGTCTACTAAAATTATTTAGAATAAAAAAATTAAATTTTGTTATCAAAAAGTGCTCTACATCTATTCTTAAGAGAGGCTGCCTCAATGGAAATTCCTGAGTTGTAATTCCAAGATAAGCATAAATGTCACACCAACTTTAGGTAAAGTAACAGTATTGGTGAAATTAACACCTAAAATATTTTATATAAACTGTGCAATTATTTTCTTTGTCATATGAAACTTAAAATACTTTAAATACTAAAATACTTAAAATTTGATATTTTAAAATATTAAAATACTTTTTAATTTTCAAAGAATGCATGAGATCTCTCTTGTGTCTACAGGCTCAAACTCAGGACTGATTAATGCCAGAGATTAATCCCAGTCTTTACCAGGAAGATTCACGCTTTTCATTTCTGGTCATTGTTGTTAGTATCTTATAATAGGCTGCACTCACAAACTTCCAAGTCATTCCTAATAGTTTTTCAAAATCTGAAATTTTTTAGGTAGTCATCCAAGTTGTAATACTGAAGAATCAAACTCTCTTTTCCAATAGATATGAAATTTAATCCCTTTTTCTTTTTTCATTGCTTTTTTTTAAGGTGCTTAATTTAGAGAGATACTAACTGATATTCTTGCCTGTAATTTCAGTGAGACTGAGTCAAGTTTCACTATTAAACTTAAAATTGACCATGAATAATATATCTCTGAAATTATGTTTGAAATCTGAAGATTTGGAAACAGATCTGGAACTCTCCGGAGTTAGTATATTGGCATAAGACCAGGAAGTAACTGTTCAAGATCAAGAAGCAGAAAATATTGTCAGAGGCAGATGCAAGATTCATCAAGTCAGAGTGGAAAAGAAGAGGGACCAGACAAACACATACATGTTCCTTGGCCAGCTAAGACATGATGAAAGTGAAAAGTGAAAATGTTAATCATTCAGTGGTGTCTGACTGGTTGTGACCCCATGGACTATAGCCCACCAGGCTCCTCTGTCCATGGAATTCTTCAGGCAAGAATACTGGAGTGGGTTGCCATACCCTTCTCCAGGGAATCTTCCCAACCTAGGGATCGGATCTGAGACAGGCAGATTCTTTACCATCTGAGCCACCAGGGAAGAAGGGGAAAGTGTTAGTTGCTAGATCGTGTCCAAGTCTTTGCAACCCCATGGACTGTGGCCTGCCAGGCTCCTCTGTCCATGGAAGTCTCCATGCAAGAATACTAGAGTAAGTAGCAATTCCCTTCTCCAGGGGATCGTCCCAGCCCAGGGATCAAATTCAGGTATCCCTCATTGCGGGCGGTTTCTTTACTATCTGAGCCACCAGGTCAAGGAAGATCCCCTGAAAGAGGAAATGGCACCCCATTCCAGTATTCTTGTCTGAAAAATTCCATTGAGAGAGAAGCCTGGTGGACAACAGTCCATGAGGCCACAAAGAGTTGGACAAGACATGATGGGTCTTAAATCATGATCAATAATCAACATTAACTGAAACTACACAATGGTAGTTTAGAATAGATTATCATTTGTTATTTTTTCTTAATGCATTTATATTTAAATAACACATAACAATATAATTATTTGTCCTTCTCCTATACTGTTATACTATAATCAAATTTAATAATAAACAACTACAATTTTAAGAGAGAAGTCTTAGATCAGTACACCAGTATGACATGGTAATTACCATTATGATGAATTTATTTAGAAAGCAAAATAGTAAGACTTTACAGGATTATTTCCAGGAGAAATCCTATTATGATTATTGTAATAAATAGGCCTACAAGCACACCAGGATATAGAGTTTATTTTCTTGTAACCCTTTCTGAAAATTGTACCACATCATCTCATTACTATGTTTCCTTGTGAAATATTTATAATGTCATGCTCACGGGAACATTGAATGTTGTGTTCTTTAAAACCGACATGATTTGCAAACAATGCCAATACTGTTTATCCTTCGACCACAAACATAATTTCCATATTTAGAAATTCACTACAGGCAGTTATGTATTTTCATTTTTACAGATAATCATGGATAGTTAGAATGAATGTTTTTCGCTTCTCAATGACTATATTGTTAAGATATTTGAAAGTCTATCTTCCAATTTACTATTTTCCTCAACATACTTTCAGCAAATTTATCAACTGAAATTTCTGTTTCAGAGTACTAATTTAATTTTTATATATTTAAATCAAATATTGTACTTGGATTTCTATGTAACACTGAGTAAATGTCTGTCTTAGATAAGAGACAGGACTGTGTTGACATATTTTTTACAGCTTTTCTATGGTGCTCACAACTTTGTAGGAAACCCATATCACTGTTCCACATGGATGTTATAAGAAAACTGATGCTTTTACTAGTTTTCTCATTTGTTGATCTTCTCTCCTGTGGAAACGGTCTCATGTTCCACGTTGTCTTTTCTTTTGCAACATCTTCCTAAGTTTATTCAAGGCATTTGGTATTTAGCTTTTACTTTTATGTATTTTTGTGTCTAATTTTAATATTATTTTACTTTTATGACTGCACATACATACTCTTTTGAATTATTTTTAAAGTGTAGAATAGAAAGCATCCTAATAAAGCATTTATTCAGGCAGAAGTAGGGGGCAAGAAAAATCTGAGTCTGCCCCAGGGCTTATTTTCTCATATCCACAATGGCTTTGAATAGCAGACAATTCCACTGTGGCTTTCATGTTCCTTTTTATTCTCTGTCACTACAATAGTTGTTTTAGAAAAACTGTATTTCCCTTTAGGTCTCTAATAGGATTTAACTTCATTAATTTACAAATAGAAAAAATGAAATTATCAAGGATTTTTAGTGCAAATTTCAAACGTATCTGTGGAAGTGAACAATGAAAATTGTGTGAAATGCCCTAGATAAGATAGATTCAGGAAGTTTTTTTATTTACCTTTCTGATGAGTTATTCCATTAATGACTATTGCTAACTAGCGGAAGGGAAAAACATTGATGATCATACTGCAGCATAAAAGTGCCTGTCAGGCTTTATTCTTTCAATGTTCCTCTGATCTATTCAATGTATGTTCACTTAAATTCTGACTTAAGATCAATAAAAAGTGATCTTTCTGTCCTGGGTTCATAAAAAAGTTAGATGTCCTTTCTGTGAACTAACTCAGCAATTGCACTTGCCCCAACCTGATGCTAACTCCAAGTTTATTGAACTTGATTTCTGTTTTTCCCAACACTTAGACTAAGCTAATTCTATAGTAAATTCTTGCTTCAAAGACAGTTAAGAAAATATATAAGTGCCAAAGAAGCATATGAAAAGATTATCAACTTCTCTTGTCATCAGGGAATTGCAAATTAAAATAGTGAATTTTAAATACACTAAATACTCATTACATTGGTAAAATCTCCAACACTGATGACACCACATGCTGGTGAGAATGTGGAACAGTAGGAATCCTCAGTCATTGCTGATATAGATGGAAAATGGTACAGCCATTTTGGAAAATGGTATGGCACATTCTACAAAACTAAATATACTCTTACCATCAGGCAGTTCAGTTCAGTCGCTCAGTCGTGTCTGACTCTTTGTGACCCCATGAATTGCAGCACACCAGGCCTCCCTGTCCATCAACAACTCCCAGAGTTCACTCAAACTCATGTCCATCAAGTCAGTGATGACACACAGCCATCTCATCCTCTGTCGTCCCCTTCTCCTCCTGCCCCCAATCCCTCCCAGCATCAGAGTCTTTTCCAATGAGTCAACTCTTCGCATGAGGTGGCCAAAGTATTGGAGTTTCACCTTTAGCATCAGTCCTTCCAAAGAACGCCCAGGACTGATATCCTTTAGAATGGACTGGTTGGATCTCCTTGCAGTCCATGGGACTCTCAGGAGTCTTCTCCAACACCACACTTCAAAAGAATCAATTCTTTGGTGCTCAGCTTACTTCACAGTCCAACTCTCACATCCATACATGACCATAGGAAAAACCATAGCCTTGACTAGATGGAAACCTTTGTTGGCAAAGTAATGTCTCTGCTTTTCAATATGCTACCTAGGTTGGTCATAACTTTCCTTCCAAGGAGTAAGCGTCTTTTAATTTCATAGCTGCAGTCACCATCTGCAGTGATTTTGGAGCCCCCAATAAATAAAGTCTGACACTGTTTCCACTGTTTCCCCATCTTTTTTCCATAGGTGATGGGACCAGATGCCATGATCTTCGTTTTCTGAATGTTGAGCTTTAAGGCAACTTTTTCACTCTCCTCTTTCACTTTCATCAAGAGGCTTTTTAGTTCCTCTTCACTTTCTGCCATAAGGGTGGTGTCATCTGCATATCTGAGGTTATTGATATTTCTCCTGGAAATCTTAATTCCAGCTTGTGCCTCTTCCAGCCCAGCGTTTCTCATGATGGACTCTGCATGTAAGTTAAATAAGCAGGGTGACAATATACAGCCTTGACGTACTCCTTTTCCCATTTGGAACCAGTCTCTTGTTCCATGTCCAGCTCTGACTGTTGCTTCCTGACCTGCATATAGGTTTCTTAAGAGGCAGGTCAGGTGTCTGGTATTCCCATCTCTTTCAGAATTTTCCACAGCTTATTGTGATCCACACAGTCAAAGGCTTTGGCATAGTCAATAAAGCAGAAATAGATGTTTTTCTGGAACTCTCTTGCTTTTTCCATGATCCAGCAGATTTTGGCAATTTGATCTCTGGTTCCTCTGGCTTTTCTAAAACCAGCTTGAACATCTGGAAGTTCATGGCTCATGTATTGCTGAAGCCTGGCTTAGAGAATTGTGAGCATTACTTTACTGGCATGTGAGATGAGTGCAATTGTGCGGTAGTTTGAGCATTCTTTGGCATTGTCTTTCTTTGGGATTGGAATGAAAACTGACCTTTTCCAGTCCTGTGGCCACTACTGAGTTTTCCAGATTTGCTGGCATATTGAGTGAAACACTTTCACAGCGTCATCTTTCAGGATTTGAATTAGCTCAACTGGAATCCCATCACCTCCACTAGCTTTTTTGTAGTGATGCTTTCTAAGACCCATTTGACTTCGTATTCTAGGATGTCTGGCTCTAGGTGAGTGATCACAGCATTGTGATTATCTGGGTCATGAAGCTCTTTTTTGTACAGTTCTTTTGTGTATTCTTGCCACCTCTTTTTAATATCTTCTGCTTCTGTTAGGTCTGTTCCATTTCTGTCCTTTATCGAGCCCATCTTGGCATTACTATATTCTAATAGTATATTTTCTAAATTGCTTAATTTGTGATGCTTAATTGTTCCAGCTTTGACCAATGGGACTCTTTTACACATTTATTTTGGTTTGTTTTTTGCATATGTATGTCACTTTTCTCTGTTTCAGTCATAACAACTTCTAATAATATAAAGTGTTCCAACTCATAGTGTATTTTCTTCCTGCTTCAGGCCTGGTATTATTACTTTTTTCAAGAATATCTGATTCCTTTTCCTGGAGAATGAATATTTGCAAACTGAAATCTAATTGCTTATTTCTACTAAGATGTCACTGCTTCTAGATTCTCTCTAACACACAACATATTCGTAACAGTTGTATTCCATTCTGGGAGTCTCCAATATTCTAGTTGAATGAGACTGTTTTTTTCCTTAAATTTCATGCTTTGTGATATAAAGCTAGACAGATGTTGACAAATGCAAAATACCATGGATCCAACCATCCAATATAGTTAATAATGAAAATAAAATAATATTAAGTGTTGCCTTTGTGTATAATTAACGTGATAACTCTGGGTTATACAACTTTAACTTAAATTTCAGTATGGTGTAAATTCAAATACATATAAATATGACGTGATACTACTGGAACTTTGTCTTGTTGTTTTCATTATCTTGACATTAATTTCTGTAACCACTGAACAGTAGAAAGGGAATATGTGCCTCAGATACTGGTGTTTAAAATTTTTGCCCACTCATGACACACTAAATTGTGACTCAAAAATTCATTGGCCAAAAATGTCAAGTGGCTATACTAAATTCTATGGTAAAGGAAATAAACTCCTATCATATTTCCTAAAGAGAAAAACAATACTGGATATATTTGAAAAACTGCACTGATGATCCTAGTTTTAATTAATATTTCTTAGTGATTCTTGTTTTGTAATGTGCATTACAAGTTGATATATTGATAATATTTTAGAGACTTTCCCGTAGGTTTTGATTGAGAATGGCACTATTGCCATTTAAATCTAAATGTTACCATAATAATTTCTTCTTTAAAGTTGTTAAGAAACTTTTTATGTTTTATTAATTTTTTTGTCCTCTTTTAATATTCAAAAAGTATAAATTTCTTGTCTGTCTTTCTGTAATTGATTTCTTATTTTGTCACATTTTGGCCATAGGATATATTTCATGATATATTAAATTTGGGGGGCCTCATCTACTAGGCCACGTGTAGATGAGGCAAATGCCTACCCCCAAAAAATTTTAATATTACATGATCTAATATACGTCGTACATACACCAGGAAAAAGAAAATCCATCTACTATTGCAGTACATAGTACTAAGTGTGTGTATTAATTGTGTTGTTAGCATACATTTTCCTTACTAACATTTGTTATCTATTTCCTTATAAAACTGAATTAAAATTGACCACATGATTTTGAATACATCTATTTCTATCAAATTTATATTTCTATTCATTTATTGAAATATAGAGTAATGATTATATGGTTTCTTAAATTTTTACTTCAGCAGTAAGCAATTTTTGTTTAATTTTGATCTTTGTTTTAAAATATATATCTCTGATGTTAATATTATCCTGCTTTTATTTCATGGTCATTTTCTTTTCATGTCATTTTCTACCTTTTTCCATGTTATTCAATGCAATTATTTGTTGACTATGCCAAAACCTTAGACTGTGTGGATCACAATAACCTGTGGGAAATTCTGAAAGAGATGGGAATACCAGAACACCTGATCTGCCTCTTAAGAAACCTATATGCAGGTCAGGAAGCAACAGTCAGAGCTGGACATGGAACAACAGACTGGTTCCAAATAAGAAAAGCAGTATGTCAAGGCTGTATATTGTCACCCTGCTTATTTAACTTATATGCAGAGTACATCATGAGAAATGCTGGGCTGGAAGAAACACAAGCTGGAATCAGATTGCTGGGAGAAATATCAATAACCTCAGATATGCAGATGACACCACCCTTATGGCAGAAAGTGAAGAAAAACTAAAAAACTTCTTGATGAAAGTGAAAGAGGAGAGTGAAAAAGTTGGCATAAAGCTCAACATTCAGAAAACGAAGATCATGGCATCTGGTCCCATCACTTCATGGGAAATAGATGGGGAAACAGTAGAAACAGTGTCAGACTTTATTTTTTTGGGCTCCAAAATCACTGCAGATGGTGACTGCAGCCATGAAATTAAAAGATGCTTACTCCTTGGAAGGAAAGTTATGGCCAACCTAGATAGCATATTCAAAAGCAGAGACATTACTTTGGCAACAAAGGTCCGTCTAGTCAAGGCTATGGTTTTTCCTGTGGTCATGTATGGATGTGAGAGTTGGACTGTGAAGAAGGCTGAGCGCCAAAGAATTGATGCTTTTGAACTGTGGTGTTGGAGAAGACTCTTGAGAGTCCCTTGGACTGCAAGGAGATCCAACCAGTCCATTCTGAAGGAGATCTGCCCTGGGATTTCTTTGGAAGGAATGATTCTAAAGCTGAAACTCCAGTACTTTGGTCACCTCATGCGAAGAGTTGACTCATTGGAAAAGACTCTGATGCTGGGAGGGATTGGGGGCAGGAGGAGAAGGGGACGACAGAGGATGAGATGGCTGTGTGTCATCACTGACTCAATGGACATGAGTCTGAGTGAACTCTGGGAGTTGGTGATGGACAGGGAGGCCTGGTGTGCTGCAATTCATGGGGTGGCAAAGAGTTGGACACGACTGAGCTACTGAACTGAACTGAACTGAACTGAAGAAAAATATTGTAGGAAAACATAAATTATCAAAAGGTGTATCTTTTTCAAAGAGCACCTGGAAACATATTTTTAATCCAACCAAAAACTATTTTCAGGGAAGTTTAGTCTGTTTAATATGTTTTGTGGATGTTTATAAACATTGTTGTATATTTACTATTTTATCTGACATTTTTTTGTTGACCATGTATTTTCTTTGCAGCTTTCTTTAAATCATTTATTGCATTTATTGTTTTCTTCCCCCTTCTTTTTTTTTTTTAATACGTTTGCTACTTTGGAGATTTATATTCTATTTCTACTATTTTAGAAATTTTAGATGGTACCTGGCTTAACTATGTCTAAAGTAAATCAGTATATATAGACTGCTTTTATAATCTTTAAACTGAGAATTTACAAAATATTTATAACTTCTTTTTACACATCACTGTGTAACCAGTTGTTTTGTTTACCTGAATGTTGACAGATTCCTATAGTCATTCTTATTTATCCTGCCATCTCACTCTTTCCTTCTTACTTGCCGGGGTCCAGCCCCGGCTGATCCAGGGTACTTAAAGCAGGGACGGCGTCGGTGAATACACTGACTTTAATTAAATATTAATTAGAGATATAAAGAGTAATAGAATGAGGATAGCTCAGTAGGAAAATTCAGTGGAGAAAAGAGGCTGAGTAGCTTGGTTTATGCGGGAGACCAATAAAACTTCAAGACAAGAAGCTTGCACCACTTACGTAGGCGGCAGGCGTCCTTCCATTCTCCCCAAGGAGAGGAGACACTGAGGCCTCCCCGGTCGGATCTTAGAAGCCCAGGCATAATTAGTAAGCATGGCGGTTTCCGCGCTCCAGATGGAGACTCAGCCAGAGTTGGAAAGAGAGAGAGACATGGGGAGACCAGTATTTCGAGGAATTGATCCCATTTTTTATTTTCCAGGGTCTGTTTTTATATACTGAGATGTTATGCAAAAGTTACACGGGGACAGCAGTCCTGACTTTAATTAAAGTCAGGTGCTTCGTACAAATGTATACAGAGGTCTTAGGGGTGTTACATCATCTTCTGGCCAGGGGGGCCTGCTGACAATCTATGACCCTCTCCTTGTGACAGCGGTCAGTCAACCAGAACACTTATTTCTCCAGGGGTGATTATTTTTGAAACAGACGCCACCTTCCGAAGGTACCAGATAAAGTTACATTCCTATAGGGTGAGGGTGTAGTGGGTTTTAATTAAGGAAAGAATTTGCTTAGCCTAAGGTCTAACGTGATTTATATCGAAGGTTAATACTTATTTCTTCTATATATTCATTAATGTGTGTAAGGGCAGGGGATGTGGAGACTTAGCAGCAAACATTGGCTCAACAAATGAAAAACCCTTCACCAACACAATTTCTAATTAGCCCATTATACTTATACGAATAGTTTTCTAACTTCTCTAAAGAACCTGTTTTTAGAAGGTTTAAAGCATCTCGTGCCTCTCACAGTTGGGAGGCTGTGAGCAATCACATGTGGCCGGACAAGCCTGTCAGGCAGGCTAGAGAACCTTCAGAGGAGTTTGTAGGTTGAAACACTCCTGTCACGCCCAGGAATTATTATTAACTGGAGCTCTAAGTTAACTCCTTCTCCAAAAGAGGTGGTGGGGGACAGCCCCCCGTAAAGTCAGAGGTGTAGGTGAGAGCACAAAGTAGTAAAGTAGGCAGGCTCTGGTTATGGGGGTAGATGCTCGAGAATTTCCAGGGGGACTCCTGGGGCTCGATCCCGCCTTTGCGTATGTCAAGCCTCCTTCCTCATGACCTTTGCCATGGGCAGAGTGCCTCACGCCGTCCCCCCAACACCTCCCCCATTTTTATTTCTTAAAACAGTCAGGTGCAGCTCAGTTGCGAGCTTCTGAATGCTCTGTCGAAGAATCCTGACAATACAAGGAAGAATGATTATGAGAAGTAGGATTAGAGCACCAACGGCAGCATAACTAAGGATATTAGACAGAATATTTTTTCCAGAAATAAAGTTAGAGAAGGTGTGAAAAAAGTCATTAGCTGCTCCAGCGGCGGTAAAATCCAGATGAGAGTGTTCCAAGGTCTGTATTTGATTATGAAGTTTCCCTAAGTCCAGGCCAATATCAGAACTGTTCCAAACACCTGAGATATGATTTTTAATCTTTTCCCAGTCATAATCTGTCTCGTTTACCTTCAAAGATGTCACGAATATCCACCTGTAATCAGCGTGGCATGTCAAAGCCATCTTCACCTTTAAAGCCTGTAACTCAGTCCCAATATGCATAATTGCCTTTTTTAAGGCGTCTACTCTTATCTCTAATTTCCTATCTATAGCTTCCTGAGTTGCTAGAGTTAAAGAAACATTTTTAGACATGGTATCAACATATTGGGCAGTATGCACTTGTTGAATCAATGATATTGCTGCCACAGTAACAGAAGTAATTGCTATTAAAGCTGATATTCATAAAATAAATAAGCCCACAAACCGTCGTGATCACATTAAATCCTGTAGTTGTTGCAACACAGTAAGACAATAGCTATCATATAGGCACCATAAGATAGGGTGGGCGTTGTAACACCACAAAGGAGCAAATATTACATTGAGGGTTTAAACAAGATGAAAGCATACATTGTTCACAAGGTACTATATTATTAGGTCCACCTGAATAATTCATACGCACATTGAGTTTCTTGGAGTCATTAGTAAAAAGAAAAACATAAGGCGAGGGTAAAAAAGCTAAAACAGAATAAGAATTATTTTCTGGTTGGAGTTCGCGCTGCAGCAGCCCTGTCAGTCTCGCCGGGATCTCGATGTTTATTTTGCCTCCCCTGCGGCGGGCGCCGCCCCTGCTCCCTCGCTGAACCGGCCTCAGGCTCAGCCGCGGCCAAGCAAACGCAGACAGACGCTGGCGGGGCTACCGGCTGCGAGCGCTGTGCACTGGGCCCCGGCAGCCAGGCTGGTCTGGCCCGCGGCTCCCGACAGGTGGCTGTTCCCTGCGGTGGCGACGGCAGGGGCAGATGAGTGCCCCTCCTCTTTTGTGATGGAAGCAATGGGGGAAACCGGATATCTGGGGGACTGCAACATAGTGAATCAGCCTGTCCGGGATCTAAATGGGAGAATCTGCGTCCTGTGGAAAAATACAAGCACATCCTCGACCGCTAGTTAATAATGGGTCAGGGCCCTTCCATTGTCCAGAGAGGAGGTCCTTCCATTTCACCAACAGCTTTGTATCTTGTTGTTCCGGACGAATCAGCATTTAGGTTATTTATTACAAAGAGAGCATGTTGTAAGATCTGATGGGGAGAACTATACTTAAATTCCCCTTCCTTTAATTTTTGAATTTGTATTTTTAATGTTTAGTGTGCTCTATCTACTATAGCTTGTCCCTGGGGATAATAAGGGATGCCTGTGTTATGTTTTATTTGAAATTTTATACAAAATTTTTGGCATCTGGAATAGGGAACTGTTTGTATCTAACAGGGAAAATAACTGAGTATCTAGATATAAAATTTAACAAAACATTGGAGGGTAAATGATGTAAAAATTTGACCAAAATAGTTTTTTGTAGCCATCTGCCAATTTTTATCAAACATTAGAAGAGCACCAAGTTGTTCTTTATTTTATGGAATTACAATTTCTGATGACTCTTTACCAAATAATTCAATGTTCTGCTTTTTTCCTTTAATATCAAAATAGCTATCAATCCTGGATAAGAAGCCGCTACTTTTTTAGTTTGAGCAGGAAGATGGATCCACTCTAGGGGGCTGTTTTGTCATAAAATCAATTTTTGTCTGGCTACCCCAATTACACCTATGGGGGTTTTATGGCAAAGGAATTGTCAAGCAGTTGTCAATTTAATTTTTAAAATTTTTAAAATTTACATTTTAACAACATAAATTTAGGGATATATTAATTTAGGTCTAATGTTTAGGTCTCTGTATAAATTTAAATAATAAATGTATAACCTCTTTATCTCATTTTGGTATACAGATATACCTAAATGCAAAATGTATATATATATGTATTTATATATGGCAACAAGTATAAACTTATTGACATATAATATATATAAATCAATATACTTGAATTAATCTTTATAATTAATATATTAATTAATGTATATTACAGCAATACAACACGTACACAGCTAATACCAACCAACACAAACCAATGTACTGCAATAATACATGTCACTCATATATAAGATAATTACACAGTATATAGAACATATATCATCACAGCACATCAATCCATACCAATTAATATCAGCCACACACACATTATATTACTGCAATATATATTTAATTATAAAGTATATATATAATATGCATATATAGTATACATATTAATTTATATACAAATTAAGTATAGATCTATAAATAGAATTAGGTATACCTTTATTATATTTTATTTATACCCATATCTAATTAGGCAAACTGTAATTAGGCAAATATATTTATATTATGTGTTTATAACAATATATAAAGTATTGTTAATTGTACCGCCTGTTGATAACTAAGAAATTGAGAAAACCCTTCTCTGTGTATCTCCTATTTGAGACAGCACGTCCCTCCCCCATAGGGTAAAGGGGAGTGTAGAAACTACATAGGGTTGGAAAGTTCCACAGGTATCCTCAAACTGCCAATTTAACATTTTTGAACTTTTAACTACTGTGGGGGCTTGAGGGCAAATGAAACAAAATTTGACCCCTGAAATCTATCAGGGCAACTTGTCAATCATCACTATTTTGTAAAAGACTTGCAGTTGATCCTTATTGAATGGAATTATTATATTTGTTACTTTTTTTCTAGAACGTTCCATACTTCTCCTCCTTTTATAATTAATTGTGCCACCAAGCTGGGATAAGATAAAACTATTTTTCTTGGGGTCACTGGTAGATGGAACCAATGGGCCTTTTTGTCACAAGCACCCTGTAGGTGTATGTTTTGGGGCAAGAATAATTTAATCTCATCTTTTGGTAATATTAATCCTAATTAACTGATCATTTAAAGTCTCATCTACTTTAACAAGAGCCGACTCTGTCTCATTAGTCAACTTTCTCTTAAAACTGGAATTAGGATTGCTTTTTAAGCAATCAAACAAGGGCGTTAAATCTGCAGTAGTCAGTTTTAAATGTGGGCGTATCCAATTAATGTCCCCTAATAATTTTTGGAAATCATTTAAAGTTAGTAAACAATCTCTCCGCAGCTTCAAAGGGGCATTATCAGTTTTCAAAACTTTTGGCAGACCTAAATATGAGAAGCAAGTAAAGAGGTGTTGCACAACATCTTTATAAGCTTCTCCAGTTATCATTTTGTAACCTAAATCTGGTCTATAGCTTTTTAGATGACAAGCAACCATCTAATCTTCGCTTGAATACTTCCAGCAATGGGGAACTCACTACTCTTCAAAGTTTTAAACTCTCCCTCACCTTTTTTTTTTTCTACAGCATTCTCACCCATACCACTTTCTCTAATCCCACCACCTCATTTTTGGTAGTATGCGTGGGCCAAGAGCTGGACCAGTCTTTCCCATCAATGTTAAGAGACGTCTGTTCCTGTGTCTAATGGCCCTGACGTTTTATTTTCTTGAATTAAAAAAAATTTTTTAAAGGCCTATAAGCTGTAATTTCCTGCACCCAAAAGGCTAGATCGCTAAATCCAAATGCTTTGTGGCTCCTAGCCTGAGAAGTCAAGTTTTTTCCTGTCTGATACTAAGGTAAAAAGCAAAAACTGTGTTACTCTTTGACCTTTATTAATTCACACAGTTTTGGTAGGCGGTGAGGTCAAGACTTTAATTTCTCAATATAATCAGAATCTACTACACCATGCACCACTGAAATTTTTCTTTTCTCTTTTTTTTTCGTTTTCTTTCTTTTTTTTTTAAGAAAGCAAGCTACGCCCCAGCACAAATCCTACAATGCCCTCAGGTAGGGGACCAGCCACTCCCATTGGAATTGGAGTAACTGGCTCGTCAAGGGTTAATATTGTTGTTAAATCCCCTTACCATCGCTTTTCTCTTAGCCTGGGTGAGACCTCCAGGGGGACTCCTGAGGCTGGATCCCGCCTTTGGGTATGTCGAGCCTCCTTCCTCATGACCTTTGCCACAGGTGGAGTGCCTCACGCTGGCCCCCAACACTTACTAAGGTTTGTTTTTTGTTAGAGGGTAACTTTTAGTGAGGATATTTGAGTAGAAAGTCATTTTTGCCTTTTTTTAATGTTTTGTTTCATAGTATTTATATTTTGCAACAAATCTAGAATGATGGTTGAACCCAGAGTTATTCCTGGGTAAACAGATACATCCCATTAGAGCTTCTGTAATATTAATCTGTTGTCTATAAGCATTCATTATTGTTGAGAAATGTTTGTTTCCAGACTATTTTTTATTCGTTTTATGTTTTTTTTCCTCTCTATCTTTTGAGATTTTTCTGCACATTTTATAATCTCTAGTTTCAGAATGGTTTTTCTTAGCCCAGATTTTTCTCTTGTACAGGAACTTTTCTATTGCCTTTATTTGAGGACTCAGGATTTGTTTTTTAAATCTAAAAAAATTTACAGTAGTCTTTTTTTTCAAATAGGACTTTTCTTCCTTTTTCTCGATTCTATAATGCCAAAAGTACAATTATTTTCCATCCTTCTCATGTTTCTATCCTTCTCCATGTTATTTCCATCCTTCCTTTTTTTTTTTTTTTTCTGGATGAGTCTTAATGGATGTTTAGTTACATATCTTTACTCCTCCTGATTCCTTGGTTATTTGCTCAGATTTTTCAGTAATGTTATCAATTATTCCTTTGGATAATGCCCATTTTTTAATATTTATTTAAATTTTAATTTTGATGGTCATGTATCTAAAATAACTTTTGATGTTTAGTTATTATTTGTTTATCTGTGTTTTATTATTTTCTTCTCTTCACATATTTTCCTTATAGATTACCCAGAATGAAGGGTGGATTGTTCTCCTTCCTGTTTCAACAGGAAGAGGGCCCTCTCATAGTACTCTAGTTTGTGCAGGGATCTTTATTGTACCTCTCTCTCTACTTTTGCATTGACATTTAAACTCTCACCACAAATCTCTGTGGTCTGATTCCCTTGGAGATATCACTAAAGATTTAAATCCCTCTTCTCAGACTTTATCTTTGTCATTTATTACATCTAAGGCTCTCTTTTTTTGTTCTTGTTGGTGGTAGTCATATTCATATATTTTAATATTCCAAATTTCTTTATCAGTGGGAGATGTATCTCCTCTCAGTATCCATTTAAATTTACCTTTAAACTTAAGTTTAATTAACTACCTAACTTATTTAAAGTTCATCATATACAATACAAATGCATATTTCCTTCCTCTGTTATTCTAATCTCTTCTTCCTAGAATTTCTATAATGTATTAATAATATAAAATTCTGTCTACACATGTATAAAACTGTGTAGAATTAAGATACAAGACAGAAAGTTCAAAACAAAACCTTTATGCTTGCAAGAAATAAGGGTATCCAATTTGTACATTAAATCCTTGCTTTTATAATTTGCCTGAAATATATATCTTATCCTTTATGCCTAAAATATTTGACAACCCTAGCTAAAATAGATGTTGGGAAACCAAAATTGTGCCAGTAGTATCCACAATTTTATGACTCATTCTTGGTTTGTATAGAGAAATGACAAATATTCCCTTATGGGAAATCACTCTGGTGTTGTTAGTGTGATTTAGTTTAATCACTAAGCTCTTTTCCACTGAATCTGGATGCAGCCTTGAATGCTTTTCAATATAGTACTCCTGGAAGCCACAACCAATCAATCAGTATTAGCATCTGATCTGAAACATATTAGTCATTTTGATCTAATATATCTGGTAATAATTTTAGTTAAGTGATATAAGGTTTGAACTCAGACCATCAACCACTTTGCTAAATTGATGCTAGCAATTGTAGACAGAGGAATTATATTTTACAATATTCCTGCTATTTTCTATGCTCTTTTCATTACTCTCATCTTGTCCTTACAACAAACCTGTGAAATTAAAATTATTTTCATTTAGGAAAAAAGATATATGCTAATTTCCTTAAAGACACAGAACAAAAATTAGCAAACCTAGAATTTAACTCTTGATTTTGGCCTCCAAAGCCTATATTCATGCTGAAGCCAAAATAAACTGCTCAGGGATATCTATAATCACATAACTGTTTCCTTTTAGCAGAAATGACACAGACACTTTTGATAATTTAGAATTGAAAAAGATCTAGTTCAGTTTCCTAAGACACAGTGTTCTAATTTACTGGAAAATATTTTTTTTAAATGGGCACAGGGGAACTCTTTATTGTTTTATTTTTTGGTCCATATATTCCAAGATGTAGGCTAAAGGTATTGAATCTGATCTACTATTTTTTGTTAATTAAGGAACCCTTCTGAATAAAAACAGTATTTTCTGACTGGTCTTTAATCTAAAGAATTACTGAGATAAGGGAAAAGTCTAAGGAATTTTGTATGAGTCAAGGGAGCTTCAGGTTCTGCTTATCTTTTTAAAAACTAAGTGCAGGTTATTAAGGGGATAGTGCTAACAGTTGCAGCATAAATTGGGCTACAAAACTTTTTTTTTTTTTTTTACTATAGCTGATACTGTTTGTGATGTTATTAATAATTCCTTTTTAATGGGTAATTTGTCTTATACAGTTCATCATCTCTCTAATAATGCTACCATTTAACACTCTTTAAAATCTTGAAATTGAAGGTTAAAATAAATGACTATTATTAATGCTTAAGAAGAAACAAAGCAATAGTTTTAGACTAAAATCTCTTTTTTAAGCATGCTCAGAATTATCCAAATTCATATTTTCTTTATTAAAAGCCCTCATATAATGTATTAAAAGTGCTCTAGCAACCGCCATGAAAATTCTTCTTACTCATTACTTATTTCATACATCAAATAGTTGGTAAATTTGTTGTTAAAAGGCTCTGTTGTAAGTGTTGAGTATAGAGAAGTTAACAAAGCAGATGAAATATTTTATATCCTTACAAATTATGTTTTATTAGATTACATAAAAAGTAAAAAAATATACACAGATAAGATATGTATTATTGAATTTATTGATAATTTCTAAGGAGAAAAACAAAGTAGGGAAGTAGGATAAGATAGGATTTTGAGGGACATAGTACAGTATTAGAGATGGAAAGGCTTCTTGTGAAGTTGGCATCTGAGCAGAAATTTGAGTGAGGGAAACATATGGAAATCTGGGAGAAAAGCATTTCAGCAAAGGAAAAGCAAATGCAAAATTTGAGGAGCAGACCTGTTTGAGTAACAGTTAAGAGACGAATCTGGTTTGCAATAGAATGAACAAAGGGGATAGTAATTAAGAGATGAGATTGGTTAGAATTGTGCCTGTCATATTCTAAAGGAATGACATGATAATTGGAGTTTTTTTTTTAAGACATTATGTTCTAACCTGATTTAAGGTTTACAGCAAAATTGAGAAGCTACAGATTGTTCCCTGCTCGTATATACGCATGTTCTCTCCCATTATCAACATCACCCATCAGAGTGGGTGTTACAGTTTGTTACAGTTGATGAACTTACATGGTCACATCGTAATCACCCAAAGTCCATAGTTTAATTAATGGTTCAGTCTTGGTGTTGTGCATTTTATGCATTTAGACAAATATATAATGACATGTGCCTATCATTTTGGTATTATACAGAGTATTTTCACTGTCCTACAGGTCCTCTTTGTTAATTGGAAGTTGTATATGATCAAGCCGGGATACTACAAACACAATGAGCTGTTCAGACTTTCCACCCCAGAATTAACCAACACCATATATTTACATTTGGTCATATTTCCCAACTGTGGTGTTGGAGAAGACTCTTGAGAGTCCCTTGCACTGCAAGGAGATCCAACCAGTCCATCCTAAAGGAAATCAGTCCTGAATATTCATTGGAAGGATTGATGCTGAAGCTGAAACTCCAATACTTTGGCCACCTGATACGAAGAGCTGACTCATTTGAAAAGACCCTGATGCTGGGAAAGATTCAAGGCAGGAGGAGAAGGGGACACTAGAGGATGAGATGGTTGGATGGCATCACCAACTCAATGGACACGAATTTGAGTGAACTCCAGGAGTTGGTGATGGACAAGGAAGCATGACATGCTACAGTTTATGGGGTTGCAGAGTCAGACACAACTGAGCAACTGAGCTGAACTGAACTGATATTTTCCAATATATGAAATAGACAGTCACGATGTTAGCATGAATATTAGTATTTCTAAAAATGGTAACAGTTTGGATACATGTTTTCACATTGCTCACTGTTTCTTTAGATATCCTGAGTATTAGCCAATGAGAGTTTGGAGAACATGGGAGGTAATGGAGCAAACAGTATGAAAAAATACTGAAGATCTGAGGTAGTATCATCTGTAGTTGGTTCTGTGAGTTTAGGGTAAGGAACTGGCTAATAAATACCATTTGTTTTATTAGAATGCTGTCCATAATAACTATATTTCCCTTCTATAGCATTAGAAATAATTTCTGCATTTACTGTAATTTTTGTAGAGGCTACTGAGTAACAAAAAATAAAGAGTATCTGTTCAAGAAGCTGTATAATTTCTTTTAATATGTATTAAAAATATATTGACTTACTTGCTAATGCTTTTTAAACATAAATTTTGCTGTTAAATATGTGAGATAGTGATCAAATGAAAAAGACGAAACTATGCAACAGTTCCAACCAGGAATATGTTTTCTTGCTTTTGTGTAATAATGTTATAAAATACTACAAAGGAAACACACTGGTTAAATAGTTCCTTTTTCTATTAATAGGGAAAATAATTTGTCATGTGTATTTCTTAGCCTTTAGGAAATATATTATTACAAGCAAAATACATAAATATTATTTGAAGGAAAATTCATATTTTCTTCCTCTTGAATTTTTCTTAATATGGTATAAAAATAGATACTGAGGATGGAGAAAGATCATTTATTTTTAGTGAGTGAAATATTCTCCAAAGGACTTAAAAAGGTGGACCATATATCTTGTTATAATCCCTGGTAGTCATTTTACCTGACAGATCAATTTGGAACCTGGTTTAAGATATGAGGGCTTCCTGGGTGGTTACAGGGCTTCCCTTGTAGCTTAGTCAGTGAAGAATCTGCCTGCAATGCAGGAGACCCGGGTTCAGTTCCTGGTTTGGGAAGATCCCCTGGAGAAGGAAATGGCAACCCACTTCAGCATTCTTGCCTGGAGAATCCCATGGACAGAGGAGGCTGACAACTACAGTCCTTGGGGTCGCCAAGGGTTGGGCACGACTTAGCAACTAAACCACCACCACGAGGTGGTGCTAGTGGCAAAGAATCCGCCTATGAATGCAGCTGCCATGGGTAAGAGGCATGGGTTCAATCCCTGGGCTGGGAAGAAGCCTTGGAGGAGGGCACCGCAACCCACTCCAGTTTTCTTGCCTAGAGAATCCCACGGACAGAGGAGCCTGGCAGGCTACCATCCATGGGGTCACAAAGAGTCAGATACAACTGAAGTGACTCACACATGTAAGCAAGCTAAAATGTGAAGGCATTTGAAAATAATACTATAAAAGTACTATAAATACTATATAAAAGTACAGAATACTGAATGTATAATGATAAATTGAATAAATGAAATGAGAATCATACCAAAGAACTGCACAGACTTTTTGGGCTGAATGTTTGGTGGAGAATCAGAAAATCACAGGGATGAGGAAGTGACTTATACAGTTACATTAAGAATGAGTATCAAAGAATAAGCACAACGATGAAATTGTAAATTTCCCTATTCATTTACCATACTTGGCAAAGTGATTATTGCTCTCGTAGCCTGTGTGTGTCTAGTCACTCTTTATGAAAACCTTGAGTAGTGAATGCTTGTGAAAAAGCCATCCTTGCATAAATTCAACTTCTGCAAGTTCAGTTCTGATTCCAAATCTGTAATTGCAGCTTTTGAGTATTGTTCTTTTCACACATAAAGCATTTGTACTTATAAATATCACACCACCATTTGTTTGTATTCTTTAGAGATATCTATGCAGAACAGGTTATTTTTGAATTTATTCCTTCTGCCCCTTATTTTTACATTCTGCTAGTTCCTCATTGCCTTTGGATATTTCCCTCTTCAGCCCACAATTTATCTGTCAGTTTGAAACATATCCCACTATATAAAAAGAAAGTTAATAATTCCTTTGAGTTGTTTATACCAAAATACAAATATATAGTCTGAAATTAGCAAGTGCAGAATATCCTAACTTTAATATAAATGAGTCTGATCGCTGTTCTGCAAGAAATATATTGCTTTTAGGGGTAAATGGGCTCTTTGCAATAAATGCCACCAATTGTAAAACCATCACAAATATGCTATAAATTTAGTCTGTCAATTTAGAGTAGTTACTTATTAATTGAACATACACTGGATCATAGAAAAAGCAAGGAAATTCCAAAAAGAAAATCACATCTATTTCTGCTTCATTGTACTAAAGCCTTTGATAGTGTGAACCCAGATGGGAATACCAGATCACCTTATGTGTCTCCTGAGAAACCTGTATGCAGGTCCAGAAACAACAGTTAGAACCAGACATAAAACATAAAACATAAAAACTGATGGGTTCAAAATTAGGAAAGGAATACATCGAGACTATATCTTGTCACCCTTCTTATTTAACTTCTGTGCAGAGTACATCGTGAAAAATGCCAGGCTAGATAAAGCACAAGCTGGAATCAAGATTGCTGGGAGAAATATCAACAACCTCAGAAATGCAGATGATACCACCCTAATGGAAGAAAGCAAGGAGGAACTAAAGAACCTTTTGATGAAAATGAAAGAGGAGAGTGAAAAAACTGGTTAAAAACTCAACATTCAAAAAATGAAGATTATGGCATGTGGTTGGTCCCATCACTTCATGGCAAATAGATGGGGAGAAAGTGGAGAGAGTGACAGATTTTATTTTCTTGGGCTCCAAAATCACTGAGAATAGTCACTGCAGCCATGAAATTAAAGGATGCTTGCTCCTTGGAAGAAAAGCTATAACAAACCTAGACATCATATTAAAAAGCATAGAGATAACTTTGCCAACAAGGGTTTCTATAGTCAAAGCTATGTTTTTTCCAGGTGTCATATACAGATGTGATAATTGGACCATAAAGACTGATCACTGAAGAACTGATGCTTTCAAATTGTTGTGCTGAAGAAGACCGTTGTTAGTTCCTTGGACAGCAAGGAGATCAAACCAGTCAATCCTAAAGGAAATCAACCAGGAATATTCATTGGAAGGACTGATGCTGAAGCTGAAGCTCCAATACTTTGGCCACCTGATATGAAGAGCTGAGTCACTGGAAAAGACCCTGATGCTGGGAAAGATTAGGGCAAGAGGAGAAGACAACAGAGGATGAGATGGTTGGCTGGCATTACTGACTCAATGGACATGAGTTTGAGCAAACTCTGGAGATAGTGAAGGACAGGGAAGCCTGATGTGCTGCAGTTCGTGGAGTTGCAAAGAGTCGGACATGACTTAGCGACTAAACGACTTATTAATCCATTAGAATTGAGGCTAGAAGGGGAGAAGCAATACTTTCTTATACTAAAAGTACATAGGAATTAACAGTTTACCTTAAGAATATTTACTTTCTAAACTACTAGTAGATGACTTTGTGCTTAGATTTAAGATCTTGATAATTTTTAAGTAAATTCAAGTATGCATATCCTCTGCTAGAAATCTCAGAATTGGTTAAATCCATGTTTAAAAGATTCATTTTTGCCTAATCAAATGATCAAAGAATGTTCAGAAAAACTCTTCCTTAAGAGCAATAGTCTATATAACTTGAGTCTTTCTTCCTTCAACTGTGGAGAAAAATGCCAACTCCATCTGGAGTTCAAAATCATCAGATAATGGCAGCTGTCATTTCTTCTTAATAACTATTCATTTATTTTCTAAAACCCTTATGAGTAGTATGCCAGGGGATGAGTATGTAAGAAAAGTAAAAACACTCCAGTTGCTGTGCTGACACTCTTAGCTACTCTCTGTCTTATCTTGTGTTTTCTCTAATCTTACAAGGCTTTCATGTTTTATCACTTTGATGTAGGCGGGAAAAGAATCAAAAGACCAGTTTTTGCCTATATAATTAGTAGGTAATAGAGCTTGGATCCAAATTATGTATTCATTTTCCTACATATACTGTTTTCTCTTGCCACACCCAGCATCCTGACTTCTTAGCCTTCAATTTCATTTTAGATAAATATGAGCAATATAGTGATCTAATTCTCTAATATTTCTATAATCTGAGATACTCAAATATTTTTACTTTATTGTTTGTGCTCTGGATTCAACCAGGGAAGTTATAAGCCTGATGTGTGTTCCTTATTCAAAAATATTTCTATGGTGGCACTTTTTGCCTCTGGATCATTAAAATGTTCTTTTTCTTCTAAGTTCCTATTTTTATCTTTCTCATTTTGGTACTTAGTCTATGTGAATACATTTCTAAATGGTGTTAGATGCTCAGACTACTAAATGGTGTTAGGCAGATACTCAGATTACTTTTTCCTCCTAGTAAGCCAATTTTTCAAAAAAACCTATCCAATAAACATTCTTTTTTTATTATTGATTTGTTGGTAATTTTTATCAACTTAAGTTCCATTTTTATGGGATTCTGTCTGTGTGTTGACTATTATTTTGAATTGGCCTTATGGTTTTCTTTTTCATAATTAATATATGGTGCTTTTTTTCTTTTTAACCATGACTATAAAACCCAAGTTTTCTTTCCTTAGTCTTTATTTTAAATCTTAGTTCTGTAAGAACCTTCATTCTCCACACATTTTTTTTTTGGAATACATTTCTTGGATTATTCAAATATCAATGCACCTTAAAAGAAGATGGCCTAGAATTTATGGATAAAATGGAAGAAAATTGGCATATTCATGATATTCTGCCATCCCATGTGAAGGCATAGAATATCTCTTACTTTATCCAGATTATCTACTATGTTCCTTATTAGAGTTTTAAAATTTTCCCTATAGGCTTCCATTTCTAGAATTGTTTGTCTCAGATATGGTTTTAGTTTTATTTACTTTCATTTTATAGTTCTTTGTTTAGAGTGAGAGAAAACACTGAGTTAAATTTTTGTGTATTGTAAACATGGAAGCTGAAATGCAGCCACATTCAGGAATTCTGTGATAACACCAGCTTTGAGGCATGTGAGTTTGTGGTGGGTTACCATTTTACTCTATTTTCATCTTCTTGGGATGCTCTTCCTATTTGTTTAGTGATATAGCTGATAAAATAGTGATATATTTTTATACTTTATATTTTATTATCCTGTATTTTGGGTTTCACTGGTGGCTCATATGGTAAAGAATCCACCTGCAATGCAGGAGAGCTGGGTTTTATCCCTGGGTTGGGAAGATCCCCTGGAGAAGGAAATGGCAACCCATGGGGTCACAAAGAGTCAGATACAACTGAGTGACTAACATGCACACACACATCATGTATTTTGGTTGTTTTCAGTGACACTGTTCAGGAGGGTTAATTCACCAGATTGTGTGGAATCTCAAAGCTCTTTCTTATGCTTTGTTAAATTCTAATTTTGGTTATATTTTTTATTCCATAAATTTCTCCTATTAAATTATTACTTATTATTTTTACTTTCTTTCATTCCAGACTTTCACATTAAATAATAATCACCTTTGTTTTGACAGAAAACAGCATAATTCAGTAAAGCAATTATCCAATAAAAAATAAATTAATTAAAAAATACTAATCACCTTTACCATGTTTTCTTGTTTTAATAATGTACTCTAGTATGGCAATTTTCTCTAAATATCAGTTTACTATAACTCTCAATTTTAATATATAGTAATTTATCTGTACTTAAAGTAATTCCAAATAATAATGTCACCCATAATTTTAAATTGTTTGCTTCCTGATGAAAGTGTGTTATGTCTAGAGATTATGTCCTTTATGATATTAATTCCTTAGAATTTTTAAATTTGTTTGTGCTAATGGGCAATTAGTTAATGAAAATGCTCACTTGTGATAGTTTCAGGAAAAAAATAAGTCTGTTTTAATTGTGTGTTATTTCTAGATTACTGTTTCAGCACAGCAATTCTGTATTAAATACAATGTTGACTAAGCCCGGGAGGGCAAATGGTAATAAAGTAAACAAATAACTAAAATTAGAATAATTTGTGCATTGAAGAAAATGGACTATGATCATGAAGATAGCTATAGAGTCTATTTATATGTTCAAGGAAGAATTTTTTGTAAATTAGAAAACTCTCCCATTTTTGAAAATTTGACAGGTTCTTCCTTAAGCTTTTAAAAGTTTTTTTTTAATAATGCTGCATTAATTATATTCAAGGGTATAACTACTAGGTTTATATATGCTCATATACTTATATTGCACATTCTTGATGGATTAACCTATTAAATATTATATGATTCCTCTAAATGATTTTTGAAACATTTATCTGATGTTTATTTGTTAAGTATTTGCCTACTATAACTTTTTTTTCTCAATTTTTATTTATTATTTGATTTTATACCTTACTCCTTCATCTGCAACATGTTTTTCTATTGTTTCATTCTTTTTTTTTTTTTTTTTTTTAGTGGCTGGGACTGTGTTCCTTGCTTGCAGTTGTTTGGCCTAAGGTCTCCAGCAGTGGAGTTTGTAGGCAGTTGGGTAGGGCTGGGTCTTGGTGTTGAAATGTAGACCTTTAGGTTATCTCTCTCCAATTTATATTCCTTGGGGCCTGGTGTTCTCTGTAACTCCAGCAGTTTGGACTCAACACTCCTGCCTCTGGGGCTCATGTTTGATCTCTGGCCTGTAAACTGGGACTCCACACGCTCTGGGGTGTGGAAAAAAAACGAAAAAGAAAAGAGAAAGAGAGAAAAAAAAAACAGAACAATAACAAAGATTAAAAGCAACCCCTGAAGGGTAAAATCAGACTCCAATAGCAAGAAAGAGGACAAAAACAAACAAACAAAAAAGATATATATTTATGTGTATATATATATATATTTATATATAAGAAAATTTAAGAGGGAGCAGAATAATAATAAAGATTTTAAAATAATAGGATAAATTTAGAAAACTAACAAAAAAAGCAGAAAAAAGAAGAATATGTATGAAACAACCACTTAAGGATAAAACTGAACTCCACTGGCAAGTAGAAAACAAAAAGGTTGAAAAGAACCTTGGCTGCAAAGAGTGGGGCTTAGGTGGGGAAGGGCTTAGGTAGCTGGCATGTTTAGGTGTTATTTGATTTTCTGATCTGCATTCTGTTCTTATTTTGACTTTTGAAATTAAACTAGACAAGCTTGGCCTTTAAGTAAGTTTAATATTCAGTCACTAAGTTGTATCCAACTCTTTGTGACCATATCAACTGCAGCACTCCAGGCTTCCCTATTGGGACAATTAATTTTGAAATCTTATTCTGTAATTTAAAATGTTTATTTGAGTGTATTTTTTCTCCCACTTTTCCTTTGGATTTATAGGCTTCATTTTCTTTCTCTCTTTGTTCAGGAAATTGTGATTAAAATAATACATAGTTAGTTAGTTCAGTCATTCAGTCGTGTCTGACTCTTTGAGACCCCATGAACTGTAGCATGCCATGCTTCCCTATCCATCACCAACCCCCAGAGTTGATAAAATTCATGTCCATTGAGTCAGTGATGCCACAACAATCTCATCCTCTGTCATCCCCTTCTCCTGCCTTCAGTCTTTCTCAGCATCAGGGTCTTTTCCAGTTCATCTCATCAAGTGGCCAAAGTATTGGAGTTTCAGCTTCAGCATTAGTCCTTCCAATGAATATTCATGACTGATTTCTTTTAGGATGGATTGGTTGGATCTCCTTGCAGTCCAAGGGACTCTCAAGAGTCTTCAACACTAAAATTCAAAAGCATCAATTCTTCAGCACTCAGCTTTCTTTATAGTCCAGCTCTCACATCAATATATGATTACTGGAAAAACCATAGTTTTGACTAGAGGGACCTTTGTTGGCAAAGTAACATCTCTGCTTTTTAATATGCTGTATAGGTTGGTCATAGCTTTTCTTCCAAGGAGCAAGTGTCTTTTAATTTCATGGCTTCAGTCACCCTCTGCAGTGATTTTAGAGCACAAGAAAAGAAAGTCTGTCACTGTTTCCATTGTTTCCCCATCTATTTGCCATGAAGTCATGGGACCGGATGCCATGATCTTCGCTTTATGAATGTTGAGTTTTAAGTCAGCTTTTTCACTCTCTTCTTTCACTTTCATCAGGAAGCTCTTTAGTTCCTCTTCACTTTCTGCCATAATCATGATGTCTTCTGCATATCTGAGGTTATTGGTATTTCTCCCGGCAATCTTGATTCCAGCTTTGCTTCTTCCAGCCCAGCATTTCGCATGATGTACTCTACATATAAGTTAAATAAGCAGGGTGACAATATACAAGCTTATGGACTCCTTTCCCAGTTTGGAATCAGTCCATTGTTCCATGTCCAGTTCTAACTGTTGCTTCTTGACCTGAATACAGATTTCTCAGGAGGCAGGTCAGGTGGTCTGGTATTCCCATTACTTGAAGAATTTTCCACTGTTTGCTGTGATCTATACAGTCAAAGGCTTTGGTGTAATCAATAAAGCAGGAGTAGATGTTTTTCTGGAAACTGCTTTCTTTTTCTGTGATCCAACAGATGTTGGCAGTTTGATCTCTGGTTCCTCTGCCTTTTATAAATCCAGTTTGAACATCTGGAATTTCATGGTTCATATACTGTTGAAGCCTGTTGGAGAATTTTAAGCATTACTTTGCTCAAAGGTACATATATGTTATATTATACATATATATTTAAAATGCATGTTATTTATATATAAATAACACATAATATTACATTAATATATAATATAGTAATTATTGATTATAATATAATATTATCATAATCTTAAGAATATTAATATTGAGATATTAAATATATTATGGTATTAAATATATTAAGATATTCTACAATATTAATAATATTATAATATATTATATAATATATAATATATGTATTATATATATTATACATATAATATATATTATAAGTAAAATATATTTTACATCTTTATACATATTATATATATATTTTATGTTATTGTAACCATTTTCCTTACATTTTAATACATATTTCAATAAAATCTAAGCTTATTTAATATCTTTATCCTTCTCATAAATTAGAACATTTTAAAAATTGCCGACTTTTTCATCTTGCTATTTTTGTCTAGTATATTAGGCTCAGATTATTTTTAATACATCCTCAAATTTGGAATTACGAAAATGGCAAATCGATTTGCCAAAATATGCTTGTTACTTTGCTGACTGTGGGTTTTTCTAGTACTTCTTTTATACTCAGTTTTCCTCTTCCTGAAGTTTATCTTGCCATGTGTTTTTCAGTGAGTTTTATGATTATTAAACTTCCAATCTTTTAAATATCTTCCAATATATTGCCCTCAATCTGGAGAACGGCTTACTTTGATCTGGAATTCTTCAGTAACAGTTATTTCCCATCAGAAATTTTGTGTCATTTTTGTCTGGCCACTTTTTGCTCTTTGGAAGTTTGTTATGGAAAATCGCAAATTCGCAAGGGCTTTGGATTATTTCCCCAGCCATAAAAAACTAAGATAATTATTTGAGGAAAAAGAAGGTTAGTGGTTCTGTGTATGCCTATGTGGGTGTGTGTCGGGGTGGAAGTGAATGTTGCAGATAAAGTGAAAAACCGTAATGCATCGTAAAGGTGGGACAGGTTGTGGCTGGTAGTCTACATTTTTATCAGCAAATAATTTATCAGTGAATAAAAACGCAAGAACTGGGAAAAAAAGAAGTTATTAGTCCCAGATTGCCATACAAGGATTTTGTTTTACCATGAGGCGTAATTCTCTGTTCCCTAAACTCACCTTGATAAATACAAACTGCCCTTTCCTATCTGTGCTTGATATTTTCCTTCTAGTATGCATTGAAAGATGAGTTAGCAAATAGGTGTATGTTTATTTTTTATTAATTTAAAAATACTTATTGAATTGCTTTTTTATTAAAGTATAGTGAATTATTAGTTTCATGTGTATAGCATAGAGATTCAGTATTTTTATAGATTATCCTCCATTAAAAGTTATTATATGCTAATGGCTATAATTCCCTACATCTGCTGGATAATGGAAAAAGCAAGAGAGTTCTAGAAAAGCATCTATTTCTGCTTTATTGACTATGCCAAAGCCTTTCACTGTGTGGATCACAGTAAACTGTGGAATATTCTGAAAGAGATGGGAATACCAGACCACCTGATCTGCCTCTTGAGAAATTTGTATGCAGGTCAGGAAGCAACAGTTAGAACTGGACATGGAACAACATACTGGATCCAAATAGGGAAAGGAGTACGTCAAGGCTGTATATTGTCACCCTGTTTATTTAAGTTATATGCAGAGTACATCATGAGAAATGCTGGACTGGCAGAAGCACAAGCTGGAATCAAGATTGCTGGGAGAAATATCAATAACCTCAGATATGCAGATGACACCACCCTTATGGCAGAAAGTGAAGAGGAACTCAAAAGCCTCTTGATGAAAGTGAAAGTGGAAAGTGAAAAAGTTGGCTTAAAGCTCAACATTCAGAAAACAAAGATCATGGCATCTGGTCCCATCACTTCATGGGAAATAGATGGGGAAACAGTGGAAACAGTGTCAGACTTTATTTTTCTGGGCTCCAAAACCACTACAGATGGTGACTGCAGCCATGAAATTAAAAGATGCTTACTCCTTGGAAGGAAAGTTATGACCAACCTAGATAGCATATTCAAAAGCAGAGACATTCCTTTGCCAACAAAGGTTCATCTAGTCAAGGCTATGGTTTTTCCTGTGGTCATGTATCGATGTGAGAGTTGGACTGTGAAGAGGGCTGAGCGCCGAAGAATTGATGCTTTTGAACTGTGGTGTTGGAGAAGACTCTTGAGAGTCCCTTGGACTGCAAGGAGATCCAACCAGTGCATTCTGAAGGAGATCAGCCCTGGGATTTCTTTGGAAGGACTGATGCTGAAGCTGAAACTCCAGTACTTTGGCCACCTGATGCGAAGTGTTGACTCATTGGAAAAGACCCTGATGCTGGGAGGGATTGGGGGCAGGAGGAGAAGGGGATGATAGAGGATGAGACGGCCAGATGGCATCACCGACTCTATGCACATGAGTTTGGGTAAACTCCTGGAGTTGGTGATTGACAGGGAGGCCTGGCATACTATGATTCATGGGGTTGCAAAGAGTCAGACACGAATGAGTAACTGAACTGAACTGAACCGAAGTTTATTCCTAGGTATTCTATTCTTTTAGATGTTATTTTAAATGGCTTTTTTGTTGTTTTTAGTTTTTGATAGAAAGGGTACATTTATTAGTGTATAAAAAAACATCAGATTTCTATAAATTAATCTTGCATCCTATAAACTTTTCTGAATTCATTTATCAGTTCTAATAGTTTCTGTATAAAGTATTTAGGGGTTTTATTATAGAGTATCATGTCATTGGCCTAACATGATAATTTTACCTTTTTGCTTCTGATTTGTATACATTTTATTCCTTTTTCTTGTCTGATTGTTGTGGCTAGAACTTCTAATACTATGTTGAATAGAAGTGATGAAAATGAGCATCCTTGTCTTGCTTCAGGATTTAGCAAGAAGGCTTTCAGTGTTTCACCATTTAGTATTATGTTGGCTGTGGATTTGTCATAAATGGCTTTTATTATGTTGATATAGGTTCCCTCTATACCCACTTTGGCAAGATATATTATCATGAATGGAGAATTTTATCAAATGCTTTTTGTTCATCTATTGAGATGATCATGTGGTTTTGTCTTTTCTATTGCTTATAATGTGTGTCATATTGATTGATTTATGTATATAGAAACATCTTGTGACCCTGGGATTGATTTATGTATATTGAAACTTCCTTGGGATAAATACAACTTCCTGGGATAAATACAACTTGATCATGGTATATGATTCTTTCTATGTGTTGTTGTTTACAGGTTGCCAATGTTTTGTTGAAGATTTTTGCATCTATATTCATCAAAGTTATTTTATTTGGTAGTGTCTTTGGTATTAGTATCAGAGTAATTTTGGCCTCCTAGGATTAATTTGGATGTGTTCCTTCTTTTTCAATTCATTGGGAATATTTTGAGAAGTGCAGGTATTCTTTATATATTTGGTATTCTCTGTGAAGCCATCCAGTCCTGGGTTTTTGCTTGCTGGATTTTTTTTTTATTATTATTATTACAAATTCAGTTTCTTTGCTAGTGATTGGTCAAATTGTCTGTTTCTTATTGATTCAGTCTTAGCAAGTTTTATGTTTCTAGAAATTTGTCTATTTCTTCTAGGTTGTCATATAACTGTAGTATTCTTTTAGGACTTTTTTTTAATCTCTGTGGTATCAGTTTCTATTTCTTCTCTTTAATTTCTTATTTCATTTATTTGAGTTCTTGTCCTTTATTTCTTATAAGCCTGGCTAAAAGTTGATCAGTTTTGTTTATCTTTTCAAAAAATAGCTCCTGGTTTCATTGATCTTGTCTGTTGTTTTTTAATCTCTATATTATTTATTCTGTCATTTAAGACTTCTATTTTCTTTTTTATTTTCTATCTGGATGATTGTCCATTGATGTAAGTGAGGTATTAAAGTCATCTGCTGTTATTGTCAATTTTTCCCTTTATGTCTGTTAGTATGCTTTATTTATTTAGGTGCTCTTACATTGGATGCATATATATTAGCAAGTATAATAGCTTCTTCTTGACCTGTGGCATGCAGAGAGGTGGTCTCAAGGAAACACAACAGCCCCTACAGCAGACCTCTCACTGCCCTGCCTCAGAGGCTAGTCAGCTCATATGCCTCTCATGTGAGGGCTTCAGGCTTCCCACAGCATTTCTGTTTTTCCTAGCCATCCTCTAACCAGTCAAGGAGGCTTGTCTCCTCTATGAAGAATCCCAGAACTAGGGCACCCAACTATGGCTTGAAATGCTCACTCCCAGGGCTAATGTCATCTTGCAATCTCCCTTTTCCTCTGAGTCCCCTCCCAGGGACACAGATTCTGACTCAGCCACTTTTCTTCCCTTCCCACCTGATTATGTGTTTATCTTTCTTACAGCGTTGGCTGTACAAACATCCTTTTTCCAGTTTCCAGTTAGCTTTCCATGGGAATTTTTTCATATGTAGATATGTTTTTGATATGTTTGTTGGAGGATATGTGCTCCATATCCCCATACTCCACAATACAGATCTCACCTTCCCCTAATTTTTAATCACTATATTGTACACCTGAAACTAGTATAATCTTGTAAATGTGTTCTACCTGAAAAAAAAAGCATTAAAAATTAAAAAAGAAAAACAAGAATGCCAAAAAAAAAAAAAACCTTATTGAAAATATAGTCAGTTGGGCACTCTTAGGTACATGGAACACATTATTCAATAGAACATTAAAGGTCTATGCCCTATACCAGTTTCTACATGAGAAAGGAGAAATAAAATAAGCAATAGATATAACAATATAGTAAATTATATAATATGCTAGAATATTATAAAAGAAAAACTTAAACAGAATAGGAGGATAGCAAATATAAGGTATGGGATAAGAGGAAAGAAGAGTGAAGCAGATGTTAACAAGGGTAAGACTGTAATAAAATTGTGAAGTCTATTAAAATTTAAAATTGTTCATCAAGGTAAAATTTCATAATAAGCTTAAGAGTAAAATAAAATTTTAGCATTGAACTTATTTGCTGAAGTATCTCTTAGGAGATGTACATCAGCAAGAAGATGTACCAGCAAGAAGGGAAATTTTTATGAACTGAATTGTGCCCTCCTCCCCAAAATTCAAGTGTTGAAGTACTGAGTGTTATATTTGGAAAATGGACCTCAGGGGGAATATTAAGGTTAAATGAGGTCCAGGAAATGGCAACCCACTCCAGTGTTCTTGCCTGGAGAATCCCAGGGACAGGGGAGGCTGGTGGGCTGCCATCTATGGGGTCGCACAGGGTCGGACACAACTGAAGCAATTTAGCAGTAGCAGCAGCAAGGATTGGGCCCTAGCCCAAGAGAATTGGTGTCTTTATAAGAAGAGGGATAGACACAAGACATTGTGTGCACACACACAGAAAAGAAGTCATGTGACTTTAGAGAAAAGGAAGAGAAAGAGAAAAGGAAAAGAAAGATATGCCACACCAGAAATCAACCTTGATGTCACCTTCATCTTAGACTTACAGCTTCCAGAAATGTAAAAAAGTGAATTTCTGTTACTTAAGCAATTGTCTGTTGTATTTTATAATGGCAGCCCTAGCAGACTAACACAGAAATGGACCCAAGAGGAAGTACATATGGGCTATAACTGTGAATTAATACCCTTGTTAAATTTACTATTATTCTAAATACACAATGATCAAAGCATTAAAAATATATCAGTAAAGAATGGTTAAAATAAAACAGATAGAAGCCACCAAAGGCTGGCCTGGATCTGGAGTAACTGAAATTCTTTTACACAGACTGTAAGATTACTATTAGTACCACATTCAGTATCTACTGAAGCTGAATATATGGATTTTTCCAGGTCCAGCAATTCATAACTAGTTATATACCCAGATAAATAAATGTATAGTCACCAAAGACATGAATAAAAATGCCCATAGAGGATTTATTCATTCAGTTCAGTTTAGTCACTCAGTCATATCCAACTGTTTGCGAACCCATGGACTGCAGCACACCAGACCTCTCTGTCCGTCACCAAGTCCCAGAGTTTACTCAAACTCATGTCCATTGAGTCAGTGATGCCATCCAACCATCTCATCCTGTCATCCCCTTCTCCTCCTGCCTCCAATCTTTCCCAGCATCAGGGTCTTTTCAAATGAGACAGCTCTTCGCATCAGGTGGCCAAAGTTATTGGAGTTTCAGCTTCAGCATCCTTCCTTAAAATGAATATTGAGGACTGATTTCCTTTAGGATGGACTGGTTGGATCTCCTTGCAGTCTAAGGGACTCTCAAGAGTCTTCTCCAACACCCCAGTTCAAAAGCATCAATTTGGCGCTCAACTTTCTTTACAGAGTGGCGGCTGTGCACTGCTGGAGTGACTGTGAGGATTTATTCATACTAGGCCCAAATTAGGGAAAAATAAAGCAAATGTCCATTAATAGTAGAATTGGTAAACAACTATAGTATATTTGTGTGCTTCCCCTGTGGCTCGGTGGCAAAGATCCACCTGCAATGCAGGACACACTAGGTTGGAAACACATACGCTACCACACATGAAATAGATCATATCAGATCAGATCAGTCGCTCAGTTGTGTCTGACTCTTTGCGACCCCATGAATTGCAGCACACCAGGCCTCCCTGTCCAACACCAACTCCCGGAGTTCACTGAGACGTCCATCGAGCCAGTGATGCCATCCAGCCATCTCATCCTCTGTCGTCCCCTTCTCCTCCTGCCCCCAATCCCTCCCAGCATCAAGTCTTTTCCAATGAGTCAACTCTTCGCATGAGGTGGCCAAAGTACTGGAGTTTCAGCTTTAGCATCAGTCCTCCCAAAGAAATCCCAGGGCTGATCTTTAGAATGGACTGGTTGCATCTCGTTGCAATCCAAGGGACTCTCAAGAGTCTTCTCCAACACCACACTTCAAAAGCATCAATTCTTCTGTGCTCAACTTTCTTCACAGTCCAACTCTCACATCCATACATGACCACAGGAAAAACCATAGCCTTGACTAGACGGACCTTTGTTGGCAAAGGAATGTCTCTGCTTTTGAATATGCTATCTAGGTTGGTCATAACTTTCCTTCCAAGGAGTAAGCATCTTTTAATTTCATGGCTGCAGTCACCATCTGCAGTGATTTTGGAGCCCAGAAAAATAAAGTCTGACACTGTTTCCACTGTTTCCCCATCTATTTCCCATGAAGTGATGGGACCGGATGCCATGATCTTCGTTTTCTGAATGTTGAGCTTTAAGGCAACTTTTTCACTCTCCACTTTCACTTTCATCAAGAGGCTTTTGAGTTCCTCTTCACTTTCTGCCATAAGGGTGGTGTCATCTGCATATCTGAGGTTATTGATATTTCTCCCAGCAATCTTGATTCCAGCTTGTGCTTCTGCCAGTCCAGCATTTCTCATGATGTACTCTGCATATAACTTAAATAAACAGGGTGACAATATACAGCCTTGACGTACTCCTTTTCCTATTTGGAACCAGTGTGTTGTTCCATGTCCAGTTCTAACTGTTGCTTCCTGACCTGCATACAAATTTCTCAAGAGGCAGATCAGGTGGTCTGGTATTCCCATCTCTTTCAGAATATTCCACAGTTTATTGTGATCCACACAGTCAGAGGCTTTGGCATAGTCAATAAAGCAGAAATAGATGTTTTTTTGGAACTCTCTTGCTTTTTCCATGATCCAGTGGATGTTGGCAATTTGAGCTCTGGTTCCTCTGCCTTTTCTAAAACCATCTTGAACGTCAGGAAGTTCACATATTGCTGAAGCCTGGCTTGGAGAATTTTGAGTATTACTTTACTAGCATGTGAGATGAGTGCAATTGTGTGGTAGTTTGAGCATTCTTTGAGCCTTTCCTTGGGATTGGAATGAAAACTGACCTTTTCCAGTCCTGTGGCCACTGATGAGTTTTCCACATTTGCTGGCATGCTGAGTGCAGCACTTTGACAGCATCATCTTTCAGGATTTGGAATAGCTCAACTGGAATCCCATCACCTCCACTAGCTTTGTTCGTAGTGATGCTTTCTAAGGCCCACTTGACTTCACATTCCAGGATGTCTGGCTCTAGGACAGTGATCACACCACCGTGATTATCTGGGTCATGAAGATCTTTTTTGTACAGTTCTTCTGTGTATTCTTGCCATTTCTTCTTAATATCTTCTGCTTCTGTTAGGTATATACCGTTTCTGTCCTTTATCGAGCCCATCTTTGCATGAAATGTTCCCTTGGTATTCTGATTTTCTTGAAGAGATCCCTAGTCTTTCCCATTCTGTTGTTTTCCTCTATTTCTTTACATTGATCGCTGAAGAAGGCTGTCTTATCTCTTCTTACTATTCTTTGGAACTCTGCATTCAGATGCTTATATCTTTCCTTTTCTCCTTTGCTTTTTGCTTCTCTTCTTTTCACAGCTATTTGTAAGGCCTCCCCAGACAGCCATTTTGCTTTTTTGCATTTCTTTTCCATGAGGATGGTCTTGATCCCTGTCTCCTGTACAATGTCACGAACCTCATTCCATAGTTCATCAGGCACTCTATCTATCAGATCTAGGCCCTTAAATCTATTTCTCACTTCCACTGTATAATCATAAGGGATTTGATTTAGGTCATACCTGAATGGTCTAGTGGTTTTCCCTCCTTTCTTCAATTTAAGTCTGAATTTGGCAATAAGGAGTTCATGGTCTGAGCCACAGTCAGCTCCTGGTCTTGTTTTTGCTGACTGCATAGAGCTTCTCCATCTTTGGCTGCAAAGAATATAATCAATCTGATTTCGGTGTTGACAATCTGGTAATGTCCATGTATAGAGTCTTCTCTTATGTTGTTAGAAGAGGGTGTTTGTTATGACCAGTACATTTTCTTGGCAAAACTCTATTAGTCTTTGCCCTGCTTCATTCTGTATTCCAAGGCCAAATTTGCCTGTTACTCCAGGTGTTTCTTGACTTCCTACTTTTGCATTCCAGTCTCCTATAATACAAGGACATCTTTTTTGGGTGTTAGCTCTAAAAGGTCTATTAGGTCTTCATAGAACCGTTCAACTTCAGCTTCTTCAGGGTTACTGGTTGGGGCATAGACTTGGATTACTGTGATATTGAATGGTTTGCCTTGGAAACGAACAGAGATCATTCTGTCATTTTTGAGATTGCATCCAAGTACTGCATTTCAGACTCTTTTGTTGACCATGATGGCCACTCCATTTCTTCTAAGGGATTCCTGCCCACAGTAGTAGATATAATGGTCATCTGAGTTAAACTCACCCGTTCCAGTCCATTTCAGTTTGCTGATTCCTAGAATGTTGACATTCACTCTTGCCATCTCTTGTTTGACCACTTCCAATTTGCCTTGATTCATGGACCTGACATTTCAGGTTCCTATGCACTATTGCTCTTTACAGCATCGGACCTTGCTTCTATCACCAGTCACATCCACAGCTGCGTATTCTTTTTTCTTTGGCTCCATCCCTTCATTCTTTCTGGAGTTATTTCTCCACTGATCTCCAGTAGCATATTGGGCACCTATTGACCTGGGGAGTTTCTCTTTCAGTATCCTATCATTTTGCCTTTTCATGCTGTTCATGGGGTTCTCAAGTCAAGAATACTGAAGTAGTTTGCCATTCCCTTCTCCAGTGGACCACATTCTGTCAGATCTCTCCACCATGACCTGCCCATCTTAGGTTGCCCCATGGGCATGGCTTAGTTTCATTGAGTTAGACAAGGCTGTTGTCCTAGTGTGATTAGATTGACTAGTTTTCTGTGAGTATGGTAGCCAATGGGAATTTGATGTATGAATCAAGGAACTCAAACCGGGGCTCTGTAGCAACTTAGAGGGGTGAAAAAGCATGAGAGGTGCGAGGGAATTTCAAGAGGGAAGGGAACATATGTGTACATATGACTGATTCATGTTGATGTATGGCAAAAATCAGTGTAATATTGGAAAGAAGTTATCCTTCAATTAAAAATAAGTAAATTATATAAAAAACACACACACACACACAAATTAGTAAATTAAAAAAACAGGCAAGAATAACAAACTATTACCAATTAGGAAACAAATGGAGACAGTTGCTGTCACTGCATAGGAACCTAATATGTGGTTTTTAGAAGCAGGTAAAGCTCAATATCTTGATGAGAACTTACTTGTTCACAATGCATTGTGAAAATTCCTCAAACACATATGACATATAAACCCTACTGTATGTGCCTTATACTATAGTAAAATATTTTAAAATACCAATGTAATCTAAATATATATATAGTCACAGGGTAAACAGGTCAGCTGAGAACAAGCAAAAGTTGTGAAAGAGGAATGCATGCATATTAATAAACTGAAGACCCTGACAGTTAAAAGGAACAACAGATACATGTCTCATGTACTCAGGATAGGAAATACATGAATAAAATAGACTGCTTTTCCTTTAAAAAAAACCATAAGAAAACTCTATATATCTATCTAATAGGCATTGTAGTTAAAAGAAAAAAAAATCCTTTACATATTAGGCTTGCATCTTTACGTCTTGTTAATTTCACATATTAAATTTTATAGTTCAAAAATATCTTTGAATGATTTGTTAGGAATTGTTTTATGGGGACAAATATGTTGACCTCAGATAAATACAGCTGAGCAGGCTCTTTTCTTTTAATATTTGTCATTTTTGTTTTGTTTTACTTCTTGAGCTGGGATCTGCAGAACATGCTGATTGACTTAGTAAAAGTGTAAATTTTTGCTTGTCCCCAGTCTTAGGGAAGAATCATTCAGTCATTAGCTATATGGTTTTATTTATAGATATCCTTTATTAGCTGATAAACTTTCCTTTCATTCTTAATTTACTGAGGACTTTCTTTAATTACAAATTGGTATTACTTAGCTTTTATTCCATTACTATGGTGCATTGCATTGATTATTTTCAAATACTAAACTAAACTATTTGGTGATGATGGATTAGTGTTTTTATGTATTACTAGATTGCTGTTATTTTGTTGAAGATATTTTACTTGTATTATGAAGAATATTTGTTTATATTTTTCTTTCAGTGTCTGTGAGATTTGTGGTATCAGGGTTATGCTAGTCTAAAATTAAGTGGCTAGCATGAACTTCATGTTTAATTTCTTAAAGGCAAGTATCAGAATGGTATAATTTCTGCCTAAATATTTGACTGAATTTACCAATGAAGCTATCTAGACTTCAAGTTTGCTTCATTAAATTCTTTTTGATCTCTTGAGTTACTTTGGTCAATTAATGTTTTTCAATGAAAGTTTCTCAACTTGCATTTGTGCTACTGCAAAGACTTTTTTTACCATATCAGACTTTTTATATCTGTGGCTCCTAGAATAGTATCTTTTACATAGGAAAAACTGAAACCAAAAGTATCAGTCACTCAGCTATGTCTGACTGTTTGTGACCCTACGAACTGTAGCCTACCAGGCTCCTCCGTCCATGGAATTCTCCAGGCAAGAACACTGAAGTGAGTTGTCATGTCCTTCTCCAGGGACTCTTCTTGACCTGGGGATCAAACCCAGGTCTCCTGCATATCATGCAGATTTTTTACTATCTGAGTCACCTTAGTACCTACCATAAAGTTCTTAGAAGTGAGAACATGTACAAATCCATGCAAGCCTCAAAACAATTTGTTATGCAAACAAGAGGAATGAATCCAGTTTCCACTCAAATGTCTGACTACTCTATCCATTTTGCTTGTAGTCTATTCAAATTCCTATCAACAATCCAGAAAAAGGCAGATAATCATCACGTTCCTCTTTGCCTAAATGAAACACTAGATTGTGTTTGATATTTAGCTGTGTGTTTGTTTGCATGTGGTATACTAATACTGCTAAATAGAGATCATGATTTTTATTCAATTTTAGGTATAAAAACTATTGAATCATATATAACTCTGCCAACCAAATAGATGGCCAAGATATTCTTTATTCAAGCTTGTTCTCTGTGTTTTTTCACTTAGTGTCCCAGAACATTATTTGTCTTCCTATGAACAAGCAAGCAGCTACTATTTTTATGCTCACTGTTTATCAGCAAACTGCTTCCTTATTTTATCCCACCTCCTCCTTTTAAAAGAGATGCAACTGCTAACATTCTGGTTTTCCCAACTGTTTCTATGTAGCCCTATGATTTGTTTGAGCAAAAATCATACAGCAAAAGTGGGTTTCTTTCTATTCAGAATAAATTATATACTGCAATGTAGTTTTAACACTTATTAATCAAAAACAACCTATCATTATTATAAATATACAGTAAATATTATACTCATATTGTATGAGGAGAAGGAAGCAACAGAGGATGAGATGATTGGATGGCATCATCAACTCAGTGGACATGAGTTTGAGCTCACTCAGGGAGACAGTAAAGGACAGGGAAGCCTGGTGTGCTGCAGTCCATGGGGTTGCGAAGATTTGGACACAACTAAGTGACTGAACAACATATAGTAGATACCATTCAGCAGTTTTCAGAATGTCAACTAATCCTTCGAATTTGAGCCAGAGGAAATGTCAAGCATGCACTAATGAGAATTAAATATTTTTATCTTTGTTGCCAAATTAAAAGTGAAAGTGAAGTGAAGTCACTCAGTCGTGTCTGACTATAGCCTACAACGCTCCTCCGTCCATGGGATTTTCCAGGCAAGAACTGGAGTGGGTTGTCATTTCCTTCTCCAGAGGATCGTCCCAACCCAGGGACTGTACCTGGGTCTCCCGCATTGTAGGCAGATGCTTTACCATCTGAGCCACCAGAGAAACCAAATAAAAAGGTGTACATTAAAAGTAGAAATTTCACTTTCATTTTTAGTGGAAGGAAAATATCAGAATCTACAATCGCTTGAAAATGCATTAACTAGTTTATATAATACTTACTCTTTAGATATAGCTAGTGTTTTCTTTAGTAGTCTCTATTTAATGTAGTACAAATATTAAGAATGTGCTTTCATTTATGAAAATTATCTGATGGTTGTGTTTTTAGTCAAAGCTGATAGTGAATTTTATGTTCAATGATGATTAATAGCAGTTTATGATAAGCCACCAATAATGCCTTATATATACAACTTTTAAAAGACTAAGCTAAAAGCATACTTAGTAAAAATTTGCAGTATAGGATGAAAATTAGTCTATTCAGGTATCAAAACTATGGTTGTCACCTTTTAGCAACCTGTTCTAAGCTACTAGTGGGAATATTTGACTAAATACCTATTTAAAGGAAGATTGCTTAAGTGGCAAATAGAATAAACCTTCTATCTACAATCCTTGTTAACTAAATATTATATATTAATGTGGGAACTGTTGAAGCAGCCTGCTGATAAATGACTTTGTGATTCTCAGGTATACAATAAATAAATTTTAAATATAAGAGATAGTAATTAAAGTGATCCATTAGAAAATTGCTGATATTTATGTATGGCTTTTATTTTTAAAATGTATATGCACAGTCTGGAATGATCATCAGTGAGTACACTGTTGTGACTTATTGTTACTATGATTGAATGTACGCTCAGTAGGGCTTACCCTATCCTAAGTCCATAGATCATGCCATAAAATAGCCCGTGAGGGAGTCTTCTAACTATCCCTTAGTTTTTCATTTTTCTATCACACTCAACTATTTCTAGCCTTAGATGGTCTCCTTGTCAAGAAATATGGGATGGTTTTTTATTAGTCTGTTCTGGTGCATACAAGTGTTATTTTATCTTTTATGCTCTGTGCATTTCCTTTAGGATATATGATGCAATTTGGTAGAGGAAATACTGGAAAATAACTTAATTTATTTGTAAACTACTTTTGAAGGGTGAAGAAAATAAATATGAATCTTCCTTTTTCCTTCTACAGCATTATTGTACCCTCTGGACATTAGAAATATAGTAGAATATTTTTCAGCTCTAGTCATGGCAACATAGTTGTTTAGAAAGTATTTTTGTATGTTTCAGAGCATGACCTTGTCTGCAAATCTCAGAATTAAGACATGAGTAGCAGCCTGTACCCCCGGTTTCTGCTCCTAGCCATGGACATGAAGCTATTCCAGGATACATGGGGATGCCCAGGGAGAGCCTGATGTGTTCCCAAATTTTCTGTTTCTACTGCTTTCAAAGTAGCTCAATACTCTGTCATTTTTAGTCTTGCTAATCCCTATCATTCACAGAGAAAAAGCATTCTTGATCTCTGCTGTCACTAACTCAACACAAATCCATTATTTGTTAAAATGTCCCTAACATAAATTCAAGAATATAAGTTTATAATTTTCTCAGAATAAACTTGGTTAAATATTTGTTATACTAGAAGGCTAATACATCTTTAGTTTCAATCATGTGTTAGTTATGTACACTAGAGATAGAGATGATAAATACTACTTTATTGCATACAAACATACACTCATACTCACCCACTCTTAAATGTACTCATTTGCTATTTTTATCAAATTCCAAGGGTAGTCAGTTTATATAACATTTCCTGATAGTTAATTCCTTAATCCAAGAATTTTCAGAAATAGCTAGAACACTGTATAAGAAGCTTACATTGAGATTATATTGAGATTAAGTTTATATTAAATTTTAATGAGAAATTTTATGATATATTTATGAAGAATAGGCTAAAAATTTCCATGAAAATCTCAACCCCACCCTTGAATGCATATTCACTTGACCCATCTAAAAACCCTTCAGATGTGAGATGTGTCTGGCTGTACAGTTCCATCATCAAAGTTCTCAACTATTCTAGTTAGTCAATCAGTCAGTCAGTCAGTTCAGTTGCTTAGCCGTGTCCGACTCTTTGTGACCCCTTGAATTGCAGCACTCCAGGCCTCCCTGTCCAACACAAACTCCCGGAGTTCACTGAGACTCATGTCCATCGAGTCAGTGATGCCATCCAGCCATCTCATCCTCTGTCGTCCCCTTCTCCTCCTGCCCCCAATCCCTCCCAGCATCAGAGTCTTTTCCAATGAGTCAACTCTTCACATGAGGTGGCCAAAGTACTGGAGTTTCAGCTTTAGCATCATTCCTTCCAAAGAAATCCCAGGGCTGATCTCCTTCAGAATGGACTGGTTGGATCTCCTTGCAGTCCAAGGGACTCTCAAGAGTCTTCTCCAACACCACAGTTCAAAAGCATCAATTCTTCAGCGCTTAACTTTCTTCACTGTCCAACTCTCACATCCAAACATGCTGTACCCAAACAGAGACATTTCCATGAACATTGGGTCCTCACTTCTTCTCCTCACAGACTCTGAACTGCTTTTGTGAGGGGCTAGAGAACACACTAAATTCCAAAACTCTTCTCTGCCATTAAAATCCAAGTTTCCCACCAGCATTTGCATAACCCATTGATAGTGCTCCCTCCAGAGAATGTGGACCATATAGGCACTGCCAGCTATTTATCCAGCTCTCACTACATGGCCCCCAAAATGACAAAACAATGCAGAGTTTGTGATTGTTTTCCTTCTTTGTCTGATTCTGAAGGTCAAAAAAATCAGCTCTGTCCCCCTTTGGAGTCTTATATCTGATAAGTATTAATATCAAAGTCAAGGTCTACTACTTTCTTGGGCTTCTCTGGTGGCTCAGACAGTAAAGAATCTACTTGCAATGAGGGAGACCTGGGTTTGATACCTGGTTTGGGAAGATCCCCTGGAGAAGGGAATGGCTACCCACTCCAGTAATCTTGCTGGAGAATTCCATGGACAGAGGAGCCTGGTGAGCTACAGCACATGGGATTATATAGAGTCAGACAGGACTGAGAGACTAACTGTCTAGTTAGTCTTTTGACTACTGCTATCTGGTTAGTCTTCTAATTTTACAAGGCTCTGGTTTGACTTGACATTCATTCTTTCCCAGAGACATCAACTTTAATTATAGTGCTTAATGAGATTTTGGAGAATTAGCCAATTCATATTTGGAAATTTAGTCTCACATATATCACTGTGACTTTGTGGACACATGCATATATTCAAAGGCAGAGTTAGAATTACAATGTTGACCTTCTGACTTCCAACCCAGTATTTATTCTCTTGTATTTCTTTGTTCATGTTATAGCAGATGAACTCAATAATCCCTTTGCTGACTCTAAAGGTATTTTTAATGGAATAATATGATAAGACATTATAACATGCTCTGGTAGGGAGAATACTGAACCCCCTCCAATGATGCCCATGTTCTAATCCCTAAAAATGTGGTTATGTTTAGTTACATGGCAAGGATAATTAAGATCCCAGATGGAATTAGTGTTGTGAAATAGCAGATTTTAAGATAAGGAGGTTATCCTGGGTCTGACAGGTAAACTTGATATCATCACAGTTCAGTTCAGTTCAGTCGCTCAGTCGAGTCTGACTCTTTGCTACCCCATGGACTGCAACACGCCAAGCCTCCCGGTCCATCACCAAATCCCAGAGTTTACTCAAACTCATGTCCATTGAGTGGGTGATGCTATCCAACCATCTCATCCTCTGTTGTCCCCTTAGCCTCCTGCCTTCAATCCCTCCCAGCATCAGGGTCTTTTCCAATGAGTCAGTTCTTGGCATTGGGGAGCAAAGTATTGGAGTTTCAGCTTCAACATTAGTCTTTCCAATGAATATTCAGGACTGATTTTCTTTAGGATGGACTGGTTGGATCTCCTTGCAGTCCAAGGGACTATCAAGAGTCTTCTCCAACACCACAGTTCAAAAGCATCAATTCTTTGGTGCTCAGCTTTCTTTAAGACCTACTCTCACACCCATACATGACTACTAGAAAAACCATAGCTTTGACTAGACAGGCCTTTGTTGGCAAAGTAATGTCTCTGCTTTTTAATATGTTCTCTAGGTTGGTCATAAGTTTTCTTCCAGGGAGCAAGCATCTTTGAATTTCATGGCTGCAGTCACCATCTGCAATGATTTTGTAGCCTCCCCCAAAATACAGTCTCTGAATTTCCATTGTTTCCCCATCTATTTGGCATGAAGTGATAGGATCAGATGCCATGATTTCAGTTTTCTGAATGCTGAGTTTTAAACCAATTTTTTCACTCTCCTCTTTCACTGTCATCAAGAGGCTCTTCAGTTCCTCTTCACTTTCTGCCATAGGGTGGTGTCATCTGTATATCTGAGGTTATTGATATTTCTCCCAGCAATCTTGATTCCAGCTTGTGCTTCATCCAGCCCAGCGTTTCTCATGATGTACTCTGCATATAAGTCAAATAAGCAGGGTGACAATATAAAGCCTTGATGCTCTCCTTTCCCAGTTGGGAACCAGTCTGTTGTTCCATGTCCAGTTCTAACTGTTGCTTCCTGACCTTCATATAGATTTCTCAGGAGGCAGATCAGGTGGTTTGGTATTTCCATCTCTTGAAGAATTTTTAACAGTTTGTTGTGATCCACAGAGTCCAAGGCTTTGGAGTAGTCAATAAAGCAAAAGTAGATGTTTTCTCTGGAACTCTCTTGCTTTTTCGACACTCCAACGGATGTTGGCAATTTGAGCTCTGGTTCCTCTGCCTTTTCTAAATCCAGCTTGAATATCTAGAAGTTCATGGTTCATGTACTATTGAAGCCTGGCTTGGAGAATTTTGAGCATTACTTTGCTAGTGTGTGAGATGAGTGCAATTGTGTGGTAGGTTGAGCATCCCTGGTGGCTCAGACAGTAAAGCGTCTGCCTACAATGTGGGAGACCTGGGTTCGATCCCTGGGTCAGGAAGATCCTCTGGAGAAGGAAATGGCACCCCATTCCAGTACTCTTGCCTGGAAAATCCCATGGACAGAGGAGCCTGGTAGGCTACGTACGGTCTATGGGGTCACAAAGAGTGGACAGGACTGAGCGACTTCACTTTCACTTTCACTTTGAGCATTCTTTAGCATTGCCTTTCTTTGGGATTGGAATGAAAACTGACCTTTTCCAGTCCTGTGGCCTCTGCTGAGTTTTCCAAATTTGCTGGCATATTGAGTGCAGCACTTTTACAGCATCGTCTTTTAGGATTTGAAATAGCTCAACTGGAATTTCATCACCTCCACTAGCCTCACAAGGGTCTTTTAAATGTGGAAGAGGGAGGCGGGACATAAGAGCCAGAGAAAGACTTATAGATGCTATGCTGCTGGTTTTGAAGATGGAGAAAGGGACCACAAGCTGAGGAAAGTAGGAGGCCTCTGGAGGGTGAAAAAGACCAGGAAATGGATTTTCCCTTAGAGTCTTCAGAAAGTAACACAACCCTGCTGATACCTGGGTTTTAGCCATTTCAGACTTCTGACCCCCACCACTGCAGGATAATGAATGTGTTATTTTAAGCTACTAAGTCTGTGTGAATATTTTAGACAGAAATAGGAAATTAATACATTTACTTAGTGGAGGAGAGGGTAAATAGTTCATTTTCAGACCCTTCAGGCTTACATACATAAGTTGCTATTGAGAATGGTGGCAGTGTCATTCTTTTATAGGTATAAAAAGCACAGCTATAGAATCTATAAGGTAATACACACTGTCCAGATACTGCCTCACTATCCTGGGTCAGAATGGCATCAAGGGCTTTACAAGGATAAAAGTCTCTTTACAGTTAGCTATAGCTCTGCTACACATGAAGAAGTGAAGATGAATATTCATAATTATGATACACAAAAACATACACATTTGGCTGTATTTTTTCCCTGATAATACAAATACAATCAAAATATAGTCCCTATTTGGAGGAAGAGAAAATTCTTCTGTAATCAAGTCCAATCCAGTATGTCCATTAAGTATTTGTCTTTCCACTATTTTTTTTTTCTGCAAAACTGATTTATTTTGTGTGTGTCTGTGTGTGTGTGTTTTTTGCCAGTCACGTGATCTGGCAATATATTCATATATCTCCTATTATTTTTCACTTTCCAGAATCATAGATATAAGTGTATTTGCGAAAACTTCAGAACTATTGTTTTAATACTAAGATTATTTAACACTTTACTAACACTTTAACACTAAGAACACCAAGGAATCATTCACCGTACATTGTACACATTTACACTACTATTCCTAAGAATGGAGAAAGGAACATATTTCTTCTCTCAAGATGAATAAAAGCATCTTTATTGTATAACTTACTGGGTTTTCCATATGAATACTGATATAATGCTTACTTGGACAGCTAGATTCTAAACTTCCAACAAGCTATTAAATTAACTATCTGACATGAATTAGATTCAGAGAAAGCCTGTGAGCAAAAAGAGATGAAAATAACAAACATGAATAAAATAGAATATAAAATGTGAATATATCTGTTTCCCAGCAGGATTTTTTTGGAAATGGCCTTATAATTTCCCTTGTATTTGAAAATAAATCTTGAATTAACAATATAATATATATATATATAATTAAATTCTACAAGTCATGCAATTGTAAACATTTTCCATGACAAGTTAATGAATTTTGTAGGCTAGAACCTTAAGAATGAATGCCTTATTCTCATGATGGCTTTCCTATATACATTTATTATAAATTATATAGTTTTTTATTAGCTCATGAATGGATTTAAAGAACAAAAGACGCAAATTAGCTTTTGTTTCATATAATAATATTTTCCTTAGGAAAGGCTACATAAATCCTCATGCTGTATAATTTGCTTCAATGCTAGTATTTTATAGGCATTTGTATAACCGTATGAATTAGAATATATATTTTTTAAATTATAATGAACAGACCCAAAAGAATGAAAATGTTAAAGAATGCTGAAACAGTTAACTAAATGAAAATACTTCAGTATGATATTATGTCTAATTTTATACTACCTTGGGTAAAAAAAATCCTCAAATACCACAAATTATTTTAGGCAAATCTATGATAATATGAATAATGAATCTATTGATAACATCTTGTAATTAAGTACTTTCACCATAAATGCATCTTTTGCTCACATATAAATATTTGTTAATATTTCTAAAATGATATTTCAAAAATCCATTAATTTGAATGAGCTAAAAATAACCAGTTTTCTGTATGTTACTCTGCTAGTTTTAGTTGAAGATATTAAATTATAGTCAGGATTTATAATATTGTTTTCCAGCTTTCTTTTGCAATGTAGCAGGTGTTTTCTTAGCCAAATTTTCATATCTTAAGTAACCATATTATTATTCCAAAAGTTTTTTCCCACTATAAAATACTTTTTTACATTAGATTGAAAATTATATGTATTTCAAAATAATGTTTTGTATTAGAAATATTGTCAGTAGTTTAGAATGAAAGGACTTTCAAAATTTACCCTAATCATATATATGAGGAAATAAACCCATACAAATTGAGTAGCTTGCTTACTACCAGAGTCAATAATAGAAGTCACCCAACTACTCTTATAGTATTATTTCCACAAAATATGAATAGCCTACCTGAATGAATAAGTAATAGCTTGAAAGAGTGAGATTTGAAGTGTAGTTTCAGCACAAGCTAAGACTATGTAAATTTCAAGCAAGTACTAAGATTATTTGAGCTCAATTTTTATACCCTGATAAAATGTTAATAAAAGACTTAGATATATTTTGCAGTTAAGGGCTCCTGTGAAATCTTCTGAATGGTAGAGTAAAAATGTATACATAACAAGACATAATTAAGAGTAACTGAAGTAGGATAAACAATTAATTTGTAGAAATATTTTTAAATATATAAGAATTAATCTCAGAAAAAAAAAAAAAAAAACAACAGGTTATCAGGCCTATATTCTGACTTCTGAGAGCTATGTAGTCATCAAAGCAAACAATATCTATACCTTATAAACTGTCAAGAACATTCAAAATGAAGGATCATTTTCTCAATCATTTATGAGGTTAGGATAACTTTCAAACCAAAATCAAGCAATGATCAAATTTAAAATGTAAGTATAGACAAATTTTACTTATAGATATGTGGGAATTTCTAGTCCTTAAATATGAATGTGTAGATAAGGAGTAACTCATTACCAACTTCAGCTTGTACCAGAAAACAAGGATGGTTTAACATTAGAAAAAATGTTGATTCAATAAGGCATGTTAGCTGGTTGAATAAATTGAGTAGAAATGGCAATCTTGCTTTTAAAAAATAGATAAAATTAAACTTCTCAAATTAATAAAAATCCTTACCAAAGGTGAAACAGAGAGAAGTTATGTTTATTAATAAAGCAAATTTTCTGGAAATATTAAATACCAATATTCTTTATTGGTGAAATACTAGAAAAAATACCATCTAAGATAACTGTGAAATCATTTCCAGCAATTAAAAGGCAATGTAGTTTTGGCAGTTCTACCCAATGTGATTGGGGCGGGGAGGGGAGAGGAAGAGCTATAAATATAAATAAGGAGGAAGCAAAACTTACAGTCAGGTAATATTCACTTTGTTTAGAAGGTCAGGAAAATAAATCTTTTAATTATTAGAATCAAATGGTTTAGAAAGGTGACCATATATTCTTTTGAAATTTAATAGTTTTCTTAATAATCTTTAATAAGCAAAGGAAATAACATCATTCTCTAAAACCATTACAGTATAAATTATCTGGGAGGACAGATATAGATAGGAACAGGGACAGAAAGATATATATATATATAAGTTTAATTGTAAAAATTTTTTAAATTTTACTTCTTTTCCATTTATATTCTTGAATTCAAATTAAATTTTCTTCATTTCCTGAGAAATGTAATGTTCATCTTGAAGAGAAAATATTTAATAATACGAAAAATTTTTACAAAAAATATTCAGTTTTCAAAATATACTATGAAACTATATGTATTGCCATCCTTATGATTAACAGAATACAGTATTTCAAAAGACAAGATAGATAGCCAAACAAAGATTTATTCAATCTGTAAATTTCAAAAGTCATTGAAGAGACTGAGGGCAGCTTCACCCATAAAAAAATCACAATCTCTGGTCTGATCTCTGAATTCAAATCTGTCGTCAGATCTGCATCTCAATGGTTGAAGAGGAACCTTGAATGACACTGCAAGGTTAGACAGTAATTAGTCCCCTCAAATATCTATGGAAGTTTACTCAGCTCATAGTATGCTATGGAAAGGAAATATTCAGAAATTTTACTACTGTAGGTCCCTGGATCTGAGTTGACACAGATACTTAATGCCTCAAAGCAACAGTATGCTCCCATCTCTTACTCTTGTTAAGGTGAAGGGATAAGGGGCCACTAATAAATGGAGTACTGGCCTTAATCTAACTCACATTGGGTCATCTCAGTTCACAGACTACCCCCAAGTGGTCAATTCACTTAGTCTTTGAAATGGACTTACTTGATATTTGGCAGAATCCGCACATCGGACCCCTCGCTGTTGTCATGGAGCAAGAGTATACCTGTGGCGGATTCATTTTGATATTTGGCAAAACTAATACAATTATGTAAAGTTTAAAAATAAAATAAAATTAAAAAAAAAAAAAGAGTTGTAATCAGTCAGTTCAGTCACTCAGTCGTGTCCGACCCCATGGACTGCAGCACGCCAGGCTTACCTGTCCAACACCAACTCCCGGAGCTTACTCAAACTCATGTCCATCGAGATGGTGATGCCATCCAACCATCTCATCCTCTGTCATCCCCTTCTCCTCCCACCTTCAATCTTTCCCAGCATCAGAGTCTTTTCCAAAGAGTCAGTTCTTCACATCAGGTAGCTAAACTATTGGAGTTTCAGCTTCAACATCAGTCCTTCCAATGAATATTCAGGGCAGATTTCCTTTAGGATTGACTGGTTGGATCTCCTTGCCATCCAAGAGACTCTCAAGAGTCTTCTCAAACACCACAGTTCAAAAGCATTAATTCTTCGGTGCTCAACTTTCTTTATAGTCCAACTCTCACATCCAACATGACTACTGGAAAAACCATACCTTTGACTAGATGGACCTTTGTTGGCAAAGTAATGTCTCTGCTTTTTAATATGCTGTCTAGGTTGGTCACAGCTTTTCTTCCAAGGAGCAAGAGTCTTTTAGTTTCATGGCTGAAGTCACCATCTGCAGTGATTTTGGAGCCCAATAAAATAAAGTCTCTTATTCTTTCCATTGTTTCCCCATTTATTTGCCATGAACAGTTGGGACTGGATGCCATGATGTTAGTTTTCTGAATGCTGAGTTTTACGCCAACTTTTTCACTCTCCTCTTTCACTTTCATCAAGAGGCCCTTTAGTTTTTCTTTGATCTCTGCCATAAGGGTGGTGTCATCTGTATATCTGAGGTTATTGGTATTTCTCCTGGCAATCTTGATTCCAGCTTGTGTTGCATCCAGCCCAACATTTCTCATGATGTACTCTGCATATAAGTTAAATAAGTGGGATGACAATATACAGCCTTGACGTACTCCTTTCCCTATTTGAAACCAGTCTGTTGTTCCATGTCCAGTTCTAAGTCTTGCATCCTGACATGCACATAGATTTCTCAGGAGGCAGGTCAGGTGGTCTGGTATTCCCATCTCTTGAAGAATTTTCAACAGTTTGTTGTGGTCCACAGAGTCCAAGGCTTTGGAGTAGTCAATAAAGCAGAAGTAGATGTTTTTTTCTGGAACTTTCTTGCTTTTTTGATGATCCAATGGATGTTGGCAATTTGAGCTCTGGTTCCTTTGCATTTTCTAAAACAAGCTTGAACATCTGGAAGTTCACAGTTCATGAACTGTTGAAGGCTGGAGAATGCTGGAGAACTGTTGACGACTTGGAGAATTTTGAGCATTATTTTGCTAGTGTGTGAGATGAGTGCAATTATGCAGTAGTGTGAGAATTCTTTGGCATTGCCTTTCTTTGGGATTGGAGTGAAAACTGACCTTTTCCAGCCCTGTGGCTACTGCTGAGTTTTCCAAATTTGCTGGCATATTGAGAGCAGCACTTTCATAGCATCATCTTTTAGGATATGAAATATATCAACTGGAATTCCATCACCTCCACTAGCTTTGTTTGTAGTGATGCTTCCTAAGGCCCACTTGACTTTGCATTCCAGGATGTCTGGCTCTAGGTAAGTGATCATACCATCGTGGTTCTCTGGGTCATGAAGATCTTTTTTGTATAGTTCTGTGTATTCTTGCCACCTCTTCTTAATATCTGCTTCTGTTAGGTCCATACAATTTCTGTCCTTTTTTGTGCCCATCTTTGCATGAAATGTTCCCTTGGTATCTTCCATTTTCTTGACGAGAACTCTAGTCTTTCCCATTGTATTATTTTCCTCTTATTTCTTTGCACTGATCACTGAGGAAGGCTTTCTTATCTCTCCGCAAGGATAGCAAATATCTTTGGAACTCTGCATTCAAATGGGTGTATCTTTCCTTTTTTCCTTTGCCTTTAGCTTCTCTTCTTTTCTCAGCTATTTGTAAGGCCTCCTCAGACAATCATTTTGCTTTTTTACATTTGTTTCTCTTGGGAATGGTCTTGATCACTGCCTCTTATACAATGTCACAAACCTCTGTCCATAGTTCTTCAGGCACTCTGTCTATCAGATTTAATCCCTTGATTCTATTTGTCACTTCCACTGTATAATCATAAAGGATTTTATGTATATCATACCTAATGGTCTAGTGGTTTTCTTTACTTTCTTCATTTTAAGTCTGAATTTGGCAATAAGAAGTTCATGATCTGAGCCACAGTCAGCTACCAGTCTTTTTTTCCTGACTGTATACAGCTTCTCCATCTTTGGCTGCAAAGAATATAGTAAATCTGTTTTTGATATTGACAATCTGGTGATGTCCATGTGTAGAGTCTTCTCTTGTGTTGTTGGAAGAGGGTGTTTGCTATGACCAGTGTGTTTCTTGGCAAAACTCTGTCAGACTCTGACCTGTTCCGTTTTGTACTCCAAGGCCTAATTTGGCTGTTATTCCAGGTATCTCTTGACTTCCTACTTTTGCATTCCAACCCCTGTAATGAAAAGAATGAAAAGGAGGCCTTGAAATGTCCCCAGCCAAATTATTGTACCATAATACCTCAAGGGAGTATAAAAATGAATGTCATCTTCATATTACAAAGGATGGGGTGTGGTAGTCCTCATCATTTCCAATATAAATCACCAAAGTGTCTTCTTCAAAACTGAAATGGAATGTACTACCACAAATTTAACTACATAGTAGCATCAGTTATAGTCGTTTTACCAGTTTTTTCTTTCCCTAGCAGATAACATAGCTTGAGGTATATCAGTTCAGTTCAGCCACTCAGTCGTGTCCAACTCTTTGCGACCCCATGGACTGCAGCACGCCAGGCCTCCCTGTCCATCACCAACTCCCAGAGTTTACTCAAACTCATGTCCATCGAGACGGTAATGCCCTCCAACCATCTCATCCTCTGTCATCCCCTTCTCCTTCTGTTGTTCCATGTCCAGTTCTAACTGTTGCTTCCTGACCTGCATAAAGATTTCTCAAGAGGCAGGTCAGGCAGTCTGTTATTCCCATCTCCTGAAGAATTTTCAACAGTTTGTGGTGATCCACACAGTCAAAGGTTTTGACATACTCAATAAAGCAGAAGTAGATGTTTTTCTGGAACTCTCTTGGTTTTTTTCATAATCCAACGGATGTTGCCTATTTGATCTCTGGTTCCTCTGCCTTTCCCAAAACCAGCTTGAACATCTGGAAGTTCACGGTTCACATACCACTGAAGCCTGGCTAGGAGAATTTTGAGGTATATATACAATGGCCAATCATTTAATAAATACCTTCTTCATCTTTAACAGGAAGAAGGATCAGAGCAGATGCAGTGTGTATTCACATGGGATAAACAGTTGACTCTGCTAGGGTTAACTCTTCTATCATATTCTGCAATTGAGTGTGCACCAGTTAGACATCACATTGGTCTACTATATCAATGGCATCCTGTTAATCAGCAGATAAACAGGAGTTGAAAAATACATTAGAGTCCTTGGTAAGATGCAAGAGTTCCTGGTGATAGGATATAACCCTATTACAGACTTACAATACTACTAAAGTTTTTAGGAGTCCAGTGGTCTGGGATATGCTAGAATATCACATTGAACTAGAAAACAAATTATTGTACCTTGTACCTCTCAGTAATAAGAAGGAAAGGCCTTTTTTGACTTCTGCATGCAGCATATTCTACATTTGAGATTACTACTCCAATCTTTTCAGCAAATGTGATGGAAGACTGCTGATGTCCAGTGAGTCAGTGGAGTGAAGGGCTCTTCAGGATATCTGCGCTATGATGCAACCTACCATGTAGCTTGAGCCATACAAATTAAGCACTAGAGGTACTATAATGAGGAAAGACATAGTGTGGGATTTATGACAAGCTCCAACAGAAGAATCTCCATTTAGACTCTTGACATCTTCAGTAAAGCCCATGTAATTTGCAGCAGAGAATTACGTATCATTTGAGAAATAGCTGTGGCATGCTACTGTACCCTGAAAGATATGAGACATCAAATAACCATGTAACCAGAACTTTCTATCATGGGCTGAATTTTCTCAGACACATTACAAGTTAAAGAGGAGTCAGCAGAAGTCCAGGGTTAGATGGACATAGTATCCATGTTATAATGATCAGGGCAGAAGTGTACGAGTAAGATGTACAAACAGCCAGCTCAGATGACTGTGTTACCAGCCATTATTACACTGACACCATTCTCTTAACTAATAGCCATGGATGGGCAGTGTAGGGATATATTCAGCTGACATTGAACAAAGAAGTCCAAATTTGGTCTGAGGTCATCTCAGTACGTGGATATAAATTGAAATGACTGTGGCCATGATGCAATCCCATTTACTCATTGCTCTGAATGACTAACTGGTGGCTGCAGTGTGGTAACTTCACGCTTATTGTGCCAAGAGACTGGTAAGCAAGGCAAGACACAGTTATCCTGACAAGGTTAACTGACCCTATCAGAGGGAGATAGAGGTCACTCTTATACAAGAAAGTCATGACAGAATACATTTTATCTAGGATATATGGCTGTCATTTAGTCACTAAAGTCATGTCTTACTCTTTTGTGACCCCATGGACTGTAGCCCTCCAGGCTCCATTGTCCGTGGAATTTCCCACATAAGACTACTGTAAGTTGCCATTTTCTACTCTAGGGGATCTTTCCAATCCAGAGATGGAACCCGCATCTCCTGCATTGGCAGGCAGATTCTTTACCACTGAGCCACCCAGCAAGCCCCTAGGGGATATTCAGATCAGATCAGATCAGATCAGTCGCTCAGTCGTGTCCGACCCTTTGCAACCCCATGAATCGCAGCACACCAGGCTTCCCTGTCCATCACCAACTCCCGGAGTTCACTGAGACTCATGTCCATCGAGACAGTGATGCCATCCAGCCATCTCATCCTCTGTCGTCCCCTTCTCCTCTTGCCCCCAATCCCTCCCAGCATCAGAGTCTTTTCCAATGAGTCAACTCTTCACATGAGGTGACCAAAGTACTGGAGTTTCAGCTTTAGCATCATTCGTTCCAAAGAAATCCCAGGGCTGATCTCCTTCAGAACGGACTGGTTGGATCTCCTTGCAGTCCAAGGGACTCTCAAGAGTCTCCTCCAACACCACACTTCAAAAGCATCAATTCTTCAGCGCTCAGCCTTGTTCACAGTCCAACTCTCACATCCATACATGACCACAGGAAAAACCATAGCCTTGACTAGATGAACCTTTGTTGGCAAAGTAATGTCTCTGCTTTTCAATATGCTATCTAGGTTGGTCATAACTTTCCTTCCAAGGAGTGTCTTTTAATTTCATGGCTGCAGTCAACATCTGTAGTGATTTTGTAGCCCAGAAAAATAAAGTCTGACACTGTTTCCACTGTTTCCCCATCTATTTCCCGTGAAGTGATGGGACTGGATGCCATGATCTTCGTTTTCTGAATGTTGTGCTTTAAGCCAACTTTTTCACTCTCCTCTTTCACTTTCATCAAGAGGCTTTTGAGTTCCTCTTCACTTTCTGCCATAAGGGTGGTGTCATCTGCATATCTGAGGTTATTGATATTTCTCCCGGCAATCTTGATTCCAGCTTGTTTTTTTTCCAGTCCAGCGTTTCTCATGATATATTCTGCATATAACTTAAACAAACAGGGTGACAATATACAGCCTTGACGAACTCCTTTTCCTATTTGGAACCAGTCTGTTGTTCCATGTCCAGTTCTAACTGTTGCTTACTGACCTGCATACAAATTTCTCAAGAGGCAGATCAGGTGGATATTACCCAGCCTCAAATCAAGGGTAAAAGGAGTAGCATGCAATCATGATCTGAAAAGGACATAATTACCAGGAAATCAGATTCTTTAGAGAGAAGGAGCTAGGTCACCCTACCAGGTAAAGAACCTAGATTAGCAGAAATGCTAACTTCTGTGTGTCTCAACAATCTTCTTTCTGTAAGTTTTCTCAAGAGGCCAACCAGAATCCTAGAGAAGCTGACACTAGGTGGAGTGTATTCCTTATGTAATAATTGGATCTGAGCGGCACAAAGGGTACATTGTAGTGTATGGTGTGTCACCCAGATGCTACCTTCCAGGACCAAAGCACTCAATCCCCAGTAGTCAGGAGTGAAGTCAGGTGAGAGTTCATGACTAATTTCTTTCCCAGGAACCGCCTTTAGCCAAGATGGCTGCTTCACCAAGGTTATGTCCCTAGCCTCTGAGGGCACCTTGTTTCCAGTGACTAGTAGTCATGGAAATTACAAAAGGCTAGTTCTTTTGCATCAACTGAAGATGCTTCATGAATGGCCAATACAGATTCTGAATTCCTTCCCTGTGGGATTGTTTGAGGTGTTTGTTACAAAAGCATATTGTTTAAATTCTTCTTCTGCCCAATCTTGCTTCCATCACCCTCTTACAGGATTTGTTCCTGTGAATATTGCCCAGTAACCCATATGCAAACAACCTGTGCCAGGAATCTTTTTCCTATGAAAACAAAGAAGATAATGTACAACAGACTATAAATTGGTAAAGTACATTTATATTTTGGCAATTTAATAGCACCAAAATATAAATGCATTGTTCCATGATTTGGCAAATCAATTCTATGAATGTACCCTATACAAATACTCATGTATGTTCATAAAGATATGAAAGTAAATATATTTATTAAAAATTTCATTTAATACTTTAAAATAGAAATCCTTAATGACTAGCAATAAAGGAAGATATAAATAATGGCATACATGTTACAAAACGCTAGCAAACATTACAAAATGAAGCTCACCTAAATTTACTGACATATTTATAAAGCATACTTTTTAATTGAAAAATTTCAGAGCAATCCATATAATATAAATTAATTTCTAAGGGCTATAGTTAGATATAATCCATATTGATTGTTCTGAGCCTTTTTTTTTTTTTCCAATCAAATCTTATAATAGTAATTGGGACATACCCTGTTTCTCAGAAGATTTTCTATGTAGGGAAATAGTGGATAATATTAAGGAGAAGGTAGCTCAGCTGGTAAAGAATCGACCTGCAATGCAGGAGTCCTGGATCGATTCCTGGGTCAGGAAGATCCACTGGAGAATAGAAAGTCTACCCACTCCATTATACTTGCCTGGAGAATTCCATGGACTGTATAGTCCATGGGGTCGCAAAGACTCGGACACAACTGAGCGACTTTCACTTTTAAGGAGAAATCATTAAAAAATAGAACAGCTCATACTTTGATCTTTTAAAAAAATATTTCATTATCAAATCTTTCAAAAGTTTGACTCTAACTGGGACCGTTGTCCCACAGTTGGAGGGGCTGGACAAGTATGTGTAAGAAATGATTGTGCCACAAGTTCTTTGGCCAGGAAAAATTAGTTATATGACTATAGATTAGGCTGCTGCTGCTGCTGCTAAGTCACTTCAGTTGTGTCCGACTCTATGCGACCCCATAGACGACAGCCGACCAGGCTCCCGTCCCTGGGATTCTCCAGGCAAGAACACTGGAGTGGGTTGCCATTTCCTTCTCCAATGCATGAAAGTGAAAAGTGAAAGTGAAGTCTCTCAGTCATGTCTGATGCTTAGCAACCCCATGGACTGCAGCCTACCAGGCTCCTCCATCCATGGGGTTTTCCAGGCAAGAGTACTGGACTGGGGTGCCATTGCCTTCTCCAATAGATCAGGCTATCTGATTCTAAATATCTTTATTTATTACATATGTAATTTAAACATATTATAATACCAATGTATTGACAATTTCAAATATATTATTTAAAAATACATTTTCAAAAATCATTTTCAAAAAAACATTTATGGGCTTTAAGTGGCATTAATAATGTGATGATGAATACAGTAAAAATCATCTACTCTTGTACTTGAAATTTTATGATTACGGTTTATTAAATAGTATTAATGAACAAATATTACTTTAAAAATGTCCAAAACCAACTTCCAACTGTGGCAGCTTATTAAATATTTTTTGCAATTGTTGATTGTTAAGCTAGATTACAATGTCACTGTAGTTACTATTTCTTCTGATTTAAGTGACATTTGACAGGTCTTACATTCTCAAGTTATTTACAAGTAGATGGTTTCATTGATTAAAATTTTGTTCATACTAGCTAAACGATATATGATAGTATAATTGAAATATGAATATTATTTCTTTCTGTTATATGTAGTATTAAACGTTATAACTTCACAATGATATTTAGATTATTTTTATCTTCCAGGAAAAAGATCATATTATGTGTTTCTTAAAAATGCTTTTTGCTTCTTTATTGTTTTCAAATGCAAATCTTATAACAGGATTGGAATGATTTGATTGATAAATGAATAGGGTTTCTAATAAGCATCTTTTAAGATGGCTCAGTGGTAAAGAATCTGCCGCCAATGCAGGAGATGCAGTTTTGGTCCCGGATGAGTTGTGAAGATTCGCTGGAGAAGGAAATAGCAACCTGCTCCAGTATTCTTGCTTGGACAATTCCATGGACAGAGGAGCGTGGTGGGCTACAGTCCATGGGGTCGCAAAGAGTCGGACACAACTAAGCACATACTTAGCACACGCATTAAGCATCAGCATAAACAATGTGTCAGTATATTTTTAAGTTATTTAAAAATGTTTATTTCCTACACAATACTAGGGCTTGATTAATGTAAATTAGACAAGATCTAATTAAAGCTATTCAACAATAAGAAAATAAAGTAATAAATATTTAAAATTATATAACTGAAACAAAGTAATGTCAAATAACCATAACTCAATGATATAATCTAATAGTGGATACATGTAAGTTGCCACAGGAAGATTTCTAGTCAGGATTAGAATAAAATGAAGGTGTAGGTGGCAGAAAATGTGTTTTTCCTAGAGTGGGATTAATTTACCTATAGCCTTTGCTTTATTAAAGCATGTAGGTACATTTAATTCTTAAGAAAAAATTTTATCATACATGTCCAAATGCATATTCTGCTTTAATTACAAAAATGTTACATTAATGAACACAGATAAACTGTTTCTTAGCAATAATAATAACTTTATTTCCACAAAAATAACTTTATTTAAAGTAATTAATTTTTGCAACACCCAGGAGCAATTGCATTATAGGAAGTTCAACACAAATAACTGCTAATTTTCCCATCTAATTTTTTAAAAAATGCAACCAGCCACTGGAAGGCAATGAAAGTGAAAGAAAAATAATATTGTCTAAGGTATCAGCATTATAATAACCTCTTGCTCCTCAAAATGACCTTAACAGTTATGGCTAGACTTCTGATCTAAATGTGAGAATACCAGTCACAATAAACAAATACCCAAATAAATAAGTTGGAAAAGTACTCTGGATGATTAAAAAATATTTTTCTTGATTGAATTGAATTTACATATGGGAACTACAGATGATCTAGACTTGGAAAGATGCAAATAATGCCATTTAATCATAGTTGGTTTAGGTCTACATGAGAAATATGATCTCTTTTGTAAGTAAGGAAAAGAAGGAACTTTAAAGAAAAGATTGCCTTTGGAATTGAATCCAAGCTGTGTGTCTTTGGATAAATGAGCAACTTTTTTGCTTTCTTTTCTTCTGTAAAGTAAGACTATGTCAGAGTATTGTTTTTCTGATTGAGTTGTGTAGGAGAATATTAAACTCTACCTTAGTGCTGTGCTCCTGAAACATACTAACAGACTAAGAAAAAATTGTCTGCACTTACTTTTCCTCCCTCTCTTCTCATTTTCATATCTATCCACTGTAGAATAACATGTTCCCTGTCACTTTCTTGAAATGGTCTCATCAGGAGACTAATGGCATCCTTATTAACTCTAATGGATTCTTTCTTTTCATTATCCTATCTGATCCTTCAGCAGCCTCTGACTATGTTAACATCTTGAAACATTCACTGAAATCCTTTACCTGTACTCTATCAGTTTTCATTCTGTTACTCTGTTTTTGTTTAGTATTTTAACAAAGTTTAATTTCCTTTTCTCTATTAATATTGATATTTCTTACATTTTGCTCTTTTCTTTTTCATCTACTTTTATTTTCCCTGGATCTAAAGAATCACCAAGTCAGTTTCAAGGGGAAAGTTTTAGTGTCCCCAAAGGGTTCATACCTATTTAAGGGAAAAATAACCAAAAGACATTCTAAAAAGCACAAAGATGCAAAGGTGAAAAAATATATTACTTATGTGTATGCTCCTTAAAAGGAGACGGCAATGGCAACCCACTCCAGTACTCTTGCCTGGAAAATCCCATGGACAGAAGAGCCTGGTAGGCTGCAGTCCATGGGGTAGCTAAGAGTCAGACACGACTGAGCAACTTCACTTTCACTTTCCACTTTCATGCATTGGAGAAGGAAATGGCAACCCACTCCAGTGTTCTTGCCTGGAGAATCCCATGGACGGAGAAGCCTGGTAGGCTGCCGTCCATGGGGTCGCACAGAGTTGAACACAACTGAAGCGATGCAGCAACAGCAACAGCAAAAGAATCACCAAGTCAGTTTCAAGGGGAGAGTTTTAGTGTCCCCAAAGGGTTCATACCTATTTAAGGGAAAAATAACCAAAAAACATTCTAAAAAGCACAAAGATGCAAAGGTGAAAAAATATATTACTTATATGTATGCTCCTTAAAAGGAGAAGGCAATGGCAACCCACTCCAGTGTTCTTGCCTGGAGAATCCCAGGGACAGAGGAGCCTGGTAGGCTGCAGTCTATGGGGTCGCACAGAGTTGGACACGACTGAAGCAACTTAGCAGCAGTAGCAGCATCATGCTCCTTAAAAGTACAAATGCTGATGTGCTTTTTAGCAAACATGCACAAAAAAGAAGTTTTGACAGAAGAGTTTTCTGCAAGACAAATATGATGGATTGTATTTATTCAAGATTACATTCCCTTTTCTGCCCATGCCATGTTTTCCTATAAGAGGAGTATATTTTTCCATTGGTTTTTGGTTTGGCCATGTGACTTCCTTCAGCCAGTGAAAATTGACCTTATATATGTATCATCCAAACAAAAATTTTACATGGTCTTTCATGGCCTGACTCGGTCTTTTTTCTGTTATTCTTCACTATGTGAAAAATATGTACCTAAGGGTGCCTACTCATTTAGCCTGGGTCCCACTTGAAAAGACACGTGTAAATAATCCTTAATAAGTTCAGGTGATCCGTAACAACTCAGCGTAGCCACAGCCAAACAGCCATCAGCCATCACATGACATGAGCAAGAAATACATGTTCACTGTTGTCAGAAACTAAGTGTCTTAGTTCACACTGGTAGAACAAGTTACCATATATTGGTAAAAACTTATTTCTTATAGTTATGGAACCTGAGAAGTCCAAGTTCAAGAAGCTAATAGATATGGGTTCTAGTGAGAGCCTTCTTTCCAGTATCCAGTTGCATTGTATCCTCACATGGTTGGCAGGGAGAAGAGAGAGGAGGAAGAGAGAGGAGGAAGAGAGAGAAGGAAGAAGGGGAAAGGAACAGAGGGAGAGGCTCTCTCATGTCTCTTTTTATAAAGGCAGTAATTGCACTCCAGAAGGTACCAACCTCATGTCCTGTTGTTGTTGTTCAGGCCCTCAGTTGTGTCTGACTCTTTGAAATCCCATGGACTGCAACATGCTAATCTTCCCTGTTCTTAACAATTTCCCAGAGTTTGCTCAAACTCATGTCCATTGAGTCAATGATGCCATCTAACCCATCTCATCCTCTGTCTTCCCCTTCTTCTGCTCTCAATCTTTCCCAACATCAGGGTCTTTTCCAATAAGTCAGCTCTTCATATCAGGTGGCCTAAGTATTGGAGCTTCAGCTTCAGCATCAGTCCTTCAAGTGAACATTCAGGGTTGATTTCCTTTAGGATTGGTTGGTTTGATCTCCTTGCAGTCCAAGGGATTCTAAAGAGTCTTCTCCATAGTGGCTGTACTAGTTTGCATTCCCACCAACAGTGTAAGAGAGTTCCCTTTTCTCCACACCCTCTCCAGCATTTATTGCTTGTAGACTTATGGATTGCAGCCATTCTGACTGGCGTGAAATGGTACCTCATAGTGGTTTTGATTTGCATTTCTCTGATAATGAGTGATGTTGAGCATCTTTTCATGTGTTTGTTAGCCATCTGTATGTCTTCTTTGGAGAAATGTCTATTTAGTTCTTTGGCCCATTTTTTGATTGGGTCATTTATTTTGAAGTTGAGCTGTAGGAGTTGCTTGTATATTTTTGAGATTAGTTGTTTGTCCATTGCTTCATTTGCTATTATTTTCTCCCGTTCTGAAGGCTGCCTTTTCACCTTGCTAATAGTTTCCTTTGTTGTGCAGAAGCTTTTAAGTTTAATTAGGTCCCATTTGTTTATTTTTGCTTTTATTTCCAATATTCTGGGAGGTGGGTCATAGAGGATCCTGCTGTGATGTATGTCAGAGAGTGTTTTGCCTATGTTCTCCTCTAGGAGTTTTATAGTTTCTGGTCTTACGTTGAGATCTTTAATCCATTTTGAGTTTATTTTTGTGTATGGTGTTAGAAAGTGTTCTAGTTTCGTTCTTTTACAAGTGGTTGACCAGTTTTCCCAGCACCACTTGTTAAAGAGATTGTCTTTAATCCATTGTATATTCTTGCCTCCTTTGTCAAAGATAAGGTGTCCATATGTGCATGGATTTATCTCTGGGCTTTCTATCTTGTTCCATTGATCAATATTTCTGTCTTTGTGCCAGTACCATACTGTCTTCATGACTGTGGCTTTGTAGTAGAGCCTGAAGTCAGGCAGGTTGATTCCTCCAGTTCCATTCTTCTTTCTCAAGATAGCTTTGGCTATTCGAGGTTTTTTGTATTTCCATACAACAGTGTGGAGATTCCTTAAAAAACTGGAAATAGAACTGCCTTATGATCCAGCAATCCCACTGCTGGGCATACACACTGAGGAAACCAGAAGGGAAAGAGACACGTGTACCCCAATGTTCATCGCAGCACTGTTTATAATAGCCAGGACATGGAAGCAACCTAGATGCCCATCAGCAGATGAATGGATAAGAAAGCTGTGGTACATATACACAATGGAGTATTACTTAGCCATTAAAAAGAATACATTTGAATCAGTTTTAATGAGATGGATGAAACTGGAACCTATTATACAGAGTGAGGTAAGCCAGAAAGAAAAACACCAATACAGTATACTAACGCATCTATATGGAATTTAGAAAGATGGTAACAATAACCCTGTGTACGAGACAGCAAAAGAGACACTGATGTATAGATCAGTCTTATGGACTCTTTGAGAGAGGGAGAGGGTGGGGAGATTTGGGAGAATGGCATTGAAACATGTATAATATCATGTATGAAATGAGTCGCCAGTCCAGGTTCGATGCACGATACTGGATGCTTGGGGCTGGTGCACTGGGACGACCCAGAGGGAGGGTATGATGAGGGAAGAGGGAGGAGGGTTCAGGATGGGGAACACAGGTATACCTGTGGCAGATTCATTTCAATATTTGGCAAAACTAATACAATAGTGTAAAGTTTAAAAATAAAATAAAATTAAAAAAATAAATAAATAAAGAGTCTTCTCTAATACCACAGTTCAAAAGCATCAATTCTTTGGCATTTAGCCTTCTTTATGGTCTAACTCTCACACCCATATATGACTACTGGAAAAACCATAGCTTTGACTATACAGACCTTTGTAAGCAAAGTGATGTCTCTGCTTCTTAATATGCTATTTAAGTTGGTCATAGCTTTTCATGTATATATCAGTTTCATTCAGTTGCTCAGTCGTGTCCGACTCTTTGTGACCCCATGGACCGCAGCACGCCAGGCTTCCCTGTACATCACCAACTCCCAGCGTCCACCCAAACTCATGTCCATTGAGTCAGTGATGCCATCCAACCATCTCATCCTCTATCATCCCCTTCTCCTGCATGTGTGTATATATATAAATATCCATATACATATAATTCACACATATACATATGTAAAACTGGTATATGTGTGTGTGTATGTATGTGTGTGTGTGTGTGTGTGTGTGTGTGTGTATATATATATATATATATATATGTAAAAATCTTTTCTGTCCAGTGTAGGATTGTCTCGCTTGGATCCAATACTTACTCCGTGGAGCAGCAATAGTGCATTCAGGGAATATAGTTACTTAGAAGGCAAGACAACCTCCCTTTGAAGATAGGCAAATACTATAATAAATATCTATCACTAAATTTTAAAGATTAAGAGGTATAGGCTACACACACAAAATACCTATAAATTAAAATCCTTGTGTTAAATATGTTGTCATTAAGCTATAAAAAATAGAATATACTGATATAAGCATTCAGTTTAAACAGATGGAAAAATAAAGCCAACATAAAAAAGAGACAAAAGCAAATACCAGTGAACTATAACCAGGAAAGCTTAAGAATTGATAAAAAGTTTAAAGATAGTTCTTTGAGAAAAATAATAATTAAATATCATTTTTTCCTGGAAATTTTAATTTAAAAAGAACTAGAAATAGGAAATGTACGTAATTGAATTTTTAAGTGCCAGATAGTTAAAAACTGCAAGGAATATAGCTATAATCATACAACAAATCTGATTATCCACTTGAACTAGATTATTATAAAATATATGAATGAACAGAATTTACTCATTATATATAAAAATCCTGAAAGACTAACAACTATAGTAAATATTTTTATTTTGGGGGGGTTTTAAATATATATATATTTTTTAACTTTACAATATTCTATTGGTTTTGCCATATATCAAGGAAATATATCCACATATTATCTGGAACAAAATATTTCATAAGAGTGTTATTTGCAAATTTTATGAAATGCCTAGTTGTCATTTCATATAAGCCATTTCCAAAGCCATTTCCAAAGATTCATTGAGATGTAATCAACTCAAGTCATTTTGTGAAGGTAGCATACCATTTATCTTTATGTATTAGGGCACAAAAAGGAAATCACCAGAAGAAAAATCACATTTAAGAACATGAATGAAAAACTTAGGAAATCACAAACTTAAGCCATCTAATAATGAATTTCAACAAACTAGCTTTTATCTCTACAATGTAGGACAATGAGTTGAATCTAATAAATTTGATACTCATTAGATACCATTTAAAAAGTGTATATTTTTATAATGTACTGAAAGTGATAAATAGAACTAAGAAATATTGCTGTTATGAGTTCTTAGAAAAACTAAGAACTCAGAAAAAATATTTTTAAAGGTATTTTTAAAAGTCCTGATCAAAAATAGGAGAATCCTTATTCTTCTCAAGTGCATATGTAACACTCAGTAATATAGATGAAAGTCTTAAAAATGTATCATTTGAGAAGTTTACTCAGAATGAAAATAGGCATATAAAATCGTAATTTTTATAAACAAAATTCAGTCATACATAAAACAATTTTATTGTGTGAGATATTTCCAGTCAGAAATGAGTGGTTCTTTTTTTTTTTTTTTAATTTTATTTTATTTTTAAACTTTACATAATTGTATTAGTTTTGCCAAATATCAAAATGAATCCGCCACAGGCATACATGTGTTCCCCATCCTGAACCCTCCTCCCTCCTCCCTCCCCACACCATCCCTCTGGGTCTTCCCAGTGCACCAGCCCCAAGCATCCAGTATCGCGCATCGAACCTGGACTGGCAACTCGTTTCTTACATGATATTCTACATGTTTCAATGTCACTCTCCCAAATCTTCCCACCCTCTCCCTCCCTCTCCCACAGAGTCCATAAGCCTGTTCTATACATCAGTGTCTCTTTTGCTGTCTCGTATACAGGGTTATCGTTACCATGTTTCTAAATTCCATATATATGCGTTAGTATACTGTATTTCTGTTTTTCCTTCTGGCTTACTTCACTCTGTATAATAGGCTCCAGTTTCATCCACCTCATTAGAACTGATTCAAATGTATTCTTTTTAATGGCTGAGTAATACTCCATTGTGTATATGTACCACAGCCTTCTTATCCATTCTTAATTGAACCACTACGGTTCAATTGAACCGGTCTACGGTTTTGACCTGGTTGAAACTAGGGTGTACTGTCAGACCAAAAGAGAACTCTAGCTATTGAAGCAATGGAAATGCTTTAGGTTACAGGGACTTTTTCCCCCCAGAACCTAACTTGCTTGAGATACAGACTGAAAATTGCCAAAGATGAAAAACATGCAGCTGAACCAATACTTAGTATACCATAAGCATAGTTTTTTAAGGTCTGAATTTTGCAGTAAGGAGTTCATGATCTGAGCCACAGTCAGTTCCTGCTCTTGTTTTTGCTGACTATACAGCTTCTCCATCTTCAGCTACAAAGAATATAATCAATCTGATTTTGGTATTGACCATCTGGTGATGTCCATGTGTAGAGGTGTCTCTTGTGGTGTTGGAAGAGGTGTTTGCTATGACCAGTGCATTCTCTTGATAATACTCTGTTAGCCTTTGCCTTGTTTCTTGTACTCCAAGACCAAAGTTGCCTCTTACTCCAGGTGTCTCTTGACTTCCTACTTTTGCATTCCAATCCTCTATGATGAAAAGAACATCTTTTTTGGGTATTAGTTTTAGAAGGTCTTATAAGTATTCATAGAACCATTCAACTTCAGCTTCTTTAGATTAGTGCCTTGGGCGTAGATTTGGATAACTGTGATATTGAATTGTTTGTCTTGGAAACGAACCAAGATTATTCTTTCATTTTTGAGATTGCATTCATGTACTACATTTTGGCTTCCCTGGTGGCTTAGATGGTAATGAATCCACCTGCGATACAGGAGATCTTGGTTCAATCCCTAGGTTGGGAAGATCCCCTGGAGGAGGGCATGGCAACCCACTCCACTATTTTTGACTAGAGAATCCCCATGGACTGAGGAGCCTGGTGGGCTACAGTCCATGGGGTCCCAAAGAGTAGGGCATGACTGAACAAATAAGCGCAGCACAGCACTACATTTTGTTGACTATGAGGGCTATTCCATTCCTTCTAAGGGGGTCTTACCCACAGTAGTAGATATCATGATCACCTGAACTAAATTTGCCCATTCCCTTCCATTTCAGTTCACTGATTCCTAAAATGTTGATGTTCACTCTTGCCATCTCCGGTTTGACCAATTCTAATTTACTTGATTTATAGACCTAACATTCCAGGTTGCTATGCGATATTGTTCTTTACAGTATCAAACTTTACTTCACCACCAGACACATTCACAACTGGGCATTGCTTCTGCTTTGGCTCAGCCTCTTCATTCCTTCTGGAACTATTTCTCTGCTCTTCTCCAGTAGCATATGACAAACCTAGACAGCATATTAAAAAGCAGAGACATCACTTTTCTGACAAAGTTGCTGCTGCTGAGTCGCTTCAGTCGTGCCCGACTCTGTGCAACCCCATAGACGGCAGCCCACCAGGCTTCCCCATCCCTGGAATTTTCCAGGCAAGAACAGTGGAGTGGGTTGCCATTTCCTCTCCAAAGCATGAAAGTGAAAAGTGAAAGTGAAATCGCTCAGTCGTGTTTGCTGACAAAGTTGCATATAGTCAAAGCTATGGTTTTTCCAGTAGTCATGTACGGATGTGAGAGTTGGACCATAAAGAAGGCTAAGTGCTGAAGAATTGATGCTTTCAAACTGTGGTGTTGGAGAAGACTCTTGAGTCCCTTGGACTGCAAGGAGATCAAACCAGTTAATCCTGAAAGAAGTCAGTTCTGAATATTCATTAGAAGGACTCATGCTGAAACTCCAATACTTTGGCCATCTGATGCGAAGAGCCAACTCATTGGAAAAGACCCTGATGCTGAGACAGATTTAAGGCAAAAAGAAAGGGATGAGAGGATGAAATGGTTGGATGTCATCACTGACTCAAAGGACATGAGTTTGAGTGAACTCTGGGAGATGATGAAGGACAGGGAAGCCTGGTCTGCTGCAGTCCATGGGGTTGCAAAGAATTGTGTGTTTTTTAGGGCTTATATATGTTTCTACCAAAAGCTTTCATGAATAGAAGAGAACCTAAATAATATTTTGAATACTTTTTGGTGTTGATGTGGGAAGAAGTACCAAAAGGAAGGAGAAAGAGGCAGGGAGAGGGAGTGAAGAGATTATTGCCTAAATGCCCTTATGGAAATCACTGATGAGAAAAGATAGGAAGTTACTTGGCAGATAATTCCTATCAATACCACTATCTCCATCTTAAATAAATCAATAGCCCCTCTACTCTCTAACAATTTCTTCTCTCCATCTTCTCAATATTTTTCTGTTCTTGGGCACTTTTAATAATAAATGACAAAAGAAGAAAATACAGAATCCTTCAATGACAATGAAACTAACATTTCCTTTTAATTAATTTATATAATTATTAATAGTTTATATAATAAAAATAATATCACCTTTTGAGTTCTTAAAATATGCCAAGCATTAAACTGGTTGTGTTACATATGTTATCATAGTCAGTCTTCATAAACAATTCTTTTAACTAGTATTAGCATTCACATTTCATCAAGGAAGTTATTTTCAGAATCTCAGAAGTAGTAATTAGAGGGGGCAGAATCCTACTTCCTTTTCACTTTGTCTAAAATCATTATCTCCTGAATCATAAGTTACACTTTGGATGTCTGGGAGAGATGACTAAAGAATTTTATGTAATGATCATCATTTTTGATCTGGGTTTTAAGAAATTTGAAATGACAACTCCCCTGTGTCAAGGTGGTAGACATCATGTTTTCCAGTCTCTGCATTGGGCATTGGAAATAATTAGGCTGAACAATTCTCTAGGCACTGAACACTACCTTATTTACTCTTAAAACCTACCAGGAAAGGTGTAAAGAGACAAGCTACTTTAGCTTTGACTCAGACATTTTGTTCAGCCTTTTTCACATGTTACCCCATATTTCTCTATACAAAGAGAATCTGAATCTGCAAATAATGGATTTCTGGATTTATTTACCAACTTTTGGTTTACTTTCATTGTTATATTTTAAGGCATAACACATAGATAACAGGCTATGTTTGCAACAGTAATGTGGAATTTGTTTTCTAGTAGGACTGTATCTCCTCCACCAGGGATGTATATTCAACATGAAAGTAATGTTAGTCACTCAGTTGTGTCTGTCTCTTTCTGACCCCATGGATGGCGGCCCATAAGGCTTCTCTGTCCACAGAACCCTCCAGGCAATAATACTGGAGTGGGTAGCCATTCCCTTCTCCAGGGGATCTTCCTGACCCAGGTATCATACCTGGCTCTCCTGCACTACAGGCAGATTCTTTACCATCTGAGCCACCAGGGAAGCCATCATACTTAACATACTTAACAAATACAACACACAGAACAGATGCCATAGCAGGGTCCCGGATCCTCTGGTATGCCAGGAAGATTATGCATCATGATGAGGTCCTCAGAATCTCTAAGAAGGAGTTACAATAAGCATATAACACAAGTAATGCTCAGGGACTGGAGGCAAGTGCTTATTGTCACCAACCAGTAGAAAACCATTTCAATAGTTAACCACTGACAAAGGAGGCGATTGGCCCTGCCTAAGTACTACAAACTCCCCTGACTTTAAGGTGGCTGATTCTTCTAAAGATCCTATATAAAGATTATATTTTTCAATCTTAAAGATAAAACATGACAGAAAGATTTTTTAAATAGTTGTATTGGTAGCTTTAACAAGTTGGTACCAATAATCACTTTTGGGGATTGCATTTTGAAAGTGTGTTTTCTCTGCTTCATCAAGTCAGTGTGGTGGCAAATACAGGTGTCTAAGGCAAATGGTTGACATAAAAGTAAGAGAAATACATGTGACTAAAATTTCAGGTGTAGCATAGGAAGACTAGTTTGTAATTACTCCAGGACGTTGGAAGTAGTCTCTCAAGTTTAGAAACCTCATCTGACTGTCACCTCACAGCATAGATGTGTCAAGGTAAATTTGATTTGTGTGTATGTGTGTGTTTTATCGATCTCCCTGAAATTATTCAGATTTTCCAATACATGTTCAGTAAAGAGCTAAAGTATGTTTACTATTTAAAAAGCCACAACACAAATATTCTGCTTGAGAACAACTCTAGGATAACTGCCTATAATTATATTTTAAAATGTTATGAAACAATTTAAGATAATTTTGGTTATTCTGTTCATCTTTCATGATTTCATTCTCTACATTGTGAATTGAAGAGTTGTATAGTATTCTCTTAAGCAGAATTAGCTATAATAGTCCTGTGATTCTCATAAAGTGTAAAATGAGACAATAACGTTTCAAAAAAGACAATAAGAATACATAAAAAAGTAAAAAAAAAAAATCTAACTTAATTACTTAAACAAAAACATCAAGTCTAAGGAAGGGATAAAACTATATATGATATTTAATTAAGCCTCAAAAATGATATGTCCAGAAAAATTCTGGTTCTGCTCTGAAATAGCAAAGGATGGATGTCAGAGGGTATAAGATTACCATTTAAAACAAAATCTAATATTAATTTGTGTTCCTGAAAGTGTTAAAATCAATATGGTTGGAATGTTACAGTGAAACAGTTGTAATACTGTCTTTATAACTTTTCCAATTATTTACTGCATCTTAAAATGCTAAAAATCTATTTTCTATAATCATTTTTTACTGTATCCTTTGGAAACAATGAAGCTATTTATGAGTTTACTGCAATAGAATGAAATTATTTAATTAAGCCTTTTTAACTGCTTGGAGTTGATCCTAGTAGTAGTAGGGTATAATTAATAATTAAATCAACTGTATTATTTTTTTCTGTGTGGGTCCTCAAAATATGAACATTTTTGAATATATAATATAATTAAAACTTTGCACATCAACATTTTCTGGGGAAACCAAAAAAATATACATTAAGCATTTAGTTAGGGGGATTTCATTTAGTTGACTATTTTCTGTTTCCTAAAATATGAACTCCTGGTTGTTTTATATCAGCAGTACTGATTATATCAGCAGATCAAATTATCCTTGATATTATTAAATATCAATGTATTAACAAATTTAAGACAGAAAATTGTAAATGAGCCTTATATGTAAAAAATATAAAAGATAGTACATTCTATGATGTGTCCTATTAATTACCAGTTAATAACATTTTTCAGAAAGATGTTTTAATAATCATTATGCTTAAAATTTTCTTAATAATTAAAATTTTTAATATTGGTAGAAAGATATTAGTAACTATATTTTAAGATATTTTTCTTATCATCTAAATAGAAACTAATATTTCTAATCATAATTATATTTGGTTTTAAGAACATGTGTCATTTGTGAAGTTTTCTAAGATGTAAATAAGCATAAAGTATTCATTTCTATAAACAAAATTTAATTGTACATACATTTTTATTCATCTTATGAGATTTCTAAATTGTATAACTTTACTTCTCAGGATTTAAAACACTTCCTCATACATACAGGTGCCCCCAAATACTTCTTGAATAAATTAATAAATAAAAAGAGAATAAAATATTACTAATTTTCCTCATCTGTTCAAATATACCCTAAATTTAGAAACATCTGAGCAAATATTATGGATCATGAAATATTTGCATTTACCCTTCTTTGGTACATTGCATTTTATCTATCTTTATAAAACAAAAATCAAAGATTGTCTTTCAAATTATGTGAACTCAAAAGGAAAGTAAATATTTCATGAATATACACATGGAAATGCACAATTTATTAGTACTTTGAGTTGGAACAGCCAAACGTTGTTTCAATTATAATATCTCTAGCATATTTCCTTCTTATACGCAAAATAAACATTACTAAGTACTATGTAAAAATTGGGACTTCCCAGGTGGTTAAGAATATGCCTGCAAATGCAGGAGACACAGGTTAAATCTCTTGTCCAAGAAGATCCCCTGGAGAAGGAAATGGAAACCCACTCTAGTATTCTTGCCAAGAAAACCCCATGGACAGAGGAGCCTAGTAGGCTACAGTCCATGGGGTTGCAAAGAGTTGGTCATGACTGAGCGACTGAACAATAGCAACGTTAAAAATTGACTATACCTGTCTAAATGGGAAATTAAATGGAATAGAAAAACATTAATGTTTAACTCATATTACCTGCAGGTCCCAGGACATTCAAAATTAGGAAATTAACACATATCCTTGGTTGATAAGACCAAAAAAATACCTGGTAGGGCAAAAGGGAAGGGAAGCACAGATAAGTTTTCTAAAGTGGCAAATGTAAAATGACTTTATTGTTTGCCCATCTAAGAGCAGTTTCATCATTTAAATAAAGAATGTAGCTCCATTTTTGATATTCAACTTTTGACAGCTTTTAATAACTCCTTCTTCTTCCCTCTGCCCCATATCTGGAGAAGCATGTTAAAAAAGCCTGGCGCTTTCTCCTTTAGCACTGGCAAGAAGTTCAAGCCACAGGTCAGATTCAGATTCGTCACTGCAGCCCCACCTCCTGATCACCATAAGAGACCCCAAGCCAGTAATGTTTTCTCTCTATCTAGCCATTTTCAGACCTGTTTAGGAGCCCCACCACTCTCCCCAGAAAGCCTCATTATGTGAGTAATAAACCTTTTCATAACCTGTTGGTGTGTGTGTAAGCACTGGTCTCAATACCAAAACCAAACTTGGAGTGGTGGTCCACCCTAATATTACAGTGAAAGAAAAGAAAAAAAAAGCAAAACTGTGTTTTTCATTGACCCAACCTTTCTCTTGGGGGAACAAATGACTAATTCAAAAGTTACTCTAGTGTTATTATTAATATCAGTTCCCCAGTCTCTAGTTTGTTTCATCCATCTACCTGCCTTTGAGAAAACTGAATATTTTGCACTTTCTAGACTTTCAGAACCTTCCTCTTCTATGTGAAAATTTAAAGATGCCCAAAATTCATTCAGTAAATGCATCTGCAGATTTTCCTAGTGTGCTCATGGGAAACAAGTTTGAGACTTGTGGCTTATACTCATTGAGATTAGCTGTTAATAGAAACTCTTCTATAAATTCTTACTTAGCAGGAGATTTTATCCCATCATAGATGGGCATGGGCTTTATAACTCTGAAAGCTATATAGGAAGCCATTTAGAGCAACAGCTTTGAAGTACATCTGGCTTTTTAAAATACTTTATCACAAGTTGTATAAACTTAAACTCTTTCCTTATCCCTTTTATCTTGAGTTTCCTCATTTATAAAATTGATGTTTAGTTCATGTCTTATAAAAATAGTATACATAGTATTTTTTAATGTTGCTAAGTAATACTAAAGTTAACACAGCAACAACAGAATTCAAACCCAACTTACCGCCTAATAATTTCAAATCAATCTCCTACATTAATAGCCTAAGAAGAGATATGCCTAGTATTAGGTATAAATTCTATTTAGCTTTATTTCCCGTGTCCTATACAAGATGTTCGGCATTCAATAAAAAGTTATGAGACATACAGAAAAGTCAGAAAAAAACCAAAATAATTAGCAGAACCAAAGTCAGAGAAGGCGCAGATGTAGGAACCATCAGAGAGATATTTACTAATATCAAAGACTGACGTGTTAAGGAATCCAGTAGAAAAGGTAAATAATATGTCTGAATAGATGGGAAATTTAAAAAGAGAGAAACTAAAGAAAGAATCAAAAGGAAATGCTAAAAAATGCAGTATCAGAGGCATGAATGGCTTTTTTGACGTGTATATCAATGAACTTCCTACAGGAAAGAAAATAATAAACTTAATCACAGATTAGTAGATCCTACCCCAAGTGAAGCACAAAGGAACAAAAAGAGTGAAAAACAGAATATCCTAAGAACTGAGGAACAGTATCACACGGTCAATATATTGGAATTTCAGAAGGAATAGAGGAAAAGAACAGAGCAGAAGAAATGTTTGACTATATAATAGCTTGGAGTTTCATGAAAATAATGAAATAATAAAAGATTACAAGTCCAGGAAACACAGAGAAATCTAAGCAGGATAAATAAAGACACATACACACAGATACACACCTCTAGATCCATTATATTCAAACTGCTGAAAAAAGAAATATAAAGGTAAAATTACTAAAGCAGCCAGAGATGAAGACATATTTGAGACAGAGGAGCAAAGACAAGACACAAAGTAGATTTCAGAAACAAATAAGTCAGAGATAATGAAATAAGTCAGGGCTTCCCTGATAGCTCAGTTGATAAAGAATCTGCCTGTAATGCAGGAGACCCTGGTTTGATTCCTGGGTTCAGAAGATCCCCCGGAGAAGGGAAAGCCTACCCACTCCAATATTCTTGGGCTTCCCTTGTGGCTCAGCTGGTAAAGAATCCGCCTGTAATGGGGACCTGGATTCTATCCCTGGGTTGGGAAGATCCCCTGGAGAAGGGAAAGCCAACCCACTCCAGTATTCTGGCCTACTCTGGCTGGGAGAATTCTGTGGACTGTATAGTCCTTGGGGTCGCAAAGAATCAGACATGATGAGCGACTTTCACTTTCACTTTCAGTGAAACAGTATCTGCAATGCACTGAAGATACCCATGCTTGAGTTTAGACTGAATTGAAGATTTAACTTAGGGATAAAGTTCTATGTCCAATTTTCAGCTGATCCTACCAGTTAGTGCCTCAGAAGGGATCTTATCTCTTCTATAGTCAGAGTAATGTTGCTAACTATTCAGTGTTTCCTAAGCTTGCTGTAGGGCAAGTGGAGTTCTGTGTCTTCCTAGTCCACCCTCAGCTTTATGCGAGACAAATAAATGTGCCTTAGTCTCAGTGTTAGGGGGTTGTTGCTCCTTTTGGTAGCCAAATTTCAGCTTTCATCTGTGGGCATTCTTCTGTGGGAGCTTTTCCTGCCCTGTCCATGGAAGAAGAAGGTCTCTGATTGTATTAAATTTGAAATCTGGACTCATGAGAGTTTCCAGCCCCACTTGCAGAAATAGTTTTTATAGTCTCTATTCCCCCAAAGCAAAAATGAGTTTTACTCGTGTCTTGGGTGTGAGAGTACTTACTGATCTCAGTAGAGACTTAAGACTTTTGAGAAAGAAGGCCAAGTAAGAAGTGGGGCTTCATGCCTTTCTTACAGCTGCAGGTATCTCCTCCTATAGCGCTAACAAAGAGGGTTCTCTTCAGAATACTTCCTATAATATTTTTTTTTCTCATGAGTATCCAGTGGAGGGCCAAGGAAATAAGCCTATGAACGTTTGCAGAATCCCCTTGTATCTGCATCTCCTTGAGATTCTATATCATCATAAAAATCCATTGTTGCCTTTTAGCAATTCTTTAACATTTTAGTAGATTTCTTCTTGCCCGTTTTTATGGTAGTCATACAGTAGTAAATGATCTCTGCCCGAGAGATGCCATTAACACCCCTGCCCCAAGTTGTGATGATCAAAAATGCCTCATGACACTGCAAAATGTCCCCTTAAGGAGAAATCCCTCTGGTTGAAGACTACTGCTCTAGACAAGTATGAATAAGATGATATTTCTCCTCTTCACTTGTTCGCAGCATATCAACAACATGAACCAATACTTGAACTATTTTGAGAGGAGGCAAGACTTCCTTAATCCAAATCTATGTCTAAAATGTCACTTTTGATCAATTATTTTTTCTTCAGGACCTCATAGCTTCTCTGTCTTCAGGAGATTGCTGATTATATACCAAGATCCCTGACAATCACTGTCAGGCATGTCATATGCTAATTATACCGTAACAGTATACGGGAGCCAGGGTAGAAAGTCATTCATACAGAAAATATTTTTCTTCACTATTTTGACAAATACTGTTAAGTGCATAGAATTTACCAGCCATGGTATTGGGCACTAGGAATACAGTTTTGAAAGTGGAGGCATGGAAATTGCCCTTATTGAGTTTATCATCTTATAAGGGAGAGAAGTATGGCAAATAGAGTAGAAAGTAATTTCATAATGTTTATAAATAGAGTTGAATCATATATACTGTCTTGAATGCAGGGAGTATACAAAGTCTAGATTGAAGCTGAGCTGGGATGTGTGAAATTGATCTTGCCTATTGTAGCATAGCATTTTGTCATGTAGAGTGTAATTCTTTTGCCTAAAACTACATATTTCCATTTGCATGGCACCTACATACAAGATAATTACTTTATGTAAGGCATGTTAGAAGAAACATGTTTCAAACTTGAAAGAATCTTGTCTCACTGGACTTAAGCATGAAATATTTACCTCCAATATCATATTTTTGAAGGAATTTCAAAGCATAAGTTTCCTCTTAAAAGCTGACTCTGTAAACCCCACAGAATATGTATAATTATTTTTCAGTACTGTAACGCAAAGAAAAGCATAAAGTTTCACAAAATAATATGAGAGAACATAATCCAATCAAGGAGCTTCTAAGGGTTAGGAAAGATTATTTATACCTTCCTAAAGAAATTCTCCACATGTGGAAACTTGCTCCATAAGTAGGACTATTTCAGGCCGAATAAGATGAGGCTAGATGTGGAGAAGGAAGCAGGGAATTGGGAGGGCAGGACAGCACAAATGAAGTTTGTGAGAGTGGAAAGGAAGAAACATGTTTGTTGGAGAAGCAGAGAAAAATGCAGTTCTGTGTGGCAGAAATGCAGTAGGAAGATGACAGTAACTAGAGATAGATGTTAGTGTTGATTAGGGCTTTAAGTATCTTATAAGCTGAAATTTCATTTTAGCAGCAATTGGAAGCATTAATAAATCTTATCAAGGCATTGCTGAGTTCAGATTTATACTTGGCTGGCCAAAAATTTCATTCGGGTTTTTCTATATGCTGTTATGGAAAAACTTAAAGGACCTTTTTGGCCAATCCAATATTTGCATTTGATCTAGTGAAAAATGATGGTAACTGAGAGGAGAATAGCATAAGCAGAAATCAAGAAAAGTTTTAAATTGACAGAATGTGAGTTTATGTTATAGGCTACATGATCGTGTCTTCTTACTCACCCCCAAATTAATACCACCAATTGGATGGTATTTAGAAATGGGGCCTTTGGGAGGTCATTTGGTCAGGAGGATAGAACCTAATGATAGGATTAGCACCCTTTTAAGAAGAGACATGAGAGAGAGCTTGCTTCTCTTCTCCTTTTTGCTCTGTAAGGATAGAAAGAGAAAATGGCCATCTGTAAACCAGGAAGAAAACTCTCATCAGACAAAAGTGCACTGGTGACTTGATCTTAGCCTTCCAATCTCCGTAACTGTGAGAAGGAATAAAGAAAAAAAAAGTTCATTTTATAAGCCATGTCAAATGCTATTATGAGTAACACTGAAAAAACAAATTCAGTTCAGTGTTGGGACATTAAAAAAGTAGGTTGCCAATCTGACATTCAAGTGAAAATGTCAAAGAGCAAGTATATATATAAATCAGGAGTTTAGAAGAGATGGCTGGCCTGGTGATAATAATTAGGGAATTGTCAAGTTACATATATGTTTTAAAGCTATGAAAGATGGATTTAACCATCTATAAAAAGATATAACAAGAGAATAGAAGATGACCTGTGACTGAGACCTGAGGAACCTCAATGCCAATAGAGAAGGGATCCACACAAGTTGTTACCAGCGTACACAAGTTTGAGTTCCATGTGTGTATGGCACATCCCAGTTCCTATCAAATAAATACCTAGAATTTGCATCTCATAAATGCCAGGCAATGTGTTGCAGCAGTCTATGAGTCATAATAAAACAGCCCAAGTTAGATTTTCTAGTAGAGAAAGTAGAACCCTGCACTTTTAGGGAAGAAGAGTCATTGCAGGACTATGAGGTAATACTAATGGCAAGTTTAAGACTTTACAATATAGAATGAAGACTATGGAAAATGAAAATACAATACAATGTGTATGCAACTTGCAAGTGTCACATTCTCATTTTTAAATTTAATTTCCGTAAACAGGAAAAATTAGGGCAGCTTAATTCTTCCATGTTACCATATGTCTAAATTCTTAAATTCAAACTGTAGCTTTCCTATAGTCATCAATATTTCTATAGGCATAGTTGTATTTCCACTAATGTTCCCCATTCTCCAGGAATCTCTAGGAAATGCATAAATTATTTTAAAATTCTATGAATTCAGAACAGCTTCAAAGTCACTAGGAAAATGACAAATATAGTAAGGATATTTCTGCCAAGTGATTTGGCCTTGGTTTCTATGAAAGCATATGCAAATACACAGACTACAGACAGAGAAGAATATTTTAGGCCAAGCCATTTCTGAACTAGAATCAATTCCATTATTCTAAAGCTTATTGTGCAATTTATGGATTATCTAGCCCTGTTCCACTTCTTTTTTGTTTATGATCCTTAGATTTTGCCAATTTTTATGCTGCTTATAATTCTTCCAGAGGGTGATCCAGGAAAAAGAAAAAAATAGAAGAGAAAGAAATCTGAATGAAAACATGGCTATTTGTGGAGATCTCACTTAGGAAAACATCTTTAGAAGGGTAGAAGCCTGAAATATTTGGCAAAATTAAATTGAGAGATTATATGTGTATTTAAAGTGTGTATGTCCCTAATTCTTTTAGAAAAGTAGGTTTAAATGATTTTTAGCTGTTTGCTGAGCTCCTTTTACATTTTAATCTTTCTTTAATATTGTTTCCCTAAATGCAAACTTATAAAAAGCTTAAAAATTAAAATAAATGTAATCATAGTTCCTATATTAAAGCAAGAGATGGATCCTGAATCTACACTCCTTTGAATAGCTCTCTACATAAACATACACAAACATACGCAAATGTAGACACATTCACAGCTGTATTCATTCACATACATGCATACATAGACTCATTCATGCATGCATATAAAATCAAGTTACTTCCCCAAACTAGGTTTACCTTTTGGTGGGAGTCTAGCCAAAAGACACAACCAAGCCAAAGATCATAGAAGAAAGGAATGATTACTTGTAGCAGTGAAAAGAACACCAGGGATCTTTCCCAAAGCAGGATCTCCCTGAACTACAAAATTGGGCAAGTTTTAAGTGAAGTGTAGGTGCATATTCATGAAGGGGCTTAGGTGATTTAGTTGATTGAAGTCAAGAGGTTCAAGAAAGGTCAACAGCATCACCCCTTAGGTGCCAGTTGAGAGCTTCAAGCTAATCTTTACCACTGAAAGAGAAATTGTGGTCTTTCAGTTCAGTTCACTTCAGTAGCTCAGTCGTGTCTGACTCTTTGAGACCCTATGAACTGCAGCATGCCAGGCCTTCCGGTCCATCACCAACTCCTGGAGTTTACTCAAACTCATGTCCATCGAGTTGGTGATGCCATCCAACCATCTCATCCTCTCTCGTTCCCTTCTCCTCCCACCTTCAATCTTTCCAGGCATCAGGGTCTTGTCCAATGAGTCAGTTCTTCGCATCAAGTGGCCAAAGGATTGGGGTTTCAGCATCAATCCTTCAAATGAATATTCAGGACTGATTTCCATCAGGATGGACTGGTTGGATCTCCTTGCTGTCCAAGGGACTCTCAAGAGTCTTCTCTAACACCACAGTTCAAAAGCATCAACTCTTTGGCACTCAACTTTATAGTCCAACTCTCACATCCATATATGACTACTAGAAAAACCATAGCTTTGACAAGATGGACCTTGGTTGGCAAAGTAATGTCTCTGCTTTTTAATATGCTATCTAAGTTGGTCATAGCTTTTCTTCTGGACTTCCTGGTGGCTCAGACAGCAAAGTGTCTGCCTATAGTGTGGGAGACCTGGGTTCAATCCCTGGGTTGGGAAGATCCTCTGGAGAAGGAAATGGCAACCCACTCTAGTATTCTTGCCTGGAAAATCCCATGGACGGAAAAGCCTGGTGGGCTACAGTCCATGGGGTCACAAAAAGTCGGACACGACTGAGTGACTTCACTTGCCTTTTCCTTTCCTTTTCTTCCAAGGAGCAAGCATCTTTTAATTTCATGGCAGCAGTCACCATCTGCTGTGGTTTTTGAGCCCCCCATAAAAAGTCTCTCACAGTTTCCATTGTTTCCCTGTCTATTTTCCATGAAGGGATGGGACCCAATGCCATGATCTTAATTTTTTGAATCTTGAGTTTTAAGCCAACTTTTTCACTCTCCTCTTTCACTTTCATCAAGAGGCTCTAGTTGTTCATTTTCTTCGATAAGTGTGCTGTAATCTGCATATCTGAGGTTTTTGATATTTCTCCCAACAATCCAGATTCCAGCTTGTGCTTCACCAGCCCAGCGTTTCTCATGATGTACTCTGCATATAAGTCAAATAAAGCAGGATAACAATATACAGCCTTGACATACTCCTTTCCCAATTTGGAACCAATCTGCTGTACCATGTACAGTTCTAACCGTTGCTTCTTGACCTGCATGCAGATTTCTCAGGAGGTAGGTAGGTCAGGTGGTCTGGTATTCCCATCTATTTGAAGAATCTTCCAGAGTTTGTTGTGATCCACACAGTCAAAGGCTTTGGCAGTCAACAAAGTAGATGCTTTTCTGGAACTCTCTTGCTTTGTTGATGATCCAACAGACGTTGGCAATTTGAGCTCTGGTTCCTCTGCCTTTTCTAAATCCATCTTGAACATCTGGAAGTTCAAGTTTCACATACTGTTAGAGACTGGCTTGGAGAATTTTGTGCATTACTTTGCTAGTATGTGAGATGAGTGCAATTGTGTGGTAGTTTGAGCATTCTTTGGCGTTGCCTTTCTTAGGGACTGGAATGAAAACTGACCTTTTCCAGTCCTGTGGCCACTGCTGAGTTTTCCAGATTTGCTGGCATATTGAGTGCAGCACTTTCACAGCATCATCTTTTAGGATCTGAAATAGCTCACCTGGAATTCCATCATCTCCACTAGCTTTGTTCGTAGTGATGCTTCCTAAGACCCATTTGACTTCGTATTCTAGGATGTCTGGCTCTAGGTGAGTGATTGCACCATCAAATTATGTGAGTCATGAAGATCTATTTTGTACAGTTCTTCTGTGTATTCTTGCCACCTCTTCTTAATAACTTCTGCTTCTGTTAGGTCCATACCATTCCTATCCTTTATCCTGCCCATCTTTGCATGAAAAGTTCCCTTGGTATCTCTAATTTTCTTGAAGAGATCTCTAGTCTTTCCCATTCTATTATTTTCCTCTATTTCTTTGCGCTGATCACTGAGGAAGGCTTTCTTATCTCTCCTTGCTATTCTTTGGAACTCTGCATTCAAATGGGTATATCTTTCCTTTTCTCCTTTGCTTTTCAGTTTTCTTCTTTTCTCAGCTATTTGTAAGGCCTCCTCAGATAACCATTGTGCCTTTTTGCATTTCTTTTTCTTGGGGATGATCTTGATCACTGCCTCCTGTACAATGTCATGAACCTCTGTCCATAGTTCTTCAGGCACTCTATCAGATCAAATTCCTTGAATCTATTTGTCACTTCCACTGTATAGTCATAAGGGATTTGATTCATGTCATACCTGAATGGTCTGGTGGTTTTCCCTACTTTCTTCAATTTCAGTCTGAATTTGGGAGTAAGGAGTTCATGACCTGAGCCACAGTCAGCTCCTGGTCTTGTTTTTGCTGACTGTATAGAGCTTCTCCATCTGTGACTGCAAAGAATATAATCAATCTGATTTCCGTGTTGAACATCTGGTGATGTCCATGTGTAGAGTCTTCTCTTGTGTTGTTGGAAGAGGGTGTTTGCTTGACCAGTGTGTTCTCTTGGCAAAACTCTATTAGTCTTTGCCCTGCTTCATTCTGTACTCCAAGGCCAAATTTGCCTGTTACTCAGATAGTTCTTGACTTCCTACTTTTGTATTCCCATACCCTATAATGAAAAGGACATCTTTTTTGGGTGTTAGTTCTAGAAGGTCTGGTATTTCTTTACAGAACCATTCTACTTCAGCTTCTTCAGTATTACTGGTTGGGGCATAGACTTGAATTACCATGATGTTGAATGGTTTGCCTTGGAAAGGAACAGAGATCATTCTGTGGTCTTTACAACCCATATATTATCTCTCCTATTGTTATTTTTTTGCCTGATAACAGTCCTTTGTTCCTACATTCTTTTGTTCTCCTAAGATCATTAATCACAGAGAACTGTTCAAGGGCAAGCACTGTGTGGCCGACCTTAAATCACAGAATGGCTTAGGCCAAAAATGGTTTCTTTGATATCAAAAAGAGCCATGACCAGGTCTCTTTTCCTGGGACCTCCTATCTTATCTGCTTAGAGTCAAGTGCCTGTTTGTATGGTCAGCCACTCAGTCCTGTCTCTTTGCAGCCCAATGGATTGTAGCCCGCCAGGCTTCTCTGTCCATGGGATTTCCCAGGCAAGAATACTGGAGTGGGTTGCCATTCCCTATTCCAGGGGATCATCCCAACCCAGGGATTAAACCCATATCTCTTGCATCTCCTGCATTGGCAGGCAGATTCTTAACCACTGCATCCCCTGGGAAGCTTATAAACATAAAGAGACAAAATATAAACATAGATATGTATATATACACACACCAGCCCCTAAGCAAGTCCTCTGGATATCTCTGCAGAACTCTAGGTCTGGATGCAGTTTGAAAGTTACTACTGTAAATCACAAAGCTGCAAATAAGAAAATACGCAAATCAAAGTAACTGTTAAAAAATAAAGATATAATGAAAAATCTAGAATATGAGAGTTTTAATATTTATCATGATGATTAGTGTGTAGCTCCACTTTAAGCCTTTTCATTCACCACCTACCTTCAGCTGGGATTGTTGCTCAAATCAGAAGCAATATGGTTCCATATCTCTAGAAAGCTATCAATCCTCATGAAGGAAAGAATAAGAAGTCTAAGACCCCTGCGTGCATGCTAAGTTGCTTCAGTCATGTCCTACTCTGTGTGACCCTATGGACTGTAGCCCACCTCTGTGGGCTCCTCTGTCCATGGGGTTCTCCACTGGAGTGGGTTGCCATGTCCTTCTCCAGGGGATCTTCTTAGCCCAGTGATCAAACCTGTGTCTGTTACATCTCCTGCATTGGCAGGCAGGTTTTTCTAACCACTAACACCACCTGGGAATCCTACAGTAGGAATCTAGCACCGTTTAAACTATCCTTCTCTGGAGAAATGTCTATTTAGTTCTTTGGCCCATTTTTTGATTGGGTCATTTATTTTTCTGGAGTTGAGCTGTAGGAGTTGATTGTATATTTTTGAGATTAGTTGTTTGTCAGTATAGATCAGTCTTATGGACTCTGTGGGAGAGGGAGAAGGTGGGGAGATTTGGGAGAATGGCATTGAAACATGTATAATATCATGTATGAAACGAGTCGCCAGTCCAGGTTCAATGCACGATACTGGATGCTTGGGGCTGGTGCACTGGGACGACCCAGAGGGAGGGTCTGGGGAGGGAGGAGGGAGGAGGGTTCAGGATGGGGAACACAGGTATACCTGTGGCGGATTCATTTCGATCTTTGGCAAAACTAATACAATATTGTAAAGTTTAAAAATAAAATAAAATTTTAAAAGAATAAACTATCCTTCTCTTACGACCTCCATACTCTGCCTTCAGAAGTAGGCATTAGAACCTTTCTGGATATAAATTTCCAGAATAAGACTGGTTTTTGTTACATCCCCATCATCACCTTAATTCCCCTGAGCTCTTTTCTCTTTCTGTGGCTTACTAAGTTGTTATAAATTTTCCATCCCCTCTGTAATTTCCAGAATGCTATTATTTCTCCTTTCACTGACCTCTTTCTTATTGATCTAAGCCCTTTATTTATTTTGTATTACTGTTTCCTATTTTGTATGGAGTTCTGAAAAGGAGGAGGGAAAAATGTATGAGGTCAATATGCTAAATTTACCTGCAGGTAAAAGTTATTTTGTATTATATAAGTCAAAATAGCACAGACATTTATAGGTATAATACCTGTAACAAAAAATAGCAAATAAATGCTAATATTATTCTAACTTGCTTAGACTTCACTGCTATCAACTTTGACAGTACTGCTTCTGATGTTTGTTGAGAACAAGCGGTGATTTATGTTAGGCTACTAAGGTAAAATAAGTTATTGTTCATTAACTGGCAAAACTAAAGGATAAGACAGGCTGACAAAACAATTTTGTCCTGATAAATTGTTGTGTACTTATTTGCAAGGCTGGCATAAATAATCCTACTTCTTCAAGGTGCAAACAACAGATAGCAGGAGACCATTAGATGTCAAGCCAGCAAAGGACCAATGGAGCAGTACAGCATCCTCAGGTTTATTGCTTGAGGATCATTAATTTATGTTTTCTAGCGTGTGGGTTCATTTCTAAGAAAAGTCAAAAGCCTATTTACAATTATTTTCAATGATAAAATAGTCATTGCTGATAATAACAGGTCTAGTTGTCTTTGTGCTATAATTGGGGGGGGCGGGAAGCCCTACATTCATAAAATTAATGTATTTTTCTCTGAATTATAACATGAAAGGCTGTGATCATGCTGAGAAGATATTTGTTCTGTCATCACTATATTCTTTGGTTGACCCTCATTTTAAAATGGATTATATTAGATGGCAAATATATCATTGATTGCTGAGCCCAACTTTTTAGAACTTTTAGTTAAGTAACTATTTCTGCCATATTCCGAAAGGAGTACTTGTATGCAGTAAGACATTAAAATATTCAAATATAAGAATACTGTAATTGTGGTTAAGTGTGCTAATGAAATTAAGAATTAATGATTTCCCCATATGTTAATAAGCTGTCTGTGACAGAGTAATATGGGAACATGAATGCAATCATTAATTAGAAAATAAATATAGAATCTATTGCAGATTCAATTCAAAGAAAACTTGATTCAAAACTGAATATAAAAAAAATGTTCTTAGTTTAATTTTGTTGTAAAATAATTCAATCACTCTGAACAGGTTATTGATGAACACATTTTAGATAAAAATACAATTTCCATTTTATTTCTCAATCCTTTGATGCAAAAAAAAAAAAAAAATATCTGGGTAAATATCGGATACAGAGCATTGGATGTTTTACCCACTGAGTTTCGTATTGAGATGTATGGGCTGTGTCTTGGTTCTGTTGGAGGGCTGAACTCTATTCTAGTAGTCTGCTCTATGATTAACTCTTCATACTATGCTCTACATAGCCTAATTTTTTCCCACAATTTCCAAGTGTCCCCTGATAGGTTCTATTCAAGTCATATAACCATTCTTTGTTCTTTTAGCAGTTGGTGTCTGCTTCTCTGCTAAACACAGTAAATTCAGGTTGTTTCAAAGTTCAACCAATAATACGCCCTAAAAAAATGATTGAGCTTGTGTCCCATACATTGGCAGGCGGATTCTTTTTTTTTTTTTTGGCAGGCGGATTCTTTACGAGTGGTCCCCCAGCGAAGTCCTCTGTGATTTTTTTTTTAATTGGAATATAATTTTGCAGTATTGTGATGGTTTCTGCCAATATCAATATGAATCATCCATAGGCATACCCATGCCCACTTGCTCTTAAACCTCCCTCCCACCTACGTCCACCTCCCACCCCTTTAGGTTGTCACAGAGCACCAGCTTTGGGTTCCCTGCATCATGCAGCAGATTCCCAATATACATTACCTCTGTTGTTTTATTTGGGCTCACTGGTCCAGAAAGACCCCACATGCGCAGAATACTAAACTCATGCACAACAACTACTGAGCCCACACTCCCTAGAGTCCATGCTTCACAACAAGAGAAGCCATCACAATGGAAGCTCACGCACCGCAACAAGGGAGTTGGCCCAGCTTGCCAGGACTAGAGAAAGCCCACATACAGCAACAAAAACTCAGTGCAGCCAAAAATTAAAACAACAGAATGAAAGATCTATCATGTTTGCTGCTATTGGGAAACCGAATATGTTTCTTGGTATGTTCTCTGTGTGTGGGACTGTGCTATTAAAATAATTTTGTACTGCAAAAAAAAAAAAAAAAAAAATGATTGAGGATGTCCAACAATGACTGCCTAATTTAGACAATTTCCATATAAGTGAACTTGCTTTCTTCATAAAGCCCTATTACTTAGTGCCTTGATGTTTTCAAAATCCCAACTGCAGATTAATACTGAAAGAAAAAGTACAATATCAGAAGCAAGCTGTGATTATGCAATTTTTGTTGTTTAGTTGCTCAGTCATATCCAACTATTTGTAATGCCACGGACTGCAGCATACCAGGCTTCCCTGTCCTTCACCATCTCATGGAGCTTGCCAAAACTTATGTCCATTGAGTTAGAGATACCATCCAACCATTTAGTCCTCTGTCATCCCCTTCTTCGGCCTTCAACCTTTCTCAGCATCAGGGTCTTTAATGTGTCAGCTCTTTGCATCAGGTGGCCAAAGTATTGGAGCTTCAGCTTCAGCATCAGTCCTTCCAATGAATATTCAGGATTGATTTCCTTTAGGATTGACTGGTTTGACTCCTTGCCGTCCAAGAGACTCTCAAGAGTCTCCTCCAACTCTACAATTCAAAAGCATCAATCCTTTGGCACTCAGTCTTTAGATAATTTTAATGGACTAAAAATACTTTTTGTTCAACTAATAATCTATTTTGTGACTTTTAGGAAATTATTTCATGAATCCAGATCTTGAATTACCCATATAAAATCACCTGAAAAAAAAATTTTAAGAAATTATAAGGGATTTTATCAGTTTTTGTCTGATAAAGTCACAGAGGAAAAAAAGTTGTGTTTTATCAGGTTTATTGGATATCTGATCAGATTTCATTTACTTTGCCAGTTCTAGGTAAATGTTAAATTCTGTATTTACATTAATCCAAAGGAATATGTGTGATTCATTGTTAAAAAAACATGAATACACAAGAAAAATAAGGACATTTCTATAGACACATAACAAAATAATGTATTCTCACAATCTAGCAAATCATTAGCTAAAACAACTCAGATTCCTCACATTCATAAAATGTGAATGATTTGTTCTCTTATTCATTTCAAAGCTTTTTTCTTTGAATAGAGAGATAATTTTATTTTTCAATGTACATTCATCATTAAATCCTTCTTTCAGTTTAAATATATTTATAATGAATATAACAAGGAGGTTTAGTGCTGAAAAATCATTTTGGGGGAAAACAAGATGAAATATGTTCATTACTAACCATTTGTCAAAACTGTTTAATTTATGTTTAATCTTCCAAGAATAGATCAACTTTTTAGCATGACATAAATCTGCAGTAAAAATTACAATACTTTACATTGCTTACTGATTTTTAAAAGGAAAATAATCCTTATAAATCATGTGCTTAGGTTATAAAAATTTTGGTAGAACAAAGTGTGCTTTTAAATTCTGATTTCCTACACAAATTTAAAACACAGATTCCTCTCAAACTCTGATTATTACATTTCACTTGCTCCTTTTCCAAAATATAATCCCCAATCCTATTGGTAGTGTGATTGAAGAGACTCACATAGGCTCTACTAACATAATGAATATCTATTGACCTGCTATTATATTCAGAGTATTGGAATTGACTAAAGAATGGAGGTAGTGAGGAAACCAAATTTAATACGACATTATCATTGGCCTCTATTTTCATATGGTGAGAGAAATGGGATTTTTGAAATTTAAAATTTTATTAAATTTGGTGTAAAAACAAACATCTTTAAGTGCTCATTTTATGCATAAAAACATTCCTTTGATAGTAAAGAAAAAACCTCTTAATTATGTACTTTTGAATTTATACATATACAGATAATATTTCTTGGAAAATAAAGCCTAAACTGTTTACATTGTTTGCTAGTAGGCTGAGAAATACCTACTTTTTATTAGCTTTCACCTTTGTTCTATTTGACTATATTTTGTTTTGACATGTACTGCTTTCTAAATATGCTTTACTTAGGAATACTTTACTTATAGTGAAACACAATCAAGTAAAATGTGTGGATGGAGCTGAATTTTGACAAATAACATACAACTTTGTAAATACCACCTCATTCCTCATTCAAGGGATTACTAATTTTATTTCCAACACTATAGATTTTTTTGTCTCTTTTAGAAGTTCATGTGAATAGAATGGGCTTCCCTGGTAATTCAGCTGGTAAGAATCCACCTGCAATGCAGGAGACCCCGGTTTGATTCCTGGGTTGGGAAGATCTCCTTGAAAGAGATAGGCTAATCATGCCAGTATTCTTGGGCTACTCTGGTGGCTCAGATGGTAAAGAATCCATCTGCAATGCAGGAGACCTGGGTTCAATCCCTGGGTTGGGAATATCTCCTGGAGAAGGGCATGGCAACCCATTCCAGTATTCTTGCCTGGAGAATCCACATGGACAGAGGAGCCTGGCATGCTACAGGCCATGGACTCACAATGAGTTGGACATGACTAAGCAATTAAGGAGATCAGTCCTTGGTGTTCATTGGAAGGACTGATGCTGAGGCTGAAACTCCAATACTTTGGTCACCTCATGCGAAGAGTTGACTCATTGGAAAAGACTGTGATGCTGGGAGGGACTGGGGGCAGGAGGAGAAGGGGATAACAGAGGATGAGACGGCTGGATGGCATCACCGACTCTATGGACATGAGTTTGGGTGAACTCCAGGAGTTGGTGATGGACAGGGAGGCCTGGAATGCTGCGATTCATGGGGTTACAAAGAGCCGGACACGACTGAGCCAGTGAACTGAACTGAACTGAACTGAACTGAACTGAAACAATTAAGCACACACATGCATAAATAGAATATGATATGTACTTTATTGTTTTTGTCTTCACTCTGCATAATGGTTTTGGAGATTCATCAATGTATCAGTAGTGTATCTTTTTAATGCTAAATTGGATTCCATTGAATAAATATACCACAATTGGTTCATTCATTTACTTGTTGATAAATAGTATGATACTTATGAACAAATTTATATAAGCATGTATAGGTTTTTGTGCAGTCGTGTTTTTATTTCTCAGTGAAATTCATAGAAGGATGATTGTATGATAGTGTATTTTAATATCCTAAGGCATTGGAAAACTACTTTTCAGAGCAACCATATCACTTTTCATTTCCATCAGAAATGCATAAAATTCCTGTTTGCTCCATATCTTCACCAATCCTTGGTATAGTCACCTTTTTTTAAATTTTTTAAAGTTATTTTTAATTCAAGTATAATTGCTTTGAAGTATTATGTTGGTTTCTGCCATACAACATGGATCAGCCATAGTACACATATGTCCCCTCCCTCTTGATCACCCCTCCTCTCCACCCCCCATTCCACACCTCTAGGTTGTCACAGAGCACCAGACTGAGCTCTCTGTGTTATACAGCAGTGTCCCACTAGCTGTCTATTTTACCCGTGTTCACTCTTTTTAATGTTAGTTTACAATTGGGTGTGTAGTAGTATTTATTATGCTGCTTTATTTTGCATTTTCCTGATGACTAAATATCTTGAGCATTATTTTTTGCCCATTTTGGACATCTAATTATTGTGTTACAAGAGGTTTTTATATATTTTGATAATAAGCCCTTTACATTATCGGGTAGGCTAAGTATATTCTGCCATTATTTGCCTTGCTTTTGGATTTTTCAGTATTGCTTTTGAAGGGGATTTTTTAATGAAGTCCAATTTACAGCTTTTTGTTCTTTTTTTTTTATTTGGTCCTAAGAAATCTTGGCCTACACCTAGTTTGCAGTGACCATGATTTCTTTGTAAAACTAGTTTTCCTCTAGAATATCATAGTTTGGGGTTTTTATTTAAGCCTATGATACATTCTGAGTTTATTTTTCATATTTTATTTGGTAGGGGGGGCTGAAGTTTATTTATTTTTCTATAAATATACCCAGTTGTTCTCACAAAATACATAGAAAACTCAGCCTTGCCAAATTACCTTGGCACCTTTATTAAATTAATTGATCACTTATATGGGTCTTTTTTTGTTTTATTTAGTTGTTATTGTTTTATTATTTATCTTTATTGTTTTATTTTGTTGTTATACTGACTTTTATGTCTAAGCTTATGCTGGTTAGAGATGATATTTAATTTTGTATCATTACAGTATGTCTTCAAGTAAAATAGAATAAGCTCTCCAATTGGAGTCCAATTGTGTATAAACCATACACAAAAGTTGCCTCAAAATGGATGATAGATTTTAATTTATAAGATAAAACTATATAAAACTCTTAGAAGAAAGCAGAAATAACTCTTTGTAAGCTTATGTAAGGCAAATGATTTTTTTTATTCTTTTTTTTTTTTTTTAAACTTTACAATATTGTATTAGTTTTGCCAAATATCGCAATGAATCCACAACAGGTATACCTGTGTTCCCCATCCTGAACCCTCCTCCCTCCTCCCTCCCCATACCTTCCCTCTGGGTCGTCCCAGTGCACCAGCCCCAAGCATCCAGTATCGTGCATCGAACCTGGACTGGCGACTCGTTTCATACATGATATTATACATGTTTCACTGCTATTCTCCCAAATCTCCCCACCCTCTCCCTCTCCCACAGAGTCCATAAGACTGATCTATACATCAGTGTCTCTTTTGCTCTCTCGTACACAAATGATTTTTTTAGATGTGATGCCAAAAGCAAAAGAAATTTTTAAAAAGATTTTAAAAAACTAAATTGGACTTCATCAATATTGCATAATTTTGTGCTTCAAAAGACACTATAGCAATGAAAAGAAATGAAGCCTACAGATTAGAGAAAATATTTGCAAATATTATTTACTAAAGAACTTGTATTTAGAATATAAAAAGAACTATTATAATCCAATAACAAAAATAAATAAATAAGAAATAGAGCCACCCAAGTATATTTGACAAAAGAGCAAAGGCAATCCAATGGAAAAAAATAATTCTAAAATCCTGGACACACATATAACCAAAAAAAAAAAAAAAAAATGAGTCTAGAGCTGACATTATACCATTCATCCAAATCAATTCATTGAATAATAAAAGAAAATGCAGACTATAAATTTCTAGAAGTTAATATAGAAGAAAATATAGGTTATTTTGGTGTTGCCATTGAGTTTTATATACAACATCAAAAGTATAATAATCCATGAAAGAAAAATTTGATAAGTTGGACCTCATTATAATTAAAAATGTCTGCTCCTCTAAAGAACCTCTTACAATAATGTAAAGATAGGCAATAGACTGAAAAAGAAATTTTACAAAATACTAATCTGAAAATGAACTTGTAACCAAATTATGCAAAAGCTCTTAGAACTCAACCCAATTAAAAATAGGACAGAAGATTTGAACAGATACCTCACCAAAGATGTGCAATATTATATATTATTATGAACTTGCAAATTAAAACAGCAGTGAAATATTGTTACATACCTATTAGAATGGATAAGATCTAAAATATTTATAATGCCAAATGCTACCATGAATATGAAGCAATAGGAACTCTCATTTATGCTGGTGAGAATGTAAAATAGTACAACCTCTTTGGAAAACAGTTTGGCACTTTATTACAAAGCTAAAAATCAGATCAGATCAGATCAGATCAGTACTCAGTCGTGTTCGACTCTTTGCGACCCCATGAATTGCAGCATGCCAGGCCTCCCTGTCCATCACCATCTCCCGGAATTCACTCAGACTCACATCCATCGAGTCAGTGATGCCATCCAGCCATCTCATCCTCTGTCGTCCCCTTCTCCTCTTGCCCCCAATCCCTCCCAGCATCAGAGTGTTTTCCAACGAGTCAACTCTTCGCATGAGGTGGCCAAAGTACTGGAGTTTCAGCTTCAGCATCATTCCTTCCAAAGAAATCCCAGGGCTGATCTCCTTCAGAATGGAAATAGTCTTACATACAACCCAGCAGTCATATGTCTAAAGATTTCACCAAAAATTTGTACATGAATGCTTACACTACCTATAGTCATAATTGCCAAAATTTGGAGCAACCAAGATGTCCTTAAACAGGTGAGTGAAGTGAATATCACTCAGTCGTGTCTGCCTCTTTGTGATCCCATGGACTATAGCCTGCCAGGCTCCTCTGTCCATGGAATTCTCCAGGCCAGAATACTGGAATGGGTAGCTGTTCCCTTCTCCAGGGGATCTCCCCAACCCAGGGATCAAACCCAGGTCTCCCACATTGCAGGCAGATTCTTTACCATCTGAGCCACTGCAGAAGCCTTTAAATAGGTGAATGTATAAACAAAAGCAGTACATCCATTCCATAGAATATTATACATCAATAAAAAGAGATGAGTTGTCAAGACACAAAAAGACATGGAGAAAATTTAAATGCATATTGAAAAGTGAAAGAAGCAAGTCTAGAAAGGCTACATACCATATAATTCCAACTACATAACATTCTGGAAAAGGCAAAACTATAGAGACAATAAAATGATAAGTGGTTGCCAAGGGTTTGGGAGATGGGGGGAGGATGCATACATTGGAGCACAGGGGATTTTTAAGGCAGTGAAACTATTCTGTATGATGCTGTATCAGTATATACATGACATTATACATTTGACAAATCCATGTACTTGTACAACACAGAGTGAATGCAAACTATGGACTTTTATTAATAATAATGTATCAATTGTAACAAATGCACCATACCAATGCAAGATGTGAATAATAATGAGTAGGTGGGAAAATGAAGATTTGAGAACTTCTTGTACTTTCTGTTCAGTTTTTCTGTAAACCTAAATATGCTTTTACAATAAAATCTATTAATTTAGAAAAAAAAGATAAAACTTTTATTAAAGAGGCAAAGGTTTTGAAAAGAAATTTCTCCAAAGGAGATTTACAAATGGCTAACATGCACAAGTACATCATGAGAAACGCTGGACTGGAAGAAACACAAGCTCGAATCAAGATTGCCGGGAGAAATACCAATAACCTCAGATATGCAGATGACACCACCCTTATGGCAGAAAGTGAAGAGGAACTCAAAAGCCTCTTGATGAAAGTGAAAGTGGAGAGTGAAAAAGTTGGCTTAAAGCTTAACATTCAGAAAACAAAGATCATGGCATCCGGTCCCATCACTTCATGGGAAACGGATGGGGAAACAGTGGAAACAGTGTCAGACTTTATTTTTCTGGGCTCCAAAATCACTGTAGATGGTGACTGCAGCCATAAAATTAAAAGACGCTTACTCCTTGCAAGGAAAGTTATGACCAACCTAGATACCGTATTCAAAAGCAGAGACATTACTTTGCCAACAAAGGTTCGTCTAGTCAAGGCTATGGTTTTTCCTGTGGTCATGTATGGATGTGAGAGTTGGACTGTGAAGAAGGCTAAGTGCAGAAGAATTGATGCTTTTGAACTGTGGTGTTGGAGAAGACTCTTGAGAGTCCCTTGGACTGCAAGGAGATCCAACCAGTCCATTCTGAAGGAGATCAGCCCTGGGATTTCTTTGGAAGGAATGATGCTAAAGCTGAAACTCCAGTACTTTGGTCACCTCATGTGAAGAGTTGACTCATTGGAAAAGACTCTGATGCTGGGAGGGATTGGGGGCAGGAGGAGAAGGGGACGACAGAGGATGAGATGGCTGGATGGCATCACTGACACGATGGACGTGAGTCTGAGTGAACTCTGGGAGTTGGTGATAGACAGGGAGGCCTTTAGTGCTGCGATTCATGGGGTCGCAAAGAGTCGGACATGACTGAGTGACTGATCTGATCTGATCTGAACATGCACAAGAAAATATGATTGAAAGAATTACTAGGGAAATACTAATTAGACCAGAGCACAGTGTGATGCTGCCTCACACAAATGAGGGTGACTATAATAAAGATGGACAATAACAACTATTGGCAAGGATGTGTAGAAATTAGATCCTTCATTGCTGGTGGGAAAATAAAATGATATGGGCACTTTGGAAAACAGTTTAGCAGTTCCTCAAAATGTTAGAGTCCTTATATGGCATGTTCAGTTTCTAAACATACAGCCAAGAAAAATCATATGTCCACATGTGGACATATGATTTCCAACATATGTCCACATAAGAACAAGTACATGGATATTCATAGTTGCTTTATTCTTAATAGACAAAAACTAGAAATGATGCAAAATGCCCATCAACTGATAAACAGAGCTCAGCACAGAGGTAACAGGCAAAACGTTCTGTCTCCCAGGCTTTCCCTGAAAGGCTTTCATCTGAATAATTTTAAAGCTGCTGCCTGAGTGTCAGGATTTTAATTTAGCACAGATATAGGAGCTGACTACAGTCCTTCCCAGAGACCAGGAAAGCAGGCAAGCACATTCCCCATGTGTTCTGTCCGTCCAGCTCCAAGTGACCAGTGTTTACCTAGGAGGAGCTTGTACCAATGTCTGATACCTCAGCTTTTGCCTCTGTTGGTGGAGGGACAGGGCCCCCAGATCACTTGCCTGTGGTCAATGAGCTTGCATTCACAAGTCTCATTGCCGCTGCTGCTGCTGCTGCCAAGTCGCTTCATTCGTGTCTGAGTCTGTGCGACCCCAGACTCAGACGCCCTGTGGGACTCTGCAGCCCACCAGGTGAGTAGCAAAAAAAAAAAGAAGCAGTTACTACAGGGCACAGGACATATCCCCTTTGTAGCTATATACCTGAGCCCAACATAGAGGAGGTAGGGAAAACACTCATCTCCCATTTTCTCCCTGACAGGGGCTTAACTGCATACTCTCCCTGCTTGAATCCAACTTCTAATCAGCCTGCATCTGTATGCTGACTGTGATCCTCTCAATAGGGATACACTGGTCTTGCAAGCCATCAACTATTGGGAGCTATTAAAGACAAATAAAACAGCTTGGAAAATCACAACAGTTTGAGACAACCAGGAGCTCAGGCCAGGTTGACTGATGAGGTTTGTCTAGGTAAGACCTTCTGTGTTTATGGAGAAACAGCTATTTTGTCTAGTGAGCAGACACAAACACAGTCAAGGGAAATGAAGAAACAGAGGAATATATTTCAAAAACTATATAAATACCCACAAACAGATCTTAAAGAAGTGGAGATAAGAGACTTACTTAATAGAGAATTAAAAATAAGAGTAGAAGAGCATGCACACTGAGATAAGCATGTACAAAGTAAAAATTTCAGCAAAGAGATGGAAAATAGAAAAATTACAAAACAAAAATAGCAGAGTTGGAGAATATAGTAAAGCTTTATTAAACAATTCAATAGAGGGTTTCAACAGCAGTCTAAATTACACAGGGGACAGGATCTTGCAAACAGGGCAGAGAAATTCATCCGATTAGAGAAGAAAATAAAAAGAATGAAAAAGATTAGACATTTGAAGGGACTTATGAGATACAATGAAATGGACCAATATACACATTATAGGGGTCCCAGGGAAAAAGAGAGAAAGAAAGGGACAGAAAGTTATTCAAATAAATAATGACTGAAAACTTCGGTGTATCAAGAGTACAGAAGTTAAACTGGAAAGAGAGGAGGGCACAGTGAACAGGATCTGACCTCAGATGGAGAAAGCACAGGTAGAAAGGTGAGATCTCTTCTCTGAGGCCTATATATGCATGAAGGAGATCCAACCAGTCCATCCTAAAGGAGATCAGTCCTGAATATTCATTGGAAGGACTGTTGCTGAAGGTGAAACGCCAATACTTTGGCCACCTGATGCGAAGAACTGACTCATTTGAAAAGACCCTGATGCTGGGAAAGATTGAAGGTGGGAGGAGAAGGGGAAAACAGAGGATGAGATGGTTGGATTACTTCACTGACGGGGTGGGCATGAGTTTGAGTAGGCACCAGGAGTTGGTGATGGACAAGGAGGCCTGGCATACTGCAGTCCATGACGTTGCGAAGAGTCGAACACAACTGAGTGACTGAACTGAAATGAAAGGACTTTGTCAGATAGTCTTCAAAGGGAAGTATGCAGGTGGATTCCTGTAAACATAACCCTTAAACTAGAACCTCCTTAACAGAAACGGTAAGCTTTCAGGGGTAAGTTTATGAAGGCACTTGTGTTTTAAATTGTCCATCCCCCTCCCCACTGGAATACCTAGGGTGTGTGTGTGTGTTAGTTGTTTAGTCGTGTCCGATTCTTTGTGACCCCATGGACTGTAGCCCACCAGGATCCTTTGTCCATGAAGTTGGTTGCCATGCCCTTCTCCCAGGGATCTTCCCAACCCAGGGACTGAACCCAGGTTTCTGCATTTCAGGCACATTCTTT